>NC_045696.1:81195701-81889868 GCF_009834535.1 Camelus ferus | reverse complement strand
GTGGACACTGCTTGGAGTAGGGGCTGTACGGTGGAAGGGAGCTTGTCGAGGGGTTTGAGTCATAAAGGGCCTGTTTGATGTTCCATCCTAAAGGGTTTGAACTTTGCTGAAGGTAAAGAGGGCCACCAGTGAGGTAGTAACATAATTATCAGGATGGTCACATGAGTACTCTCTGTAGTCCCTTATAAAATACTTTAAAATATCAAAAATACTTTAAATGAAAAACTTCTTTTCCTCTCACTTTAAAATCAACTCATGTTCATTATGGAAAATTGGAAAACGCCTAAAGGACAGAAGAGGGAAAAGCCCCTCAGTCTCGCTGCGCCAAGGAGCTGCTCGTTCATATTTCAGTATCTATTTTCCAAATATATTTCTATATATTCAAAAACCAGTCTCCAACTCTACAGATATTTTGAAATAAAATTGAAAAATTTACATTTTGAAATTAATGTTTTGTAACAGATCATCTACTTCTTGAACACTGAATTGAAATATAAATTGAAAAAGTTAATTGAGCACTTTCATAATAATTTTTTAGATAGAATTTTAGAAGCTGGGTCAAAGAATATACGTATACTATTCTGTTTGCTATATGCTGCTGAATTACTTTTGAAAAGGGGTTTATCAGTTGTGTTACTGGTATTTTGTAACGGTTGTTCTTTGTTTTATTTTCAGTGAATCACTTTTAAATAGCACTAACGAGAGACTGTGAGAGCCCCCCAGTGGCCGAGCTAATTCCTAGCAAAAACATCATCAGTGGATTAAAAAAGAACTATTTAGTTGTCAAATCTTAATGTCAAAAAAAGGAGAGTGACTAGAAGTATCTTAGCTGTTAAAAAGGACTTGTAATTAGAGGAAGAAATGGCATTTGCTTTCCTTTCAAATTCTTGTACTTTTGCTATCAGACTATGAAATGTTTTAAATTTCACTGCTGTGTAATATGAAGGTTAAGATTATATTGATTTCAGGTAGGTTTACAATCAACTGATTAACTAGTTTTGGTATAAAAGCTAATATTTATTGAATATTATCTGTGTTAGGCACTGCTCCAAGCATTTTACATGCAGTAATGCATTCAATTCTCATAGCTATCATGAAAAAATTACTATTTTAAAGACCATTTTACTGGCAGGAAACAGAACATTAGTTACTAAACAGAGTTACTTAACAGAGAGGTTAAATAACTTGCCCAAGGCCACACAACTAGTAAGTAATGGAGCCAAGATTCCAATACAGTGCCTTTGACCTCCCTGCTCTGATATCCCCCTTGGATCTCAGTGTCCATGAATGTTCCCATTCAGGCTAATTTCATAAAATAGGATCTTTATTTATGTAAGAAACAAAGAAACAAAACTATTGGTATAATTGAGACATGGGCTTCTCTTCTAGCCATTTTTTTTACGGAATAGTATAGTGTTGGTAACATAATTTGTGATTTTATATTATGTACTGAGTGAATAATAAGAGGAGACGTGATAGTTTTAGTCACTTTATAATTCATACATTTTCAGTCAAAGACTTAAAGACAAGTTGCTCTGCGTTTTGTTGTCTTAGATAGCTAAATGCAAACACCTCTTCTTGATATCCAAGCAAATTTAATGGTGTGACTTTCTAGTTAATTTCCCTTTCATCCTTACATACCATATTTCTATTATATTTTCAGAAAATGTGACCTCCAGTTTGAGCTAAAACTAAGGACTTTTACTGCTCTTCAGAAAGTGTGATCTCATTGCTTGGATTAGACATCGTACCATCTGAAACTTCTGGTAGAGAAGCAGATAAAGAGAATTGGCTCTTTGAAAGCAGAGAGAGAAAACATTCTGGAAAAGACTCAAACCCTAACACTCCAAGTAAAACTTTTCATCATTTTGCTTTATCTCCAAGTGGACAAAGGGGAAATTTGGAATAACATGGCTTCTGAAAGAATGGTATTTTAATTGCACCATGAAGGCCAAGAAATAGGACCCTAAAAAGGCAAAATTTTCACTAGTGGAATTTGAAATTCTAGATGGAAGTTATTTGTGAATGTGCTGCTCTTCTCTTGATGGAGAGACCTTGACTGATGTCAGTGTCTCGAGGTAATCAGAGCTTTTCCTGCTTGGGACCCGAGTAGCACACCTCCCTCCTACTGAAGAAATCTCCACTTTACCAAGCACAGCAGATGGTTTCAGAGACCAAGAGAGGTCTTCCCTCTGCCCTTGCCCATGTATGTCCTATGTTTTCATGCTTAGTTTCCTAAAGAGATGCATCTTTCTTAATATATGAGGAAATCTTTCACAGATTTCATTCCATTTGGATATAGTGATAACACATTTGGAATTTGCGGTTAATCATGTTTGCCTACAAGTCATAGGCCCTTTTACACAGAAAATGTTTTTATCAGCTATGCAATGATAGAAGAAAACCACTAGTAGGCACTGTGAGTCCACTCCTTTGGCCCAAGCTTTGCTTTCAATGAGCACTTGTCTGCAAACACGTTTGCCAGTATGACATGCATTTGTGCTCCAACGCTCAGGCTGTTTCTTTTTTTTTTAATCTATGTATTTTTATTGAAGTATAGTCAGTTTACAATGTTGAGTCAATTTCTGGTGTACAGCATAATGCTTCAGTCATACATGAAAATACATATATTCGTTTTCATATTCTTTTTCGCCATAGGTTACTACAAGATATTAGATACAGTTTCCTATGCTATAAGGTATGAACTTGTTTATCTATTTTATATATATTAGTTAGTATCTACAAATCTCAAAAACTCCCAATTTATCCCTTCCCACCCCCTTCCTCCTTTGGTAACCATAAGTTTGTTTTTTATGTCTGTGAGTCTGTTTCTGTTTTGTAAATAAGTTTGTTTGTATTTTTTTTTTAGATTCCACATATAAGTGATATAATGTGATTTTTTCTTTCTCTTTCTGGCTTACTTCACTCAGTTTTACTTCACACTTAGTTTTATTAACTATTTTTAGGTGTAATGGTAGAAAGAACAGTTAACCAGTCTGTTTCCTTTGTTCAGTGCACATCTGGGGTTTAGGACACTGACTGTCTTTCTAAATCTCCCCTTTAAAGCTCTTTGAATAAGAATAAGGTTGAGGAATTTATGCTCAAGCCCATAGGAAAGATGCTTCTTAGATTTTCCAAAATGGAAAGAACATTGAATTTAGGATTGGAAGGCCTGGAATTAGATTTCACATATACCTTACTAGTTCTGATATATACTATAGAAATGTGAAGAGATGGCATGGCAGGATTTTCTAAGAGAAAGTTAACTGGAAAAGCCTTTGTCTGGGAGGTCTGCAGATCCATTGTTGATATTTATCAGGGGTAACTGGACCCTGAGAGACTGATTCTCACAACTAACGGGGTGCCTGGGACTGTGGTAGACCTGGAATGTCAGTTTATTAAGTTATGCTATGTGGGAAGTCAGATTCTAACCACAAGGAGGGCTAGGGAAGTAGAGTCACAGCCAAAGAATGTGGATGCTGTTAGGAAAAGCCCTTTGGCTAAGACAGCCTGAGGGACATCCCCACTTTACAGGGAACCTTGCCAAAGGGACCACACCCTCAGATTCTGTGGCCACAATGTTGCCTCCACATCCTATGGACAGTAGAGGATTCTCAGGGCCTCTCTGCTTCTTGCCACTTCTCTGTGCTTCCATGGCTGCCCAACTTCCTTTCCAAGGGACACACTCTATTTATGGCTAATTGAGTCACACAGGTATACTTTGCTGGCCTCCCTTGAGTGGCCTTTTGTATATCTATGCTGTGATCGTTTAGACCTTCATCTTGGGATTTTTTCTCCCATTAATAGATAATGATAATAATAACCTAATCATTTTAGTTTTAGTCTTTATCAAAGGCAACTCATATTTCCAATCTTTCTGTATTGCTTATGAATAATACCAACAGTAGACAACATTAAAGAGTGCCCACCTGTGCTGGGCACTGTGCTACGTACTTTGTAAAAGTTATCTCACTTAATAATTCTCACAATGACCCTATGGGAGCATCTGCTATTCTGACTTAATAGATGAAAAACCCGACAGTCACATAGGTTAAGGGATAGCCCAACTGATAAAGTTGGAATATGAACTCAGGAAGTTACAACCCAAGATCTTAACTTCACAACTCTTTCTGCCAGTTAGTGCCTGAGTTCTGAAACCTGACTCTACAGATGCCTCTGTGTGTGACCTGTGGGTGATCTGGGCTTTGCTGAATTATGATTGGTTGAATTTTTATCATTAGAATATCAAATGCTCATGGAGTCACAGTAGTGCAGATTTCAGACCTGCTTTTTCAATAAACTGATGTTGCTTTTGTTTTGTATTTCATGTTGTACTTCATACCAAAGCTCTTTTTTTTATGTTGTAAGGAAATACCTGAAAACAGTCAGGTCAATAGACCCTGGTGATGAAATGCCCCCGAACACAATGACTCGCTGAAAAAGGGACATCTTCCTGTAATATAGTAGTTTCCACAAATCAAACTTGTGTGAATCCATAAGAGTGCAAAAGCAAAAGCTCTGAATCATCATATTTGTATATCATGTGTAATAGTGGCCCAGGTTCCCTGAGGCCTTACTTTGTACCAGACATTGTTTAAAGCTCTGTATGTGCACACATAATCACATAATCATCAAGAAACCTATGAGTTAGGCACGATTTTAATTCTCATTTTACAAATGAGGAAACTGAGGCCTAGAGAGGTGACGTAACTTGAACCCACGGGTAGTAAACGGTTGAGACAGGAGTTGCAGCCAGGCAGTCTGGCCTGCATTCTCTCCTGGGTGATTATTGCTGCTCTGGTTCTTGACACTCTGTCATCTATTACAGAGCCTTTTCAGTCTGTGCACCTGGTTTCTTTGGGGTCTCCTCGAGGCCAGTTTTCCCTGGAAAACAGGGTGATTTGCCCTGACACTCAGCATAAATATAGGAAAGGTTAGTACCTGTGATTTATGATCCATCTCTCAGAGTGTTGAGTAGGAAGTTTCATGCTTACTGAAATCCTTCTCACCTTTAAATCTCATGATTGTTGATAACCCAACTGTATCAAAGGGAGTTAAAACTGTTTAATGTAAATATAGCCCAAGGAGGACTTCTCCACTTGATACAAAAGTACATGTAATGGATCTTATTTGAATGCATGGAGAAAAGGTGTCTTGAAGCTGATGATGATGGCGACGATGGTGGTGGTGGTGGTGATGATGAAGATGATAGCTTACCCTTGCAGACCACTCTAGGCTACACAGTGTTCTCAGTGGAGTACAGATACTAACTTATTTATAGTAAGTAGCTTTTAATGTCGAAATCGAACACTTCAGGAATTTTCAGAAAGTGATCATCAGGACAGGTTCCCAGGAATGGTTAGTGAGGAGGAGTTAGATGGGCCCGTGGAGTCTACTCCTTCCTTGCTATGTGAACTAGGGCAACTTACCCTCTGCTGTTTGTCCATGAATATCATGTGTGACATTTGTTCACAGAGGGTTGTTAAGAGAATTAAATGAGATAATACGCAAAGTCAAGCACACAGTACGTGACACAGATGCATATATGTGAGTTGCTATTGTTGTTACCATTACCATGGCCATGGCCGCCTCTAAAGATTTTCGACCACGGGGAAAGGATCATTTTCTTTCTACCAATAACCATGGTGTGCTGAATGCTTCGCATCTGTTCCTTAGGGCAATGCTCATCTCATCAGTTACAATCCTGGGCGAGGAGAAACTGGCACCCTAGGGAGTACCACGGTCCCTGCTCTCAGCTGGGAGGAAGGAGCGGGTAGGCAGAAATTGAGCAGGGATGGAGCGAAGCGGAGACTCAAGGACTGAGATGAGAATGAAGCAGCAAGAAGAGAAATAATTCGCAGCAAAATACAACTCGCGCCCGACGCGGGCCCTCCTTTGCTTGGACCTGGATCGAAATATTTTACTTTCCAACTCTAACCGCGCGACGCAGGCGGGCGGGCTGCGGGATTGGCCCCCCTGCCTAACCCGGCTCCCCTCCACACCCCTCTCTGGACCCCGCCCCCCGATTGGCCGTCTCGACCCGAGGCCGTCGCGGATTGGCGCTCGCCTGCCGGGTCTGCGGGGCTTAAGAAGGGGGGCAGGGGTGCGCTGCCCGGCCTAGCTGCTGTCCGAGCTTTGCGCCCGTCGCTGTCCCCGCCGTGCGCCGCTCGCGCCGTCGCAGCTGGGCTCGCAGCGTCTCGTGGCCTCTCGCCGCCTCCAGCGTCCCGCATCGCGCCGTCGCCGGCCAGCGGCTCGCGAGCGCGGGAGCGGGAGGACCAGGGCAGGCGCCGTCCATCCCGGGCGCGAGCACAGCTAGTGAGCGGCGAGGCGTGGGGACTCCACGCTGGCCACGATGGTGGCCACATGCCTGCTGGTAGTGGGCTTCGTCACGAGCTTCGTGGGTTGGATCGGCATCATCGTTACCACGTCCACCAATGACTGGGTGGTGACCTGCGGTTACACCATCCCCACCTGCCGCAAGCTGGACGAGCTGGGCTCAAAGGGGCTGTGGGCCGACTGCGTCATGGCCACTGGGCTGTACCACTGCAAGCCCCTGGTGGATATTCTCATCCTGCCGGGTAAGGACCCCGCCTTGCAAGTGGCTGCTCCTAAACCCTTACTCTCCAGGCAGACGGGGGAGGGGGCATTAGGCGGCGTTCACAGAAACATTTGGGGGCTGGAAGACTTTGGGGCACATTTTGACACCTTCAGTTCCGCTTTGCTGTGGCGGAATTAGGCAGCCCTGAACTTAACTTCTGTCAGCCTCGGTTTTCTTATCTGGAATTTGAGATGACAGTGGTGGCCACTGGCCGAGTCACCCTGAGAAGGTAATGAACTGAGACATAGTCACATAGTTGGAACTCCGTGCCAGTTTTTTACCGTCGCCCCGCCTCCCCATGCTCCCACTGTCGATGGATTAGCAGTGCTTCATCCCGCCTTAGAATCCACCGCAGAGGCGAGGAGGAACGAGAGGAAAGCATTCCGGCGATCCGAACAGGCGCAGGCTGTTTCCCTGTCCAAGTTAGGGCCCTCCTAGCTGCATCAGGTCGGTTCCCGCAGACCCCGGGCCTATCTCACTTTCCCAGTCCTTTGCCGTCGCAGTGGGGGCGTCGGCCCGCGGGCCTGCGGTGACTCTCCTTCCCGCCCCCACACTCCGGGGTCCCAGAGGGAAGAGCGGGCGCCCCTGGGAGGGCCCCCTCACCCTGGGGAAAGGGCCGCCTCCTCGCCTCCAGCTGTGCCTCGGAGTGAGGAAGAGAGAGACAGTTGCCTGGTCTTCACTCCCCTGACGCCAGCCGGGGGCCCTATCCTCACCTAATGCCCCGTTGAAAACTTCTGGGCAAGTTTCAATTCAGATTTAAACCTCGAGCCAGTTGGATGATTTGGCAAGGTCGGGGGCGCCCCTTCGGGTTTCTGCTTGGAATCTTGGTTTATCCCGGTCCTGGGCCTAAGCCTGGCTGTCTTCTGTCCGGCTAGCCTTTAACGATGGTGCGCCCTTAAAGGCCTATCCCGGTTTTCTTAACGAGCAGAGTAACTGGGCCCTGAGGCCGGCAGTCTGGAAGCCACTTGCTTTGCGCCTTCTCCCGAATGAGTCTTTAGCTTCCTGAGACTCTGCCCTTCCTTAAGCCTCCCCTCAAGTGCTTCCTATTTCCAGGCCCCTGTAGTCGGATTCTATCCCCACTTCCTCCTTGCTGCCCTGGTGTTTGACACTTATCCCCATCAGTGCACGTTTCAACTTTTTTGTTCGTTGTTTGTGAGTCAAGTTCTACCGCATTTAAAGTTCCCCAAAGATATGGATGGCTTCCTACCCTCTTCACATCTTCCCCTGCACCGGCAGTGCCCCTGATGCACGGCAGGTGTGTGCTCCATTTTGCCCTGCCCTGCATTTTTAACTTTCAGGATGACAGAGGTCAAGAGATCCCTTTAACTTGCCCACCTTAAGTTAAAGCTGCTGTTGGTAGACCTGTCTCAGTGCTCACAGTCTGAGGATTTGGGACAAGAAACTAACCTCTATGGACTGCAGTTGTCTTCTTTTAAAAATTAAAATCAAACCAACCACCTGTCTTTCAGAATTGTTTGAAGGATTACACGAGATGAGAAATGTTAACCTCCTTAGATGTAGTAAATGCTCTAAAAATGGTAGCTATAATTTTTATTAAATCTGGGCATGGAATTTGCAGGACTCTGACTGTCACATAAAATTCTTCTCTGCTTCCCTCTCCTGAAGTTAAGTTTGCTGAGCATTTAGTGCCAAGTGGTTTATTTTCAGAGAACATAGACCATCCCGCAGATGGAGTACATTTTAGGGAGGGCCTATCCCTTCCTGCAGTCCCGTCCCTCACACTCTAGGTGGGGACAGGGACAGATCTCAGTCTCCATCTTTAGATTCTCAGACATGGCTTTGGCACCTAGCATGTGGATAGCCTGCACCGTGAATTTCAGAACCCAGGTCTCTAGTTGACTCTCTCCTTTGTCCCAGCTCTGGCTCTCCGACCAGCCACAGTGGCATAGAACTATGGTTAGAGGTCTTGTGTCAGACACCCTATGGCTCCTTTCTGGGGGTGTTCAAGTTAACAAATACTTGATTGATTACCCTTAATTCAGAAGAAACTGAGATGGGAAATGGTTGGAAGAGTGTCCTTGTGGAGTCTAAATTCTGGCAAAACACATCCTACTAAGAGACAGTCTTGCAGTTGGGTCTTGGTGCACAAGGTAGGCTGGCCAGGTTTGGTATGAGGGTCCTGGCACGGGTGGCGGAAGCTGGGGCTCGTTTTTGGCTTTGCCATGAACTCTGCCTCCTCCAGGCCACTAGCTCTCCTTTTTTCTGAGTAAAGACGGAGAGTAATAAGTACAACTCCCCCCTTTATTTTGAAGAAGGGAGAGTGTTTTAATGAGAAACAATACATTTAAGTTTGTCATGTTCTCCCAGCATCTTATCAGATTTATTTCACATAAATATTGTGCATATTATAATCTGTCTCTTAATAAAGTAGTTACTTGGCATTTTATTTGACAGTATAAAGTTCAGGTAGTTTTGCTTCATGCTTTTTATTCAACTTGTTAATTCCTTCATTCGTAATTGTGTGTTTACATCATCTGTTATGGCCACTATGTTAACTCATGAAGACCAAGGCAGGTGTCTGTCCTCCAGGAATCCCTGGGGCTGGAGACATGCCTTTAAGGGATAATGGATCATTGTAGAAGCAGGCCCAGGGCACAGTGGTGGAGGCAGGAGATGGAGCCTGACGTCCTATAGGGGCAGGATTCATAAGCAAGACAGCCTGTGGAGAGATACCAGGAGAGGAAGACTGAGTCTTAGCTTAGTCTATTTAGGACCACACACTGTTTATATACAATGTGAATTAAAAGCACATGGTTAAGGGACAAAATCGTGTGGTACACCTGGAGATAAAACTACTGCTCTGACACAGAATAATGCCAGTAATACCGATAATAATAGCTAACCTTTCTGGAGTATTTAGCATGTGCTAGGCACTGTTTTGAGCACTGCATGAATTAACTAATTTAATCTTCATCAAACTCTATGGAAGAAGTGTAGGTACCATTATTATTTTTACTCCATAGATGAGGAAAGTGTCAAGACACAGCAGTTCAGTAACTTGCCCAAGGTCACACAGGTAGAGCTTATCAACAGCAGGCTGGAATCGACACAGATCATCCCAGAAGACTGCTTGGAAGATATGAATTTTAATCTGAATCTTTCACAAGGTGATGTAATAGTGTAATTGGTCTCTTGGCCCCTTCATCTTGGACACTTGGATGAATGGTCTAAACCAGGGATCCCCTTTCTGTCTCTCCAGCCCCCAACCTCCTTTTTTGTCAGAGTCACTTTAATAGTTGAACATGTGAGGGGATCTTGGACCCCATTTAACATATTCTAAGTCCTGCAGTGGGGCAAGAGGGAGGAAGGCGAATGGTGCTGAATTACCGAGGGGCAGGGTTCAGGATCCAAGGGGACCCATGGCCTAACCCCCTCATCTGTGCTCTTGTTTCCAGGCTATGTGCAGGCTTGCCGAGCCCTGATGATCGGTGCCTCAGTCCTGGGTCTGCCGGCCATTCTCCTGCTGCTGACAGTTCTCCCCTTCATCCGAATGGGCCATGAGCCAGGCGTGGCCAAGTACAGGCGGGCCCAGCTGGCTGGCGTCATGCTCATTCTGCTGGGTAAGATGGCTTTCTATAGAGCACCCCAACTGCGAGTGAACCCAAAGAATCTCAGGTTTTGCTACTGCTTCACTGAGCTCAAGAGATGTGCACAAGGAAGGCATGGATACAATGTATATCCCTTCATGTTTCCTAGGCAGTTGATGCAGAGAAATAAGTAGTCTGTAAGGGTCACTGAACATGAAAATAAGTTAAAAAACCAACAAAAATAAAAGGATTTTGAGACACAGCTAAGAGAGAGACCAGAAGGACGGAAGAGAGTTACATAGTGGTTCTCCACTCAGGCTTCGCGATGGAATCCCTTTTTGGAAACACTCATGCCCAGGTCCCACAGCAGATCAATGGAGT
Source organism: Camelus ferus (assembly GCF_009834535.1). NCBI lineage: Eukaryota > Metazoa > Chordata > Mammalia > Artiodactyla > Camelidae > Camelus > Camelus ferus. Next base: position 81,879,341 of record NC_045696.1, on the reverse strand, counting down.
CATAATCTCTGGGCATCAGGCCAGGCAAAGATATTTTTTGAAAGCTTCCTAGATGACGTTTATATGCAGCCAGTGTTGAGAAGTTCAGTTAACATATAAAGAAAGACCCAAGAGAGAGGAGGGCAGGAGAAAAGTCAGATGTTGAGGGTGGAAGATCACTAGGTGATGATTCCATCTTTCATTCAATAAACATTCATTGAGCACCTGCTGAGGGCCAGGCACCCTGGTGGGCTCCGGGGATATTGGAAAAAAGAAAGCCATCTCTGCCTTGAATGTACTTGGACATCTTGGTAGAGTGTGGTATGTGCTCATCTATAAAAGGTACCCAGGCTGTGCACACACATAGGAAGGCACCTGACCCAGACTAGAGGAGCTTCCCAGAGCAGAGGAGTCCAGCGATGAGTTTTGACAGTTGGAGAGAAGGTGGTCAGGTCATGGATTGGAGAGAGGGACAGCCCAGGTCAAGGACACAGTGTGTGCTCGTTCAGTTTTTCTGATTACACCTGCATGCAGGGGGCTTGATTTAACAACCCAGGGAGGGTCTTCCTAGCTCTGCTGTCATCAGTGATTTCATCTCTCTCTAGTCTTTTTTTTTGAAGGCTAATTCCACCAGCACATTCTAAATCCTAATAGAAGATATGCATTTTAAGAACAGCAGCTATTGTTGCAGAGTGCACTGATAATTCTGTGAGAAGACGTTAGTCTGGATGTGAGTTAGATATAAAGTCAGATTCTCCTGGGACAAGGAATTCCCATCCCCCAGCTGGCATTGGGCCATGTGTTTGAGGGGGAAAGGTAAGGAGTCAGGGTTTTGTGTGGGTCAGTGCCACTTAGTGAAGGTAACCCACAGTGACACCGAGGTGAGGGGACATGAGAGGTAGGGGTGCCATTTCCCTTGATTGCAAAGGGATGGAAATTTTTAGGGGCTTGTGAAGCCATAGAGAATTTAGAGGAGGGGCTTGTGTCTGTGTAGATGTGTATGTATGAAAAGGAGTGAAGAGACCAGAAAACCTGTAATTTCCAGAGGAGAATCTGGGCATGGACATTTTGGTTCCAGCTGCATAGAATGTGTGTGTGAGTGCCACATGGAACACACTGTCAGCATTATGTGCTTCATCCAACTCACAGGGTCCATTTCCATCATGCTTTTTGGTGGTCAGATCTTTGTATCTGAACTCCCTTTCCAGTAGGGAGACCAAAGCTCTACAAGTAAACTGGTTTGCAGAATCCAGGTGAAACCCTTCTCATCCGAGACATTGGTGGTTGTAACTTTCCTCACATTCCAACAGAAGCCCCACAAGGCTCTCTCTTTGGCTTTGAGGATGTCAAAGCCAAAGCCAAAGCCAAAGCCAAAGGATGGGTCTGTTGTGTTGGGTGAATAGTCACCTTTAGAAATTCCAGCCTTCTATATGAGAGTCACAGAATACCCACATGTAAGAGAATACATTAAAAAAAAAAACCCCAAATCCAGTAGAAAAGAAAGATATAAAAGCAAAATCATACATACAAATTGGTATTTTAAAAAAGCCTGGGGGAAGGGTATAGCTCAGTTGTAGAGTGTGTGCTTAGCATGCATGAGGTCCTGGGTTCAATCCCCAGTACCTCCATCAAAATAAATAAATAAACATAATAACCCCCCCAAATAAAATAAATATATTTTTAAAAAGCCTGAAAACCATTGAATTGTCCAGTTGAATATAAGGGTTACTTAAAAAAAATAGCAACCAATTGTTTGGAACTTCCTAGCTGAATTAAATAAAGTTTATCTTTTTCAAGGGGGTTGGTGGATACAGACAGAATCATAGAGAGTAAAGTGAGAGGAGGGGAGGCAGTGCTGTGAGTTCCTCTGCTTGCTGCCTGGAAGGAAATGACAGAGGGGGTGCTGAGTGACTGCTACCCATTCCCCAGGGATCGGCTGCCCCGTTCTGGCCACTCGCTGTTAGGAGGGGACGAGAGCACCGCACCTGGCCCTCCTGTAGCCTTGTGTCTCCAGTGTTACCTATGTCCTCATTGATTGTTCCCGACCAGATTTATTTCCCAGTGTGTCACCACCTGCCTTTGGGTTGGATGTTGTTTTGACTGGACCAAGCTAGCTCTGGAAATGTAAAGCTCATTGTCTCAAGTGTGGCACCTGCTGGTCTTCTCTGGGTCTTCTCCGCAGGGAGCCCGAGTGCCTTGTTTCCCCTGCTGGCAGGGGGTGGGAGGAGCCAGAGAGTGAAGGCTCCCTTTGTGCGCTGGGGATGGGCTCTGTCGCTGCCCCCGGAGAAGCCAGTGCTGGGTGCTAGGGGTCACCGACAGTGCTCCACTTGAGATGTGGTCCCTCACCAAAGGGGGACCAGGCATACTGGGGTGTGGGGGCCTGGGAACTGGAAACAGGGTGAAAACTCATCTTGGTCTGAAAACTGTAAGAACTATTAATTAAAATCAATTCTTTCTGAGCCTGAAAATCTTTAATTGTTTTTCTGAAAGCTTAAAAAAATTATGTCAGCTTTATCTTCTTGGCAGTCTCAGTTCAGCAGTGTTTGGATTTGGTTCCTGCTGTGAGGGAGGGACTGGGAGCCTGATGCTGCCGGCTTCTTAAGCCAGATGAGTAGCTCAAGGAGCAGCAGGCTTCCAGATCCAGGATGGATCTGAGGCCAAGCTAATCTGTGACTTTTCAAGAACCCCTGCCAAGGCAGGAGGTACCTAGGTCCTGGGGTGCTGTGTCTTATCATTTGGAGTCAGACCAACTGCGCTAGATCTTGGAACTACCATTTTCTAGCTGTGTGAATGGGGGCGGTTACTTCATGTCTCTGAGCCTTTAGATAAAATGGGCACAATACTGTCTACTTTTGAGGTTGCTAAAAATAGGGAAATGATGTATATAAGCGATAAGTCCTCAGCAAAAGGTGGCTTTTTTACTGCTGTTGTTAGTGAGAGGAAATAGAGAGCTAACCTAGAAGGCAACTGGTAGTCCGTCTGTCTGACTTCTGCAGAGTCATCTCCACACGTGGAACTGGTAAGGGGAGACGGTGAGCTGTTCCTGGAAACACCAGGTCACAGCCTAGTCTAATGGAACTATTTCCTTGCTTTACTTTGTAGAAACCAGAGTGTAGGATCAATAGTTTTGAGTTTTTTGCTTATTCCATTATGAAAAGCCACCATAAGCTATGCAGCTGAAAATTCTCAAGCTTAGTTCTGACTGAGTCTAATTCTCACTTTGCTGTAAGTTAGAAGTACTTGATTTGGGTGTTCCTGGGGGAGACGGGGTAGGGAACAAAAGGAAAGGAAATGTATTTTCCTTCTTAAGTGGAATCCTTTGTCTTCTCTTCCCCTTTTAAAAAACATGGCCCCAGGAATCCTATTTGCATTGGAAAAAAAGTTTTTAACTTGAAACTTATAGCTTAATAATGAAATTGCTGTGAAATAAAGGGTATATGCAAATGTGGGACAAATTGAGCTTGTCATGCACACAAAATAAGATGTCCTCAGGGACTGGGAATCCTTGGGTGTGGAATAAACAGTGATGCCCTTAATCCTGGAGCATTAAGACAATAGTTAGAAAAAGTCTTCTTCCAAACTCATTAGCTTTACACAAACAAGTTCCTAAATCAAATTCCATTTGGGTAGAGAAAAGTATGTGGCATCTTGGTGTGGTTGTGGCTTAAAATGACCTTATCAGTGAAACTGGAGGAATTAACTGCTTTATGAGGTCTCTCTTGTCTCTAAATTCTGTGGTTTTTTTTTTTTTTTTTAATTGACAACCACAAAGCTGACTTTGAAAAAGTGTTATAGGAAAAAAAAGAGATAATGATGTGTGGAATAGAAATAAAGGGGGAAAATGTTGAAAGCAGGCCAGGAAAATAATGTACTCAAATATTCCACTGACTTGATGAGTGTTATAAATATTAGATCTTCATAAAAGTCATTGTCTAAGAGGTGTGGGTCCTTTGGCAGCTACGTTTTCTTCAGTCAAAATTTAGAGAAGGACAAATGAAAAATAAAAATCCTCTGGTTTCAAATTATTAGGAAAACAACAAATACATATGACTCCAACCGACAGCTCGTTAGAGATCTCATTGCTTGTTGCCTTGAGTCAACTGACCTCTTTGTGAAGAGCTAAAGTGAATTGGTAGTTACAGCACGGGATGTAATAGCATCAGTCATAGAAGACAGCATTCGGTGCATTGTAAATGTTAAATGGAGGGAGATTTTTTAAAAAGTTTTTATTGTGGAAAATTTTAAACACACACAAACATAGAAAGCATAGTATAATGAATGCCCAGGAACCCAGATTCATTCCCAGTAATGATCAACTCACGGCCAATGTGCTTGGTCTTTGTACTTCTCCTTTTCTTCCATCCCCAGATGTTTTTTTTTTTTGAAGCCAATCTCAGATATGAGATCAAGGAGGATTTTTTTTTCTTTTCCTCCAGTATTACTAATGTAAGTCAGAATAATTTAAGTGATTTCAATGAAAATAGTGTTTTGTGCTAGAAATGATGTTTTTAAAAGTCCTTTCAATGCTTAGTGCTGAAAGTGACAAAAGCTGGAAGACATGTGTTCATTGGAGGAAGGAAGAAATGTGAGGGTCCACTGCTCTTCTGTCTTTCTGGGCTTCTTTGGCTATCTCTGTAAGTTGTTACTGCCAAAACCAAACATACCTGTACCAACTATATTTAACTTCATCACATTTATTTAGCTCCATGTAGTACCATGTGTCATATAATCCCTAAAGAGATGAAAAGCTACACTTAACATTTCATTGCTTGAAAACTGCGTTTTCAAATATTTTCTGTGTTTGGCTACATCAAGATCATTGCTAACTTTTAGTAAGGTTGTTTTCTATCAACTAAAGTACTGATTGCATTAGATTATTTGAAACTTATCAAAAGAGGCAAACAATTTTATTCTATGAAAAGCAAGGAATTCTGCTTGTGAGAGGACCCAGTCCAGATCGATCTATACCTACACAGTGCAGCTTTCTTCCCCCCTTCTTCTTTTGTTTTTTAAGATGAAGATATCCCCAATTTTCACTTTCTACCCTCCCACAAGTGGCAGATTTTTTTTCCCTCTTGTGCAGTTAACTATCGCATCTTCTGAAGGTAGAAGGGGAGAAAGAATGAAAAATTTGCATGTTAAAATTCCCCTACTTTTATTTCTAAAGACTTCATTTAAAAATAAATTCTCATGACATAAAAAGAAACAAAAATTCCCTTTATCTTCCTTCAATTTTCCTTACCTTATAGGTAGCTGTGACTTTTAAAGAACATTTTCTTATTTTTCCCCAAATATGTAGAGAATCATTACAAACTCTGTGTGTGTGTGTGTGTGTGTGTGTGTGTGTGTGTGTGTGTGTGTGTGTGTGTGTCTGCAAATAGAAATAAATCTAGCAGGCCTTCTATGTCTTTAAGAAAGCCAAAAATTATTGCCAGTTCTATTAATATTTCACATCTTTTAGTTAAGTATGGTATGACTTGCATTTTTAACTTTACTGATTGAAATATAGTCCCTTTTCCCTTTAAATCATGCTGAAGCTGAGTAAACTCTCCTTCTTTAGTTTTTAAACATTCTTCATTGTGAGTTCAGTTGAAGGTCACTGTTCCCAGCAAACCCCTCATTTCCCTTCATGTTGTGTGGCGGTCTGTCATCTTTCAGTGGTTTTGATGTGGTCCATCTTTGAGAGCCACAGGAATTCCACCCAGAGTTCAATTATCTACTAGGAAATAAAGAGCCTGCTGGCACTCATTTGCCTTGTCTTGCATGCCTTGTAAAAGCAGGAAATCTTCAATGAGGTAAATCGAGAGCTTGTCGCTTTAAGTGTGTTAAAGTCACATTAAGGTTTTATAATTTTGGAAGTCAGTTTTGGTGTGGATGAGGTGGAGAATAGACTAGAAATGAGACGGTCTTTCATTTCTCCATCTGTCTGTCCATCCATCCACCCATTCACTCATCCAGTCCTATCGGTTCATTATTTAAATGTTTAGACAGTTTTCTGATTTTTCCCTTTTTCTAGTGAATTATTTTGGAATAAAATCTAACAAAATCCCTGAAGGTTACTTTTGGAAAATTGAGGATGATTCTTTCCCTACCTGAAGATAACCTGTTTTATTACTTTGCTTAGGCAAAGGGGAAGAATTCAGTGAAATTACAGGCAATTAAAAAAAATCTTATTCTATAAAATCTGAACCAAATCTGAAAGTTAGGTGAGGTGTACATGAAATGTGGAGAATGCTTTTGTGTGTGTGTGGTATGTGTAAATACACAGTAATTGAAAAATAGAAAACTGAATTTGAACCATAACCTCTTTTGAAACAAGTTAATTGTTTATAGGAAAAATCGATTGACTTGAACCAAATCATTTGGGATCAAGTCTTTTTTTTTTTTTTCCTATGGAATTCAGCTCTTCTCTCCCCACCTTTTCCCTCTAATCAAGCTTGAGTGTTTGGAAACCCTTGCTAGGTTGCTGTTTTTGCCTCCTTTTGGCTTATAGGTGTGTGTAGCTGGATTGTGTATTGATATGAAGAATCTAGAACAGTTCTTGTCTCTGGCTGATGAAGAAAAGTTATCTCTCTATGCTTTGTTGAGAGTGTAACCATGACAATAGCCAAGCGCTTCTCCAAGAGTGCCAGATTTGGAATCCGTGTCCAGAGGAGGAGAGAAAAAAATACCTTTTCCTGTATCTCAACATAGTCAAAGCCTTGGGCTGGAAATCGACCAGATCAACTGGTCTTCTTGAGAATATTCTATTTGTAGGAAGAAAACACATCTTCTCATGATACCTCATATAAAAATTTTACAGAAACTGGCATGATTGTGTTTTACTCTTTAAATAAAATGAAGCCATTAACACATGGGTAGATTTTAGCTTCTTAGATAATCTGTACAAACTCTTTAAATGTATGAATAGTTTAGAATTAATGGAATGAATTTAGGCTGTTAGAAAGCCAATTGGAGCAAACCCACTGCTTTGAATTTACTAAAGGCTTTCTGAATAATGATTGGACACATCATCATCATCATCATCATCATCATCATCATCATCATCATCATTATTATTTTTTTGGACTGTCAACTTTAATGTGCCATCCCAACTTAAAGCTTTGACTAAAATTTCTGTTCTGCTGCAGTTGTGAGAAATCAGATGATATCAAAAAAAGTATGGAGTTACTTTGTCTAAAGCTTTGTTGTTTAGTACATTAGCCACTAGGCATATGTGGTCATTTAAATTTAAATTAATTAAAGTTTAAAATTTGGTTTTCAGTCTCACTTACCTCATAAGAAACCTTCAGTAGCCCACGTAGCCCACTGTCTATTTGACAGTGCTAGGGTAGAGGTTTAAAATATTTTTAAGTCTTTATAGACTCCTGCCTGCCCTGTTTTGTTACTTTGCTTAGGAGAAGGGGAAGAATTAAATGATGCAGAGGCTGTTTCTTATCTGATTCTTTAAAATCTAAACCAAATCTGAAAGTTAGGCTGGTTGGTGCAAGACCATAAAGTTCTACCATTGTGACCCACAACAAATATCATCATTATAAAAATCCTTCAATGGATAACTTCTTTTACTCAGAACTGTTCGTGTGTGTTGATATCTTGTGATTGTGAACAGCATAATACAAACTCAGATTCTTAGCTGATACTCCACTGATGTCCAGCAGTATTCACCACAGCAAGGGAATTTGCATAGCTTCCTTGGGTCTTTGTACTGTGAATTGACCAAAATGAAAAGATGGAGTACAAATTGAAGTGGGCACCATCTTGTTTCTCATTTCTAAATAGCTTAGGTCATCCATCATGTCACTGGTATACACTGAGCACATACTATGTGCTTCTTGCTTAGCTAAACACTGATTTTACAAACATAAGTAAGACATGGGCCTGGCCTTCAAGGAACTCAGAACTTGCAAAGAGATAATTATAATGCAATTAGGTAAGTGAAATAATAAAATTATATCAATAGGTATATATAGTCAAGATACATGTGTAAATACAAATACATATTTTTTGGACTTAAATGATTTGTTTCTAGGTTTTTACATTGGAGTTGCTTTGTCTCTGCCACCTGTTGAAAAAATACGGACCTAGCAGTCTGACACAAGCTTTTGATCTGCTTATTCTGTAGGTGCAAACCTTTAGGTTCAGATTGCCCCTGAGGGATCAGAGCTCTATGTACTGAGTTTTGGGAGTTGGTTGGAAGCCAGAGGGGTGTGTACGTGGAGTAAGGGGAGCCTGCTGGCGGCTTGGTGTGTGATGGGTATGCCCAGTCACAGCCCTCTCCATGTCTCCCCAGCTCTCTGTGCCATGGTTGCCACCATCTGGTTTCCCGTGTGCGCCCACCGTGAGACCACCATCGTGAGCTTTGGCTACTCCCTGTACGCGGGCTGGATCGGTGCTGTGCTGTGCCTCGTGGGTGGCTGTGTCATCGTCTGCTGCGCTGGAGATGCCCAGTCGTTTGGTGAAAACCGTTTCTACTACTCTTCCGGCTCCAGTTCCCCTACTCATGCCAAGAGTGCCCATGTATAAGAGAGCTGCTGGCCTGCCCACGGAGGTGCTGTCGATACTGGGCCCCTGGCCCTAGGTTTGCTTGCCACAGTGAGGGGGTGGGAAGCCCACTCCTCTGCTAGGCTCCAAAGCCAAAGGTCTAAAAAAGCATCCTATCTGGCATTTTGTAGTCTTAACACCCCACTCTCCTTTTGTTGCCTTACAAGAAATCTTTAGCTCAAATAATGCCACATATGTTTTTCATGGTCTTGCCCACTATTAGCTCTTCTCTCTTAGGTATTCTTTTGTCATATATATGTATATGTACATATATACATATACATATATATATATGAAGAAAAAGTTCCTCTCTCTCTTTAAATTTTAAATGTCTTGCAAACATTGCTGAGCTGGGTGTGGGTAGAGAAATAAAAGACACTTTCAAACTGTTACAGATGACAATGGGAGCTGCATAAAGATGCCTCTCTGTTCCCTCCCTCCTCTCAGCTCCAAGGTCATTTAGTTGTAAGCAACAGAAAAAGACAGAATTGGGGACATGGGGCGGGGGAGGGAGGGGAATCGTGGAACTTTCCCTCCACGGGGAAGTTTCCCTTTTGTAAGTTGAGGGCAAGCGGGTGGGGATGTTTTTTAGTTTGTGGTTTTACATTTATCTGTACATACTTTTTCAAGATTGATCATTTTTATAACCATGGTTTTCCTGAAATTCTCAACTCGTCAGTATGAAGGAAATGAACCAAACAGAGTTTAATGATACCATAAGTAACTGTACAAGTGAGTATAACTCTGACATTCCACAAAACATGTTTGATTTCCAGGTTTGTATGATGTAGTTTTTAATCCTACACTTGCATATGCTTCAACTTAACACATTTTTAAAGCTTTTCCCCCTTTCTCTCTATTTCCATTCTGTTAGCTGTCTTGAAGTGATATTGTTTAACATAAATTGTACTGTTGAATTTGGCTTTACGGGTGTAAACACTAGTGGCGTATCAGTATCTGAGGCCCCAAAGTCTCCAAACATTGATGGTGCATTTTGTTCTTTAAATGAAATCTGTGCAATAAAATAACAGACTGTCTGCAAAACTGGCCTTTAATATTCTGTTGTATCCAGAGGTATCATCCATCAATATGAAATTTTTTCGTTAATCTCGACTAGTAATTTATAGGGAACCTGGACAGTGATTCAAGAACAAGTCATTCTGCACTGCCCTGAATAATTAAAAAGTTATATTTTATTCACTGTATCATGGTGGTAATGCATGGTGATAAAAGTGTAACCTAAATGCTCTCTAGGTTTCTTAAGTGGAGCGATGTTATGGCTCCTCTGTCATAGATAAAAAGGCAGCCATTGTGTACCAAGTGCCGAGCATTACACGCTAAACTCCTTTATCTGCTCTGAACGCTTAGTAAAGAAATTGCCTACGTATAAAGGGAACTATAAAACAATCTCATTTTATTGGATCTTTAGGTAAAAATACCTCATGCATTTCACTTAAACATATGTGTGTAGGTATTTGGGAATTTTGAAGAAAGACAGATATATTGAATTGATTTTTGTTTATTTTCTATTCTAGAAACTCTGTCTAGTTATGAGTCTGCTCTAAAAAAGAAAAAAAAAAAGATTACAATGTATTTTGGCAGTATTTTTCCAAAAGTACTAATTTTGTTAGCTGATAGTATAATAATTGGCAAAAGTTTCCTCTTTGGAAATATCCATTTGGGTTAGTCATTTTTTTGTAGATATTTGTGTACATTAGGAGATTATAGCTTAGTGGAAACAATTTCTAAATTACTTATGGAGAGAAGACAATCTTCATGTTGACCAAAATATTTGCTGAGTTATGATACAGTGTTTGTAAGGACACAAGTTACGTGACGATGTTGGAGGGCCGTCCCTGCCTCCTAAAAACTTGTCAGAGTGCGATGGCCGTGGACACGAATGGAGCAAGAGGCACTGAGGGGTGTGGACAAGGAGGGCTGTAGGTCCCCACATCCCTTGCCCTCCTCACAACCGCTGGCTTGAATGGGAAGTGTCCTCTTACGGATGCGTGTGCCCACTCACCCGCCTCCTTCTCTGAGGCTGCTGCCTGCCTTCTCACGTGAGGGGGTGTGCTGCCTGAGCCCCAGTTTCCCCTGCAGCAGGAGGAGAGGCGCTCCCAATCTCTCCTAGCGATCGCTGCCCGCCTAGTGAGAGAATCCCATTTTGGAGGCCATAACTCCAGCGCAGGGTTTTATTATCAGTGTGAGCGAGGCGGGGGGCGGTGGGGGGGAGGGCGGCTAGCTGTTCCTCCAGAAGAGCACTGTCCAGTAGAAATATAACATCAGCCACACATGTGATTTAAAATTTTTCTAGGAGCCACATTAAAAAAGCTAAAAGCAAATGAATGAAATTAATTTTAATATATTCTATTTTAATCCAGTACATCCAAAATATTATCATATCCTCATATAGTCAGTTATTAATGGGATATTTTATGTTCTTCTTTTTGTATTAAGTCTTTGGATTCCAGGGCGTGTTTTACACTTACAGTCCCTCTCCATTGACACTGGCCATGCTGCAAGTGCTCAGTGGCCATGGATGGCTAGTGGCTGCTGGATTGGACAGCACGGTTACAGAACAACACGTTCTGTCTCAGTAACAAAAGGGGGACTCAGTCTTGATGGTTTTAGCTGCCCTCATTAGAGCTCCATTGTAACCTGGCACTTACAGTGACAGTAATTGTCACCAGAGGAAGACAGTAACCCCAGTCACAGGTAAAACAGCAGACCCAAGGAGCTCCTCCTGAAAAACAGGAAAAAGGGAAGTCCTGCTCTTTTTTTTTTTAAGTCCTGCTCTTGAGACCTCTTTGTGCTAAAATCCTCCCCACAGTCCCCAGTGTATAGATGAGGAAAATGACATGTAGAGAGTGTAGGTTATTTGTCAAGGTCAAGTTGCCCCTATATAGAGCTAATATTGGATTTAAGTCTAATTGTGAAGTCTTTGTTCTCCAGTATAAGAATCACTACTGGGACGTCAGGATGAATTGCAGATTCTCTCTCTTCACCCAGTACACCGACTCAATAGATGTGGGTTGGTACCCAAGAGTCTGCATTTTTATTCTGCATCCCCGGTGATTCTGACGAGGTGGTCCCCATGCCACACTTTGATAAACAGTGAAGGGCAGGCCTCTTTCTCACGTCCTTCTGTAGTGCAGCCAATCCCGTCCCTCGTCCCTCTTGGATGGTCCTCGGAGGCAAGATGACTGAGAGTTACATCCAGCTTCCCCTGAGTCTTTGTCCTGTTCTGAAGAGACCTGCATGCAGGGGATCTTTGATTTGAAATGAACTAGTTCTGCTCACGCTATCTAAGAATTTGATAGAAACCGAATTAGAGAAAGAATGTTTCAAGGAAATCTCTGAATCTATGAATGCCAGTTACAACGACAGCAAAAAAAAAAAAAAAAAAAAAAAAAAAGAAGACTGTGTCCTTTAAGAATACAAGTTACATATTTGTGTTGAATTGGTGGTTAGGGATAACAATAGAACAAGGTTTGGTTTTATCTTGCCCTGTTTTTTCCTTTTTCTTTTTTTTAATTTCAAATCTGCGTGTCAGTGTTTCTCTATACAATGTACACAATGTAACTGCAACATCTTAAATGTTTGGCAGGACATTCATGCTCATGACATCACATGCTGGGAGGACAGGGAGGCCACTGTAGGGTTGGTCCCGGGCAGAGGGAGCATCAGTGCTGCCATTGAGATGTCCCCACAAAAGAGTGTGTGACAGCCAGATGTGCAGCTTCAAGGAGACTGCACCAGAATTGTGGGTGGAACATTGGCACATGCTGCTTAGGACTTGAATAGCAGCTCTTGAGGAATCTATATTTCTCTACCTCACGCAGAACCTCAGAGCTCAGGCTTTGTGGCCCCGGGGCTGGGGGAGGGAGTGGAGACGGAGGGACTTGTCACTGCTCCATGCCCCATTGTTGAAACGAAAAAATAAGGAAACTGTTAAGCTGTTTCTAGAGGACTGTGGAAGGTAAGAATTGCATATCCTTTACATCAAAATTACCTTCCAAATGGCAACGAGCACCCGGTGGTCACTGTCTGAGACTTTCTTTAATGAAAGTATTATGTTGAGTTGTATTCAGCTTTGCTGCTAAAACTGTAATGTGCATACAGATCACCTAAGGGTCTGGTTAAAATGCAGATTCTGGCTCAGCAGGTCGGGGGTGGGGCTTGGGACTCTGCATAGCTAACCAGCTCTCTCATAGCTAACCAGCTTTCAGGGGATGCTGATGCTGTTGGTCTGGACTCACATCTGAAATGGTATATGTTCATCAGAAAATTTGAACCCTGTGGAAAAAGACAATTTACAAGCTCTTAGAACTTTGGTCATCTTAAAATGGGTTTTAGGAGCATCTGCTAAAATTATTTGTTCATTCACTGGTTCTTTTGTTAAGTAGTTAATTAAGCAAACATTTGATGAACATTTGTTAGGTGCCAGCCACACACTAGCCACCAGATATAAATAAGGAGTGCAAAGTCAACCCAGCCCTCTGCTAACTCACAGCCTAGAGGTATAGTCAGGAACACCGTGAATAATGATGCCGTGAGTTTCTCATCATTGTCATCTTTAATCTACTCTGGAAACATATACCATGACAGAGAGGGAAAAGAAAATACCAACAGAAGCATATTAGTGCACTGATTAAAGATAAGAGCTTACGGATGTTTGATATATAAAGGCATCATGACCAGATCTCCTCCCAACTTGGCATCTTTTTTAAGAGTGTTGAAAGTCAGCCAATCCTGACTCCTTAAAGTCTGTCGATTTAATTCTGTGCAGCACAGTGAGGAAATGGCAGAAAAGGCTCCTCCAGGCTTCTGCACAATGCCCTGCTGACACCTTCTGCAGAGGAGCACCTTGTTTCTTAGAGCTGTAATTTAGTAGACGGTGTCAATACTCTCTTGTCTGAATGACTTAAAAACTCCCCCTGCAGGTGTCAGAGCTCAGCTTTTACTGTGATAGGTGCCACAGAAACAGCGGAGTCAGGTGACATCTGCATAAAAGGCACCGCCCGGTCCTGTGAGCAGAGGGAAGTGGGGACTTGCAGCAGTGACCCCCGTGCTGGGGATGGCAGATGGTCTGAGGGCGCTGAACTGTTCCTAAGAAAGATATGAAGAATAATATTTCTTTTCTTAGTTCACCAAAAAACAAACAATAAAAAACAAAAATCTAGGCATTCATTGAGTGACTGGTATAGACACACACATTCACACGAGTCATTTCATGGAATCCATTCCACGCACAGGCTTGGCCTGTATGGTGGTTCCTGTTCACAAAGCCTCAGGGACCCTGGCTTCTCCCAACTCACTGCTTTACCAACCCTGGGGGTGGGGGTGGGGCTCTTGAACTCATGGCCAAGATGGAAGCACCTACCTTGCAGGTGGAGAAAGGATCAAAGTAAAGGGGCAAAGGCTGAAGCTTTTGAAGCTGCCACAGGAATCTGCTTGCAGGAAGTCACAAAGCTACATGTAGCTGCCAGAGAGCCAGGGAAATATGGTCTTTATCCAGGTTGGCTACATAATTTGCAGTGCCCAGTGTAAAATGAAAATATGTAGCTCCTTTTACAAAATACAGAAGTGTTAAAGGTACTTAAAGTGTAAAGCTTTCCCCCTTTTTTGTGATCTCTCTCTTGACTTGTCATGGTGTTTTTTCTGAGTAAAGAAAAATTAAAATTTTAAATTACTAGCATTTGAATTTTACCAGTCTTTCTATTGTGCAATGTCTGTTTTAAATGCAAATAAAAGAGCATGCCACTTTTATGTGGAAACACTGAAATTCCACACTTTGTACTTGGTAGCATGTACACATATTAGGATTTCTTATGAGAGCAGCAGAAACTTCCTACAAAGCTAACTCAATTATTTTTTATTTCACTTCTTGATATGCACACTTTCTGCCAACACTCTCTACCTTCAGCTTACCGATGAGGAAGGAAGGACTGAAAGAAATAGGAGCAATAAGTTGCCCTATCTTTCTCTTTCCTTCTATGTCATCATTTTCATTGTAAACACAGGTTGGTGAACACAGGAAGTTAACACAAGGACAATGTTCCTTGGTCATTCACGTGTCTTAGAGCTCCATTGCCTTTGTTTTCTATTCGAAGAAAGTTGTGGTTTGAATGGTAAGTGTGGCCTCTGGGGACTGTCAGTGCACTGTTTACTCCTTTTCAGCCTGTGCAGGCTGCTACAACAAATACCACAGACTGGGAGCTTATAAACAACAGAAATCTATTTCTCACAGTTCTGGGACATCCAAGATCAAGGCACCAGCATGGTCACCTTCTGATGAGGACCCTCTTCCTGGTTCAGAGCTGGCGCCCTCTTCGTGTGTCCTCACATGGTGGAGGGCGCTCTGTGGGGCCCTTTATAAAAGCACTAATTCCATATCTGAGGGCTCCATTCTCATGACCTAAGCACCTCCCAAAGGCCCTACCTCCTAATACCGTCCGTTGTGGGAGCTGGGATTTCAACATATAAATTTTGGGGAAACACAAACATTCACCATGAAACTCATAACACACACTTGACTCTGAACTTGCTTTGAGTCCTCCTGACTCCTGTGTACTGTGGCCCACCGGAACCCTATGCTCTCAGGGCATCGTGAGCACCATGTGCAGATAAGGTGGCAAGAAATGGTGAACACGTGCATCACACGTATGTTCTTTGCTCACCACACGCTCCACTGTCCCATCAGACTTCACTTACAAAACACAGGTTTCATGATAAAATTATGAAGAATCCAAGATGCCAACAGCAGAGAATTAAACCAAGTGCAGGGTCCTTCTGCTTGTGGGGCCTGTGAGGCTATATAGGTCGCATGTCCATGAGGCTGGCCCTGGCCTTTATTCTATCTGGCTCTGTGCCTGGCTAAAATTTTGATGAAGTCTGAGTCTGGAGTCTGAGGAGGACTCTTCCTGGTTTGCAGAGGGCTGCCTTCTGGCTGTGTCCTCACTTGGTCAGGGTTGGCGGGGGTTGAGGAGAGACAGAGCATGAAAAAGCGAGAGTGTGCTGTAGTCTTTCTTCTTAAAAGGATACAAATTCCATCGTGGGGGCTCTCCCCTCATGACCTCATTTAAACCTAATTACCTTCTAAAAGGCTCACCTCCAAATACCATCACACTGAGGATTAGGGCTTCAGCAGATGAATTTTGGGGAGCACACATTCAGTCCATTCAGCTACCAGCATCATTCTTTTTTCTGTGGAGAAACTGGGGCTCAGGGAGATAAGGTAATGAGTCTAGGCCCCAGAGCTAGTAAGTATCAAGGTTGGGATTTGAACCCATCTCTTCCAGTGCTGAGGCCGGTTCTCATACTGCTACAGCATACTTTGAATTTATGAAACAAAACCAAATTATGTTTAACAAAATACAGGTAGAATCAAAATGTCAAAATTAAGCATCTTTCTTATAGGGTATTAAAGAGAAGCAGGGTGAGGGTATAGCTCAAAGTGGTAGAGTGCGTGCTTAGCATGCACGAGGTCCTGGGTTCAATCCTCAGTACTTCCTCTAAAAAAAGTAAATAAATGGGTAAACTTAATTACCTCCCTCCCCACCTCAAAAAAAAAAAAAAAAAAAGGAGACACATTCATTTTACTTAAAATTGTAACATAGAGTGCACCATACATGTATTTGTTCATTTAATTTTTACAGCAACTTCATGAGTTAAGGGCTATCATATGCCCATTTTATGGATGCAAAAACAGAGGCACAGAGTGGTTAAGTATATTGTCTAAGGTTCCATAGCCTTGCAAGTCTGACTGTAAACCTGAAGTATTACCCACCACTCTAGCTCTCAAGAGGAATTTATTCCCTAAGAAAGTGGAATGAATTACCATGGAAAGCCATTTAATGAAAGGACAGATTCAAAATTAGCGTAAGTTTCTTTAACATAAATATTCTCCCAATTGAAGATGTTGGTTTAGGGGTAGGTTTAAATTCTGGACCTGCTAGTCTTCAAAACAAACGTTCTTAGAAAGGGATCCTTTATCTGTGGTCAGTTGGAAAATAAAGGGAACTCAGGCTTCTCTATGGTACAAAGGCTATTGAATATTTCTACCTCTGGAAAGAGGAAGTGTAGACTCATATTCTCCACTACTCCACAAATGGATTTTCAGGAAATAAGGGAAATTAGCTACCAAAGGGAGTAAACTCTCTTGTAGGCTTTGAAGTCCTAATGAATGACAGCGCTCATAATCTGCATGTAAAAAGCAAAGCTCAGAGGGGCACCTTTTACTAGGAATGGGCCACTGTGGTCACTGCTTGTTAGCAGTTCCACCATTAAGGGGGTGAGGGGACAGCGTCCAGACTGTGGGTTTGGTTTGCAACAAAGGCCGAGATGAGTGAGTAAACCATGTTTTTAGCAAAGAAATCATTGGACTGGAAAACCTTCAAAATATCAATCATTCAATAAGGCCTCCTTAGGAAAACAAAGCTGTGATTTTGGCACAGAGCTTCTTTGAAGTTAACTAGTTTGGGCTTAAAATTTGAAAATAAAATAAAAAAGAGCACTGTAGGTTAGGAGGTCTTTCTGAGTTACTTTCAATCCCAAAAGGCCCCTCGAAGGGAAGTAGGGCCTTGATTTTGTTTTAAAAAGTCTATCTGGATGGGAAAGGGAGAAGCAGGGTTCTGATTTCTTAGTCAGATCCTTTCTTCACCAGCCCAAGGACAGCGGGCAGTGCCAAGACCTGGGAAGCTGTCAAAGACTCCTTCTGTGTAACAGAATTTGGAATTTAGTTCTGATGTCATGACAAGAACGAAAGAAACTTGCTCTGTGTCAGGTGTTGTCACTGCAGCGCCCTGAGGACAGAGGAATGGGATTTGAGTCCTTGAGGTCTGTCTCCAGAGCCTGGAAGTTTCCCAAAGCAAACTTAATTTTATTTAATAACCCTTTAGAGAGTAATTCTCCCCAAGTGTGTCTGAACCCTCCTTGAACCCATTTATGCTTCGGTGAGCACTGTCACTTGGAGTTAACATTGTTCCATATGTTTACCACCCAGGGTGAAATGACTTATTGCTTTTATTTGTCCTCAAATTGTCTCTGGTAAGGCTGTTGCTTTATCTCATCAAGGGTTCCTTTGGTCACCACTAAGTTTGCTCATCTCCTCCCATAGGTCGAAAAACTGATCTCAGCGCCGGAGAAGGAGCAGCTTTTGAGATGCAAGCTTGGGGAGAAAGACAGGGGAAGCACTCTGCAGCTACCGAAGACCTGGGCACTGCAACTAGTGAACTAGCTTCACTTGCATCCATCTTCTAATCTGTTAAACAAAAGCTCCACAGAGTTTGAGAGAAGACAACGAAGCATGTTTCAATCTCATTTTCAAAACACGACATTGCTACATAATGATAAGTGATAAAACTGCCTCTAATTTCCCTCTATGTTCTTTTCACTAACTGGCTGAGTATTTTCTGGAAAACAGAATTTCATCATATTCATGAATTCAAATTAGTGTGTTCTTAGGAAAGGTACTAACACGTGCCTTTGTCTGGTCAAGTGAATTCATTAAATAATGAGATCTTAAGAGTTTGCCAGAAAATGCCACTTAACTTCAATGTCTAATTTCTCTCCCATACATTTTCTTAGCTAGATATATAGTTTCCCATTCTTATCTGTTATTCAGTGCTACAGTTTATATTCTAGTCTACTCAGTGCTATAGTTTAAATTGTAGGACACCAAAATTTTTAGAGAGGATTTCTCTCCTTTTGATTATTACAAAATAAACAGACCATGCCTACCTAAAAGTTTTCCCCCCCCTTTTTATGTCTTTTTCACATACTGTGCACAGGATCCATGGACACTTTTTATATCTCTGCTATTAAATCTTATTAGAAGATTTTCGTTCTGCAAACTTTAATTAACTCTCTCTCCTATTTCTAGGTATACCTGTGTATGTTTATTTACTTACCTCTATAGATGAGTAATGGTATTATTGTATTATGTGCAGTATAAAATGTACAAAAAATTAAAAGAATGGGGAAAATGAAATAACATTTTAATTTTATTTCATATTTTTTAATGATACAAACTCTTCTCTTTATATTAGTAATAATGTAATCATGAGAGCAATGAGCTTGAACCTACTTCATTATTTAACACTGAGATAAAAGCATTCAGAAGTCTGATTCTTAGTTCAGTTAATTTCACTATTTGGTTTTAATAGCTACTTTGGCTGGAAAAAGGTACCTTACAGAAATGCATAGAACCATCACTGACTACCTTCTTCAATCAATATACTCTTGTGTCAATCTCCTCCACCAATTTTGCAAAGATTTGTATTAAAATTTGGCAATTCTCCAACTTCCTTGGTGACTTTCAGTTGTTTTTTCAAACTAATCAGGTCAATTTTCTTTTTACTTCTAAAAAATTGTTTCAAGACCCATAGAGACTCTTTGTAAAATTTCTTAATCAGATTTAAAAATGAAAAATTTTCTGTATGTACAGTAGAACTTTTTATAGTTGATACATATTATTTTTGGTAAGAAAATCACATAAGTGAACAAACATCTGTTTTCAAAATGATCTCTCCATTGCACTAATTTTCTTCAAAAAAATAGTTGCTTTTTCATGAATTGTTATAAGATCATAGATTAGCAGTGTTTATTGAAAATTCTTGCTAGACAGCAAACTTTTGTCCTTTTGGCTTCACTATTTTTGCTGTGATGGTTTTTTGGATTTCTTTGTAGGAATCTTTTAAAATGACTAGCTCTTTTTGTGTGGTTAGTTTGATAAAAACAGATAAATCCACTTAAATGGGTATTGGTACCATATAAAATATTGCAACTTAAACAAAATAGCAAAGGTGGTGAGGGTGGTGCCGTTTACCTCTCCTCATTGAAGAGGATGCTCTGTCTCCAGGAGCTCTTGAAGACCCAGATGCCCAGTAGTCCCTCAGAGGGATGCCTGCTGAATATGTGGCTCAGCAGCATCCATAGTAAACTTCATAGTGTAATACAAACCAAATTATGCTTCATATTTAACACACCGAACATATTGTATGTTAATATATAAATGACACATTATAATATATTATAACAACATATTATAATATATTGTTATTAACATCTAATAATATGTTAATATTATATAATGCTATATTGATATACTGCTTAATTTTCTTCTTAATTTTTAGATTAAAATATTTCTAATATTTTCTTTTTACTCTTTTTGGGGGCTTCTGCTCTATAGCAGGAGAGAGACATAAACAATTGGATTCAACATGTAAAATGCTACGTACACAAAAAAAGAATATTAGGGGAACATGTGGTGGGGGAGGAGAGAGTTGGGCAGAGGTTAAATTCAGGAAATTCAGAGGGGAGATACATTTGAGACGAGCTGGAAGGACGAATGGGAGTTTGCTGAGTGAAGAAGGGGTGAAGGGCATTCAAAGATACACAAGGGAACAAGAGAGTGTGCCCAGGAAACACTGAGGAGTCTGTTGGGGTCCAAACACTGGACGCCTGGGGGTGAGTTAGACATGAGACCAGGGAGATGGAGCAGGTGCAGGCTGTGAAGGGCTTTGATCTGTTGGCCAGTGGGAGCCACTGGAGATTTTAAGTAGCAGAATGACCTTAGCGAAGGATGGATTTCATTTCTAAATCATGAACAATATGTATATTTTGAAAATAATTACATTTTTGGCAGGTTTGTGTGAAATTCTGTTTAACCTGATTTAACAAATAATTATTGACCATATTCTGTGTGACAGACAGTATCCCCAAGGCCACACGAATGTATGTTGGCGCATATTTTACTCGATAGAAGGATTAAGCTGAATATTTGCAATTAAATACACAAATATCTTCATTAATCCTTTAGCATTGTGATGTCTTTTCAACATCCTTGTCATCTGGAACGAGTTAACACTAGCACTTAATACTTAACAATACGTATGTGAGCCAAGTATCCAAGCTTATAAACTCCACTTGAGCATGGATTCCTTTTGCAGAAGGAATATAAAAATCCTAAATTTGTAAGTGCCAGTGCAGTGAGAGAAGTCTGTGGTATGGCTTTGAGAGGGCACCTTCTATTATTTGTGTCATTGCTTGTGGGGAGGTGCCAGGGTGCCTTCTTGGTTTGCCATTTAGGACATGACAGATAATTTAAAGGGCCCATATATCATAGGAAATAAACATTAATTACATTTTATTTTTGAAAATAAAAGTAAAATATATTTTGAAGAACGTTTGGAAAAAATAGAAAAGTGTGAAGAAGAAAATGCAACACTACCCCAAATCAGACTTCTTAGAGGTAACAATGGTTAATAATTTATACAATCTCCTAAATATTTCTCTATGTGCATATATCAAATATATGCATTTGCTAAACTAAAGACATATATAATCTCTACATCTGGCTTTAAAAATGTAATATAATTAATGAAGATTCTCATGTCATGAAACATTCTTTGAAGACATTTTTATATGGCTGTACAGTGTTGAATTCTAAAGTTACACTGTAATTTATTTAAACAACCTCAAGTTTGGGACATTAGATTAATTCCATTTTGAGGGTTTTTTTTTCTGTGTAATTATAGAGACTTTTTTGGCATAAATGTTTGACCATATCTTTGATTGTTTATTTTCTTAGGATCAATTTCTCAAAGGGATTCCAAGGATCTGAAATCTGTCAGGGAGGTGAACAGTTGAATCTTTAAATAGAGTGATTGAAATTGTTCTCCACTTTGGCAAAAGTATAGGGAGGGCCTCTGGATGATGAGAGAAGACTTAACTTCTGTTCATCCATTCTTTCAACAAATATTCATTGAAAGCCTCCTGCATCTCATGGGTGCCAAGGTGCAGCAGGAAACAGGAGAGATGTGTTCACTGCCCTCATGGCAGTGCACTGGAAAGTTAGAAATCACGGGTCATCTTCTTGTTTACAGATGAGAAAACAGGGGAAGAGGTCTGCACATGTTTACACAGCCAGTGTAGAGCCCGGGTTTACCTAGCCTGTGGAAAGCCAGGGTTGGAATACAGGTTTCTCTCTTGCACCCCACTGTCCAACCCTCTTTGCACCTCACCAGCCATATCTCCCCTCAGAGCGATCTTGAGGGCATCAGCTCAGGGCTGGTTTATGGCATCTTCTGCCCTTGCTATATTTAGATCTAACTCTTGGCAAGGTTGCAAAGTGAATGGGTCCAAGTGTGTCTTTGGGGCCCTGACCTCTCCCTTCTGTGCCATTTCCGCTCCTGTAGTCCCCCAACCCTCTCTCAGGCACCCAGAGACCTCATAACTTTCTCATGACTTGTGAAAACCTGCTTTCTGGGAAGGAACTGGTATCAGTCATTCATATCTCAATGTCAGTAAGTTAAGACACTATGTTCCTTCTTCCAAGGGGAGTTAATTGTGAAGGCATTCAAAGATCTTTCTTATTGAGGAATGCCAGACTTTGTTTCTAGTGGAGGCATTTGGGTGTCAGGGAGCAGATAGGACAGAAGTGACCTTCCTCTGCTGGTCCTTAAGGCTCACAGCACATCTTCCCATACCCTCTCCACCACGATTAGTTAGCCCAATCCTCACCTTCTTAACCACAAGATTGACAAGCCTGGGTGAGAGATTTGAGGACGTTGTATCTGCACCTTGAACTTATTTCCAATACGTTAAAGGGGCTGCTTTGGATACAGAGCTTTGTAGAACAGGGAAACCCCATTGCTAGGAAACTCCCTTCCCCCTCCCCACCTGCCCTGAGGAGTGTCTCCGCTAGGAAGGAAATTCAATTACAGTCTTCCAGTCACCAGAATTGAATTTGGATGGACTATTTCCTCTTTGGATTCTGTTCCAAATTGTATTCCCGTTGCTGTTTTTGAAGTTAATTAGAGTCACAAATCATTTGTATTTCCCTTCTCTGAAGGAAAGCCTGACACAGTACTTATCTCATCCAGTTAATTGACTTCCAGAGGGCTCATTCCTTCTTGAAAACACTCTAAATGGCTCTGATGGGTAAGCATCAGGCTTACACATATTTGTAATAAAAGCTTGGAGAATTCAAATTTCTAGGTCACAGAAATGGGGGCATGCAGTTTTTTCTCTGAGCCTCATAGTTTAGAATCTTTCCTGATTCGATTGAGGCCATTGTGAGAATGGAAGGAAACTATCCTCAGGTAGATGCATGTGGGCTAAGGAGAGGAAGGGAACTTGACACAGAAAGGACTCTCAGTGAACTGCTGATTGTTAGAAATTAAACATGGAAGAGCTGTCAATTTAATGCTTGGCATATGGGGATTCCTTAAACTTCAAATGGGATATTTAGTTTTTAAAATAATTTTGAGTTACAGCTTAAGGAGAGGATGCCTCTAAAACAGCTTTGATACCCTGAATAATCTTTTAATTTTTGGGGCCAATTTTTAGAATTATGGGAATACATATATAACATAAAATTTACTGTATTAGGCATTTTTAAGAGTACAGTTCAGTGGTATTAAGTTCATTTATATTGTTGTGCAGCCATCATCACCATCTTCTCCCAAACTCTTTTTTTTTAAACATCTTTTATTGAGTTATAGTCATTTTATAATGTTGTGTCAAATTCCAACATAGAGCACAATTTTTCAGTTATACATGAACATACATATATTCATTGTCACATTTTTTTTTGCTGTGAGCTACCACAAGATTTTGTATATATTTCCCTGTGCTATACAGTGTGATCTTGTTTATCTATTCTGCATATGTCTGTCAGTATCTACAAATTTTGAAATCCCAGTCTGTTCCTTCCCACTCGCCGCCCCTTTGGCAACCACAAGTTTGTATTCTATGTCTATGAGTCTGTTTCTGTTTTGTATTTATACTCTTTTTTTTTTTTTTTTTAGATTCCACATATGAGCGATCTCATATGGTATTTTTCTCTCTTTCTGGCTTACTTCACTTAGAATGACATTCTCCAGGGACATCCATGTTGCTGCAAATGGCGTTATGTTGTCGGTTTTTATGGCTGAGTAGTATTCCATTGTATAAATATACCACATCTTCTTTATCCAGTCATCTGTTGATGGACATTTAGGCTGTTTCCATGTCTTGGCTATTGTAAATAGTGCTGCTATGAACACTGAGGTGCAGGTGTCTTTTTGAAGTAGGGTTCCTTCTGGATATATGCCCAGGAGCGGGATTCCTGGGTTATATGGTAAGTCTATTCCTAGTCTTTTGAGGAATCTCCATACTGTTTTCCACAGTGGCTGCACCAAACTGCATTTCCAGCAGCAGTGTAGGAAGGTTCCCTTTTCTCCACAGCCTCTCCAGCATTTGTCATTTGTGGACTTTTGAATGATGGCCATTCTGACTGGTGTGAGATGATCTTCATCATAGTTTTGATTTGCATTTCTCTGATAATTAGTGATATTGAGCATTTTTTCATGTGCCTATTGATCATTTGTATTTCTTCCTTGGAGAATCCCAAACTCTTTTCATCTTGCAGAATGGAAATTCCATATCCATTAAACATCTCTGTACTTGCCCCTCCCCCCCAGCCCTTGGCAACCAAATCACCATTCTTTTTTTTTTAAATAACATTTTTTATTGAGTTATAGTCATTTTATAATGTTGTGCCACCAAACCACCATTCTTACTGTCTATGATTTTAACTATTTTAGGTGCCTTATGTAAGTGGACTCATATAGTATTTGTCTTTTTGTGATTGGCTTATTTCACTTAGCATAATGTCCTCAAAACTCATCCATGTTGTTGCATGTGTCAAATTATATTCCTTTTTATGGTTGAATAATATTCCATTGTATGTGTAGACCACATTTTCTTTATCCACTCACTGATGGACACTTGGGTTCCTTCCATGTTTTAGCCATGGTGAATAATGCTGCTATGAATAAATACCTCTGAGACCCTGTTTTCAGTATTTTTGGATATATGCCTAGAAGTGGAATTGCTGGATCATATGGTAGTTCTATCTTTAATTTTTTGAGGAATTGCCAAGTTGTTTTCCACAGTGGCTGCATCCTTTTACAGTGCACAAGGGTTCCAGTTTCTCCATATAGTCACCAGTACTTGTTATTAAACAACTTTTTAACTTCAAGACCCATGTGATGAGGTTGTATTTTGGAATAGTAATCCAATTATTTTTGATCCTGATAATTGCCAGTTCCATGTTGTCCTGTGACTCTTCTTGGAGACTGTTCGTAAACAGGCAAATGGGCAACCCTCCTACCAGTAAGATTAAATTAAAAGGCTTACTGCCCCCAGGAAGGAAGATAATATGTAAGGGAATCCTTGTTAGACTGAAAGAAGAGTGGAAAGTCAGCCCATGCTGGTCCTGCTGGATGGCGGGGAGAGGGGGAACAGAGGTAAGAGGGAGAGGGAAAAGTACTTGTCCAGGTTACCCCTACACCCTCCGTGGGTGAGGATGTGATAAGAGTGAGAACACGAAATATTGGGTTATGGTTATACTTAGCCGGAAAGGATATAAGCCGTGGTGTGCTTATAAATGTTTAACAGACAGCTCTCTGGGATAAAAAACAACCAACCAACTCTTATTTTGCAGCATTTTGCAATTCGCATGGTGTAAATACTCCCACCATGACTGATTTCAAGCTACCAATGCAAACTCACTGAACATGGAGTTGGGAAGAGATGTGTCATAGCACATGATCACGTAGCATTTCCCCAGACAGATGTAACAGTGGTAAATAACCTCAGGAGCAGAGACAACAGTTACAGGTAGTAAAATAGTTACTTCTGAGTATTCATTACCTTTGTTTCCAATATAACTAAGTTTAAGAAGTTAAGTTTATAGAAGTTAAGTTTTAATAATGGTTGTGTTCAGCAGCTGACTCCCAAAAGTCATGAAAAGCTGACAACCATTCTCATGAGCTGGCTGCCGCACACCACCGGCAGTAAGCCTCAGTGAGCAGAGCCCAGTGATGAGAGTGCCTCATTAGTGAGGCTCCTGGTGGCTGATTCTTGGGCCCCAGGTGGTGCTCCTGGTTCCCCAGGCCCTGGGGTGGGAGGGATGCAGTGGGTTCTGATGTAGAAGTGCTGAGGCCTCAAGTGGACCAGCAAGGCCTGGAGTCCATATGGGAAGCATCAAGGAATTCTTGATGGAGTTAAAAGGAATTCTTCTTGAGTTAAAAGCCAGGCCTATGGCCTTTGGAAGTGAATGTCACCATGGGCACAACCTTCTTCAGTGGTCACCTGTCCATGGAGCCATCCAGTGGCCATTCTGCAGCAGTATCCATTAAGAGTCCAGAGCACCCTGGTTTTCATGGGCAGGCCCCCCTCCCCAGCAGGAGCTCATATAGGTTCTGTTCCCAGATGCCATTTTGGAGAGAAGCAAGGGGGAGGGGAGGAAATCCCAAAGACAGAGGATTTATCCCAAAGAGATCTGATCACCTAAAAAGAGACCAAACTGGAAGACAACTGTGATTCCACAAATGAACACATTCAAAGTTTGTTTTTCTCTCCCTTGCTACTCATGTGGGTGGACCTTTGCAAAGGAGATCGAGGAGTTGTAGGAAATAAAGACATGGCAGGTTCTTCGCATTTCACTTGGTGTGGAAAATATGTAACGCTGATATGCCCCTCTGCCTTTTCTCCAGGTGCCTTCAAAAAGTAAAATAAATTAATGCTACTGTCATTAATTGGGTTTGAGACTACAGGCAGGTAATTTCCTGCCACTTGTCCATAAAATGAATGCAGGCAATGAGTTGAATTTTCTGTGGTGCTGAGGGTGAAGCGGTGTGTGGCTGTGACTAGGTGTCTGTACTGGGATGGGGTAATTTCACAAGGCAGTGTAGTCAGCAGGGTTCCAGGTAGAGTCCTGTACCTCGTTAGAAGGAAAACAGTGAGAGGGAGATAGAACCACTTCCTGGTCTCCCAAGAGTCTGTTAAAATGGAACTTTCAGTTTCTTCATGGACATAAAGTGAATTTAAAAAGGTAAGATGGCACTGACTTTCTTCAAGTTTAAATTTTAATAGTCCATTAGCTGTAATTTTTAAAATATTTTTATTCTGAAAACGAATTTTCCACAATAATGCCGTTAGTTCAAAAAAATGAGCTCATTTATCTGGCTTTTCTACAAAGGATAATTGAAACATTTAAGGCAAGATTCACTTATTCATCTCCATTTTAGAATGGAAAGAAAGTAGCAGACTTCAGGTACTGGTTAAGGTTAACAAAATACGGGAAAGCTCCTTTTCTTTTTTTCCTTCTGGTCATTTCCTGTGTAAGAGCTTTACATTACTATGGATATTTTATATTAAGACACTTTTGTTTCTGACTTGCTTTATAAACCCACTTTAAAATTTAAAGGCACACAATAAAGCTTTATGCATTTATTAAAATATACACATTTTGGTAAATTTTCCCTTAGTTTCTTGATAAATCAATATATTATCAACACCACAGTCATTTAAAAATAAAACACACTTTATAACATATCTGCATATTATTTCTTTCTTCATGACACTACACACCCCATTGTACAGTGCACCAATGGGAATTAGAAACCACAAGACAAACAAACTTTAACAAATACAGCAAGTTCATACCAGGAAAAAAAAAAAAAAAAAAAAAAGCAGAGAACACCACCAGAAATTACCATCTGCAAAAAGCAAGTTGTACTTCTCAAGGACCAAACAAAAGTGAAACAAGTTAGTAAAATTTACAAGCTGTATTTATAACTTTGGATATGAATTAAACAGTAACGTTTCCTTTCCACAGTGAGAAAAGCTAGAACGTGAGTCCTGTTGTAGATGGTGTGACTACATGGGATGAGGACTGTAGCTGCTCTTTAAAAGACCTGCAGCCCCTTCTACCAGCCCAGACGGTTGAGGTATTTATGCGCCATTGGAGCATTAACTGTGCCTTTGCTTTGGAAAGTGAGGGATTTAGGGTAGATTCTAGCCTTCGGAGTGTTAAGGTGAGTGTGGGAAACAAAGCATCGGCAACCGTCAAGATCAATCAATAGGAGATGTGCAAGGAACAGCCTCCTCACCCCAATATTGGAATATCACAGTTCTTCCTAGTCTGCACTTCCACAATTCCCTTTGGCCAGTCATCAATGCCAATGTCAGGAAAACAGGAAAGAAAAGAAAAGAAAAGAAAAAAGCACAGAGGGAGTCCCTAACAAAAAAATGCAGGCTGCCTGTCTCCTAGTTCTAATATAAAGCCATTTTCTTTCCTTATTATACCAAAATGCACGCAGTGTTCTTGTACAGTAGGAAATTACAGTTACACGCTTTCGGAAGACTTTAAGCCCAAAGCTGTCTTTGTGAAAGCCCTGTGTGAATTTTGTAACTCCATGCACAAAGCATGCGGTTTAATGATTTCTAATACTATTTTAGTTGATACTACAAAATATACGTTCACTTTTGATGGGCTTCACAATTTCCGCTAATCCCTTTCGGGCCTTAAATCCTAAAAAACAAAAACAAAAGCAAAGCAAGCAAACAAACGAAAACCCCAAACATTTTCTTAGAGAAGTAGTTTTGGCAAAAGGCAAGTGCCTAGGTATTTCAGAACGATGCCTGAGTCACTGAAGCCGGGCAAGATGACGAAAGCGTTTTGGAAACGAGGTTGCTCCTCAGGGTGAAAAATATTACAACAGCCGCACTTCTAAAAGCTTAGTGAAAACAGAAGTAGACACAGGAATACCAGTTTTGTACACGAAAGGAGCTTTTTGCTACTCATCACCGTTGAAAAATGGAAAGTAAACGCCCGAGTGAAACAGCATCCACCCGGGGTCCCGCGGGGCGGCGGCCTGGTGCGGGGGGGTGCTGCTTCTGCGCCTGCGCGCTGTTTAATGATTGGCTCTGGGACGGCCGCGCCCCCACGGGGGCCAGTTGGCGCCTCGCTCTCTCTGAGGGACCCCAGAGGGCCCTGTGGACAAGCGTGTCCTCCGCGTCAGGGAGGCATCTGCACGCAGGAGAAACCGGGCCTGCGCGAAAATTCTGGCTAGGAAACTCCTCCTTGACAAGTCGAGCTCTAAATGGCATGAAAACGGAGTGCGAGTTCCATGAGGCGAATTTGGAGCATGTGTTTCCTTTGCTCTGCCCTCCCCGCCAGCGTAAGAAATGAAGGCAGTGCTCCCAGACCCGAGGGCTGCAACCCAGGAGTGGACTGTTAACCGCTGCCCGGACTCGGTGAGTTGACCCTAGCCGTGGCTTCAGACACATTTCCTGATTTCTGACATCTCCACCCAACAAGACGTTCTAATCTGAAATACAGAATTGGTAAACCTGTGGCTGACCCTCAGTGGGCTTCCACTGACATCTTGGTCCTGGTAAAAGCTG
Source organism: Camelus ferus (assembly GCF_009834535.1). Lineage (NCBI taxonomy): Eukaryota > Metazoa > Chordata > Mammalia > Artiodactyla > Camelidae > Camelus > Camelus ferus. Next base: position 81,850,580 of record NC_045696.1, on the reverse strand, counting down.
GTGGAAAAGGGGACAGCAATTTCCTCCAGTGTTTTAGGCTGATCCTCAGGCTCTTGTAGCTTCTCTGTAACGCGGAGAAGAGGTCTACCTTTGTAAGGTGGACTTCCAAGTGGGATGTAAAGGAGGACAACTTTATCAACCCTTTTCAGGAGAATAAGGGAAAGACATTTCTTTGAAGGAGTTTGTATTCTGTTTCCCAGTAATTAGTGGGTTTGTATCCTGACCCATCCACAGGTTCTAGAGAAGGATGGATCATTAAATTCAACAATTTTTTTCCTGTTTATTAAACAGGCTCATCATGAGCGTTATGTGGACATTTGGTTAGGTATTTGTTTGTTACTAAGAACTAGAACTTCACCTAATTTTGTCATTCAATTCCTTTCACTAGTTTTAAATGGGTTTGCACTTAAGTTGAGTAAACCTTGGAGCTGAGGTTTTACTGTTTACATCAGATAGATATAAACTGTTGTTAGGTTTGGTTGTTTAAACTAACTGCTGAAAATTTTAAAGGGGCTGCGAATAAGTGTGTGTCATCTGTCCACGTGTTAAATGACCATACTTCTCGTATGTTATTGATGAAATCAGACAGGACTCAAAGGAAGAATCATACATTGCTTTGATATGGACAATTTTTCCCCCTTTAATACATTAAGTCTGCTTTGAGTGTGTATGTGATTGACTTCCTCCTTGCCTTTGGCAGATGAAGCCACTGCCCCAGCTTAAAGTCCAGCCTTCCCTGATTCATACTTTCATTTCCTCAATGCCTCCCCACCCAAGGAGAGCCAGCCAGTTTACTTCAACATTCACATCTACTTGTGCGTGAGCCCTGACCTGCTTTCTCAGCAATATTGGCTGTAGTTCTATATATAAATCACTTTGTCAGATGAGCACTCCTGTCAGATGAGCTTCTTGTTTTCCCTTGAAGGAGGCACTGTACAAATTGTTAGTCAGAAGACAGCTATCAGCCACAGCCTACATTTTACTCATGCTAATCTTCCCCTTGGCAAGCCTCTCCCTCATTTCTACCTGGAGAAATTCTGCCTGTTCCACAAGGCTCAACACAAGGGCTGCATTCTCTATAATCTTTCCAGTGGAGGGAGGTCTTTTCCATATTTGAACACCACCCCCACCATGATAACTCCCTCAGCTCGCCTGTCACTTTCACTATTGTTCTTTATTTACGTATCCTATTTCCCCTATTTCTTATGCCACAGCACATAAGCTCTGCACAAAAAGATTGTTAAATAAATATTTCATTTTCCTTTCATCCATCCACCTGTGCATCCCATCTGATCATCAGATACTTACTGAACTTCCTCTATATGCCAGTCACATGTCGTTGGTAAAATCTAGCTCTGAAGCTTATCTGTGGGTTTCAACGATCTATGCTATTGCAGTTCTCTGCCCTCATGGGGAACGACTTGTTTTTATCATGCAGGAATACTTCTTGCTGTCATTACCAACAATTCCTTATTTTTTAAGTTGCCCCCTCATTGGCAAATTTAGCAATGCATAGCAGGGATCTGCATTTGTACACTAAATACACTTCTAGCTTTGTCTTAGCCTTTCTATTTATATTTTTATTTGTCCCAGTTTCCTCACTGAATTCTTTTGTATTATATGTATTTTGATAGCCACCTCACATCCTCTTGAAATGAAACAGAGTACTAATAAATAGAATACAGTTTTAAAAAATCAAGTTATTGGCTCCAAACCACAAATCTGCATGATGAAATCTCGCTGAAAGAGCCCTTGCTATAGAGAATTCAATAAAATATAGGTCTTCCTTGGACTCTGTTCAAGGGGCTAAGTTTCTGAGGTAATTGTAGGGTGATCTTTCTTTTAACATAGTCCCACAAATGTGGTCTTAAGACAATGAATTAGGAAACATTAATATAATCATTCTAGTGACGAATGGTATTTGAAAACTGCATTGTGAAATCTGGGACTGTTTCACAGAGGCTGATAAATGTGAGGGAAAAACATGTCTATTTATCTTGAAAAACTTTTTCTATCATATTAGCTAATTAAAAAACTGAGTGAGTTTAAAAAACTGGGTGAGTGAGATGACTAATTTACTTTAGGGCAATAAAGAGAGCAAAGCTTAAAAAATATAGAGATGCTGGGGAGTACATAGCTCAAATGATAGAGCGCATGCTTAACTTGCATGAGGTCCTGGGTTCAATTCCAGTACCTCCTCTGAAAAAAATAAATAAGTAAACCTAATTACCTCCCTTCCAAAAATAAAATAAAATAAAACTAAGTTATTTTAAAAATATAGAGATGCTATTTGAGAGAAATGACTCCAAAAATGAGAGTAGTTAGTAGAGAGGATCTTCATGAAATTAATACCAGTAGGGTTAACCAAAGCATGTGTTCTCTCTTCTTGGGCTACAGAAACCGCATACCTCTCCCACCAGACAATTGTTACTCTAATACCTGCACCTCACTAGTGAAAGGAAGCTCTTTCACTCACGTTAAGATTTTGTTATTTTGCATTCATCTTTCCCTTTGAACACTTTTAATGAATGTAGCCCCACCCCATCTATCTGAATGTATCTCAAGTTTAACAGATTGTATTTAAACTAGGCAGATTTGTAGAGTCCTAAGACCAGTTCAGAACTTTGTTTTTACAAAAATTGCTGATAACTAATTCAGTCCCCAAGAATATATTTCACACACCAGGCGCTGTATCTTTATGGTTAAGTTTAGGGAAGAGAAAATACGCCATTGCCAAGCATTACATTAAAATGACAAAATGACCTCAGGAAACCAGAGTTCTTAACAGCTGATACAGTGGAAGGCTTGGTTGTTTTATCTACATTCAACATTGTGGGGCTGTGAGCCTCCAGGGTTTAAATGTTACATTTCTTTTTATTCCCATCACTTAGGACTTGGTACATTCTTGATCAGTGTTAGTTTCATAAAAAAAAGTTTGCCTCCTCTATAATTCCAAAGCATGCCAAGATGGTACAAACTTCAACCTTTAAGAAAGAATAGACTTAAACATTAGTTGATCTCCTGGAAAATTTTTCGGATAATGCTAGATCCAGTAGACAGAGAGAGCAAAGATTCTGCTATTTTGATCCCCTTTTAGGAAATTCTTATAAATATTTTAGCTTGATCCAAATTGTTCCTTCACATACATGCGTACACATCTCAGGGCAGTGTTGGAATCCCTGTAACCGAAGACTATAATGCACAGACCATATGTTTTTTCTTGTTGCAGATTTTCTCTTCTGACTTGTTTCTGAGAAAATACGTGTAGGTATTTGGCCCAAATTTAGACCTTACCAGGTAGATTTTTCTCTGGATTTCAGTGAAACTGCTCTGGGAAATAGTAGGAAAGATACATGTCTAATAGAGAGCTACTCCAGGGAAACAAAGTTCAGAAGTGAAATGCGATCTCATGGAATGCAATTACCTAAGTAGCTGTGCTTCAACAGTTTTGTTTTCAGAGTAGCACCCACCTATCAAGTGGTTGCTTTATCTCAAAAAAAATACAGAATGTATAATTTTAGAAATCTGCAATAGAATTTGCAATGTGATCTCAGTGGCTGGGTCACTTCTCCTTGTAAAATTTTTTATCTGATCATAGAACAAACAGCCTACTTCTTCAAGGCATATTAGTGCCATGAAATCGTGCTCCCACTTTGCCCTCTTCATCGTATCAGCAGGAGCTTAGAATCTGGGATAAGAGAAGGCATGACAGAGCGTTAATTTCTGCCAGTGCCCTTCTGGTCTTCACTGTAAGAGATGGTTATTTAGTTTTTTTCTGGGCATTTAGGTAGAGCTTTGATGGTGCTTCTTACCATATTATTGGGTCTGCATGACTGCTTTACAGTGAGTCTGAAATCTTTAGGGTCCTGGTCTCAGAGTCCCTGACCTTTGCTACATCCTAAAGTTCTGGTTTGGAGACCTGTGAGAACCTTGGCGCATAAAAAGAAGTATGCATCTCATTGAATTTGTTTTTGTGAGATTTCAGGACAAAATGTTGCCTGCTGAGCTGAGGAAGTGCCAAATGCCACCTGACTTTGGGGAATGACTCTCAGCCTAGCATGCTGAGAATAGAGCTGTGCCCTCATGGTCTCAGGTGGTTGAAATGCTGCCTTGTGCCCACCCCCCCACCTGCTTCGGCACATCTCCAGGAGGAGCTGCAGCCTCAGTGTGGCCCAAGACCCTGCTTCTTGGGGTCATAGTAAGAAATCAAAAAGATTCAACCAGCAAAGCAAAGGCCTGGGAAACATTTGCTGCCATCAGCTCTGATGGTTGCACCTAAGATAGAATTTCTTGTAGCTTCTTGTTTAATTTTTTTTTAACAAGGGGACCAGTACGGGACCCTGGTTAAACCCTTCGACAGAGCTATCCTGAAGAGCAGAGGTGGCAAATGACAGGCTATGACTGGGGACCAACTTTGGGGAAGGCTGGATTTTTGAAATGAGAGCCCAAGAAGTTTCCACCTTCTAGCCCCAGGTTAAGTTACTAAAAATAAATCACCATCATTTCTACACATTTCTTGCATGTTCACTCCTACTCTGGAGAGTAATCTAACTCATCGTTTGCAATCAGGGCCTCTGAGTTCTGTTTGTGTTTGCTTTTGCTCTTCGCTTTGCTACTTGTCCGGGTGTTTGCCTGCGCATCTGACATTTGCTGGTAATAGAAGCCTTTGTCTTCCGCTGGCCCGCCCCAGTTCTCCTGGCTCTCGCCCTCTGTGGCGTAGGAGAAACCCTCCTCCACCGAGAAGGGGTCGTCCACGTCGTAGCGCTGGTACGTGCTTTGGTGCAGGGCTGCTTCTCGGGCGCTGATTTCCAGGGTGCTGTTCCAGATGCCGTATCCAAAATAAATGAGCATACCTGCAGCGAGGGAGGGGGAGGCACAGGTGAATAAGCAGTTGCTTTGGGATCCATGGGACAAGCAGGGAGATCACTCTTGATGGTGAATGCAGAGCTGGTGGTGGATGTGTTTTCTTTGGTCTACAGTGTTTTGAAAAGACTCAAATTAGATGCCATTTAAAAATTGGGAGATCTTGCGTTAAGCAACCCATATTTACAGCTTCCCCTAAAAAAGTCAGAAGGTCTGACAACACTGCACCCACATTCCTATCTGGAGACTTTTGGCTGGAGGTGAGAACTGGCTGCCTCTTTAGACAGGATATGGGCTCTTGAGGTCTCTTCTGTCCCCACCTCCTATTTGACATCCAGCTCACTATACTCACGTAGGTGCCAGACAGGAATTTGCATTTTCTACACTGGGTTAAATAGTTATGGGTCACTGACAGTGTATTCCCAACCTTCTCATAGCATTTTATTATCCCACACCTCTACTTAGGGACTCCATCTTTTATTTCACCACTTAGCAACATGCATATATTGCCCTACAATTTACTTTGCCATTTTTCACTTACCAGTGGCATAATACATAACTGCTGTTCAGAGCTGTCCACTTTCTTTTGTGGACTTTCAGAGTGTCTAGTGCATGTTACTGTTATGGCCCTTAGAACATCTAGTGTGTGATTCTGTCTTATAGACTGCAGAAAATTGGCACTTAACGTTTGTTGAATGAATGAATGAGAACTCCTGATGAGCATGAAAAGTCCAGTGCAGCCGCCTTGTTTTGATGTCATTCCCAACAAAGGAAAGAAACCTGCCTGCCTAGTTAAATATATCGCATTAATGTAGACCAATATTCCATTTCTATTAGAATTTTTAGGAAAAAAATGAGAATAGTTTGAGACCCCATTTTCTACCTTGAAAAGCCCATGAAGGCTCAGGGCCTGGAACACTGAGAACTCAGGGCCTCGAACACAGAACCGTAGCCTTGGAGGCCAGGAGACATGAGGGTTAAGAGTGAGCTCTGGGTTTAAATCCTGCCTCCACCACTATGAGCTGTGTAACCCTGGACCAGCTACTGAGCCTCTTTGTGCCTCAGCTTTCTCTTCTATGAAACCATGAGAGTATTGTACCTATACCATGGGTTTGCTGTGAGGAGGAAATGAGATAAGCAGTGGTTCTCAACCTAGCTGCACCTGGAAGGTCACCTGGGAAGTTTTGGAACAATCCTGATACCTGAGCCTCCTGCCTGGAGAGTCTGATTTAATTACTCTGCAGTGTGACCCAAACATAGGCATTTTTAAAGCTTCGCAGATGACTACAGTGGTCAGCCAAGGCTGAGAATCCCTGAGATCAGGAACGTTAAAGCTCTTGATGCATGTGCTCTACCGCCAACTCTGGCCATATTGTGGCCGGGCCCCTGGGGGCCCCTGGGTTATGCACCCTCCTTCCACGCCCCGATGTCCTCTTGGGTGGCTCTAGTCTCTTTGACTTTGCAAACCTTGCGGGCATCTGCCGGGCTGTTCGCTTAGAACCACAAGGTGAAGCTTGCTTTCTGCTCTGGTGCTTGAGGGATCCTGCTCCCTTTTGAATGTGAAGTGTGTCTTTTTAAGCTTGGATTTCTCCCTCCTTGTCTCAAATGACTCTCTCCCCTCCCCCTTCCCCCTGTGAAATCAACTTTCCAGGAGCCAAAGTAAGCAGAGATTTATAGTTCTAATTGGTAGTAAATCCTGGAGTTAATCATTTGCAGATGTAGCTATTACTTCTCAAATAGCAACTTCATTTTTCTGACTATAGATCTACTCTTTCTTGTCTGGGGGTGGGGAGTGGCCACAGCGCATAGTTATTATCCTTGTATAGAACAAGGCACCAAATTAAGGTCTCTTCTAAAAGGTCCAGTATGCTGCTTCTTGGAGAACGTCTCTGTTGGAAGCACATTTGAGATCTGAGAATAAATTTCAGAAGACCAAGTTTATCATCAGGCACACACCTCCATTTGCCCAGGTTTTCTTTCTTGCTGGCTTTTCTCCTAGACATCCAGGCAGGTGCCAAAGCTTGCCTTCTCTTCCTGCTTGGTATCTATTATATCAATTCTTTCCTCTTTGATCTCCTTCTCAGACCCTATTTATAAGACTTACTTCCCTACTAAGCTTAATACCATTTTCTTCTTTCCCCCTTGTCCCTAACTTCTCTCCTCTGTACTACACAGGTCATCATTCAAGCACTGCTTTGACGTCTGTTCTGACAAACCTTCCTCTGCCCCGACCAGGTATTGGGGTATCAGGTAGATTGATTTATGGGAATTCTCTGAGAGCCTTTGGTGTGATTATGCATAAAATAATTGCTATTTAGAGCTGGAAAAGAGCCTCTGTCATTTATCTATCTGACTACCTTCATTTTACAGAAGAAGAAATGGAAGCTGGGAAAGACTAAGTCACTTGAGTGGCTCTGAGAAGGGCAACCCCAGCATTCCGTGTGGACAGAGGAAAGGCTCTAGCACATCCAACCCTCCACCGCGCCCCCGCCCCGGCTGGGCCATGAACTGTGCCTAGTGCAGTAAATATTCAGTATGAGGTTAGGTCTTATTTTTGGAGTGGCTGGGCCTGAAAGGAACACGAGTATGTGTGTGTGTGTGTATGTGTGTATATGTGTCTGTGCACAAATGTGTCGACTGTGATTACTTTGGGAAAGCAGTCCATGGAAAACTGCCACATAAATATTTATGGGCGTTTTAATGTTTGCTCTGAGCCCCCTACAGTTTCAAAGGTGTGTTATTCTGTCTTCAAAAATGCATTTCAAATATGAGTGCTATGAGCCAAGGAGGAACTGTGTGCCTGCAGCCCGACAGAACGGGTCGCTGGCCAGACAAACGCAGCTCCTGGGTCTTGACATCCTGTCTGCCTTCATCCCTCTTGCTGGCCTTTGAGTCAACTCAGGAAAGTGGTGTGTGGTAGAGAAGAATTGGAGACAAGGAAAAATGGAAGGGGACAAAGAAACAGGGGAACAAATGAAGGGAGGGAGGGAAGCAGAGGAGAGAGAGAGAAGAGAGACAAACATGTATTACCATCTGTCACACATCAACAAGGGCTTTGTGTCAGAGGAGTAAACAGAGCCGCTAAAAGCCTGCTGTGTAGAAGCAGGGTGTTTTGTTTCTGCTACTTTTTTCAGTTGGCTTAGAGAACTAGCATGAGGTAGTTTCTGAAAAATCTGTGGGGATTCTGGGAATCCTGAATCATCTGAACTAGACTTCACCCAGCGCTTCTGGTGCTGAGGTCCTAGGATGATGCATCACATCATTATGTCGTACCTTTCTCCCAAAATGTTCTACAAATGTTATTTTGTTTAGACTCCTCCTAGCCTGTTTGGGAATGGTGTGTGTGTGTGTTGGGGGAGGTTATGATTATATGCATTACACAGGCAGGAAACTTGGGGCACAGGACAAAATACAGAATTTTCCACAGCTGCAGTTAAAACCCTTCTGGGTCCCTCCATGTCCTAATCCAGGGTACTTCCAGCTGTTATTTCTCCCATCTACCAGGGGTGGCTGTGAGGTAGAGACTGATCAGAAACAATTTTTCTTGAATTTACTTTTGAAGAATTCAAAACTTACAGAGGTGGAGAGACTTGAATAAAGAAGGCCCTCTACTCATCACTCGCCCCCTCCCCTGCCCCTTTCTCTTTAGCTCATTTTGAAATAAATCCCTTGCATCCTGTTTCATCTGTAAATATTTTAGTATCTAACTCTAAAGTAGACCCCTTTAAAAAACTTAGTATCATTCTCACATCTAAAAACAAATAATGATTCCTTAATATCATCTGCTATCCAGCAGCATTAAAATTTCCCTGAATTTTATACAGGTGGAGATAAACTCTTCACCTTTTGAGGCTATACACTTATTCCAGTGATGCTATCATTGCTTGAAATAGTTTTTGGACCCTGTATTTAGGTTGTTGCTGGGATTGGCACCATATCTTTTGTAAACCTTTACAGATGGTAAAGTTTTATCTTTTGAGAGTGGACTTACTTTTGGCATAAGCCAGAAGTCAAGAATAAGCCTCAAGAATAAGATGGCTAATTGGTAAATAATATTATTTATTCTATTTGATTATTTAATTCTCCTATTCCTTAAAAACTTAGATCTACTGTTTTGTAGTTACACATCTGATGTTTGAAAAACTTAAAGTCAAGTATGATGTTAAAAATCAAACAGGAATCAGCTTTTGTGCTGAGCTGGGTCATGGAGGCCCCCCTGCTGGACTGGAGTGATTTTTTTAGTTGATGGATCATGAACAGTAGGGGACACTCAAGGCAGCAACTAGTTAGCAGCAGGCACAGAAGTGTTTCAATATTTTAACAACCAACACTGCTTGACTGGGCACCTGCTAATGGCCATGAGTCATGTGAGAGGCTGTTTGCGTTGAAGGGAAATATTCAAAGGGAGGCCCTGACTTCTTTTCCAGGCCAAAGTTCTTCAGTGGAGAATGTGCCTGTGAGAGGTTTGGGTTAGATAAGATGAAGAATCATGCCTTCAGCAATTGAATGGGTTTTCTTTATGTGACAGAACACCTTGTGATTGGAAAGCCCTTTATAGAAACGCACTTTCTCGTCCATCATCCCAGAGAAGTTAAGAACTGCACCATACACCAGTGATAAAAATGGCACTGGAACTCACATCTCTGGAGTCTGAATGGAGGGCTGCTCCCATCCCACCCAGTGGCCTCCGGGGAGGGTTTAAGGTTGCCAAGCTGCCTTCAGTGCCAGGCACCCCAGCATCAGCTGGAAAAATGCCTGCTTATTCCCCCGGTGTTGGTGCATCCTGTGCAAATTAAGCAAAAGACCTCAAACCTGTAAGTGAGAGGGGTAGGGTAGTGGGCCCTCTAGATCATATGGGAAAAATCCTAGAATAAAAATTCAGTTTGGAAAAGAGGCTGGGTGACCTGGTGCTTGACAAATTTCCAACCCTGCAGGCACAAGCTCAGGTTGTGAAGCAGGTTCCTGATCTCTGGAGTCCCCCAGGAGCTTTCTGTCCTCTGCCCGTGGCTCCACGCTCAGGGCAGCTGGGCCAGAAGAGGTGGGCCACCTGACCTCCGGCTGGGTGGAGCTGTCTCTTCCTGGGGCGTGCTTTCCAGCAGGAAGCCCTGCCCTCTGCAGATAACTGAGGCACTTTGTTATGTCCAGAGGTTTTTTTAAATTTATTTTTTATTTTTACTACTCTGGGATCAACTTTCCAAAACAGACACTTGCTTATGCAGAAATGAAGACTGGACGGTAATGAGAAGGTAGCCTCCCATCCAGCACAATCCCCACCAACTCCCACTCTGCTGGTTATTTTTTAAATACCACCACAAGCCCTGTTGATTATAATAACATTAAGGTTTGTTTAATACGGCGTGGCCAGGAAGAGCAGGCTCAGGATGGAATGGGGACCAGGGGAGATTCTTTCCTGGCCCTGCAGCTGATCTAACATAAAGTCACCTTCTCTATGCCTCAGTTTCCCATCTGCAAAATGGACCTGGCGACCCTTATTTTATTTGAGGAGTATAATGCCTGTAAGACAGAATGCAGTCCTGTTAAAGAATATGAAAAAGTCTAGCAATCCAAGCTAGCAATCCCACTTCTAGCTCAACAGAAGCCCAAGGGTAATGTGTTTGCGTGTCCACCAAAAACATGTACAAGAATGCTGATAGCTGCTCTGTTCGTACTGGACACATGCTAAATGTCCATGGACACCAGAATGGATAAATCCACTGTGGTACATTGACACAGCGGAAGGCTAGACCACAAGGAGAATGAAGAAACTAAAACTACAAGCACAATATGGGTGAATCTCGCAGAGGTAATGTTGAGGGCAGGAAGCCCATAGCCCTACTCTTTCCTGGCTTTTCTCTTCTGGGTGCACCACACATGCCTGCTCCAGGGCGTTCACTGTGATGTGCCCTTTTTCCTTCTCAGCTGCCACTGGGTGCAGGGCCATGGGTCACTCTGCCCCCTCCTCCCCAGGCATCTTCCTGTCTAGCCCAGCACCCTGCCAGCCTGCAGCCTCCACAGGGTTCACTGACATCCCCCCTCCTTCTTGGAATCACCCTGACCCTGTTGCCACCCTCATCCTGGCCTCCATGATTTTTCTGAGTGTGACTTTGATGTTGAACCTGCCAATTGTTTTCTCGTCTCCTAAAAGGAGAATTTCACACTTAGGTACGGAACATGTCTTGGTGCCCTCTCCAGTCTCAATTCATGGCCCCCTTCTCTCCCTCCTCTTCCTATCATCACAATGGCTGTTTTGAGTCAATTTCCAATAGGATTTCAGATGAGCACTCAGGCATAGACCATAAAGTGTGCCTTCTCTGTGGGATATTTATGTTTTGGTGTAGGATTTATGAGATCCATTGCCCAAATCACAAGTCCTATCTGTCCTCTAAAGCTATAGACAAGAATTTGTTTTCCTCAAGGGACTGAAAAAATTCCGATGAAAACTTGGCAGCACCCAAGGTAAGGGTGCCTGTGAGCTGGTCTAAATGATGGTTAATTTACAGTAAAGGCCCAAAGGGACTAGTAGATCCTGGCAGATGACTGGAAAACACCATCGTGAAGTATTCTCACTGGTCCCTGCTAGTTTCATATTCCCTGAGACTCTGCCCAACCTGTTGAGGTGTTCTTTTACAAAACTGCATCATCTAAGAGAAGGAAATGAAGGCTGCTTTGTGCTCATTTTGTTGGGATTATTAAACATTTGGTATTTGTGTTATTTCTCTTGTTTGAAGGAAGAGAAACAAGTGCTGGGTAGTCTTGTTGGGACTGTGCCTCGTTTTACTCTGTGAGTTGTGCTCTTCTGAAGGTCAAGAGCTTAGCAAAACATTGTTACAAAAATGCTGTAATTAAGATTCATTTAGAGGAGGTTGGGGGGAAATGTGTCTTAGAAGATTATAAAGTTATGACTCAGTCTAACCATGTAAATCTTAACAAAAAAGTAGCTGGTGTTTCACAAAAAGCTCCATTTAGAAATCTACTGTTCTCCCCAGAAAATTTATGTTATAAATAGATTAAAAAGAAAAACCTGACATTTTGGAAGCTCAGAAGTATAGTGATGGGATATTTATTCTATAAGATTATCAAAGATTTTGTAAGCTAATTTGGAGTTGTGGGGTGGATGTATTTTATATATGCCAAAATAGGGAGTTTTGTGGTTAAATTATCTGCCCTGCTTGCTAATATCTTCTTATTCTTCTCTCTAGATCAGTGGCTGTCAAGTTTGAGCAAGCATCAGAATTACCCGGAGGGCTTGTTAGAACCTAAATTGCCCCCTGGGGATTCTGATTCTGTCTGTAGTTCTGAAATTGTCTTTCTAACTGTTTCCATGTAATATTGATGCTGCTGGTCTGGGACCACAGTTTGAGAACCACCATTCTATATCATTGTAAATCTGGCTGCTCATTAAAATTACTTAGGGGAGCTTTCAAACTACCCAGTGCTTGGCCATGCCAGATAAATTGAACCAGGGTGTCTCTCTTGGGGAATACTGGGCAGAGAACGTTTCAGAAGCAACTCAGGTAATGCTGATGTGTAGTCAGGGTTGAGAAGTCTTTATTCCAGCAAAACTGACTCCTACACCAAAGATCATGATACCAGAGCAGTTAGCAGCTGGCGGCGGGGTGCTTGTTGAACTGCAGGCTCCGGTGCCCTCTGTCTGGCCAGCTCAGGCTGCAGGGTGGCGTGCTCCCACGTCAGGGAGTATCAGTTTCTGTATCAGAGCCAGTTTGAAGTCTGTGCTATCGGCAAGATTACAAAAGGTTCTCTGGGAGTTTTCTTCTGCCTGATAACTGGGAAAGCAGCCTGAGTCAGAACAGGTTCACACTGTACTTTGGCATATGATAGCTAGTCTGGGGGACAATGAATCATTTTAGATTTTTAAAGAAAGGCAGGAAATAAATAGTTTTTATTGCTTTCCCCGATACTTTCTTATTTAATCCCCAAACAGCAACCAGATCAAGGCTAGTAGAATTATCTGCATTTTTACAGATGAGTTCACTTAACTAAGGAGAACTTCCCAAGGTCACAGGGAAGTGGCAGAGCTGTGATTTGAGCTTGGGGCTGTCTGACTCCAAAGGCAAGGGCCCCTGCCACGTCACCACTTTTGCAAAATTCATCTCGTGCTCCAGAGACATAGATATTATGCAAGACTGACTACATAGTTTTTGAGTCACAGTGTAAAAGGAAACCATGGGGCTTCTTGTTAAAAAACTGTTGGGGATTCACGAAGACAGCACCAGAGCATCAGACCAGATGTGAGGCCCTGTGTGACTGCACAGGTCATCTACCCGTGAAGCCAGCTCTGATGTTATGTGTTAATCTGCACAGACTACATATCAAACACTCTGAGCAAATAGGAAGATCTGCTCAGAGGCACTCTGGTGGGAAGGTAGGAGCCCCAGGTCTGAGCCTGGAGCTTCTGGATTGTAGTAATAGCCCTGTGCATAACTTTGTGTTATTCCTGTTGACCTTGAGCATGGTACTTAACCTCTTGGAGGTCCAGTTTACTTATCTATAAAATTGAGAGAGGGAGAAGTGGGGAAGTGGTGGACCATGTCAGTGTTTCTCAAACTCTGATATATTTCATTTTTATACCACATTTTTAGTACAGTTGCTGTGATCATGGACTCTGGACCACACCACCTGAATTCTAATTTGGTTTTGCTATATTCTAACTGTGTAGCCTCAGTCAAGGGCCTCAGTTTCTTCATCTGTAAAATGGAGATGGTTGTGAGGGTTAAATAAGTTAATATATGCAAAGCCCTTGGAACGATGGCTGCTATATAATGAGTGCTATAGTGTTAATGATTACTTTGACTCATATGGCACCTGTACTAGCACTAATATTTTTTCTTTGATTTGATTCACTTTTAAAATTTAAAAATAATTGCTAGATTCATGTGAGTGTGCATATTTTTCTAGTATATGTGAAAGGGTATAATAACTATATTTTAAAAAGTTCATTCATATACTGTCTCAAATCAGTCCAGATACTAACAATGGAATGGTCACCACCCTGTGGGTAACATTGTGCTAGGTGTTGAAGGCTTCTTCTAGTCTAAATAGTCCAGGAGCAGATGAATAAATGCATGTGTATTTGTATCTGTGCCTTCATTCATTTGACAAATACATGACTCTAATATTTCCACTCACTTCATTTTCTACCCATAGAGGAATATTCCTATTGTTTAGCTTCTTGTTCCAGTGAAAAAAATGTTTAAACAGAAAAGAGGGATTGTGAATAAATCATATAAATACTTCGAACTTTGACGAGTCAGTGGGGTCCTTTCAAGAGATCCCTTAAAGACTAACAAGGGATGAGGCTTAGAGTAGTGAAAAATTGGTACAAAATGCTTACAGGAAGGCATAGTATGGCCTTCAGAGGTGAAGAATTTGCTGGGAGACATAGGCCCTTTCCTTTGAGTACCATGTTTTCCCCTTACTTCCCCCTACCTAAATCTTATAGGCTCAGTTCAAATTCTACCTCCTCAAAGGCCTTTCTGGCTATTCTGGCTGGAAGTTTCCTTTTTCTCATCTGAAGGGTGCTTTATAATCATAGAGAAGTGTTGTTAAGCACGAGCTGTGTTCCAGGCACAGTGGTCACCATGCTGAACACCCATATCCCTGACCTCAAGGAGTCAGTAGGCTACAACTCAGTGCGTCTGTACTGCCAATTCATGTGTATTTGTCTTGCCTCCCTTAAGGCAGGGTTACTTATTCCTTGCTCTTATATTCCTCAAAGCACCTAAGGACCCTCTTTAACTAAGTATTTGTTATTGGAGATTCCAGGGAAATACAAAAATAGTAACTAAGGAAATTTAAAATTAGTCTTCCCTTAAACATCCCTCTCAAGTTATCATGAGCGCCAATCCCCAGACATTTCATTAACATCAGTGATTGTCATATATGATAAACATGTAATGAGAATATAATATAAATTTATCCCCAAGGAAAACTAGAAATCTTGGGAAAGATACAGGACTTCCTGAAGGCAATGAAAGTGAGTTTAGAGAAAGCAACTGCAATTCACTCAAAGCTGTGGACGTTGAGGACCTGGCAGAGTCCTACCAGTTATCAACAGAAGAAGAGAAAATCAACAAGGATGATGTTGTGGTGGGTACTTCCCAACAGAATAACTGGAATATCAAAGGATGAAGAAAGACCTTGGGAAAAGTGAAAAACTCTTGAATATTTTGTAAAAGTCAATAAAAAGTGAGGGCTGTTAAATGGTGCCATAATGTAATTTTGTCAAAAAATTGTGCCAAAAACCCCATACTTATCTCATACTTTGCTCATTTAAAAATATGGCATGATTGCTGTTTTAATTTAATTTTGTCAAATGGAAGATAAATACAATTTTTCATAATTTTTAGTTTGTCATAATTTTTAGTTTCTATAGATTCCAATCAGCCTTTCCCACCCTCACTTTTATATGTTATTTTTTTCCTTTTTAAAAGATGTGGATTCATTTTCAAGTGGACTTTTTATAGTACTAATTATCCACAAGGAGAATGTCCAGTAATAGTATAATAGTATTCAATGAAGTGATGGATTGATCAGTATCATTCTTCAGAACCAACAACCAAGATCATAACAGGCAGAAAGGGCACAATTGGCTTTTTTGACTCTGAAGCAGAAAGGAAAGATCCACAGAATCAGCAAGATTTCTCTTGGAATGGAGATGCCCAGTCCAGCTAGGAGGTGATTTTGGGATAAGCCTGTTTATGGCCTTAAAAGGGAATGCTCAAGGTTCCAAGGGAAGTTGCTTACCCACAAAGCACCAGACTGCAAACCGGATCCATGTGATGGTGGAGAGCTTTAGCATGAGATATATATTCACCAGCATGGCAAAGGCAGGCACAAAGGGGAGACAAGGGGCCATGTAGGGCAGCTTCTTGGGGTTCTCTGGCTGCTGCAGGATCACAAACACCAGAGCGCTGATCAGCAGCACCATCAGAACAACCAGAAGGATGGCCCACCAGCTCTTCTCTGAGATGTAGTCGGAACCAAAGATGATGAAGGAGCAGAAGATGAACATGAGGATGAAGAGCAGGAGCACACAGACAGTCACTGTGTGCCCCGTGGCTGCTGTGGGCCGGTCCATCTTGCCTGGAAGGCCCAGCTGGATCCTCATGGTGTAGTAACGGGGCCCAATAAGCTTCTTTAACTTGATGAGATAAATGTTTTCAGATTCGTCAGCTTCTATACCTGTGGTCATGTCCACGGTGCCATAGTTGGGGTGGTTGACATTGTAGGTTGACTTGTCTGATTTCCCAATGAGCATCTCATTGTCTCCCAAAGATGGTAAGTTCTTGGCTCCACATGTGTTGGTGGCTGGGCCGGAAAATTCTTCCCCTTCACTCATAGGAGAACAAACTTCCTTCTCACAGTCAGCCAGAATGCCCTCCTTCTTCTTTGTGTGCTCCTCAGACAAGAACTTGACAAAGCCATCAATGTCACTCTCTGGTTGGTATCGAAGGAGCAAGACGCAGACAGAGACCAAAGTGTAGGCGAGGAGGGTGCCGATGGACATCATCTCAATCAAGTCTCTCAGGCTGACTAATAGGGAGAGAAGGGCTGCCAGGAACCCTGACACGATGCAGGCCACCACTGGGGTCTCTGTGTAGGAGCTCACATGAGCCAGGAACCTGGAGGAAGAGGCAAGCAGAAGGTTAACAGTGGGCTATGCACGGTGATAGATTCAGCATGGCTTAACACCCCCTGGTCCTGCTTCTCCAGTTTACTTCTGGAACCACTGCTTTAAGTACAGCTGCTATTCCTACCCCAGGCTTTGGTTCCTGGAATATAATTTAGAGAGAATTCCCTTTAATTCCTTGGTTTTGAGACAGACTTCTTTATTAAAGTTCCTACTTCATTATGTAGTATGACAGATTGATTGATTCTAGGAGGTATTTCAGAAATCTAAATTGAAGCCCAGGCTTTGCTCTGAAAAAAGGGTAGTTGGAGAAGTCATACAGTTTCTTGGAGGTCCTCTATACCTGTGTTACCCAAAAGTGTGGTCCACAGATCAGCAGCGTCAGCATCACCTTGGAGCTTGTTAGAGAGAGGTATTTTCAGCGATTGTTGCTACTAATAGGTTCTGTTCAGAGGGTTTTATTCTCTCTTTGATTGTAACTTCGAACTTTTTCAACTTCAGAGGGACAGTTACCAGGCTTCAATGTGAGTGCAAGCCTCAGATGCCCCTGGGATGGGTTCTTCCTTCTGGAGGCCACCCAGTGTAGCATTTTGGTGCCCATCATCTTTACAGAGGAGCACATGATGTCAAATAAGAGGGAAGGGGGTAGTTGGGAGAACATATCAGTGTGTGCTACATTGAGGGACCCAGAATCAAACTGAGAGGCTGTTTTAGGACCTAAGCTAATTTCACTCAAATTCTTTGCGAAGACATTTGACAAGTCCCATGGTCTATGTGACAGACACTCACATGAAAATTATAGTCAGGCTGACAGTGGGTAACAGTCCCTGGACAGGGATGGAAGAATAGAATAAATGTCATGGAGCATAGCCCTTACCTGAAAAGGAGCCCATCACCAGCCATGGCATAAATGACCCTCGGCATTGGGAAGAGGGAGCCCAGCAAGCTGACTGTCAGTCCTGCAACTGACCCGATGGCCACTACGAATTTTGCAGCATAGAACCCATGAGCCACAAACATCTCCATGAGTGGGGATTCTGTGTCAATGGCGTAATATGGCACCATCAGAGTTAAGATCATGCTCACCTGTTAAAACAAGAGGAAACATGGTGGGAGGTGGAGAGGACTGAAGCATGGATGGGTGTCCCATAGGAGAGGAAAGAGGCCTGCACTGGAGCTTGGATCTGCCTCTTCTTGGCACCTGCCTTTACTTTAGAACAGTTATTTGGCCTCTGGAGCTCTTGGTCTCAGTATTTTCTCCCCACATGTGAATCTAGTGGATTGGGCCAGGTGATTACTAATATCTCCCTCTGGCCCTTTCACATCTGAGGAATAAACCTGCAGGTGTTTCAGCTTCATGAAAGCAGAGCTACACTGAGGGTTCAAGTAGATATTATCAGGTAGGAGGAGCTGCAGCCAAAGGCAGTGCAGCCAGGACCTGGCAGTGACCTTGAGCACCTTGCCCACATGGACAAGACTCAGTTTCTTTTACACTTTCAGGGTCCCATGGGGTCTTATCCATACTACTTCTTACCCCAAAGGCCAGAGATCAAAACTCTGAAGATAAGTGCATAGTAGGGCCACAGCTGATTAACTGATGGGACTCATATTTCCATTCCCTCTCTGTAGCTCTGTCCCAGGAACCAGGCAGGCCAAGAAACAAATTATGGCATCAGGATGGAATCCAGTTCTACTCCGGGCTACAACACCACTATGGCTTTGCTTAATCAGGGCCTCTTTCTCTTCATATTTCATAGATCTGCCATAACATCCCTCCCTTCATAACTGGCCCCAGGCAATGGAACCAGCAGTCATAAGGCCAGGTGCCCCCCCGGCCTGTGAAGGCCAATGCTGGCATCACAGAGGGAGTCCAGAGCTTAAAAAGGAGAGAGTGGTTCATTTCTAGATCACTTCTTTGCCTATATTCTCAAAAGCCAAGATCCTCCAGTGAAGCCATGGGCCACTGGGGAGGATGGCATGGACTGCCACAGGCAGCACTTTGGCTCTCCTGGTGGTAGAGCGGCAGCCTGCTGACCAACACGAGACCTGATCACTCCACGGCATGGTTGTGGCCCATATATTCTGAAAGGGAATCTGTCCTAGCAACGTCACCACTTGCAATGTCCCCTTTGGGGATGTTGGGGGGTACACTGGAGGAGAGTGGGATTGATTCTTACAGCAATTCTCATTGGGTCTCTTGCCTGCGTTAAATTAGGATGGGCCAAAATTTGGGTGCATAGACTACTCTAGTGTATAAAGCACTATTCTAGGGAAGGAATTGTGATTATTAACGTCACTGTGTGTGCTGCAGTGCTTGACCCCTGCAGGAGGGGGCGTATGAGGGAGGAACAGCAGGGGAAATGCAGAAGAGAGTGTCTCTGCTGCCCCCAGCCCAGCTGTTCCTGATCACAGTCTGCAGAGAGAATCAGGGTTGGACGAGATGAAGCCGGTTGAGTGTGTGCATGGGGAGGTGATAACTGACCTAGCCGGAAACGTGGCTGGCGGCCCGCATGCAGCACTGCTCTCGTGTTTTCTTTTGGCTTCCAGGATAGTCCTGTTTGCCTTAGTGGTCCACTGGCCTGGCTTCTTCAGGCTGTTGCTAAAGTTTTTTTTTTTTTGGTGGGGCTGAGGTGGATGTGCTGGGTGGGAAGGAGATTCTTGCCGCATGCTATGGCCGCAGGAACAGCAGGGCTGATAGGGCGCACCCTGGCTGGTGACTCTTTCCTAACTGTGGTGACTGAATGGGTGGGACCCCCAGGACTTGGGGGGATTTGTGTGACCACACTCCTGTTGGCTTACCAGCTGGTTCTTGCTGTTGCCAGGGGCTGAGGGGATGTTGGATGGGGCCGAACTATTTCTGTGAGAGATTCTGGGGTGGGAGCTGTGAGATGACACATCAGAAGTGTGAGGAGTGTCTCAGGGGCGTGATCCTGAGGAGACAAGCCTGAAGGGTTCATTCTGAGGACTTCCCTTAGCAGGGAAACCTGAAGGGGTGAGCTTGAGCCAGTGTGAAAATACGGAGCAAGAGCAGGAAGACATTGCATCCCCCTGCCCCCTCCTAGACTTAGGGGAAGAGCACCTCTAGAGGACGATGTGTTCCCTCCCTCCACTCTGGGAAAGCCTTGCCTCTTTGCTGCTGGGAAGCTCCCAGAAGACAGAGGAGCATTGAGGAAGGTGCACAGAGGCTCACAATGCCTCTGCTCGCACACCCACCCGTTACTGCCAGCCTATGATCTGAGCTCCTTGGACGGCAGCCCACTCCCTGCACACTATCCCCTGGGCAGCAGCTGACACCAGGAGCCTGTGCAGAGGGAGGAATAGGGGCGCAGGCCCTGGCTTAAGTGAGGGCCTGAGGCTTCTCCCGTCTCCAGTTTGGAGCCCTGATTTTCTTCTTGTCCTCAGCGGGTGGGGTGAGCTTGAGCCAGTGTAAAAAGAGGGAGCAACACGAAACATACGCATACAAACACCAAGAAGGCACAAGGAAAGGATTACTTCCTGACAGAAGGAAACCCAGCCCCAGAGTCACATTTTAAGGTCAGATATGAAAAGACCATGAGGAGGGCCCCATAAGCATTTGGTACTTACGGACACATAGGCTGTCAGGCAGATGACGAGGGAGGCGGTGATAGCATACGGGATGGATGTGTTGGGATTCTTGGCTTCCTCTCCGGTGGTGGCAATGATGTCAAAGCCAATGAAAGCATAGAAACATGTGGCTGCTCCTTGCATCACCTGTAGGGATGAAGACATTTGTCACACTCAGTGTCAGGGCAGCACCAGGGCCTGACATGTGGTGCCCACAGTTGCCCAGTGCCCGGCAGACACTACTGAGTGGCAGAGGGGTTAACATGGTGGGACTTGTGCTAAACGCTTGAGTTCTCATCGCTACTTTCTAGCTGTGTGACTCTGGGAAGTTCCCTCATGTGTAAAATGAAGATAAGGATTATAGCCAAATAAAACTAGGTCACTCAACACATTCAAATCAGTTTTGGAAATAAGTGGGGTTATGAATAAATAAGTTGGCTATCCCTACATCTTAGGAACTCATTAACTTCTTTGTGCTTTGTTTTCATTCAGTGGTTCTCAACCACAATCACAGGCTGTGTGACTATCCCTAGGGAGTGTTTGGAAATGTGGGGAGGTTCCTGTGACTGTCACAGAGACATGAGGTGGGTGCTTCTGGCATTTAGTGTAGGAGACTCAGATGCTTTTGTGCAAACTATCCTGCCCAGATTACCGTTAGTGACCCTGGTCCATCGTCTCCGTGGCAACTTTCAGGTCTGAAATTGTATAAAAGGTTTTCTGATCTTCAGACATTCTGTTGTCTTCTATGGGAAGACAGGTAGAGATGATTTGATTTTCCTGCTCTTTTTGGGGGCTTGAGTGACCTAGTTGGGCTACAAGGCAGGGGAGGAGATGAGTGAGGCCGTGTGAAGCTAGGGAATGGTATCCAGTGACCTTTGCTGGATGTCTATCTCACAGGAGCCCATGTGATTCCAAGGATGGTTGGGACTTGACAAGTCAAGAAGTCAGTGAAAATCTTTCACTGAGGAGTCTGTGACTTTCTTCCAAAGAATCTATTGAAGTTTAAATTATGTTTCCCCCAGTTAGCATTCTTATTATCAGCTGAAAGTAAGAAATGTGCCTCTTTGAATGCTTGGGGATGTCATTCTAGGGGAAGATGAGAGAGATTTTTCTGGGCTTGTGTTTATGGGGTGAGGGGACTTGGCAACATGCAAGCTCTAGCCAGGGGTCTGGGAGTGAGGCTCCTTATGGACTGGACCATTTTTTTTTTCTTTTCTCCGTATTTAGTTTATAAAGGATAAAATTGTAAACATGTGCCAAGCAGAAACCAGTCCCTAAATTTTCACTCTTACCTTTCCCACTGACTTCTCAATAAGTAAAAGACAGAACACTCAGAACTAGAACCCGCAAGGTCATCACAAAATGGAAGGGCATCTCAAACTTCCCAAAGCAACCTTTGCCCGTCTGTAAAATGAGTTAGTTTCTTCTATAGTCTTTCCCGTTAGGACTCTAATGTTTCAGTTCTTTAACTGGGGGTTCTCATTCTGGGGTCCACACAATTCAAGGGGGTCTCAGAATTTTGCTGAGAAAAATTATCTTTTTATTTTCATTAACCTCCACCTGAAGGTTATCATTTCTTTCAGTTATAAGTGTAGGTGACAAACTAACAGAACCTGTGACTTTGTCACCAATAACAATCAGTTTCCTATGATGTTAGTTGTTGCAGACATCTTGAAACACCACTTGTGCTCATTGCTCCTTCCAATTTATGACGGTTATTAGATATAGATATTAATCTTTAAAGCACTAATAAAGAAGCACATTGTTATATCACAATTTAAAAATATTTTTACAACTATTTTTCAGTATACAGTTAACCCTTGAACAACGTGGGGGTTAGGGGTGCGACCCCAGCATGGTCGAAAATTCACTTACAGTGGCCCTCTGTATCCATGGTTCCTCCATGTACTCAGTTCCTCTGTGTATGTGATTCTGTATCTGTGGATTCAACCAACCCCTGGCCAGTGAAGTACCATAGTATTTACTATTTTAAAAAATCCACTCAAGTGGAACAGCTCAGTTCAAACTCGTGTTGTTCATGGGTCAACTGTAATGGATTTCTTTGAAACGCCTATGTAATTAGATTATTCATTTATAAACACAGTCATCAAAAGGGGGTGCATAGGCTTCACCAGGCTGTCGAGGAATCCACAGCACACACGCATAAAAAATATCTGTGAATGCCTTATCTATTCTAATAACTCAGGCAGAAAGAACTTCTCAAACCAGCAGTTGACACCAGAGGGCTACTTTCTGGGAGAGGTGATAACCCCCAATTTCACTCAAGTGAAGTCCTTCACTTTAGGACTTGGGAAGTGTCTTTGATCTCTAGACAAGGAGATCAGACAGATCTCACCTTATTGTACACGGAGGTTCACAGATTTGGAAACGTGCTTGTTCTCATTTGTCTAAAAGATGTTTCTGGTGTTCAAGGATGAATGGATTCTGGGGTTCCAGGCTCGCTAAGTGGCCACAATCAAGGAAAGCTTTGCTTAAAGACAGCTTTCAGAATACAGGTCCTGCTTTCTCTTCCTTTAGCATCTTTCTTGCCTTAAACACATACACACACATACACACAACTCTTGTAAATCATATAGTGACCTTTTATGACAATCAGTCTGATGATGCATTGCTCCCAATTAGGACATCCCAGGTCTACAGTGCCATGCCAACTTGGTGTGATCAGTTCTGGATGGAAAGGTTACTGACACTAGAAGAGGTCCCTGCTGAGGACAGAAGGGTGGGGAGGTGCTAAATAAGAACTTAGGGCCAAGCTACCCTAGAAAAAAGTGAGAGGTCTGTAAACTATGCCATATGAAGAATAACTGAACAGTTGGGGATATCTAACTTGAAGAGAAGACTCAGTGGAAGATGCCTCCAGACAGAATTGGAGGGACACTTCCCAGTTTTGAAGTATGGACTGTGTAGCAGCTGGAGGAGAGGTACACTGTAGGCTGCAGAGGGAATCCCACGGCCATGCATATGGGTGGGATAGGATTTGGTTAGGAGTGCAGATTTTGTAGACTGTCAGACCTAGGTTAGTTCTGTCACATACTAGTTTGGTGACCTAGAACAAATTCCTCACCCCTTGAGAGCTCATTTTCTTTATCACTTATATGGAGATAAAAATCGTATTTATTTAGCTCATTGGATTGTTACAAGGATTAAATGAGATAATATAGTCAACCACAGTCATAGAATACAGTCGGTACTTATAAATATTGCTCTTATTAGCAATATTTTTATTACTGTTGTAAGTTTTTCTAGAACAGATGAACCTAAGGGCACAAACAGATTCCTCCTCTTCTTCCTCCTCCTTATTACTTTTCTTTTAAACTTCACACGCATTTTATTAACTGCTTCCATGAACCAGGAACTGTGCTTGGTGGTGTGGATGCAGTCAAATGCAAAAGTACTCTGGACTTGATCCGCTGGGGCTTGGAGCCTAGAGGACATTGCAGGACTCAAAATGTAACCTCGACTGTGGTAACAGACTGAACAAGATTAATAGAGACTATGTATTTGTAAAACACAGACGCTACTATTTCCCAAATGAGTGAAAGAATAGATGGCAATCACTGATAATGATTAGATACCAGAAACTTAACTATGGTCAAGTTGGGAAGAGAGAGAATAAGTTTTGGAAGAGAAAGAAGAAGTTTGCAAAGAGAATGTCTGTTAGCTTGAATTTGCTTATGTAGAGCTCGAAAGCAATTGAGGCTGAAGAGTGACTGAACGGATGTCAGAGAGCTAGAGGTTCTGTGATAGGCAGAACACGAAGTTTCACTCGGATGGTGCAGATGAAATGGTTTCAGTGAAGGGGCTCTAGGAGTCAGGCCAGGAGGGCCTGAGGAAGAAATACCTCTGCCTCGTTTTCTCACCTTCTGATCTCCTGGTGATGTCTCCCACTGGCTAAGCCCAACAGGAAGCAACCAGCAAGGGGTCTTCTGGGGGACAGAACAGAGCCTGAGGGGTAGAGAGCGGGTGGAAGAAATGGAGGAAAACCAGCACACCTGCCAAGATCAAACAGACCCTGGCCTAATGAGATACAGATTAAATAAACAGATTATCAAAGAGAAGATAATACAATCAGCAAATAGGCTCACCTTTTTACTGAAGTTAGTTTGAATGAGTTTTTCTTCCTTGCAAGCAAATGATCCCTGACTGGTAACTACAAAAGAACCATGAAATGAAACTGTGTATGGGTGTGTCTCTACCCAAATAACCACTGACACTGCTTTCACTTCACCTTTTCCAGATCGCAGATCTGGCCTCTGGCATTTATGATTAGGATACCTTTCCATGCCTGAAAGAACGTGTGGTACCAACGGGTGAGCATCTGTGAATAAAAGTGGTGGGTGAAGTGTGTGTGCATGTATGTGTGTGTTTCTGGGTAAGTCGGTACTTTATCCTAACTTTCCTTTAATGTTTTATGTAAATAAAAAACAGTATTGATTTTCTAATTTGGTGACATAAATGGCAATTTTATTCCAAAATCAACCTGGTAGCTGCTCAGCTGGGTGATCCAGGTCTGTCCTCCCCTCTACAGAGCTTTGTGGGGAAGCAGCTCATGTCTCAATTGCTGGAGGGCTGCTACTTAATTAGTTGTCAAAAGAGTGTCATTTGTGGCCTGCTACTCAGTGTCTGGAATCCCTAAAAGCTGTCCCCTGTGCCTTGCTGATGTTTGAGAGGCATTAGGGTGAGGCAGCTCTCCATATTCTGCCTTGGCGGGTCTGCCAGATGCCTAGGAAAAAATTAGGCACTTTTATGTAATTCGGTCCCCAGGTAACAAGACAAAACTCCAACTTTAACAGCATTTCCTACCACTCTCATTCTCCAGATCTATTAGCAGCCTGTCCACAGCGACAGTGGAATGTGCTAATAGGTTCCAACAAGTGGATTCAAATGTGGAGACATGGAAAACAACTTTTCCTTTGTTTGGAGGCTGTCAGCATTCCCCACAAATACTTGCTCTGAACTGTTTTCCTGGGAGCTATTTGTGCTGGTGGAGAGTCTTGTTTGGTTAAAGAGAAGCCGTAAGATAGCATCAAGAACAAATAACATACAGCGAATACACATCCAACAATGTTCAGGGGCTGAGGAATTGCAGAAGGAAGCAGGGGTTCAGCCGAGGGCCAGCAGTTACTTGATATAGGGGAAGAAGTGTTTGTTGTTCTTAAGCTCTTCAAGACCAAAGAAGCATTTGACCCAGAACCTGTAAGTGAGTAAACCATTCCTTAAGTTATTTTCTTTGGAAGGAAGTGGTTGGAACAGTGAAAGAGTAGGTTTCTGAGGGGTCCATGGCCAGAGGACAGATTGCTCATTAACTCTTTCAAAGTCCTTGAGACTTGTGTTTCAAGTCATGTCACAGTGTCCTTATAAACCATTCCCTCCACAGTGGTTCCCTCCATCCCATACTACCTGAAGGGGTTGAAGAATAAAGTGGGTTGGAACTCTGAAATGGTCCCCTTGCCAGGTAGGGGTCAGGTTTTCCCTCAGGAGTGAAGTTCACGCAGCTGCCAAGTAGACAACTCACTTTTGTTGACAATTATTCGATAACAGAGTAGGGAGTGTGTTTGTTCACTTGGTGGATGGCATGCTCATGAAAAGGTGTCAGACCTTAAAAAATAGCATCTGTATTCAAAGTGGCCTTGCTGGACCGGAAAATTGACCTGAAACCAAAGCTGAGAAAGAACAGGTCTAGGCAGTTTGCTGGAGGGGGAAATGTACACTGCAGAGATCCAAGGCCAGGCAGATAGCAGACAGGATGAGTCAGCATCATCTTCCCACTGGGCTGTCCTTTGTGCTCAGATGATGTTTTTAGTCACAGCCACTGGGACATATATTTGAATTTCCTGCAGGGAAAATGGATTGGCAAAGAATAATCCAAAATCTCAGCCAGCTTTTTGGGTGGCCAATGACAAGCCTCCTCCAGGTAGCAGGCTTGGGTTAGAGTGAGGTCAGTGGCCAAAGGTGCAGAAAAAGACAGTTGGTCCCACATATCCAACCAGGGGTAGAGGAATAAATAAAGGCTTTTGCTCATCCAAGACTGGCATTGAATCTCAACTCTGTTATGATCTAGATTTGTGACTTAACTTTTCTAAACTTCAGTTATTTTGATGTACAACTGGAGATCACTGTACTTGTCTTGCAGGGCTGTGGTGAAGATTAAATGAAAAGTATATATGAAAGAGTGTGTCATAAGGAAGGCCGTGTTAGGGATGGCATCCTTCCTTTCTTTTTTATGCCTGATTTCTGATCTTCTTCTCTTGCTGCAGAAGCTAGTGAGAACCTGGAATTGGGTAGATGAGGACCCCTTAAGCTCAGCTTGATCAGCTCCTTCCTTAATGAGGCAGCTCCCGACTGAGTAAAGATGTGAAGCCCCTGAGGAGGAGAGGAGACCCCGTAAGGGAAATAAAGACCCCAGAACAAAGAACAAAGGGAAAGTCTCAAAGACTTGCTCATCTTCTTCAGCATGGGCAGAGGGTATTCACACAGAGCATATTAGCTCTTTCTAGTCTTCACATGGGGCCTAGACTACAGTGTGTACCATTTAAATAGGCTTGTTAGGAAAAGTCTGAAAATTAAACATGATCTGAGTAATTAAAAAAAGTTTTCAAATTGCTCTGATATGATGTGTCAGTAAACAATGCACGTTTGGCCTGAGCCAGCTTAACTATACTCCCATCTGATAAAAGCCTAGACCATCCATTGCTTTAATGCTTCTCCCAGCTCCCATACTCTAAGACTTTGTGATGGCTTGAAGGAAATGAAAATGAAACCTGTCAGATTAATTACCATATTACTTTTTTTTTTTTTTTAAAGAAAGGCTCAGAAAGGAGGGGTCATCATACACGAGGCTCTCAATGTAGTAGAAGGGGCTTTAGAGCCATATATACAGCTGGGTGGGGATTTCAGTCCTGGCACCGACTAGCTAAGTGACTTCAGGCAAGATATCCAGCCTCTCTGAGCCTTGGGTTCTCCATCTGTAAGTTTGGGGATAGCAGCACCTTCTGTAAAGTTTTGATATCCATGGAGTACAAAGCTGGGCACCCAGCAGGTATGGACGAATGCGAGCTCCTTACTCCCAACGTGATCGCTATTGCAAACCACACAATGTGCACATGAAAACATCTAAGATTTTATTCTTTTTTTTCCAAATATTTGGTGCAATTAGTTTTATCACTTGATAGATGAGGAAACCTGAAAGTACAGAAGTTAACTGTTGGCCAAAGTCTTACAGTAAGTCCATGACCCAGTAATTTTTACGTTGTTAAGAAAATGGTGAGAACATTTTCATGTGCTATGATGAAAATGCAACTGAGTTTCGGGAAAACATTCTTTCTTTGTCAGTCTTATAATTTGTTGTTTCTCTTATTTGATAGGAAAGGAACAATTTGTATCATAAAAAAATATAGACTTGGGAACCCAGAATGAGGTCATCAACAGTGTTTCTTTGTCTCTGCTTCTGGTTCTAACCAGTTTCAGGATTTATTCATTTTCATGGAGGAGGGATGAACTCCATGGTCCTGTGGAATTCTTACAGATAAGCGGAAGACTAGAAATCTTGGCTTAAATTGCTTCCTTGTTTTCTTTCTCTGCATTGAACAGTGTGGCATAGTTTAAAATACACAGAAGTTACTTTGAGTGTTCTCCAAAAGTGATTTCTGGTCCCTGGACCTCTTCAAGAAAAACCAGCCTAAGCAAAAGCTACAAAAGCAAGACTGGTGGAATCCTGCATGGGCTTCTGTCATGGATCCTGGGAGGCTTTGCATCTCTTGGTCTCAGTTTCTTTACCTGTTAAATGAGGGCATGGGACCAGG
This sequence comes from Camelus ferus, assembly GCF_009834535.1. Lineage (NCBI taxonomy): Eukaryota > Metazoa > Chordata > Mammalia > Artiodactyla > Camelidae > Camelus > Camelus ferus. The sequence continues at coordinate 81,822,659 of NC_045696.1, read as the reverse complement.
TGACCTAAGATCCGTTCTAGCTCAAAATTCTCTGATTTATGTTCTACTGTTAAAAAAAAAAAGAATGAGCTGGTGAATATTACCAATAAATCCATAAAGTAAGAATCTTAGTCATACTAGGGAAAGAATCCGGGTACATCTTAGAACTAGTACTCATTAGCATAAAGAATTTCCACTCTGACCTTCCCATTTTTCTTTAGCAGAAACCACACCACCCTATCACAGGGATGAGACTGAAAATATCCTTTTGGTTCAGCACACTCTCTCGCCAACCCCCAGACCACACCAGGTGGACTTCTCTGCTGTAGACCACACCACTGGAATGGGATCTATACCCAGTGCTCACTGGGCCTGCTCATCTGCCCTCTGACTGCAGTGGGACTCTCCACCTTGGGTCAAACGTTGAGATTAGATTTAAAAGCTGTTTTTTTCGTAGTTCCATTCCCAAGCAACATTCATCCCTTCCTCACCCGTCCACTGACCCGGCATCCTATACTGCGTTGCCTATTTATGGACTGTCTGTCCCTCTGAATAGACTATAGAGAGATTCTAAATGACTGAGCAGTTCATGTACAGGCTTTGGAGTCAGACAGTCGTGGCATTGGGTCCTGACTTGGGCACTTATACTGTGTGTTTAATAGCAAGCCATTTGACCTCTCTGAGGGTGAGTTTTTTCCTCTGTAAGACTATAATGTAAATATTTTCCTTTTGCAGTAATTAGGAAGATTAAATGAGGTATTATATGCAGAGCACCTACTGTAGTATTAGGCATATGGCAAGTGACCAATACTTCAAATTTGTATAAAATAAGATCTCAAGGAATGTTTGTAAAACAAACAAATAAATTTAAAAAGAACCACTTCTTTGGGACATTCCAATTAAATTCAGATAAAAGGTGTTGGAGAGGGTGCCATGAAGATGATGAGACAAGCAGCATTTTCTTGAAAATATGTCTTAGACTAGTCACAGGGTGGAAGGCAGAGCATGCATCAGGTACACCAGGATGTAGGAATGGACTCACCCCTGACCAGCCGTGGGGCAAGAACTGGCCTCCAGCCCAGTGCTTCCCACTGATGAAGAAGAAGCCTGCAATCATGATGAACACCCACACGGCCAGGTTCAGCACGTTGAGCACATTGTTGAAGCCCACAGAATTCTTCACCCCCAGTGCGACAATGATGGTGACGACAATCGCGATCACCAGAGCCAGAAGGTCCGGGTACGACTGCTCTCCTTTCCCTAGAGGGGAAAGATGTGGGTTAATATTGTCTAGGGGGAAAAAGGCCATGCAGACTCCCAGGCCCACCCAAGTGCATCTGTACTCAGCTCTGAGAAGGGTGGTCAGTTTGTCATGGAGGGAGACGGAACTCTGTGTGTGTGTGCACGTGTGTGTGCATGTGTGTGCGTGTGCGGGAACCTCCACTGTGGTCCACAAGTGTCTATTTGCATATGGGAAGGTTTTGGTATATAGGTGAGATGACCTGATATCCTGGACCAAAAATTGGGGTGCTTGATATGACAATTACAGCAGTGCCTATGGAACCAAGTCATAGAACATGTCAAGTCAGGACTGTCCTGGGACATTCAGATGCATATATGGGTCTAACACGTTATTTGAACCATTTTATCTTCATTGTTGTTTACTTTATAGCCCATACATTTTCCATTTTATTCCATCAGTCTTCTCTTTATTAGCAAATTTTAAAATAAGTGTCTTTGAAAATTATTGGAAGAAGGGTGTCCTTTCCATTTGTGTGTACATGGTTGCAGAGAAAATCACCAGTGAACGTGCCCCGCCTGCTTGGTCTTGTCTGTTGGTCAGTGGACTCCTGCCCTCTATAGAGTGGAAACGGCACTGCCTCGGCAGTCAGCCTCCTGCGTTTCAGCTGGACCCTTGCCTCTAACCAGCTGTGTGGCCTTGGGCCAGTGCCTCCTTTCTCTGGATGTCATCTGTAAAGTGAAAGAGTTCAGCTGCCTGATTTTGGAGGACCCTTTCAGACCTGAAATTCTGTGAAATCAGTATACTGAGAAAATGTGGTCTTTGTATTTTTTATCTTCTCATGATATCTGGGTGCTCAACATTTCAGTCAATTCTTCTGAGATAGGGACACCAGTCAAGTGACTTGCACACAGCCACTGAATTAGTCCCTGGAAGTTCTGGGGAAGACCCCAGAGTTTCCTTATCTACTGTGTAGCTTCCCATGAATGTAAAGGGATAGTTATCAGGATGGAAGGTGGGTGGCAGACCTGAAGCCTCAAGGTATTTGTTATGTGAGCTTCTGATTGTTTGGTATTCACTCATTTTGTTTCTTTTAAAAATATATTTTCTCATTCAAAAATTAATGTGTGCTTGTTTTTGAACAATTTAAAAAATCTTCCGATGAAACCACTGGAGAAGTTCCTTACAGTTCTTTTTTCTCCGTTAGTTTTATTTTTATATAGTTATTAACATGATGCACATACAGTTTGTATCCTTTGTCATACAGCATTACATCTAAAACATACTCCATGTTTTTTTTTTTGAAAAAATTTTCAAGCATTTTTATTTATTTATTGTCATATTATTTTAGGTTTTTTTTTTTGTTTGTTTTTGTTTTTTTTTTTTTTTTGGCCGGGGTGGGGAAGGTAATTAGGTTTATTTATTTTTAATGAAGGTACTGAGGATTGAACCCAGGACCTTGTGCATGCTAAGCATGTGCTCTACCACTTGAGCTATACCCTTCCCCCCATACTCCATGTTTTTACAACAGTCTTCCTGGTCATCCTTTTAGTTGCTAGCTACATAACACACTACCATAATTTACTTAATTGTTTGCTCCACTGTAGAATACTTAAGCTGTTTCTGATTTTTTTTGTTATTATAAATAAGGCTGGGATGCACATCTTTTCATATAAAGCTTTTATGGGAATTTATAGGGGAAGAACACTTGGCAAAAAAAAAAAAAAAAAAAAGGTATTTAAGGCCCTGGACACATTTTACCAGATTGCACCCTGAAGGAGGACCCCGTTTATTTGGCTAAGTTCGCACGTTGGGGTTAGAGGATGTGGCAGTCTCACCCAGGCCGTTGAGGGTTCCCACACTGTCCACCATCCAGCGGCTGATGGTGTGGTTGGTCAGGGAGTCAAACATGCTGCTCAGAGCACTGGCGCCCGCCGCAGTGCCAATCAGGTACTCCAGGATGAGGTTCCAGCCAATGAAGAATGCCACGAATTCCCCCACAGTGACGTAGCTGTAGGTGTAGGCCGACCCGGTGGTCTTGGGGACACGGACTCCGAACTCTGCATAGCAGACGCCTGCATGGGACAAACACACATGGACGATGGATTTCTGGAGAGGAGCCAACCTTTGGTGGTTAACCATCTTGGGTAGAAAATACTGGAAATCTCTGGATCTTGGAACAAATACACAAAGTTTATGTATATGAATCAATTCAAAGTCAGATCTAATGTTTCCCAGTTTCACTTCGGAAAACCTTTTTAACCTGAATGCCAGAACTAATTCTAAGAAACTATCAGAAACTGATCTTCTTCATTAGAAAAACTCCCATTTATTGGCGGTGTCTCTGTCATTGCTCCTTAGGTGTCAGCTATCCTGAGTGAACATGGGTCTAACTCATTGTGACCCCCACAGTTGATGGCACCAGGGTTAGATTATGTGTAGCACTCTTCTCTTTCATTTTTACGTATTGCAGAGGGTGCTTCTCATTTGAGAGTGATACCTCAAGCAATTTTTGAAAATCCTGTAGTATATCTGGGGAGAGGATAATAAAAATGTAAATATAAATCAATGCCTAGTTATTAACTAGGAAATTTAGCACATGAAAAATGTAATTTAGGGAATACTTTTAGAGTGCCTACTGTGTGCTTGGCATGGTGCCAATTGGTGGGAATTAAAGACAAGTGAGGCATGGCCCTGCCCTCCAGGGGATCTGTACCAGACTGTGTGAGCTCAGCAATGCAGTGATGTATAGGAACAAAGAGAGCAGAGTTGAGACATGTACATCAGCTGGCTTTCAGGTCTATGGAGGAATTAATTGCACACAGAAAGTGGAACATGAGGCAAAGAAATGGCGGGGAGAGACAAGTTTTGGGTGGCACGAGATGTGCATGGGGGGACTGGGAGGTGGCGATGCTGGAGAGGCAAGCAGAAGCCATGTGTTTTCTAAAGTGGGTTAGGTTAGGGCCCACTTCCACCAGAGTCATCTGTTGAGTTGTAATTACAGGAGGTGGAGACCAGGAGTCTGCATTGTAACAAGCTCCCCACTTGTATCAGTGAAAAATAATGATATATTGCTTCTTCTTCTTTTTTTTTTTTTTTTATAGAATTAGAGACCAAATTAGAAAGAGACTGGGAATACACCAAACTTCTGGAAGCTGGAAGAGTATTCTACGTTGTACTAGGAACTCTGAATTTGGGGGCAGAGGGTGGGGTACCAATTGGGAGGACAGACATAAGACAGCTTGGAGGAAACACACCAGGAAAGGGTTGTAGGAGGATGTAGAGGGGAACTCAAAGTCAACTTTACCTTCAGTCCTAGTTTTGTTAAGGGCCAACCCTGAGGTTCTCTCATCACAAATCAGGGAACAATGGTTCACTCTTTTGTGACTAAAGGGAACAGGTTTCTTTTCCTTTTGAAAGGAGTGAAATCAGTGCAAGGAAGCAAAAACAGAGATGTCAACAGCAATGACACAGTGGGTGACTAAATGTGATGCAGTTACTCTTTTCCTTCCCCTCGGTGGCATCCGTGTCAGGGTGTCCATATGGAAGGAGCACTGGACCAGCTGGGCAGCGCTCTCCTCTCAACTCTACCTCTCTTCCTTGAACCTGTGTACCCTGTTACGTTGTTTCCTTCTTTGTAAAGTAAAGGAATTAGGCCAGGACGCTTTCTTAAGGGTCTCCTACACTGACAATCTAGGATTCTATTGTTATATTGAATTTTGCTACAAAATATATTGAGCATAATTTACTTTTCTTTTACATTCATTACTATATTTTTCTGTATCCTGGAGATGCTCTCAAGGCTAGCAAAGCTGTTAGTCCCTACTTTGAATGGCCTAGGCTGCTGTTTATTTTGAGTTTCTATGTCAGCCCCCTTCCCTCCACTTTGTAAAATGGTTTTCTATCTCCTTCATGGAGGACAGACTGTCAGTTGTTTCTTCTTGTTGCTGTCACAGTCCAAACTCCTCCTTTTCTAAATCGCTGCTTCTAGCACTTGATGTTTAAGTGGTTAGAGTGAGTCTAAAATTAAGAGGAAGTGGTCTCAGAAGGAAGGCCTGAGGGGAGGAATTCCTCCATGAGGGAAGTACAGAGTGTGTAAACGCTGAGTGTGAGGACCTGGTGACATTTTCTTGGAAGCTTAGGGGACATGTGTGTTCTCTGCTCCTGAAGAGCATTGAATTTGCATGTACAGAGTAGGTTTCTCTTTAAGTGCAGTGTGAGGAGTGGATTAGGGGGCAAGTAACTTATCCTTGTCAGTGTAGGATCTACAGCTTTACCCAGTAATTCTTTTCTTTTTAAAATTGAAGCACAGTCAATTACAATGTGTCAATTTCTGGCATACAGAACAATGTCTCAGTCATGCATATACATACATATATTCGTTTTCATATTTTTTTATACCCAATAATTCTTATATACTATGACTTCTTTTCTCCATCCTTCTTTACCACCTGACAACGTGCAAGGCTTATACATAGAATTTTTCCAAGCAATGCTTTTGAAATGGGCATTGATTTGACTGCTGATTTAATCTGGAGAATCAGGATTGTTGAATTTGGGTAATCAAACATTCTCTCCTTGATCTTTGATCTGCCAAATTAAATTTAAAAACACCCAATTCACCATCGGAACCCTTTCACCAAGGGTAATTAGCAGATTGCCAAATCCTCCTTAGGTCTTGTGAAGGGACCAGCCCCTTGCTGTCCTAAGTTGGAGGAAGAGGCCCTGTGCTGTGCACAGTGCAGGTGCATGTAGAATCTTAGTTGTTCATTTTCCAAAAACCTGCTTGGTTCCTGATGACTGGAGTCTGGGGAGAATAGTGGAAAAAACCAATTAGCCTCTAACCATATAGGACAATTTCTGCTCCCAGAAGTCAATTCTTTGGGGCACATTCTGATTTTGAACATATTATAGTGTAAGAGATTTTATTTTGGCATCCTGATTTATCTGTATGCAAGAATCCAAGCTTTTAGTGGGCACTAGAGAGTATCCAGCCTGGTGCTAAAGCTCAGTGGTGACGAGTCAGTGATTTCAACTGCAAGTGTCCTGGAAAAGCCTGGAAAATGTTGTCAGTCATTCAGTTTTTATTTCAGAATATCTCGTGTATAAGAGAGACACATTTCAAGGGTATCTTTCTAATTGTAGTAAGAAATGAAAACCACGGAAAGGGTTTTTATATGGTTTTTATTCTAGATTCTGTGGTAACGGAGTATCCAAAGGCAACTTACTTGCCTCACACGGGTAAAAGGAGGGGCAGCTAGACGAGCCTCAGGATTCCTTCTAGTGCTCAGGTTCTTTGGTTTCACAGCTAGAATCAACTCGTAATCATTTGGGTCAACGGGAGAAGTCCTGAAGAAAACACTGCAAGCCAGCTGTCTCAGCTAAGGTGGCACTGTCTCCGAGGGGGAATTTTGGAAGTCTGTGAGGGTGTCTGTGGTTCTTATGATTATCGTGGGCACTCGTGGCATTAAATGGGCAGGTGCCTGGGCTGTTAGACATTCTGTCATGTGTGGGGCCGTCCCACTGAACAAGGCACCGTCTTGTGTCTTACATGATTCTGAAGGTCCCAGTGGACTTTCATGTAAGTCAAAACCTGTTTGTAACTTTTGAGCTTGAATCTGTCTTCATCTTACATATTAATACTAAGCACTTTTATTTGGCATGGCTTTATATACATTGAATTTTCCAGGCTGCGATAACTGGGTGAATTTAGGGACAGTTGTAATTTGTTTTGTTTGGAATTTGCCAGGAGTTGGTCATCATTTGGGAAAACCACATCATCAGTGGCTCAAGACACGGTCTTTGAGCACCAAACAGCACACCTGTGTGAGTGTGCGTTTGTAGCAATTGCATTCGTAGTGGTTCTATAAATGACAGCAGGCAACCAATGATTTCAGTATGTCCCCTAATGTCCTTATGACCCCGCATTCACACATTGAGATACTATTTTTGTTAGAAATTACTTTTCTTTCATTTATCTTCCCTACAAAAGGCGTAATGATTTTTTTTAAAGTTAAGTATGTAGGAAGGTACCATTATCTCTAGTTTGCATTGCAGAATAGAAAAAAAGAATTGCAGAGTACTTATTATCTAAAGTTGATTTGGTGTACTGGGATAGAGAATCACTATTCTAAATGAGAGATAGTTCATGAATAATCTCTATTCAATTTTGTAATGCATTTAAAAATTTCTTGCCCCAGAGTTACCTTCCTAATCATATTTGCCTTATGCTATTATCAAAGTGATTTTGCATTCCTTGGCTATTCATCAAGTGATTCGAGAGGGAAAGGCATATTGATTCCAAAAGAATAACCATGTAGCTGGAGAAAATCAATACAGAGAACAACGTTGGGGTACAGATGACCGTGAACGAGTGACTGCGTGCTGCAGACAGCATGATGGAAGTCTTTCCATTAGAGTTGTTCAAAGGTGGCAAGTCTAGGTCTCTAAGAAATTGGGGGATTCATTTCAGCAGGATTAGAGAGAGTGGGACTGATTCCTCATAGCCTGCAACTCAGATATCCTTTTCAGTGTCCACATTTTAAATATAAACATACATCTGGTTTTATTTTTTAATATCCCTGTTGTTTTGTTTTATTTCTATACCTAGAACTAGTTTTGGTTAAGTTGACTAATTACCAGCCTAAAAATTAGCGCAATTTAGGATTTACACGTTGAAAAGAGGGTTGGGACAAGACACTAGAACATTCCATATTTGAAACACTACCAGTCCCCTTGTGTGTACCCCAAATGATGTGTGATCTGAGGTTCAGAAAAATTTGGTTCCTTTCCATGTGAATTTCTTTTTAGCTCAGAAGGCCTATGGCTCTGTCATATATAGATATACTAGGCCAGCCTCTGGTTAGATTCTCCCAGAGTGCTTTCAAACAAGGGTGAACTTTCCAAACTGCCTAAGAGAGCGTGGCCCAATAGTAAACATAATCACTACATGTTCTTCCCCTTCTAATGTCATCCTGTCACTCACAGCCTGCTCTGGTTCTCTGGTTCCCTCTTAGAACCAGGAGGCGGATTCTCCACCCTAAGAGGATGTAAAGGAGAAACACCCAGCTGAGAGTAGGCGAAAGGTAGAGAAGGGTTTCTCCACTCAAGAAATACATTTTCCTCTTCATTCCACCACAGAGAGCAATCAAATAAGTACTTTCCAAAAGTGTGCTTTCACCTGGAAAGTTTAAATCTAATGGTTATTTACACCTGAATGCCAATTACTCTACTCAGATAGAGAGGTTTTCCCATTAACATGTGGTTCAACTTACTAACTAATTCCCTAACATATTTATCAATGCAGCTACTAGTTTCCCGAATGACTTCTGACTTTCTAATTTCCTTCCTTCAGTGCCTACTGAGTCAGGCACTGAGGTGAATATCAGAGACATAAATGGTGAGCAAAGCAGATCTCCTGACCTTGAAGCATTTATATTCCAATCGGGAAAGAATTTAATAAACAGATGATTTCACAGGCTGGCATTTAATACTATAGAGTATTTATGAGGTGCTCTGGGAGCCCAGTGGTATGAGTGTGGTTCTTAGGGAGCATGGGTCTTTGGTTGCTGGGGAAGTGGGGAGGCTTTTGAGTTTCATCTTGAAGAGTGAGCTGGGCTTTGCCAGGCAGAAAAAAAATGAGAAAGACTGGTCTCAGGCAGATGAAGGGGCATAGCAGGGATGACATATGCAGGCTACTTTGGGGATTGAGGATGACGAGTCTGCAAGAGGTGGCCTGGGATCAAGTGTTGAGGGCGTGGGACATATTTAATAGGTTGGGGGAATCTAGCTGAAAAGGTCTGGACAGTTCATCTACTATTGTTGTAAAGTTTTGTCTTGATTGTAAAACCCACTCTGCACACACAGTCTGATTTGAGAGCCTAACACATAAATAAGTAAAAGGGTGGCTCTGTCTGAGGAGAGAGTGGGAGACCTGAGGCTAGTCTGCCCAGGATCTCCCCCAACCCATGCCTCCCCCAAATCTCTGAGCATCCTCTGTGGCCTCACAGTGCTGTACTGAGCATGGTGTGGGGAGGGGCATTGGCTATTCATTGGGGTTGTTCTCTTACCTGATAGATGCAGCTGAGCCCCAGACCTGAGGCTGCATATTCAGGTAATGACAGAGCTGGGGCTAGAATGGAAGCCTCCCGATACCCTGTTCTAGGAGCTTTCCAATTCATTCCTTCATTTATCCAAAATGTTTGGAAGGTACCATCTCTATGCATCTCTGTTAGTGTTAGATTTTAGAGACCTAGAGGTGACTAGGAAGAATACAGTTCCTTTGTGAGTCTGATAGTCTAGTGGAGAAGACAGAGCAGAGAAACAACAGTTATTATAAGACAAGAGAGGACATATTAGGTGCAGCGGGTGGGGAAAATGCATGGGCTGCTTCAAAGAACTGCAGCATTGAGTTCTGAAGTGAGGCCTTTGCACAGCCAGAAGGACTGTCCATAGGGAAAGAGGGTGTCAGGAGGTGTGAGAAGGAGTGGAGAGGAGTGTCCAAAAAAAACTATTAGTCAACTCTACAGTGTCATTCAGGCCCTGGGATCAGTCCCATCTCCTGCATGTTGCTCAGAGGGTCTGTCAGGCCGCCTGAGGTGACCAGCCATGGGTCATAGATACCAGACCTGATTGGTTGTTTGGAATAAGCTGTATCTGTCAGTGAGTCCTCGTGCTTGAAGTCAGTTCCTCCTGAATGCCAATTATCTACTGACTCCCAGACTCAGGAAGGAATCAGCCGTTGGACAACACCAGTGCAACTCACCACTTAGGCCCAAATGTGTCTTTAAGGCAGACTTCACCAAAGATAGCATTTTGCTGAGATGGTTGCTATCCATTTTCCTTCTCATTTTCTTGGTGTTCTTAAAACATCTCCGTCCCATGTATAACTTCACAGCAGGGCCAGACCTGCTGTATATATTGCTACGGTAGTTAGTACTGCTTATGTGCAGGTTGGGAGTATGGTATAAGGAGAATCACGGGATCTTAGAGAGAAATAGAGTGTGAATTTTCCTGGAAACATTTGTTTTCACTGAAGCACTGAATTCCAGGTGGTGGGTAAAGAAGTGTCCCCATCATTGCTGTCCCCCCTTTGAGAAACAGGTTGCTGGATTCTGAGAATCATCTTTTCAGCCCTCTGTCATGTGCAGCAGGACCCTGCCATTCCTGCACCATTGTCCTTTTCCCAATGCTCTTGATCAGCCAAGAAAATTGTGGGTTTCTTTTCCAGGGAGTAATCCATCAGGCTCTCTCTCCCTCCCACCTCGACTGTCTCTTCTACCTGAGTAAACTTGGTCACTCCATCACCTGTCAGTGAAGCCCAGGCAATTTTTACAGATGTGCCTGGAAGAAAACCAATTTGTCTGGGAACGCCTGTTCTTTGCGTCTGAGAAGAGACTTATAATTTTTCTGCCAGAGCAGGCCCCAGGTGGACAGTAAGAGTCTTTGTTTAGGGGATGGGCAGCATCTTCAGTCAGGGGGTGTATGGCAGGGCTCCAGTTAAAGTTGGGTGGGAAACAGAGGACTGGAAAGTTCCCCAACCCACAGTGCCAGTGTCTCAACATATAAGTAGAAAAGAAAGAAGCTGTTCTCATAGTCAGAGAAGTGACCCCCCCCCAAAATAGGTCAAGGAAGTTTAATAATTTACTGATTAAATGTGACCAGACTATCTGTTTACTTTCTTGTCCAGATCTCCCTGTATGAAAATATTTTAGAGCTGTTGGAAGTACAGTTTCCAGAACATGATGAATTCCAGTATCTATTGTCTGGTCATGCTGTTGTTAGTGTTGTCATTAATGTACATTAGTTTATTTGATTGCTTTATCAAATGATAATAAAGAGGGTAATAATAAACGTGGTTGCTTTCAACTAAAGAATCTACAGGGTTAGCTGTTCCCTGAGCCCATCTTCTGGGCCAGCTTGGTCCCTCTTCATTGCTGAGGTGGCAGGTGGGCTAGAACTGCCCTTTTCTCGGCTCCTAATATTTTTATGTAGGTGACCTTGTGTTAACATCAAAGGTATCCTTGGAGGGGAAAAGGTGTTACAAAAGGGAAAGGCGTATGTTTTGGGGCATCTACCTCTGCTAGGCCCATTGTACATGGTTCCTCATCTCATGTTCAGGTAAGCTGTGAGGGAGTGCTGGGGCCTCCATCAACAGCCCCTCTTCACTTTAGGAGAAGCTGTGAGGTGTCATGGGAGCCACAAAGCCTCTGGAGAGAGACCCAGAGACAACTAAATGAGATAATGCACACAGATCACTTTGCCCAATGCCTTGCACACACTAAGAGCTTAATAAATGGCAACCAGAATTATTACTAACTGCGGCCTTGAGCAAGTCACCTCATTCACTGAATCTTAGTTTCTCCATCTAGAAAATGGTGATGGTGATGCCTGCTGTGCAGGTTGTCGTGAGTCTGGGCATACAGCAGGTACTCCTCTAGTAGGAGCTATGGCTGTTGTTACAGTTGAGGAAAAAGAATCTGAGAGCTTTACTTAGCGGTAGTTTCTGGGGAGTGTTTATGCAGGAGCCCTGCCTCGAAGGTGGAATAAAAGAGGGTTGGAAGCAAGTAGTGTTGGCTGATGGTTCTAGAAACTCAGCATTGGCAGGGATATCAGAAGTTATCTAGAGTCTTGACCAAGCCCTCTGTGTGCTTGATGCTCTTGAAATCAGAACCTGGAAAAATTTATTTCCAGGTTTTAAATCGTTAACCCAGAAACGTCTATTCTGTTCTACAAGTCCAGTTAGAAGTTGTGAGGGTGAAGAGAAAGTTCCCATTTTCTCGCTCAGCCTTCCTGTATGAGGCCTACCGCCCCTCATCCAGATGACTCTGATGACTGGCCCAAAAGGCTTTGTGCAGAAAGGCAAGGGGAGCAGTTGCTGAGGTGACAGCCAGTCAAAGGTTTTCCAGCTCATCACTCTCCAGGAGTAGGCAGTGTCTCTACAGAGGAAAGTGGTATGGACAGAAATGGCAGTCCTAAGAAGCTTCTGAGAGGGGACCAGACCACCACTCCCCTTGGCTTGAGAATTTAGTGGACAGGATTAAAAGTGAGTGCTAAGATAACACACTTGAGCCCCTCTGTGACCGCCTCAGCCCATTTGACGAGCAGGTGGGACCACATTCCAGTGGGACAGGCTGCGTTCTCAGCAGATGCCCAAGAGAGTGAGACCCAGAGAATCTTCCACGGGCCTCAGAGGAGGACCTTCCCAGAGACATGAGAAACCCCTCATAAGAGGGGTGCCATCTTGACTTTTTCCCAGACGAGGCCATTGTGCAGGAAGGGCAGCACTGGGCCAGAGACTCAGGATGTAGAAGACTGTTCGAGAGAATCTTCTGGGTGTGGGGATTTGGTTACAACTCCTACTTCTTTCTAGTTCTCCTCCCTCCTGGGATACAAACACCTACCACGTTCACCTAGCCTCCTTCTCCTTCCCCCTTTCTACTCCGCAGCCCTCAAATTCTAGAAGAATTTGGCTTTCTGCAGGGCATAAGTGTGAAATTTGTATTTTAAGGAATGAGTGTTGCTGCCTACTGGTCCATGAGGAAGGAAGGATGGTATGCATGGTAAACACTTCTGAGCAGGATCCGGGGCTACTGTTCTTCCTAGATTCACACCTAGATGGTCCTGATGGATTGTTCCCAGTTGGATAGCCCCTACCGATTGCAATAGCAGTGGTAGGATGTTAGCTGACTTTTCTACAGGACAACTGCAGTGAATAGAACAGTGAATCACTTGTATATGTTGGTGGTCTCCTAACAGAGGCACTCCCACCAAGGAAAACACTGAGGACTCTTGGCCCGATTCATCATAATTAAAACATGCTTAGAAATGTTTGCAAAGGAGTAGGCATTTGTATCTATCTTTCACATATAGGAGAAATTTATTATATTGTTTATTTTCTTTAAAATTCCTAAGAAATTATAAACTGGGGTATTTATAAAGTCTCAAGATAAGTAAATATAACCAAGAACTATTACTGAATTTATTCCAAAATGGGAAATTTCTTGAGTTGATAGACTATAAAGATATATTTATGTATGTATATACATACATATATGTAAATGTATACATTTCTATATATGTTTTCATCTACTTTGCAAGGGACTTTTGGGGCCAGATCCATGAAGATGGCCAGTGGTAAAGTATAGTGTGAAATGCTTGTGATGCATGTTAGCAGATCTTTGCTCTTCCCACACATACAGCCAACTTGGGCACTCAGTAAAGCACAGACACAGACTGTCCAGGGTGAATGCATTCCTTGGGGTGTTATATCAAAGGTTCATTTTATTGCTTGCTGTTTCTTCTTCTCCATGCCAGCTCTAGTTTTTGTGTTTGAATGCTGAGGGGCTTCCGAATCTGAACTATCTACTTCTCATTTGCACTAAGAATGAACCCAGCCTTGTTAGGATGGAGATGTGGCCAACGGTAGAGTTACTAGTGATAAATTAAGAACAAACTTTACTAAACATTTACTGTGTGCACCAGCTCTACGAAGCACTTTACATACATGATCTTGGTTTTTATGAGATAGTTACGATTCAGACACTATCATTATCTCCATTTATAGATAATAGATTCAAGATCTAGGCAGGTTATGAGGACTTCCCAATCTGCTTCACTTGACAGAATAAATCTAGAAAATGACATTTGTATGGATGTGGGAAGGAGGTCATGTGTAAAGGGATGAGGTTGTTCACAGGTAGGGGTGACTAACCTGGGGCCTCTGCCACTCCTGCTGCCCTGAGGGCTGAGGGAGCAAAACCTTGGCACACCTGTAATTTTTGACAACCTGCTTAGGAAGCTCTAGGTTAAATACATTTCCCAAATTACACAAACGGCAGCACAGGGCTTGAGGTGCAGTAGATCAGCTCCGGGACTGATTGCACCCAGTGCTCTGATGTTACATGGTGTTGGGATGTGTCTGCAGAGAGTTGAGACATTGGACCTTTCTTTACAAATCTTTCCCTTCCCTGGGTTCTTTATCACCCTAACTCATACAGGCAATTTAATCCAGACTCTTCATTTTGCAGAGGAGGAAACTGAGGTCAAGGGATATGAATGACTTGCTCAAGGGTCCTGAGCTGCTGAGGGACAGCACTGGAACTCGATCTCAGGTGTCCTGACTTCTGACCCAAGCCCTTTGTCTCTTGAGTGCTCATGACTATTTTATGTGTGCCTGCATTGTTTCTTGGCATCGATGCCAAGCCTTTTGTCTTGGAGCTCTTCCCTGTCTTCTGCAGCACCTCTGCTGTGCTGAACCCGAAGCAGGCGGCCAGTTCCTCCCACAGCCACGCTGGGTGCTTTTGGTATGCACTGTCCACTCTAGGAGGTGCTGGAGAAGATGTAAAAGAAGCCCAGATTCTCCTGGGTTTGCTGTAGAAGACTCATTTTCACAATCAGCAATTTGAGAAACTTGGATATTTCTATTATATTGTGCTTCCCCTTTTCTGAACTAGTAACTGACATCCTTCCTACAGGGCTGTCAATCCAGCCCTGCACAGAAGAGCTGCAAGCACTTCACAACAGCCTTCTCCCTGCTGACAGGTGACAGAGGTGCTGAGCTTAGAAGTCATTTTCCTGACCTGGGTTACAGAAGTTTTGATCTAGAAAAGTGCTCTCTTAATCAGTAGACTAGAGTGAGCCACAGGTTCTTTTGAAACTCCAATAAGAATGAGGGTTTCCTTGATTCATTTGATTCTCTCTGGTGAGTTTTGAGGTGTGTGTCTGCATGAAGGAACGTTGGGTAACAGTCTCTGGAGCAGGAATAATCTAATTTAGACTCTCTTTTTGCCACTGACTACTTTGTGGCCCCAGACAAGTCATCCAGCCTCTCTGAACATCAGTTTTATCATCTGCAGAATGAATCTGACAGCGGTACTTATTTTGTAGAATTTGTTGGGAGGATGATTCATAACTGTTCTGCTGGTGCCTGGCATGTTATCTGTCCTCAATGATTAATGATTAGGCATACAACTGGAACACTGTATCCACCTAGCAGGGGGGCCAAGAAGATCAAATGAGGAAGTATATGCACTGTCCAAATATTAGGGCACAGCATTTGCCTAATAATAAAAGCAATAATAATAATGCCTGACATTTAATGAGTGTTTACTAACTTATGTCTTAGAGACTTTTTAAACATCAGGGGCAGCTACTATCATTATTAAGATTTCACTCTATAGCTGTGTATTTAGACAGTGTTCTGGGGAGCTAGGCTTCCAGAGGCTTGAAGACTGCCCTACATTTGTTCATCTTTGTGTTTCCTCTGCACCCTCTCCAAGTTTCTGCCTCTCCCCTCCCCCCCCCAGTATGGTTAAAAGCAGTTCTCATATATGTTTAGGGGAACAAGTAAATGCAGGTTTGTGGAATGAATGAGTGATCTTAGATCACTGAAAATAGGTCACAAAAGGACCAGCCCTCCTGGTGGGCACCTGTCAAGTCTGGCTTCAGTTTGAGGAGGGGAAAATGGTTTGTTCTGAAAAATAAAACAAGGAAACTCACCAGACTGTCTAAATTGTCCCTAAATCTTTAGTGATCTTTAGTCATGAAAACCCATCCTGAGATGAACACTGGAATGGGGAGACTGCTTAAGCTTTTTGAAGGTCTGCAGACAAGCCCAGGGAGGAGGTTGGGAGCCTCATCTGTGGGAAAGGCATCTGCTCCACCAGCTCTGCTTCCCTCACCAACTCCCCAGGGAGTCCGTCACCAGGGCTCACCTCGTGACGGGTTAGAAGATGCTAAAGAGCAGTAGAGATGATCATACTAAGTGAAGTAAGTCAGACAGAGAAAGACAAATAGCATCTGATATCACTTATATGTGGAATCTAAAAAAATGATACAAATGAACTTATTTACAAAACAGGAAGAGACTCACAGACATAGAAAACAAACTTATGGTTACCAAAGGGGAAAAGGGAGGAGGAATAAATCGGGAGTTTGGGATTAGCAGATACAAACTATTATATGTAAAATAGATAAACAATAAGGTCCTATTGTGTAGCACGGGAACTATATTCAATATCTTATAATAACCTATAATGAAAAAGAATATACATATATGTATAACTGAGTCACTATGCTGTACATCCGAAACTAACACAACACTGTAAATCAAGTATAAGTCATTTAAAAAAACAGAAGATGGAAAAGAGCAAATGAGGATGGCAGGAAATATAAATTATCAATCCTAGTGCTAAGCCATAAACTAGGAGTGCCAAGAAAAATACTACTCGGTGTGATGGTTCTTTATTGCTTTTTAGACCCTCTCATCCATTGCAATTTACTAATCCACATCTAATGGGAGAGATTGGATTCAAAGATCTCAGCGGCAGCTTGCTGAAGTAGAGGACCGTGAGTTTCGGAGTCCTGCACTCTTAGATTTGAGTTCTGGCTCTGCACTAAATATCTGCCTGCCTCTCAGGGAGTTCTTTTAACCTCTGAACCCCTGGCTCCTCATCTGAGGGCAGAACTAAACTCCCCCTCGCTGCTCCACTGTGTTGGTGAGGATGGAAAGGAGGTGCTACATGAAAGCATTGTATGCAGCATTCTACACAAAAAGATTAGTTTACTGTCCCTCGTGGTGTTCTGTAAGGATCCTCTTTACTAGAGTTTTCTGTTTCTCCTGTCACTTTTTGTCACCAGGATGGTATTGTAATCCATTATTCTAATGGCATTATCTCAAAAACATTCTCATACATTATGTGTCCTTTCTCAGCTAGAAAGAGCATTTATCCTTCTCCCTCACCCTCCCTCATCCAGCCATGCCCAGATCCTCTCCATCGTAAGCTTCCTGTCAACAACCACTGTCAGGACCTAGGGCTTCATCGTCTCTTGCCTGTCCTGTACAGTAGGCACATAGCCCGTTTCTCCGCCTCTATTCTCTCCCCACTGCGTTACTGAAATACAGATCTAGTTGTGCCACTGAACTTCTCAATGACCACAGAATGATAGCTAACTTTCCTGCCTTGGCCCCCAAATCCCTCCTCTAGAACTCACTCTATTTAAATAAACTATCTTGGTGGAGCATTTTGGTTAGAGGATGATAGTGTTTGAGAATGGCCAGGATAAACTTGGTGGGAGATAGAGAGATACGTAGACTGCTCTGGATATTTGGACAAGGGTTTTAGGACTTGACAGAGAGCAGGCCAAAGAGTAGAAGGTGAGTTTGAAGGAGAAAGGCTGCCCATCAGTGGGGCTGGAGGATGGAGCCAAGGGGAAGAGAGGGTTGGTGGGCATTTTCTAAAGACAGGGGAATTGGAGTATCCTATACTCAGTTGTAAGCTTGCTGTCTGCTGGGATGGACTGTGTTATATCTCCCATCTCTGGCCCAAACTTTCCATAAAATCCTCTGCACGTATGACCTTACCTTGCTGGTACTTGGGGGAGAGAAGGGATTGCCACCCAGTTGGATGATGTGATAAATAAAAAAGGCAGAAGTAAAATGAAGTGGAGAGTGGAGACAGAGACTCCACGAAAGCAGAGACGCAGAGTTGGATGAAGCAGGAGGAAGGCAAGCTCGTGACTCCCTAGGTTTATTGAGGGAGACTCTAGATTTTCCAGCTGTACATTACTGGGAATCAGAACCAGTTTTACTTATATGTTTTGAAACAACTTGACCTCAGCAAACTGGAGGGCTTAGGGGCTATGCATCCATTATAGATGTGGCCGTGACAGCCTAGTTTTCCTTTTCTTTCCCACTGACAGAACCCCTGTGATACTTGGGTTGGCAGTATACGCAGTCAGAAGACGACATTTCTCCGTCTCACTTGCTGTGTGAGTGTGCAGGTCTTCGGCAATGTAGTGGAAGTCATAGGAAATGACTTCTGAGGAAGCTTCTTTAAAAAGGGACAGAAATGTGGGAGATGACCTGCCTCAACTTCCTTCTCTCCTTCCTCCTTCTGGAACTTAGACAGATTGACTGGAGCTTCAGTAGCCGTTGTGGCTCTTGAAGTCACCTTGAAGATGGAAGCCAAGTATCGGATGGTAGAGCAGAAGGATCAAGGGGCCTGAGTGCCTGTGACTGCAGAGCCACAGTAGCACCTCCCTCTAGGCTTCTTTTTATACAAGAAAGAAGTGAAATGACTTCTCATTTTTAGCTTTCTGCTGTATCAATTGAACCTAATCCTAACCTGCTAATACTGGAGCAGGAAAGCAAAGTGAGTAAGCAGTGGGCTCTGGGTGAGACTGCTTTCACTCTCTTCCTTGTTCTGGCACCTCTTAAGCAAGAGCCTTCAGCAAATTACCAAACTTTTCAGAAGCCTCCTTTTTCTCATCTGTAATATGAGGATAATAACGCCACTTACCACATAAGGTTGTTGTGAAGACTGAGTAAGATAATGTGTAAAGCACTTAGAACTCTTTTGGTACACAGTAAGTGCTCAATAAATGGGAGCTGCTGCTACTATTATTATTATTATTATTATTATTATTATTATTATTATTACTGTTATTGCTGTAATTACTCATCTGGTTTAGTGTTCATCTCCAATAAATGATGGGTCCTTTAGGTAGAGACAACTTCTTATTTATTTTTGGTGCTGCCCCAGGACTGGCATGTGGTGGATACTCAATACAGCTTTCCTGAACCATATCTTATTAGATTTTTGCTAGTATTTCTTATGAGCAGATGGTAACGATCATTGGTATTGTGCACCAGACAGGGGATTGATGCTGTGCATGCATAGTGCCATTTAATCCTTACCAAAACCAACTGAGACATGGGTTAGAAGGGATATTGTAGAAACTGCACGAGCTTAGGAGTCATTCAGACCTATACTCTGTTTGAGGTTCAATTTTATTACTATTAAAAGAACTAGAAATAAACTATTTCCCCACTCATGTTCATAGGAATCTCTTGGGGCAGGTTGCTTTAAGTGGCCAGATTTCCCTGGCACAGAAGCTTTCCTTTGTGTTTCATCCCAAGCCAGCTGAACTAGAAAACCTCTGTAAACCATCCTGCCTCCATCCCTCATCTCTCAACAGAGCTGTAGGTGGAAGGAAGAAAAATGATTTCCCCTATCTGGTTTATACAATCTGATATATACAAAAGGGTTTTTAAGGTTTGGCATGGGCATAGGGTCTGGTTGTGGGCTGCTGAGCTATTGAAGAGTAGATAAGACCATTTAGACGAAGGGTAAAGGCTACAGCACAAGCTGCTTCCTCTGATAAGTTTCCCTCCACCTGTGATAGGGCTGTGGGCAGTAATGGTGCTGGGGCAGGAATGGTAGGAGGAGCCTGGGAAGTTACTTGTCAAATTGTAGAGAAAGATGCTCTCTCTCTTAGTCAGATTTGTTTCATGTTATAAGCGGGTTTGCCTGGTGTCGGGGATGATGACACTAGGACGAAAATTTGAAAAATTTAAAAAATCCTTATCATCTGCTGGCCAAATAGTCTCCATCTTCACATATGTTTCCTCTTTTTGTAGTTCATGGGTATAGCAGAGGTAGGTCCTGTTTCCTATAATAGAGTAATTCTTAACCTTGGCCTCATGTCAGAATTCCCTGGGAAACTTAAAAAAATACCAATCCCTCGGTTCTACCCTAGTCCAGTTGAATTAGAATCTCTGGGAGTGAAGCCTGAGCATTTAAAAAAATAAACAGAAATTAAAATAAAGTTTTAAAATGTGTCACAAACTGAGAGAAAATGATTGCAAAAACATACACCTAATAAAGGACTTGTATCTAAAATATATAAAGAACTCTTCAAAGTTAAGGAAATGAAGAACCCAATTAAATAACGGGCGAAAGATCTGAACAAACACTTCACCAGAGAATATATAGTCATGGCAAATAAAGATATAAAAAATGTTCAAAATGTTAGTAATTAGGTAAATGCAAATTAAAACCACATTGACATATCACTACACACCTTTTAAAATGACAAACAAACACGACAGACCACAAAAAACACCTGACAATTCTCAGTGCTGGCAAGGAACAGAACAACTGGAACTCTCACATGTAGCTGGTAAGAGAGAAAAATAATATAGCCAAAAAAGTTTGGCAGTTTATTATAAAGTTAAACATACACTTACCACACAACCAGCAATTCCACTCCTAGGTATTTACACAAGAGAAACGACAACTTGTGTTCACACAAAAACCTGTACACAAATATTTATAATGGTTTTATTCATAATGGCCCCAGACTGAAAACAACCCAGTTGTTATTCAATTAGTAAATGAATAAACAAACTGTGGAATAGCCATACAATGGGATCCTACTCAGAAATAAAATGTCATGACTCGTTGATACACACAACATGAATGAATCTTACATGTATCATACTAAGTGAAAGAAACGAAACTCAAAAGGTTTCATACTGAATGGTTCCATTTATATGATGTTATGGAAAAGGCAAAGTATAGAGACAGAAAACAGATCAGTGGTTGCCAGGGGTTGGCGGTGGCAGGAGGGGAAAATCACAAAGAGATAACATAAACGAATTATTTGGGGGTGAAAGGCTCTTCCGTATTTTGATTATGGTAGAGGTTACACAACTGTATGTATTGGTCAAAACTCATAGAATTGTCTATTTAAAAGGGTCAGTTTTACTGTATGTAATTGCAACTCAATAAAGCTGAGCCCCTCCCCCCAATCCATTATTCAGAAACAAGTTCTCCAAGTTATTTAAATTCGTAGTCAGGGTTGGAAGATATTGCTGGCATAAAAAATTTGAATCTAGGTTCTGTTATTTAAACTTCAGTTTCCTCATATGTAAAACTGGAGGTAATAAAACCTACCTTGAAGAGATATTATGAGTTTTAAATGTGATTATTAGTCAAGCTCCTAATACAAGACTTGGCACAAAATAATAATAACCACTTATTAGGTGCTTCGTGCCAGGTGTTGTACAGGCATTTTACAGACGTCTCAGTTAGTCTTTACAACAGCTCTATGAAGTAGGTATTATTGTCACCGTTTTCAAGGTGGAGAAACTGAGGCTCAGAGAAGTTATACAACTTGCTCAGGGCCTCACAGCTGGTCAGTGGCTGAGCCAGGTTCCAAGCCTGAACTTACTGTTACTGATCACTGCTGAAATCTTAACTTCAAAAACCCTATTCTTTGTCTTCATTTCTATCCTTCTATTTCATGTTCTTCGTATTTTCATTTCCAGGCTACAGCGTTCTCAGGGTTGAGCCAGAAAGAGGAAAGGACCATGTATTAAAAAGTCTGAGGATAAAGGGAGCCTTGATTATTGTGATACAGAGAAGCAGTGGGAAGTTAGGTCAAGGAGAGGTGATACAGAGATGATGGTGTGGGGTAGAAAGAAGACATTGGAGGGGGACTTTCCTTGGGTTAGTGACAAAGATCATAGAGTGAGGAGCCTGGCTGAAGAAACCTGATCTAAAAATGCTGCTGACTTTGGTACAGTTATTTTGGTCCCGAGCCTGGCTCGGGGCTCTAGGAGGATTCTGGCCAGCCTCAGCTGGGAGATGAGCCAGTTACAAAGCATAGGGAAGTGTTATGGATGAGGCCATCTGCAGAGAGGGGTGTCCCTAACTGAGGGAAAAGCAGGGTTTTCTTTTGGTTTCTGTGCAGTAGTGAAGGCACCAAATACTGGGCAGTATCAGGGCTGTGGGTGGAGCTAGGTCAGTGGTGTGCTGGTAAATGTTTAACCACTCACCCTCTGAAAACAAACAACAAACAAACTCTGACTTGTAGCACTTGCCAATTTCTGTGGAGTAAATACTCCCACCACAGCCCCAGTCTAGGTTTATAGCGCCCACGAGCACAGTGTCAGGAGTCAGGCTCCCAGAATGTGACTGGGCCTTTTTCTGGTTTCTAAACGTAATGTAGCGCAATGAAAGATAAGATGTGCGAGATTCACCGGTGGGGCATCGTGGTCTGGGGGACTGGATCGTAATAGGATGGGGCATAGAGGAGACTGTGCAGTCTGCATTGACTGGACAGGACTCCTAGCCATCTGCCCTTATCCTCTGTAGGACCCATGGTTATATGCCTGCCTTTTCTCCTAACATTGGTATTTTGTTCTGTATGCTAACATCTTTAGATTTATAAATTTCTGGTGAATAAGAATCTGGCAACTTCACCCAAATAATTTCTTTGCCAAATAAGTTTGAAAATGATTGCAATCAGGCTAATAGAATTTCAAGCATCCACAGAATTTATTAATGTGAATAACTTATTTTCATCTATAAGGAAAAAAAATCCTCTGTTCTGCAGGAACCTCAATTATTAGGATATTCATGCATATTAGAGAATGAATTCAGGAAAAGATGATGGTAAAACTAACAAGGATATGAGCCATGACAGGAGATAAATAAAATCAGTCTGAAAATACCGTCCTCATCAAATTAGAAGAATGTCAAATATAAACCATGCACTTTCTGGTTACATGACCCTGGTTTGTGTATCCCACATGGATGAAGACTATTTAGTCTGAATGTACAATATAATGCAGAACTTTTCTTGGGATGATACGCATTAGTACACAGAACTCCTGATGTAAATTAGCATTCCTAGACACATTTGAAGAGGCCACGACATTCACTGCCAGTACATGAATTGACCCATGTGATCTGCCACCCAAAACTCAGCAAAGCCTCATGCTTTTGCAATATAACCATCAAAAAGCAGGAAGTTTTCCATTTCTTTCTTTTTCAAGTCATCCATTGACCCATCCCTGGTATTCTGGGAAGATACTATGGATCGCAGCTCAAGAGAAGAGAAGGAAAAGGAAATAGGAGAGCTGTTTCAGAAACTATCAACATGCAAGTCCCGGTCCCTCATTAAAAAAAAAAACAACAACAAAAACCCTGAGTTTATGATTCTTTCTCAAGGAGAGAGAAGGCACTAGCTGAGCTACCTCTGCAGAGTATCATTCTGTCGAAGTGCTTCTGGCAGATGGTGCTTTGTGATTCTCACAATGGCTTTATGTTTCCTAGCTTTGTTTCCTCCTGCTTGGAGATCACAATGCCAGTTTGAGGCTCATCAAATCCCAATCATATCAGATTTACTGACTTGTCATTTTGTGACTATGCCTATCCATTCTATATTATTTATATCCTGGCTATATCCACCATCTACAAAGGGATTGACCTACCTTCCCATGAAAGGGAGAGTTAGAATAAAAACAGAGCCATTAGAACAGGACAGGGCATGAGAAGTTGGACCATGGCTAGGCACCAGAATAATTATTTGGATCAAAAAAACCAAAGAAAAAGGAAGCTACTACAACTGAGCCAAAACCTAGCACTGAGTTCCCTGGAGTCAAGGCAAAAAGGGAGCATGATAACCATTTCTCTGCCACTTCATGCATCTCACCACTAAATACTCTAGAAGAGTGGGATGAACAGTAACAGGCTGGCAAGCACGCTTTCCACAGGCCTTCCCCTGCACCGAGACCCTTACCTGATAATATGGACGCAACGGCTGCGATGATGAAGGACACAATGACGCCAGGTCCTGCCATTTCCTTGGCCACCAGGCCGGACACCACGTACATCCCAGTGCCCACACAGCTACCAACGCCAAGAGAGATGAGGTCCACGGTGGTGAGCACCTGGGCTAGCTTGGTGCCATGCGCTGTGGTGGCCCCAGTCCCCTCCAGCATGGATTCCACCGGTTTGGTGCGCAGGATCCTGGAGTGCATGGCATACCAGGCGGCCCCCCACTGCACTCTCCGGGGGTCCAGCGACGCGAGGAAGCCACTCATCCTGAGCGATGTGGGTTGTGGTGAAGGTCAACTGATGGAAGAGGGCGATGGGAGCCTTAGTGGATGCTTCTGGAACTCATCTAGTGAGCAGAGATCTCCCTTTTAGGAAAGGTCCAGAGGAACTGAAAGTAGTCTTCTCCTGGGCATGAATGTCTGCAGGAAAGAGGAAGATGAGACCAGGTGATTTGGAGGCCTGGGTGGATGTCAGCATACTGACCTGGTAGAGCAGCTCTGTCCTGTGTACTCATAATGTGGGAGGCTTGCATTTTTACCCCTTTGTGTCCCCTCCAGTCCTAAATGACAGTCCAGAGTTTGCACTGTGTCGTATAGTCATTCTGAAGAGGGTGGTCTGAGTCAGGGCTCTGCCACCTGCAGCTTTGGGACCTTGGGTAAGTTACTGCACGTTTCTTTGCTTCAGTTTCAACTGTGTAAGGGGGATAATAAAGCCTCCTCCTGCCTTGTGTTCGTGTGAAGGTTAAATTAGTGTATATTTAAAAAAGAGCTTAAGACAGTGCCTGGCATGAGGAAAATGCTCTCTGTCAAAGTCTAGGTGCTTCTTACCTGACTTCACCAAGACTTGGTCTGTGATTCTTGAGCATGTTCTTTGGCGACACAAGTTCTCATTTTTTACATAAGGATGTAAAATTAAATCTGTGACTCTCAAGAGGAGCAATGCCACCCCATGAAATTGTCTTAGAACTTTGCTGTCAAATGAAATGAAAAATGTTTTGAGAAATTTTTGCTCTTTTGAAAGATTGGGGTGGAGGGAGTGTTTGTGGCATTTGGTGGTTGGGCCCCTGAGATGCTCAATGTGTGGGGTGGGGTCATACTATTTTCAAATATCTCACCAGACATTCTTGTAGATGAAAATTCTGCTTATGATGTTCTGAACTTAAAATCTAACTCAGTTCTACATGGGATTATTTTGAATGGTTTTAATATACAAGCACCTTAACTTTTCTAGGAAGGCAATCATAGAATAAATTGAAGAAAGATTGTAAATTCTTTAGTTTGGAGCTTAAGAGGAGTTCATCACCAATTTAGGAAACCAAAGCTCCCTCTCATGCAACCGCTGGGGCTGCATCTCTGATTTCAGCTCCCCTGTAACAGCCTGCTACTTGAAACTGGCACATTTACAGTGATTTGTCATACAGTGCAAGCATCTTCTGACTTCATTTGTACTTTTCTGAGTGTTTACGTACTGAAATATGTTATATACAGGTAGGTTGCCCATGAATTTTGCTTTAGGATATTAAAGAGGGGTGTGACAAAACATTTATTACAAAAAGGGTGTTAGGTCTGATGGACTTAAGAATTATTATATTAGATGATTTCTAAAGTTTTGTCAAGTTAGAAAACGCCAAGGTTATATGAAGTTTCTTTCTTTGTAAAATTCTATAAACAATTTTTGAAGGACAACTGGAACATTGATTCCAAGTTCTGTGCTGATAACCGTACGGCATTTACACTTACAGGTACCAGCCAATGTAATCTACCAATATTATTAATAAATACTACTTAGCACTTAATGTAACACTTGTCTGCATCTAAAGGCTTTGCAAACGGCCTAATTAGAAGAATCAGGTAAAATGTGGCAGTTTAGTTCACAGGGGTTGAGTGATGGACCTACTGGCTTAATTTCCTCCTAGATTTGACAGGAGGAAATTTTCATACCATGCTTTAATTTTTTGACAACATCTTAAATATCAGTACAGTTGGATAATGCCACGGTATATGCCAGAGTCATTCAAAAGCCTAGAGTGTCAGCATTCTTTTTTTTTTTTTTTTTTTTTTAAGATTTCCAGATTTGTGAGAAGATGTATCACATCTATACCAGGAAGGCTGCAAGAACAGTTGCTTCACTCAAGCTCTGGAGCTCTTATGGGGAAATCAAGGTATATATCTGTTTAATTTCAACTCAGCCAGCATATCCTGAGAATCTGTTATGTGACAGGCATGGTGTTAGGCTCAGGGATGCAAAGACGTAGTTCCCGCTGTCTTGGAGCTTCCAGTCCAGAACAGGAGATGATGGACTCCCAAATCACAGTGCAAGGGAGAAGCTTTGCTTTTGTTTTTTCCTGAAAAGCTTTTTATTATTTTTCTTATTACAAAAGCATAGCATGGCTATTGCAAAAAAATCAGACAGTATAAGCAATGACATGCAGTGAGGAGAGACAACACAATTCGACACAGGGGTAGAAAAAGAAAATCAGATCATTGTAGAGAGGGATAAGGGATATGTTACACGTTCAGTTGTGTCCCCTCCAAACTTATATGTTGAAGCCCTAACCCTCCCTACCTCAGAATGTGACCTTATTTGGAAATAGAGTCATGGAGGATGTAATTAGTTAACATGAAGTCATGCTGGAGTGGGATGGGGCCCTAATCCAATATGCCTGGTGGGTGTCCTTATAAAAAGAGAAAATTGGACAGGGAGAATGAGACGTGAAGATGAAGGCAGAGATCAGGGTGAAGCATCTCAAAGCCAGGGAGCACCAGGGGTGGCCAGCAGACCTGCAGAAGCTGGGAGAGAGCGCTGGGACAGAGCTGTCCGCACAACCTGCCAACACCTTGATCTCAGACTTCCAGCCTCCAACTGTGAGACAGTAAGTTTCTGCTATTTAAGACAGAATGCTTTGTTATAGCAAAGTATAGTATGGCCCTAGTGCATGAATATAGGCTATGAAGGAAACCAGACAGGGTGAGGAAGGGGCAAGAGGGTCTCTGCGGTCATGGCATTGGCTCCTGAGTGGTGGCAAGGAGCCAGTCATGCCACGTGTCAAGGGAGAGTGTCCTGCAGAGCTGGGCCAGAGAGGGAGATGGGTGCCTGCTCTGGGAACTGAGTGAGACTGGGATGGGTGACGAGGAGGATTTGAGTGCCATGTTAGAGCTTTAAGTTTGTCAACCAGTTGAATCCTTATAACCAATCTGCACTTACAGACGAGGCACAGGAGGCTGGGAGAGGTCTGGTAGCCCCTCGGAAGTCACAGAGCCCACAAGGGCAGAGCTTGGCCCCACTTCCCCACTTGCCGAGCTCGTGTGCTTACTCTCCTGCTGAAGGTGCGTCTGAGGCTCTCACAAGCCAAGACGACAGTGTTGATTCTAAGTGCTGTGAGAAGCCATGGGAGGGTTTTTTTTCGGGGGAGCGTCACAATATGATTTACATTTTTAAAAGCGCACTGTAGCTGCTGTGCTGTTAACTGAAGAATCATGCTGGGTGATAAAGCAGCCCCAGGATTGATGTACAAAGGGGAGTGACGTGTGGGCCTGCTGCTGAGTGAGGCAGCGGTGTCTCCAACTTGGCTGCACAGCGGAATTACCTGGGGATCTTTCGGGAACACTGGTGCCTGGCCCCAACCCCAGAAATCCCAGTTTAATTGGTCTGAGGTGCTGCTTAGATACATGATTCCTTACAGCTCCCCAGGTGATTCTAGCACGGCAGGTCTGGGGTCCACTGCCCTGGGAATAATTGCTGGTGTGGAAAAGCAGATACTGCCTGTGATGGTTAATTTTATGTGTCAACCTGACTGGGCTAAGGGATGCCCAGATGGCTGGTAAAACATGATTTCTGGGTGTGTCTGTGAGGGTGTCTCTGGAAGAGATTACCTTTGAATTGGTGGACTGAGTGGAGCGGATCCCTCGTCAGTGTGGGTGGGCACCACTGGATCCGCTGAAGACTGGAATGGAACAGAGAGGCAGAGGAAGAGCAAACTCACTGATTCCGCTGGAGCTGAGACGTCCATCTGCTCCTCTCCTTGGGCACTGGTGCTCCTGGTTCTTGAGCTCTTGAACTCAGACCAGGACTCACCCCGTCGGCCCCTCCCGATGCCCAGGCCTTCCGATTCAGCCCGAATTCCATCACCAGCTTTCCTGGTTCTCCAGCTGGCAGACAGCTGATCGTGGGACTTCTCAGCTTCCATGACCTGTGAGCCAGTTCCTATAAGAAATCTCCTCATATGTATCTTTGTAAATCTTGTTGGTTCTTTTTCTCTGGGGAACCCTGACTGATCCATTGCCATTTTCCACGTGGAGCCACACGTTAGACAGGTACTTCTGTTTTCTCTTCCTGGGCGGTGACTGGGCCTTTTGGCCACTGTCTTCTGCGGGTGGCAACTGTGGATGCTGTGCTTTCTGGAGACACCCTTTGGGATATTTGTCCTGATCAGCCTTTCATCAGAAACTGTCACAAGGACACTGAGGAAAGTATCAGGTTGGTTAAGGAGGTGATGACTTCTATTTGATAGATAATTAGAAATTGTGGTGAAAACAGAGAATCAACCAAAACCAAGGTTGAAGGCAGTGAGAATTCTTTCCTGGCTCTATTCCCTCCATGTAATTCCTCTGAGTAGCTTGCTTTATTGATGCAAACAGGGGCTTGGGGCATTTCCTTTCTCGGTTGGAAATTTACTGGAGAGAACAAAATGTACAAAAGAAAACACGCTTCTAAGTGACTGTTGACAATATCCATATTCATTACTCCCAGATTATGTTAATCAAGGAGAGTTTTGGAAGCTCATTGCTGTTGTCTTTCCAAGATGAGCAATAAATGTGTGTTGTGCTTTCTCTAGCACTTTAATTCAAGTTTCTCAAAATACTTCTCAGCTATAACTAAGGAAGGCTGCAGGGCCTCCGGGAGACGGGAGTCATTGCGGTGTTTGCTGGCGTGCTTGAGCGTTCAGCGGGCTCCAAGAATAATAACGATAAAAGCAGGTTTGTGTGAGGATGAAAATAATTACGGCTTAGAAGTTCACCAGCTAGGTGGCATTATCGAATTAGGTTGGAGCCTGCCTTTGGAGGTGAGGAGAGGAAGGAAACGAAGGCTAACCAAACAATAAACAGCCTGAAGCCATTCCTGCCTGCTTCTGCGAATACACTAAGGGATTACAAAAATCCCTTCATGACATTCTCCACGAGCAGAGGCCCAGCCCTTGCTGGAACATCTGGAGCAGCGGGGAACACTGGCTGGTGGCAGCATACCTTCCTGTGGTTGGACGGTTGGGATTGTGACAAAATTCTTCCAATCAGCGTCCCAGGCAAAAGGAGGTTACAGTTAGAGTAAAAGGTGCCGGTTTGATGAGCCCCTCCTGGCGACTTCAGGATCTGAAAGAGGCTTCTGAGGCCCCTCCCCACTGCTGTATCCTGGGTCGTGCACTCGCTGCTCCTCCTCCTCTGGGCTGAGCTCCTGGCTCTTGGTTAATCCAGGGAACCTCCTTCTGACCTTCATGCCTGTGGCTCACTTGGCTCATGCAGCCAGAGTCTTTGATGACAGATTCTCTGCTGAGATCCTGGCTTCTGTAGCTCTTCTATTCTGTCCAAGCTTGCAAATTATGGCTGTATATTTGTGCCCCGACCATGGGTGTGCTTGCCTGTCAGTCACTAGGATTTCACAAGGGGTGGCCAGAGGCAGTTCAGATGTATGTGAATCCCAGGGCCTGCCCTGTCTGAACAGAACATCCTAGTAAATTGAATTGAGATGTGCATCCTGGTAAATGTATCCTGTTGTCCCCAGTTTTGCCCTCTGTAGCTGTACAGATTAGAGCGAATCTGTTTACAGGAAAGTTTTCAAGTTTTGAAGGCAACTAACATATCTCTTGGAGTCTTATCTTCCCCAGACTAAACATCTTCAGTTTCTTCAGTGATCAGCAGTGTCTCACATGGTACAGCTTCTAGATCAATCACATTCTGATTTGTACTTCTCGGGCAGGCTGCAGTTTATCATGGTTTATGTTTTTGGATAACAGAGTGGTGCGGGAGATGTTTTTGATCGGTCTTGGCTGTGTGTGTGTGTGTGTGTGTCTGTATCCATGTACCTCCTAAATCATACAATGCTGGTGCCTGACCAGTTCACCCAGATATACAATTGGCTTTAAAACCAGACTTTCTGATTTTCAGATTGCCATTCTTCCCAATTATGTCTATGCTAAGTGTTTGATTGATCAAACCCACTTCAAGTTATTTCTTGATCACCTGCCACATAACTTACCAACGCGCTGGCCCATTTACATTGTGGGATCTCAGACACAGCTGGCTTTGTTTTGCTTGGTCTGTTTTTAAAGGAGTGTTTGAATCTATGACAACTGAATAGCTATGCAAAAGGAGTTGTATCATTTCAGCTTCCTTTTTGAAGCTTGCTGTCTTTTTCTGTTTCTAAAATGTTATTGAGTGTATTAATTAGCTTTTGCTGCAGTAACAATCCTAAACTTCAATATGCTACCACAATGACATCTCTTTTTTTTTGATAATTTTAAAAAAGTTTTTAATTTTTTAATTGAAGTATAGTCGATTTATAATGGTGTAGTTCCTGGTGTACAGCAAAGTGTTTCAATTGTATATATATTTTTCAGATTTTTTCCATTATAGGTTATTACAATACCTTGAATATAGTTCCATATGCTATACAGTGGATCCCCATTGTTTATCTATTTTGTGTATAGTAGTATGTATCTGTTACTTCCAAATTCCTAATTTATCTCTCCCCTCCCTTTCCTCCCTGGTAACCATAAGTTTGTTTTCTATGTCTGTGAGTCTATTTCTGTTTTGTAAGTAAGTTAATTTGTACTATTTTAAGATTCCACACATAAGTGATATCATATGGTATTTGTCTTTCTCTGTCTGACTTCCTTCGCTTAGTATGATAATCTCTAGGTCCATCCATGTTGCTGAAACTGGCATTATTTCATTCTTTTTATGGCTGAATAGTATTCCATTATATATATATATGCATACACACACACACACACACACACAAGCACAACTTCTTTGTCCAGTCATCTGTCAATGGACATTTAGGTTGCTTCCGTGTCTTGGCTATTGGAAATAGTGCTGCTATGAACATTGGGTGTGTGTATGTTTTTGAATTAGAGTTTTTGTCTTTTCCAGATATATGCCCAGAAGTGGGATTGCTGGATCATATGGTAACACTATTTTAATTTTTTAAAGGAACCTCCATACTGTTTTCCTTAGTGGCTGTACCAATTTAGATTCCCAATAATAGTATAGGAGGGTTCTCCTTTCTTCACACCCTCTCCAGCATTTGTTACTTGTAGACTTTTTGATGATGGCCATTCTGACCAGGGTAAGGTGATACCTCATTGTCATTTTGATTTGATTTCTCTAATAGTGATACTGAGCATCTTTTTGTATGCCTGTTGGTCATCTGTAATGGCATCTGTTTCTTGCTGTGACTTTACTCCAGGCTATGGATTGGCTTCAGGTCTTTTCCTTAATCTGGACTGTGAATCTGGAATTCAGGCTAAAGGAGCAATCCTGACCTGACCCATGCCATTCTCTCATGGCACAGGCCAAGAACAAGGGACTGGTGGAAATGGGAAATGCCTCTTCTGTTCCTGCTTGGAACTGACATTTCCACGAACTTTCCATTGGCTAAAGTAAGTCAAATGAGCAAGACTGAAGTTAATGAGCTGTGTGGTATATTCCTCCCATAGAAGGAAAGTGATTCACATGGCAAAGAGTGAGATTGTATACTTTTTTTATAAGGAGGGATTTGAATATTTGTGATGATAATATAACTGATCTCACTGAGCTCCTGCTATGTTTGAGTCAAAGCAATTGTATTTTGTTTTTGAGGTCCCCCTGCCCCGGAATGGGTAGAAGACTGTATATCTGAGGAATAAACTTAAAAAGACTTTGTTGTATTCATTTGTGTAACTTCTTCCACAATCAATTCTATAAAGGTATAAAGATTTCCTTTAATGAATAGCACGGATCCAAAATTAATCTACTTCTAACTCTGAGCAGAACAAAACAGTAAGAAGTCATTTTAACTTTATTTGCTTGAAATAACAAACTTAAAAAATTTTTTTTCAGCCTTATGAGCATAGTTGATCTTTACCTAATCTAGGACAGTATTTCTGTTTAAAAATGTTTTCCATCTACTTCCCTGTGTGTCAGCAACATTCCAGGGGTTGAGAGTATTATCTGTATGTGTATTTGACAGAAACTGTTGGGAAAACACTGTCAAGAGAATGTTTGGCCTCTACTTAATGGGAGAAGTGAGGGAAGCTTGTTTAGGGATCTGGTTATTCAGCACCGAGGTACCACTTTCTCCTCCAATACCGTGTTCAGGGAGGATGTTACAGCCTGACGTCCCCTTCCCCTCTGTCCTCCCCCTGACCTCATGCCAGTGCTCTTCCTACTGCTCCATATTTAAGAGGGTTAACAGAGCTGCCTGCATTTTCTTTGTATGACATCACTGTCATGCCAGGCTTGGATGATCCCTAAGGGAAAATGAGGCATTTGCCCAATTGTCTATGTGGTAATGTTCCTTTAAAGGAGTTGAGGGAAGAGACAAGGGTGTTTAATGTTCCTCAAAACTCTTCCTAGTGACTTGTCGTTAGTAAGAATTTCTGCATCCCACTTGGGAGAAGAAGGAATCTCATTGGAGTCTTCTAGCTTTTCAGTAACCAGCTGGCTTCCTCAGCGATGCTCAGGAAAATCCTTAAGTAAATGTATCCCTGCAGCTACTCTCCTTGGATGTGCTAAACTGAGTTGCCCGTGAGAGAAGCTCCCTTACAAATCTGTGACTGCAGTTTGGATAACTGACTTTTGTCTTTGGGCTTGGAGCTCATATTTGAAACTGCTTTTTTGTTCCCTGTTTACTGTGTCTTAATCCATACCCAGGCCTCTCTGTGCTTTGATTCAGTTATTCTAGAGGCTGGCCGCCTGTCTCTGCGATTCCTTCTAGTGGCCCCAAAGGAAAAGTCTACTATTCTAAAGAGTCTGCACTTTAAATCAGATCATTTCAAGCAGACCCGTCAAATTTTGAAAATGGCCATTTCTATGTGGTACAGCAATAAACAGACAAGTGGATAGAATCTTAATTTTATCGATGTAGGTTATTATCCATGCTTCGTGAACTTTCAGTTCTCAGCATGACACCGCGTACCCAGCCCAACCCCACCCTTGGTTTGTGCTGTTCTCAGTACACACCATCTGCTTTAATGGGTTCAGAGCACTGCCTAAATGTCTGGCCCCATGTGTCCAAGCTGCAGAGACAGAGAGAGGAAGAAGACGCTCTTCCTCGCTCTTGGAGCTCCCAGGCGGGCCGGCAAGACATGCTAGATGATGAAGTAACCGCCTAGTGTGAATACCTGTTCTCCCCACTGATGACAATGATTTTACTTCTTAGCCATTAGTTTTTGCTGTTTCCCCCACCTTTCCTCCCAAAGCTACCCACATTTTCATGTTCTTCTGGCACTCAGCTCATATCCCATCTGTCATTAAATGTACAGTGTTAACCACTTGGGCCTCCTCTTCTCTGGTTTCCTATGGGACCCCCAACTCGGCATATATTAAATTGTCTTGCCACAGATTGTTATACACCTGAAGGCTAGGATCTCCTTAAACTCTCCAAATGGTTTTGTCCTGCAAGGAAAATGAAATCCAAGCTCGTTACAATGGCCTGTGGAGCCCTAAGCAGCCTTGTGGCTACTTCATCTCAGAGTTCATTGCCTGAACCCTCCCTTTTGGTTCAGCCACGCTGACCTCCTCTCTGTTCTTGAAACACACTGAACTCTATGTTGTTTCTGGGTCTTTGCACTTGTTTCCACCTGCCTGGAATCTCTTGTCTCAGGGGTTCATGCGACTCTCTTTTTCTCCTGATTCTAGTCTCAACAGAAATGTCACTTCTGCAGAGGGAGACCTTCTGGGCCACTTGGGCTCAAAGCAGCCCTGGTCTTTCTCTCAAGTTCTATCATCTTTCTCTATTTATCTGTCATCTACCATCTACCTAGGTAACTATCCATCCATCTACTTATTTTATTCATCTCTATTTGGCACATATTTATTTACATTTTCATTGTGTGTATCCTCTCTCTATACTGTAAACTCCTTGAAGGTAGGGATTTGCCTGTCTGTGACCGCAGCAGGTACTGACAAACAGTAGGTAATCAACAAATGTTGGTCGAATGAAGATTTTTGCACAGTGCTAAAAAGAGTATTGGGCTTAAAGTCTTTCTGTATAAAAGATGTCATTTACCATAGCAATTGGTAATAATCTCTGCTCTCCTGAGACATCTCTTACGATGCAGGATGACCTCCTTTGTTGATTGCCTTTTGTGCATACAAAGAACACAAAGCCTCTGAAATCATCTAATTCAATCTCAGATTTTACAAATGAGAAAACTGTATTTTCATCGACTGCCTTCACAAAGCCCTCTGGGAAACCAAAGTATCTATAATACCTAATTATAAATAAGTGCTATTTCTATGTTTTCGATCCTCCAATTTTAAATAAATCAAGGGAAGACTGATTAAAAATCCACAATATTATAATATTAAAATATTTGACATTAAAATCTAGCTAAGGTTAGTTGTAGTTTTTAATGTAGGCAGTCCATGTAGCTCCTTGGAGACCTCAAACAGTCTTTCACCCAATCAGAGTATAAAAATCTCATAAAGTATGTTCCATAGAAGAGAAAGTATATCTTTTAGTTTGCTTTATTGCTTTTTTTTTTTTTTAATCTGGGAAGAATAGTTGAGACCTTTGACAGCCTGGAATTTAACATGTTTTTGAAAGTAGACATTTGCTTTGCCCTGTGGGTGCACTGTTCATTTCTAGTTTCTGAGTCTACTTTGAGGATGACACCCCTTAGGGTCTGTGGGTCCACAGGCCCCCAGGGTGCGCTCTAGATCCACAGCCCAGAGAACTCCTCTTTGGAGGCAGGTTCCTTTCTTGACTCTCAGCATGTCTTTTCATTAGGAAATCTGAAAACTGGAAGAGCATATTTCAATGCCAACAGTCTTTAACTGACAGAGGACTGCCAGATTTCATTTGGGGACATTTCAGTGAATTTCCAACCTATAAGCTATTTGACTGAAAAGTACTTGCTTCCAAGCTGTTAAATTAAAAATTTTTGAGACTGCAAGTTCTTGAATGTATTCCTTGCAGAGCACTTTAAGGAGCAACTGTTAATGCAAATATAAATATTCAATAATATGGATCAAAGAAATGGGTCAAAGAAATTATACTTCCTTGCACTGGTTTTAGGTGTGTGAACTGACGAATGTTTTGGAAAGTCAGTCTATCATGTGAAAATAATCAGGTGCAAAAAAATTTTTTTTTCCCAACAGTCACTGCAATATTATTTACGGTGGTAAAAATTGGAGACAACCTAAATGTCCAAAAATAGGGATAGAGTTAAATGGGTTATGAGACATTCAAAGAATAAAATTTTAAGCAACCAATAAAATGCTGTCCTAAAGTAATATTTAATGACACAAATTACTCAGAATATATTAAATTAAAAGCTATAACAATAAAGGATATTATTAGTGCATAATATATGATCCAATTTCATTCTCTTCTGAAGGCAAAGTGCTGAAATGTGAAGAGGAGGGACCTGTGGGTGGTGGGCTTAGGAATGATTTCTAGTTTCATCTTTCCTGTGGTCAGCACATTTTTTTTTTAAATCGGGGAAAATATTTAATTAAAAATTAAAACAAAACACAGACGATCCCAGAATAATGAGCATGCTCCTGTTCCTGGCCATGAAGAGAAACGCTTGGCTTTTGGAATCACACTTCTGTGCATCTCCATTACTGGGAACTGTTTTAGGATCTGTTTCCCCCATGGAATTAGATTAGCCAACATTATCATTATCACTCTTTTCACTTTGGAGAGAGAATTTCCAGGGAATTTCCAGGGAAAGCTCTGACTTGGTTACTGTATCAGTCTTACACAGCAGACTGCAATCACCAGGAGCCTGGAGGTGGGATTTTCCCAGTTGCTACACAAAGCTCAGGCCAGTTTGGGAAGATAGTAAGTATCTGCCCCAAAGCAAATACCTCAGTCCTATGACCTTGTAGATTGGTTTTCTTTCCTTCCATGTTGACTATCCCCCATCTCCCAAAGACAGCTAGTCCTGATTATTTCTTGGACTGTTCTAAGAATTTGAATTATTCTCAACAGGTTCATCTTACAAAACAAACACGTAAAAACATCCCTCTGCCACCAAACGCCGTGCCCCCTTTAGCACACTGATTGCCCGCTGTGGACCGAGTGTGTTTCCTGCGGGGCCCAAATTCACACTTCACTGTAGTGTGACTCACTAACAATATTTATGCTTATAATTAATCTGTTTGTTTTTCCAGTATAATTGTAATTGTTTAAAAAAACAGTTTCTTTTCTTATTTTCAGTTTCAACCTCTTTACAGTTTTATTTCTTCTTACAAATGAAAACTGTTGCAAATTACTTGTAAAAACCTGCATAAAGGAATGAAGGAAAGCGTCACCTATATCTGGGTTACGGGTGCCCCGAGTAAACACAGCTGTCACCCAAACAGGGAGATCAACGTCTTAGGTTTTGCCACACTTTAGCTATTGTCCTTCAGGCTGTCTCCATGCTTCGTATCTTGCCAGTTATCAGCCTTCTCCATTCTGCCTTCTACATCTTCCTTGTCACCATCAGTGGCTTCTGTGTTGCTAAATTCAGTGGACACATTTTAGCCCTCATCTCCCTCCCTTGACCTGTCAGAAGCATTCAACATAGTTGTTCACATCCTCCTTCTCAAACCTCTTATTTAATCTTACGGAAGTGAGAGCCATGCCTGTGTGTATGTCATGTGCAAGCTTGACGGTGACCTCCTATCATTTGTTTAGGAATAAACCCTTGTGACTTTTTTTTCTTCTTCAGTGTCAGATTTTGAAAGGAAGAATGCATCCTCTAGGGGATCCTCCCTGCTGATACATCTTTCGTTCATAACATGGTGTCTACTATTAATGGAATCAAAGAATGATATTTACAAGTGACCATGTATTGGTCAGTGTGAGACAACATCAAGAAGCCATTATGCCATGATGCTAAAAGAGTGGCCTAGGAGGGGAAAAGATGCCCTTTTGTTCAAAACGAGAAGGAAATGGGAGAATCTGCTTTACAGATATAAAGAAGAATAAAAATATTCCTGAGGCAGAGGGTCAGATGGTTTAGAAACTTTCAGGTCCATCTGGACTGTTGGTCATCTGTGCACCTTGACCTATTCTTGGGGCTGACCTGTCTGAAATTGTTGCCCTCTCTGAGATCTGAAGCTTGGTTGAAAATGTAAGTTCCCTTTGCCAAGCTAGGCTGGTGGACCTGCTGCCCCGGTGCCTTTGACCCTTTCCCTTTCCCCAGAGACTGCAGCTTAGATCTGACCTACTCTTTTATGCCTCCCTTAGAAGCAAAGGCCATGATGTCAGGTGTTTAGAACCAGCCACAGAAGACCCATTTTACTATGTTCTGCATCAGTGAGATACGTAGGAAGTATAATCTCTCTAGGACTGAGGAAGATGGGGTGGGAAATGCGGTGGGTCAAATTCTGTTTCATATTTTGACAACTGAAGAGTGTCCAAAAAAATGAGCCTCAGTGTTCAGAGTCTGGTACACTTAACAATTAAGAACACTTAATTGGTTCTACCTGTCATAGGCAAACACTGAGCGTGGAATTTCCTGCCTGTGGATTGGGTCTGACATGGACCCCCATTCCATTCAGTTAATGAGGAATCTCCATGTAAAAAGATATGAACCCCCCTTGGGGCACATAAAAGGATTAAAACAGCCTCCTTATTATTTTGAACTCTGGGTATCATTCTGTTGCAAGTGGATAAAGGGTAAAATAGACAAAAAAGAGTCTCTTACTGTGAGGCTACACACGGAGAGTTTACATGGTTCTATATCTAAAATGGCAGAGGGTCTGCCCTCTCCGCCTTCTCGATTCACACACCTGAGGTCGAAATATTTGCCCATCTTCTTTTATGTGTCAGATGCTTGGATAACCTCCACTTACATAATAGCATTACTTATATGATGCTTACTATGTGCCAAGCACAGTTTTAACTGATTCTATATATATTATTCCTACAACAGCCCTGTGAGGGAGATATTATTTTTAACCATCTCCTAATGAAAGATGAGGAAACTGAGGTAAAGAGCAGTTCAGGCATTTGTTCAAAGTGATACACTAAGTGGCAGAGCTGGGGTTTGAATCCAGGTAGTGGAGCCCAGAGCAGTGAACCATCTAGACCAGCACTGTCCAGCAGCACCCTGTGCTGATGAAATTGTTTTTTGTGATGTCCGGTGTAGTAGCCATAACCACATGTGGCTACTGAGTGCTTGACATGTGGCTAGTGGGACAGAAGAACTGAATTTAAAATTTTATTTAATTTTAATGATTTAAATTTAGATAGCCACATATGGTTAGTGGCTATTAAACTGGACACCCCAGCTATAGAGTCTGTACTTAATAACTTTCAAAATAACATCAGGAATACGGTGGTATCCGTTACAGAAGAGGACAGTGAGTGCCAGAGGAGTGGGGGAATTTATCCAAGACTCTGAAGCTAGACAGTGGAAAAGCCAGGAAGCCAGCCTCTAAAGCCACATACTCTGGTCCCCAGAGATGCACTCCCCTGCCCCATTCACTGTCCGGGCTCCTCATCTCTTTCCAAGCAGGATTGGGAAGCATATCTTTCTTCCTTTGCCCAGAATCTCTTTTTCCCTTCCTCTATTATTAACACAGTAACAATAGAACAGCACTTTGTGACAGAACATCATGCTACATGTGGGGGATGTGGCATGGCCCTGTAGAGTGGTTTTTTTTTTTTTTTTTTAATGTTTTTTAATTGAAATACAGTCAGTTTACAATGTTGTGTCTTTTTTTTTTAATTTTAATATTTTGGGAAGGGAAGGTAATTAGGTTTTTATTTGTTTTCATGGAAGTACTGGGGATTGAACCGAGGACCTCGTACATGCTAAGCATGGACTCTTCCCAGTCCTTGTAGATTTTAATTGGCTAAATTGGAACCGCTTAACTCGGTAGTAAATGGTGTACCTATTCTTAACGTGTACCTATTCTTAACTTTCTTAAGGGCTTATCTCAAACTACTGTTTTGTATTCTCTTTCTTTTTGGTTATTCTTCCCTCCAACCAACCCCAATTCTTTTATCACTGGTAACAGAATACATGCTCCCAAATCAAAACAGCCTTTGGTTAAAAGTACTGAAGTTATATCTATCCTAAGCCTTGCTATTTAATTTGAAATCACCTCCACCAAAAAAACCCCCCAAAACACAACAAAAAACTTCTTTCAATTAGAATCACATTAGCTAATATTGTTATTAAAGGAAAAATATACAATAATGTATGATTTGGGTATCTGTCACTTCTCTCAAGCATAGTTTTGAATAAACCAACCCTGTGTTAACCCATGGTGAGCTGAGCAGTGTCCTGTACCCAGTAACCTCTCAGCAACTACCAGCATTTCATTGATTTGCCTTCCTCTACCTTCCTTTAGTGACTTAGGATTTATCTGAAGTAGGAAACCTCGCTTCAACTACTGGACATGAATGCGGAAAATAGAACTCTGTTCACCAAAGAAAAACCAAATTCAGGTACTGGTGCACCCAGGCTTCAAGCACCCATATAATCTTTTCTGGCATCAGTGGAGAAGAAATGCTGTGACTTCGTCAGCTAGCAGCCTGCCTATCGGATCACAAAATGGTATTGCTGTCTCATCTGGAAACAAGACTCATCCAGCCAGACAGGAGGCAGAATCTAATGTTTCCTGGTGGAGAGGAGCACACCAGTATTTCCAGTGACCTGAAAAGCAGGAGTTCATTGGAAAGCAGCTTGAGAAGCAACTGAGGAGGACTCTTGTAGGACATTGAAAAAATGGGGAGAAAGGGCATCTGTGTCTGAGTCTCCTTGC
Source organism: Camelus ferus (assembly GCF_009834535.1). Taxonomy (NCBI): domain Eukaryota; kingdom Metazoa; phylum Chordata; class Mammalia; order Artiodactyla; family Camelidae; genus Camelus; species Camelus ferus. The sequence goes on along the minus strand of NC_045696.1, from coordinate 81,783,063 downwards.
TGCTTCCAGTTCCTCTGTGACATAGCCTAGACTCGATGGATCTCAAGTGATGCTTGAGTTATGCAACAACAGCCACCGTAATGGTACTTAAAAATCCAGAGCATTGACGTAATTTAGTGTTCTCATTTCCACTGACTCATTTAGAAGGAACAAATTCACATGATGGTAGGAAAACAGAAAGAGAAAGGGTAAGAAGGCATTTTATAATTCCTCAAGGTGAAATCTAGCATTTTACCTTTAAACAGAAGCTCTTTCTACTCCCAATCAGACCTCCAAGCCACCTTCTGGAGCAATTCCACCGTCAAACTGTGCTGTTCCCTGGTGCGCCCACCAATAAAGCAATCAGAAGGGAGCCCCCTCACACTGATGGGCAGCTGGCTCTTTAAGGTGATTTGGACCAGCCTTTCACTTGTCCAATCATTTTTTTCTCTAAAGGCTGAACTTGAGCTAGTATTGTTGGTGAGACCCTCAGTACCATGAATAATATCACATACACTGATCTCCTTGGTCTTTCAAGTTAGACCTCTGGGGTTCTCAGTCCTTTAGAATCATTTAGAGCAATTTGGGGGGGGGGGCTTCTAAAACTAACAATGGCCAGTCCCATGCCCAGGAGATTTATATTTAATTGGGCTGAGGTGGGAACCTGGCATCAGTGATACTGGGAGGCTCCTAGGTGATTCTAGTGCACAACCAGGGCTGAGACCCTAGATGGAGCAACTAGCAACCTCAGGTCGTCAGGACCCCATCCTCCTCCTCCTTCTCCTCCTCCTTTTCTTTCTTATTATCTCCTGCAGTGACTCAACAAGTCAATAGAGCTGGTTCCACTTTCTGAAGTGGAGGGTTTTGTCTTCTTTTACAAACATGATAATATTCTCCATCTCCTGTAAACAAAACAATATATACCTATTTAAATAATTTCAGATCATTTGGAGAGATCTAAAAATGAAAGTCAAAATCACTAATTTTCCACTAGAGATAAGAACTCTATTTTGGTGTGTGACTTTCTAGATCATTTTCTAGAAATATATATGTATTTCTTTTTGACCCATTCACACCCATCACGATTTACAAAATCGAGACACTTTTATTACCTTTTTTCACTTTAACATAGTTAATAGGGCAGTAAGTGTAGATATACATCATTTTCAAGAGCTGCAAGATTTGCTCACTTTATGTATACAGACGGTCCCCAGCTTTCAGTGGTTTGACTTATGATGATGTTAGAGCAATATACGTTCAGTAGAAATCCTACTTCAAATTTTGAAATCACTTTTCCCAGGCCAGTGATACGTGGTGCAGTGCTGTCTCATGATGCAGGGCAGTGGCAGTCAGCCGTGCGATCGGAGTGGAAACAACTGAGATGCTTACCACCATCCTGTACCCATACAATCATGCTGTTGTTCACTTTGACTACTGTAGTCATTAAATTACATGAGCTATTCCACACTTTATTATAAAACAGGCTTTGTGTTAGATGACTTTGCCCAGCTGTAGGCTAATTGTAGGTGTTCTGAGCATATATAAGGTAGACTAGGCTAAGCTATGATGTTCGGTAGGTTAGGCGTATTAAATGCATTTTATACTTAGGATATTTTCAACTTATGATGAGTTTCTTGGGACGTAACCCCCTAATAAGTAGAAGAAGATCGGTATTCAACAATTAATTTAATCTTTTAATGGAAATTGAAGCTCTTCTCATTATTTTGCTCTTGTAAACAAGGCCACAGTGGACATATATTTTGTAGACATTTCCATCTCTTATCCTAGGTTCCTAGAGGTGGAATTACTAAATTATTAGGTGTGTGTCTTTTATGTTCTTGCTTTTGCAAGATTGTCCTTTCAAAAGGCTGTGCCCCTGTACACAGTCCTCAGTATAATATGCCTGTGCCTATTTCCTGTCAGTCTTAGCTTCTGAAATGGGCAGTTCCCATAAAATGAAAATTTGTATCTGTAAAACTTGATTCAGGCTGCATTTACAGAGTGCCTAATAGGTGCTGGGTGGTAGGAACACCAAGACATATAAGCCAGGGTTCTTGCCTTCTCCTACCCAGTGCTCCTGGGTACTTTAATATATGTAAATATCACTGGGCATCTTGCTAGAATATAGTGTCTGCCTTGATAAGTCCGAGATGGGGCCTGAGATTCTGCATTTCTAAGAAGCTTCCAGAAGATGCCTGCACCTGTGCAGCTGGTCTGCATCTGCAGCAAGGTTCCATTGGGCCTTTGCATTAGCTGTGTCATGTACCTGCTCTGTTCTTGTGCACTCTTTGCCCAGCTCAGTTGTTCCCACACCTGACTGCACATGAGAATCACCCAGGAAACTTAAAAAAACGAAAACGCAAACCCAGCTCCTCAGGCTCTTCCACAGAGCTACTGAATTCACATCTCTGGGAGTGGGGTCTAAGAGTCAGTATTTGAAACAAAATCACAGACCAGACTCTTGGAACTGCTGGTTAGGTGGCTTCTACTGACCCCTGGCCTCACCCTGAGCGTCATCTCTGATCTGTGAATGAGTTTGTCTCTGTCACACCCCATAAGCTGTTGTCGCACTCTGCACTTCTCCCTTGGAGCCCTCCGTGGGATATAGGAATTAATTGTGTCATTATTCATTAGAGTCTGTGTCCCTTTTAGTCTCTGACTTCCATGAGGGCGGAGCTGTGTCTGTCTTGGTCCCAGCACCAAACCAGGGACTTCTGGCGAGTGGTGGCACACAGGACACAGGAGTAAATGAGTTGACATACCTTATAAAGCACTTTGTAAATATTTTCATATTCAATTGTCATTAAGTCTGTAAGGCAGAAAATCAGGTATTAATATCCCCAACCTACAAACGGAAAAGAGAGGTTTGGAGACAAAGTGACTTGTTAATTATGACCCAGCTTAGGTCCAGACTCAGACATTGGCTTCTGTCTGCTCTCTGCCTCTCTCCAGGCTGCTCCTTTACCACTTTTATACTCAGCCTGACCTGGGGAAATTTGTTTTAATGTCCCCCAAGTGACACCTAGTAAGATCTCAGAAATTAAGAATGCTAACAGTTATCCCCACCTGACAACCTACAGAGACGCTTCAACAGTGATATGAAGATTGCATCCTTTGAGAATAAACAGCGGTTCCTGTGGTCATGTCCACATTATACTTTAAAACGTGAGCAGGGGAGAAAATATACCTAGATCAATCAGCAAAAATCTCTTTCCCCCAAACCTACAGAGGTGTGGGGAATCAATGAGGGCCAAGACAGGAAAGCAATTTAAGCTTTTTATGGGAAATCTTTATAATTGCAGGGGCAGAGGCCTGACAGTTGAATGCTTCAATCTAAGGAAATGCCAAAGCTGGGGCTGCTATGGTTTCACCTGTCTGCAATTTTATGTGCTGAGAGGAAAAGAGGTAGATCTTGGGCTATAATTAAATGATAGTTGTGACTGGCCATGTGTGTAATGAGGGGTTGATGTGAAAATAGGTCAGGTGTCCTCAATACTATTAGCCACCTTTTTTTTTTTATAGCACACATTACGTTATGAATGTGGTGGAGAATCACACCCATTCTTAACCTGACATGAAATTCATAGATAACATAATTAACCCACAAACATTATTTAAGAAAAATCAATGTAGGTCTCACTTAGAAGTAGAAGGCAATTAATTTATAATAAAAATGCTCTCCAAACTGTAAATGTTCAGGCACAATATAATGAAGTACTCTGACTTGCCCAGAATCACTGTGATCCCAGCAGCCACAAGTGATAAAGTTGTGGGTTCTTGGCGATCCAAATACTATTGATGAGAGTTTGCAGATGAAGTGATTTTCTAAAACTTCCAAATTAAACCTCGTATCATTTTCCCTTGATTTGTATGTTAGCTGTCTTTCTGAAAAATTCAGCACATATAAATTTTTAAAATTGACTTAAAATTCACATGTCCTAAAATTCATTTTAAAGTGTATAATTCAGTGTTTTAGTTGCAACATTCATTACAATTGTCTAATTTCAGCACATTTTATCACCCCCAAAGAAACTCATAGCCATGAGCAATAACTCCCCATGGCCCCTTCCCCCAACTCCTGGAAACCACTAATCTACTTTCTGTCTCTATGGATTGGCCTATTTCGAACATTTCATGAAAATGTAGTAGTATATGTGGCCTTCTGTGTCTGGCTTCTTTCACTTATCATAGTGTTTACAAAGTTCATCCATGTTGTATCATATATCAGAACTTCATTTCTTTGTATGACTGAGTAATATTCCGTGGTGTGGATATACCACATTTTGTTTATCTGTTCATTAGTTGATGTCATTTGGGTGGTTTACACTTTTTTGGCTGTCATGAATAATGCTGCTATGAACATTTGCACACAAATATTCTAGGGTCTATTGGGTATATACTAGGAGTGGAGTTGCTGGGTCTTATGGCAACTCTATGTTTAACATTTTGAGGAACTGCCAGACAGTGTTTCAAGGCAACAGCAGCATTTTGCTTTTCCACCAGCACAAATGAAATTTCCAATTTCTTCACATCTTCACCAACACTTGTTATTGTCCATCCTAGGGAGTGTAAATTGGTATCTCATTGTGGTTTTCGTTTCATTTCCTTAATAACTAATGACTATCTTTTCATGTGCTCATTTGCCATTTGTATATCTCCTTTGGAGATATGTCTGTTCAAATCCTTGCCCATTTTTTGAATTGAATATTTGTCTTTATATTGTTGAGCACTGAGTACTTTATATATTCTGGATACTAGACCTCTATCAGATATATGATTTGCAAATATTTTCTCCCATTCTCTCCCATTGGGGGCTGTCTTTTCACTTTCTTAATGGTATCATTTGCAATGCAAAAGTTTTTGGTATTGATGTAGCCTGATTTATTTATTTTTTCCTCTTATTGCTTATGCTTTTAGTGTCATATCTAAGAAACTATTGTCTAACCCAAGGTCATGAAGATTTATGACCTTCGTTTTCTTCTAAGACTTTCATAGTTTTAACTCTTACATTTAGGTCTTTGATCCATTCTGAGTTAATTTTTTAATATGGTCTGAGATAATTCTTTTATATTTGGATATACAGTTGCCCCAGCACCATTTATTGAACAGACCATACTTTCCTTCTTGAATTGTCTTGAAAACTTTGTTAAAATCAATTGCCCATAAATGTAAGGGTTTAATTCTGGGCTGTCAGTTCTATTCCATTGATTTGTATGTCTATCTTTATGGCATATGTAAAATTTATGCATAGTATTTACATGTAAAATGGAATATGTTCTGGGCTCAGACAATTGTCAACAGATTTTTCATCTGTATGACTGTCTAGTGAGACATTTAAATGTCATGTGAGAGGCAGGGCAATTCTTCCATTTATGAGACTGTGCAAGTACATCTAGCATTATTAGCTTCTGCCAAATAAAAGCCAGTGTGCCCCCCAGTCATTTTGACAGTTACAATGCCTCATAAATTTCTAGAATACCCCTCTCAGGGAGCAATATTCCCATTAAGAACCACTCTTCTAAAGGTACTTTCTGCAGCCTTCAGCCTATTTCCTTCTCTTTCTTCTCCAGCTCATTTCCCACGTGGTTCAAATATTAGCCTTTCCAGGTTTCTTGTAATCTATAATGAAAAAGAACATGCTAATGCTTTTTAAAAAAAATTTTGGGGGGTCATTAGCTCTATTTATTATTAGTTCTTTTTTTTAATGGAGATACTGGGGATCAAACCCAGGACCTTGTGCATGCTAAGCATGTGCCCTACCACTTGAGCTATAATCTCCCCCTTCTATAATGAAAAAGAATATGAAAACAAACATATGTATGTATATGTATGACTGAAACATTAGGCTATTCACCAGAAATTGACACATTGTAACTGAGTATATTTCAATTAAATTTTTTTTAATAGTTCCTTATGCCCTGTGAAATGAAATCCAAGCTTTCCAACATGGCCTAAATGAGGCAAAACGTTTTTGTTCCATAAGAAAAGAGGCAGTTTAAAACCCAAATGCCCCGTGTGAGATATTCCAGGACAGTGGAAATTTCTGATGAAAGATAAGCAAAGGCTATGGAGAAATGGGGAAGCCCTGGGGACTAAAAGCAGCCACAGTGCAGGGGACAATTGGAAGAATAAGTTTGTCTGAAGTTGCAGGTGCTGTGTTTAAATTATTTGTTTGCAAACATTGGCACTGGAGTCAACCTTGGACACTAGTCTTCCTGCTACTGCTCTGATGCCCAAGCCACTGCTAAAAAACTTTTCTTGGCATGAAAAAACTTTTTTTTTTTACATTTTAAAATGACTCTTTGTTTGTTCCAAAATTAATAGAGAGTTGGAAAAAACTTAAGAAGCATGGTTAAATAAAAAGAAACAGTGTCCGTCACCATGAATTCCACTGCCTACAGATGACACTGTGAATACTCTGGTGCACATGCTTCCAGTAACTTTCTTTCTAATATTTTTAACCCCTCCTTGGGGTGACTTTGATAGTCATTGGGGAAAGCTGCAAACTTCAGAGCTAAAAAAGAAAAATAAGGCAAGAGCAAGAAGAGGGTAAACAAGAAATAGTGAGGAGTTTGCCAGCTCTTCTCCTCTGTCAGAGGGCTATGCTGGGCATGGCCAGGAGTGATTAGAGTATTGATTCTATTACATCTTGCCCTGCACAGCTGTGACGTCAGTAACACAATTCAGAGTGACCAGAATGAAATTAACCATGAGTCAGATGGCAGCTCTTGCTTTTTAAGCTAAGGAGAAATGATTTTTGTTGGGGTTTGTTAATTCAATATTTTCTTTTCTATGTCTGTGTTTCATTTATTCAGTATGAAGTCCAAGGGGCCATACTGAAACCTTAACCAATGCTCAGCATTTTCTTCTCCACAAACGGCCAGCACTAAGCCTGTGCAGTGTCTCTGGCATGGCTCCCCTCATTCTTCCCAGTGTCCTCACGCACTTCAGCCTTCATGAACCATGGCTGCCCTGACCACTTCTGACGGCCGATTTGGCTTCTGCTTTCAGCTCCTTCCTCCCCATCCTCTCTGCCCTATGGCAGATGCTGCTCCTAAAGCCCAGCCCTAGTTATTACCTCTGCTCAGAAACCTTCAACAGATCCCTGATGCAAAAGGAATCAAGTTCATGCCCTTAGCAGGTTATTTGCCCCAGTCTCCTTTCCAGCCTACTGTTCTGTTACTCTCCGATGGCTCCAGTGGAAAGCAACCTTGAAAGAGGCTGCCAACTGCTTTGAAAAATATTGCTTGTTTAGTGACTTATGAAACTTATACATGCTCATTGTAGACAATTTCAAAAATACAGGGAATGTAAACAAGAAAATAATAATCACCCATATCCCATTGCCTAGAACTAGCCACTGTTAACATTTTGGTGCAAAATGGTCCACATGATGCTCAAACTATACATGCAATATTGTGTTCTTCAGTTTTCACTTATTATTATATTATGAACATTTTCTCAGATTGTTAAAATACTCTTATAAAATATGATTCGATTGGTTGTGAAATGTTTCATGATATAGTTGTGCCATAATTAACATAATCATTCATCTGTTGTTACTACTGTTAGACATTTGGGTTTCTACCAAATTTTGACTATTATAAATAATGCAAAATGAATTTGCTTGCATATACGTCTTTGACTACACTTTTTATATTTACTTAGAAGAGCTTCCTAGAGAATGGTACCTTATAATTCTTCTGCCTATTTATTAATAATTGGCATATTTGTTTTAGCTCCTTTACTAAGTATTTGTTTACCCTGTGCAAACTGGCACAAAGTTCTGCCCAAAGTGGGTAATTCAACCTACAGCTGTTGGTTGAATTAAAAGACAGCTCACCTCTGTGGATCTCAGTTTCTTTATTTGTAAAGTGAAAGCATTGAATTATGTTACCTTTTAAGCCATGACATTTCCAAGTTTTTGTACCTTCAGGCTTAAGCTAATAACATATATTTAAGATATGCTATTCACAATTAGTTGAGACCACAGCCCATTTCTCATATAGGTAACTAATGTCCCATGGGGCTCAGGATGGCTTGCAGCCTGTGTAAGGACCAGGGTTAGATGTTGGGAGGCAGTATGGCAAGTTGGGAAGTCCATGGGATTATCTTCCCTTCCTCCTGGCTTCCATGTCTCCTCTGTGTGACCTTGGGCAAAGTACCTTGCCCTCTCGGGATTTCAAGTCTTCTTTTGTAAACTTATTAATCATGCCTCCTTTGATGGGAGGACTAAAGGGGGTAAAGCCCCTAATGTAGGGCTCGGTGTAATGGTGGGTTTTAATTGCTGTGCTGTTTCTGTAATACACATTTCAGTGAATCACTCAGGCATCACGTGCCCTGCATGACGGCACACAAGTCTAATATACCAGGCTTGTTCTTTGAGGAAGGCATTAATCCTCTTTTTCAACATCGGCACAGTGAATGGTGAGTCACTGCATAAGCCTATTTTTTGTATGTGTATTTTTAATAGCAGAATCTAGACACAGGTCCTGTGTGAGCATTCCTTAGAAAATCTAGAGGAACCAGGCATTGATTTTGCCTGACCCTAGGCAAACATAGACACAGCAAAGGAAACCAATTCAATGATTTTTTTTTTCAGGTAAATTATTTCAAGATCTACATTATCCTCATGAAATATAGCCTACCAGCCTCTCCCCCTACTCGCATCACAACCTTGTAACAAAAATACTAAGACCACTAAGGTACTAAAGGAGGAAAGCAAGAGGAGGGGCCTATAAGAGGCCAGAGGAATAAATGAATAAATGGGAGCCTCGTTAATGAAATAGTGTTCATGAGGCCTGTCTGGCCCCTCTAAGAACTCCTTTCTTTTCACCTGTCTCTCAGTACTGATCAGTCAGAGAGGTGGATCAGCTCAGTGGGTTCTCACCACCTGCTCTTCCCAGTGGTTTACAGGTGGATTATGCAGCACAGTTCGCCTGTTGAGTGTGTTGCTGTGCTAACTCCTGCCTTTTTTGAGATGAATTGGTTGGTCTCCTTCCTGGATGTAGGCTGTCTAGGACTTCCTAATGGGGTGTGTTGTGGGGGTTCACTGGGAGGCTCATCTTTTGGAAGGTGGAGTCCACTTTCCCAGAAACCGCCACATAATGATGAGCGGTTCTGCTGCCCAGTTGAGCCCAAGTCCACAGGGATCAGAGCTGGGAGACACAGGCATCCCGTCAGCAGAGGCAGACGGGCTGAGCTGTGCCCAGCAAAGGGGGAAAGTGTGGCTGAAGAGGGCGGGGTGGGGGGCAGGCTATAAATAAGATAAATGCTTGCTGCCTGGGCGTTGCCCAGATCCTTTCTGTTTGTATCCCAGAGGAAACTTCAGAACCATGCTCTCCTGAGGAGTTTGGCCTGGCCTCCCTTTTGAGTTGGCACTGCCTTTGTGCCTTCTTCCTTCTAGCTGCTGGATCCTAAGGATCATTCTGTACAGCTGGAGTAGGGGTGGGGTGGGGTCTTCAATGTGAATATTTATATTAACAAACTGATAAAAAGATTTTGGGAAAAATCATCAAAATGGCTGGGTTAGCACACATTTTATATCTATAGTAGCAAAGTGCACACTTTGGAATAAAACATTGCTGTGTTAAAAGCCTGTCTCTACCTTGTACTAGTGCATAGTCTTAGGTGCCCCCAAGCTTTCATTTTCTCATGTGTAAACTGTGAGTAATCATAGCACTTATATTACAGGGTTGCTGTGAGCAATTATATAAAATGATGTATGTGTGATGCCCAGTCCAGGGGCATTGGAAATACTAAAGAAACAAACCCAGACAAATCCACAGACCAAGCATTTTATGATTTAAAATATCATGGCTTTAGGCCAGGAAGTTTTCAATCAGCCTTCATTTGTCACTGTCCCTGAGTTATGTAATTCTGTATTGATTTTAAGAACAGTGCATCTGGAGTTGCCTAATTTTGTTACCTAGGGAAGTTCAATCCCATTTTTCAAACCCTTACCAAGTGCTGATTCTGTCAGGAGCTGAGCTGGGGGCTGAGGAAGGAGATCAAGGGGTGGGACCTCTTTGAGCCTGTGCAGTGGAAATGTCACTGGATTGGGAGACATAGATGGGAAGGACGTAATGAGACCTAGTGGATAAGAGTAGAGATCTGGCATCCAGCTACCTTTGTTCAAGTCCCAGCTGTGTCAGCGATCAGCCACATGACCTTGTAACTCTCCACATCTTAGTTTGATTTTTCCTTTTGTAAAAATGGGGATAATAATAGCCTCTTCCCTAAAAGTACTGTTGTAGAAATTAAGTGTTGTAAGAAATTAAGAGATGCTTCATGGAACTTGCTTAGACAATGCAGGGCTGATAGAAAGCATCAGCAAATGTTGTTTAATCACTATCTGTTGAGAGGTAGGAGCCCTGATTCTAGTCCTCTCTTCTCCACTGCTTAGGTTTGTAATCTTGTGCAAGACTCATGTTTCTGAATCAAAATGGGAGGAAGGGGGTTACTGTATTGGCTGAGCTGATTGGTCCTGACTATCAAAGGGAAATTGGGTTGTGCTACACACTGGAGGCAAAGAGGATACATCTGGAATATAGGGAGGAGCTCCCTCAGGGCATCTCAGTACTCCCCTGTGCTGTATTAAAGTCACTGGTAAACGCAGCAACCCAATTCAGGCAGGACTGCTCGGAGCTTTGGTAGTCTCAATTTAGAAAATGAAAGGGCAGGATGGGAGGGATTAACTACTTAAATTCCCTTCAGATTTATAATTCTCAAGTTCTAAATCCCCATTCTACTTCTAACTTGCTGTGTTTTATACACCGAAATATCTGGGCAAATAGCCAGTTTTATTTTCAGATCACCATGGTAGATGTAAGTAGCTCAGTAATAAGACTGGCTGAAATTCAAAGAGGAAACACACCCACTTGGTATGAAAAATGTCAAATGACAGAGTTAAACATGATGTTTTTCCTACAGTGTCCTTCTGAATGGAGAATTACAAAGTTGGATTTCAATGACTGGGCTTTTTCACTGGCTATAAATATACGGTTATAGTATAAGAATGGCTTGTTTAAGCTTCTCCTTACACCTAAGCAGAAAGAGTGGCAATTCCTTTCTGTTATAATAGTGCTTAGTTCTGATATAAATAGTTCTCCCTGCGTGTGGCCCTGTTCAGCTGAAGGATGTGAGCTGTTGCTTTTCATGCTAGGAACTGCCTGGCTGAATGACTGTCCTGGGAGGTTTATATAGGAGTCCAACTGCATGAAAGTCTGTTCCATAAAACCCACAAATGACAGAGTGCTTTCTCAACTTGTACCTCACAAAATTACTAATTAATATGTTCCTACCAACAGAACATATTGTCGGAATTAATGGTGATAAAGTGCCTGTTTAAACAGAACATTACTGATTGAAAAGGGTTGTTTCAATTTTTAAGTGTGTTCAGGGCGAGAAGATAAAATGCAATTCTTTTCTCTTTTATTTAGAAAGGTGGATCGGCATTAATTAAAATCAATTTCTTAAGCGATTGTAAGATTCTCTTCCAGATACCAGAAAAGATCTATTTACCATAATCAGTAGAACTGATCGATTTCAGAAATTCAGTGTTACTCTTTTTCCTTAAAAATTCTTATTACTATAAAAGTGATAATTAACTATCGTTATAGACAATTTAGAAAGTAGGAAAAATACCTGTAGTCTAATACCTTAACATGCCTACTGTTATACCAGTTTAAAAATTATTTTTACGTAAGAGATGTAGCATTCGCAGAGTAATTTTTTGTTCCTTTCTTTTTTTTTCTAGCAAAAATTGTTTTCACCTCTGTATCACTTATTAGTTTTCTTGACTCAAGAATGGGATGCTGATTAATCCCTGTTCTAATTGAATGCCATAGATTTTTTTAAAAATTACTAATTCTAACACCTGGATTATAAACAAGCAAATAGATTCAACTGACGACATGCAGAGTTTCTCTCTCTCCCTCTCTTGAATTTGGGAGGCCACAGTATGGTTGGCTTTATTATGTGTGATTCCAGTCTCATAGGGTGTGTAATTAACAACCAAACTGAACTGAACCCTTTTAGTCCACTGGCACTTCAGAGGTGAGAATGACCAGCTCAGTCTTTGCCAACTCTCTGGCCTGGCTGAGTCATCCACTGGGACCAGGAACTTCCTTCCATGACAAAGCACCTATGGCTGTGGCTGCTGGGATCTCCAGTCTCTGAAGAAACAAGCACAAATAGGACTGGGCTGGTCAAAGTGTGTGAGAGCCCTGCGTGTGGTACCTGATTGTATTATCCCCCATCTCTCTACATGCGATTATGACCGCCATAATTCCACTCTCATGAATTACTGGGAAAACTTTTCTCTAATCTCCTAAACCTCACTGAGGCCATCCTGCTGCTCTGATATGGGGCTAGGCACAGTGCCTCAACTTTAAAAACAAAACATTAAAAAATTTAAATTATGAAATATTTCAGATATACACAAAAGTATAGAAAGCAATATCATCCCCTCCTGTTTAACAGATTTTAACAATTTTGCTATGGATCTCTCTTTATGAAAATAAATAAAAGTTACCAGTTAATAGCTAAGACTCCTCTATTTCATCTCACCTCTCTTTCTCCATGGAGGTAACTACTGTCCTGGAGATGGTATACATCTTTCCTATGGATGTTTTAAACATTTTTTAACCCCATAAGTTGTATCCTTATAGATTATTGTTTTGTATGTGTTCATAATGTTTAAAAATAGTATCAACTAGCTTTTCACTCAGATTTTTATTTTGGAGATTGATCTGTCTCTACGTCTAGATAATCTATTTTAACTCAGATACAATATCTTACTGTATAAATATACTAATTTATTTTCTCATTTTCCCAATACTAGCAGTTTGATTATTTCTCTTTTCACCATGAATACAAACAATGCTGCAGTGAATATCCTTGCATTATATGTCTCCTTATGTGTGTGGTTAGAGTTGCTGGAGTATAAAATGGGGGGACCTTTAACTTTACTAGATATTGCCAAATTGCTCTCTAAAGTGGTTGCAGAAATTTATGCTTCCAGACATGTGTAAGACTTCTTGTGGAAGATGCTAAAATATGGGAAATGCAGACCTCCTGTGCTGTTTCTCTCCACCTCTGATAGCCAATGTAAAATTTGCTTCAAAAGAGAATTTAGAGGCAAGAATATACAATGGAGAAAAGATAGCCTCTTCAGCAAGTGATGTTGGGAAAGTTGGACAGCTACATGTAAATCAATGAAGTTAGAACACTCCCTCACACCATAACACAAAAATAAACTCAAAATGGCTTAACGACTTAAACATAAGGCAAGACATTATAAACCTCCTGGGTGAAAGAATTATACACAGAGAACTATAAACCATTGACGAAGGAAATTAAAGAAGACTTTAAAAAATGGAAAGATATCCCATGCTCTTGGATTGGAAGAAACAATATTGTTAAAATGGTCACACTGCCCAAGGCAGTCTACAGATTTAATGCAATCCCTATCAAATTACCCAGGACATATTTCACAGAACTAGAACAAATCATAATAAAATTTATATGGAACCATCAAAGACCTAGAATTGCCAAAGCATTACTGAAGAGAAAGAAAGAGGCTGGAGGAATAACTCTCCCAGACTTCAGACAATACTATAGAGCTGCAGTCATCAAGACAGCATGGTATTGGTACAAAAACAGACATGAAGACCAGTGGAACAGAATAGAGAGCCCAGAAATGAACCCACAAACTTTTGGTCAACTAATCTTTGACAAAGGAGGCAAGAATATACAATGGAATAAAGACAGTCTCTTCAGCAAATGGTGTTGGGAAAACTGGACAGCAGCATGTAAAACAATGAAGCTAGAACACTCCCTTACACCATATACAAAAATCAACTCAAAATAGATTAAAGACTTAAACATAAGACAAGACACAATAAACCTCCTAGAGGAAAACATAGGCAAAACATTATCTGACATACATTTCAAAAATTTTCTCCTAGTAGAAATAAAAGCAAGAATAAACAAATGGGACCTAATGAAACTTACAAGCTTCTGCACAGCAAAGGAAACCGGAAGTAAAACAAGAAGACAACCTATGGAATGGGAGAAAATTTTTGCAAATGAAACCGACAAAGGCTTGATCTCCAGAATATATAAGCAGCTCATACGACTCAATAAGAAAAAAATAAACAACCCAATCCAAAAATGGGCAGAAGATCCTAAACAAGCAGTTCTCCAAGGAAGACATACAAATGATCAAAAAGCACATGAAAAAATGCTCAATATCACTAATTATCAGAGAAATGCAAATCAAAACTACAATGAGGTATCACCTCACACCAGTCAGAATGGCCGTCATTCAAAAATCCACAAATGACAAATGCTGGAGAGGCTGTGGAGAAAGGGGAACCCTCCTACACTGTTACTGGGAATGCAGTTTGGTGCAGCCACTATGGAAAACAGTGTGGAGATTCCTCAAAAGACTATGAATAGACTTACCGTATGACCCAGGAATCCCACTCCTGGGCTTGTATCCAGAAGGAAATCTACTTCAGGATGACACCTGCACCCCAATGTTCATAGCAGCACTATTTACAATAGCCAAGACATGGAAACAGCCTAAATGTCCATCAACAGGTGACTGGATAAAGAAGAGGTGGTATATTTATACAATGGAATACTACTCAGCCATAAAAACCGACAACATAACGCCATTTGCAGCAACATGGATTCTCCTGGAGAATGTCATTCTAAGCAAAGTAAGCCAGAAAAAGAAAGAAAAATACCATATGAGATCGCTCATATGTGGAATCTAAAAAACAAACAAACAAACAAAAACAAAGCATAAATACAGGACAGAAATAGACTCATAGACAGAGAATACAGACTTGTGGTTGCCAGGGGGGCGGAGGGTGGGAAGGGATAGACTGGGATTTCAAAATTGTAGAATAGATAAACAAGATTATACTGTATAGCACAGGGAAATTTACGCAAAACGTTATGGTAACTAACAGAGAAAAAAATGTGACAATGAGGGTGTATATGTCCATGTATGACTGAAAAATTGTGCTGAACACTGGAATTTGACACCACATTGTAAAATGATTATAAATCAATAAAAAATGTTAAAAAAAAAAAAAAAGGCATTATAAACCTCCTGGAAGAAAACATAGGTAAAACATTATAAAAATCTTAGCAATGTTCTCCTCGGGGAGTCTAACAAGACAATAGAAACAAAAGCAAAAATAAACACCTCAGTAACAACAACAAAAAAATAACACCATTAAAAAATGGGCAGAAGACCTAAACAAACATTTCTCCAATGAAAACATACAAACTGCCGATTGGTGCATGAAAAAATGCTCAATATCACTAACTCTTAAGGAAGTGCAAATTAATCCTATAATGAGGTATTATCTCACACTAGTCAGAAGGCCATCATTCAGAAGTCCACAAATGATAAATACTAGAGAGGGTGGGGAGAAAAGGGAACCCTCTTACTCTGTTGGTGGAAATGTAGTTTGGTGCAGCCATTATGGAAAACAGTATGGAGAGTCCTTAAAAAACTAAAAATATACATACCATTATTTTTCAGCAATCCCACTCCTGGGTATATATCTGGAGAAAACTCTAATTTGAAAAGATACATGCACCCAAATGTTCATAGCAGCACTATTTACAATACCCAAGGCATGGAAGCAACCTAAGTGTCCATCAACAGATGACTGGGTAAAGAAGATGCGGTACTCATTCTATTTTAACATTCACTCTGCATTCTAATTTTTTTATATGTGGCTTATAATGCACTGTTATATTGAATCTGTGGCTTGTCTTCTTTTTTTAATAGTGTCTTTTATTGTACAGAAATCTTTAATATTAATGTAGTCAAATTTATAATATTTTCCCTTATGATTTACTGTTTGTATGTTTGTGTGTAATTTGTGTAAGAAATCCTTCCCTATTCTGACATCATAAAGATTTTATTTTATACATTTATATAAAATTTTTTAATTTAGCTTTTCACATTTGGGCATTTTATCCATTTGACAACTTTTGCTTCATATATTTTGAGGTTATATTATTAGGGATATACAGTTTCAGAATCATTATATATTCTTAATAAGTTTTTCCTTTTATCATATTATTATCATTTTTATTTATAATAAATATATTTTATCTAAAATTATTTTGTCTGATATTAGCAGAGTTATAACATCCTCTTTTAATTAGTATTTGAAAAATGTTGATTATATTATATCTATCCCTTAATGTTAGGCCTTTCTGTGTCTTTTGTTTTTCAAGTGTATACCTTAAATAAAATATTAAAAATCTACCCTTAGAACCTTAAACTTACTCACTTAATATGTTTAAATTTTTGGAGTACCATAATATTTAGATTTATTTCCACTATAATATTTTGTTGTGTATTTAGCATGTCTTTTTTCTTTTTGCTTCTCCCATACTCCTTTTTTTTTCCCATAGGACTGAAGAAGTTTTCCTTTTTACACATTTGGTTATTATACAATCTATTATTTTTCTAGTTACTCTTTTTTTATTAAAACTTTTTTTTAATTGAAGTATAGTCTGTTTACAATGTTGTGTCAATTTCTGGTGTACAGCATGATATTTCAGTGGTACATATACATACACATATTCCTTTTCATATTCTTTTTCATTACTACAAAATATTGAGTATAGTTCCCTGTGCTATACAGAAGAAACTTGTTGTTTATATATTTTATATATAGTAGTTCGTATCTGCAAATCTCAAACTCCCAATTTATCCCTTCTCACCCCTGTACTCTCTGGTAACCATAAGTTTGTTCTTTATGTCTGTGACCTAAAATATGAAGCTAGTCAATATCTTTGCCTACTTTCTGCATGCAAGGAGTGTCTTTAACTCCGTTTGCTCTTACCAGTTTCCCTCATTCTTCAGTGTTACTGTTAGTTACTATTTATTCCTATCTTGTTTTTAAGTCCCCACTGCCTTGGTCATTATCCTCTATTTCAATTCTCCAGCTGTGTGTTATCTCCTCCTTAAGCTTTATATTTCAATAGCCATATTTTCATTTCTAAAAATTCAGTTGGTTCTTTTTCAAACCATTTATTTTTTACCCGTGACATCTTATTCTTTCTTTGTGATCCTCTCCCCCACTTCCTTTTAGTTTTTAAATTATTTTGAACTCATTTATTTCATAGTCTTCTTTACATTTCCTGTTATCTCAGGTTCTTGGGATAACCTCCAGTTCTTTGTGTTAACTCAATTCGGACTCAAGGGGGAGTATTTCTTTATATGTTTTATAATTTTTGATTGTGACTTAACTTCAGTGAAATTTGTTTTGTCTGGGACCTCCCATCTGACCTGGGCTGTGGGAGCTTCCTTCCAGAATTGTTTTGCTTTTTTATTCTGCCAGATGCCTCATGGGTATTTGTGGCCCAATTTTTTATATTGAATTCTCAGTCTTGGGATTATCATACTGAGTTGAGTCGTATGAATCTAGACTCCAAACCCTTGCATGGAAAGGCTTGAGGTTTTGATTTTTCATGCTACATTTTTTTTTTGGTCTCTATTCAGAACACTGGGCAGAGGTAAGCTTCTTTGATGATCACGGATGCAGTGGGTAGTATTTTTCAGTTTCTCCTTCCACTACAAATGAGGTCCTTTGAAGATCCTAGATCTAAGTAGGGGTGTCAGTTCCAGATATTCTCTTCCAGTGGGCCTAAATCTACAGTCCCTCCTACAGGGGCCTTCAAAGTCAACTCCTTAAGCACTGGTGCCCTGTCCTGGGTCTTACAACTTCTCTTCCCCTCACTCTCCCATTTTTTTCATCCAACTCTTTCTTTCACTGCTTCATTCTCTGAGCCTTAATTGATGCTAATACTACTTCTGATAGTACATCTTGTGACATCAAGTCCCTTCACAGTCTAAGCCCAACACAGGTGTCAGCTCCCTAAGGACATGACCCATGTTTTAGTCTTTTTCAGGATTGAGGTAAAACCTAGCAAACTTAGTGCAACAAATATTGATTGATTGATTGATTCACAAACTTCCCAGTGTGGGCAATTGCTGTGTGTGTATCTTCACACAAAATGTATAAGCTATTACTTAAACTGATATAGATGGGGGTACCCCAAGCTTCAGATCCTACTGGGGTATTGTGGAGAGAGCACTGGACTAAGAGTCAGAAATCCAGGGTTTTAAACTAATCTTTTGTTAGAAAAATTGTGTCTTTAGACAAATCAGTGTACCTTTCTGAACCTCAGGCTCTTTGTCTAAAAATGAAAACAGTATATTCACTCTACTTGCCCTGCAGGGTTGTGAAGAGGATTAAATAAGAAATGCCGTGTGGAAAAGTAGTATGAATTTGAAAAGGCTATCTGTGGCGTTTGTTGATAATGTATTATTGTTTGTGGGTCAGGACATGGTAAACCACAGAGTCAGTAATAAAATTTCCCAGTTCCTTCTGGGAGTTATTGTTTATGCTGGCGTTGTCTGATTGCCGGCCTTGCTACAAGAAATACTGTTTTCGCTTGTCAAACTCTCTTTAACGGTTAACATATTGACCAAAGGAGCCCTGTTGATATTCTGGATGGCTGAGATGAAGCTTCATTTTTGGCTGTTTAACTCAAAGAATTGCACCATATATCATCTTCTCTTCTAGCAATGTCCTTTCAGTTTGTTTAAAGTCAATACAATATTTACTACCATGATGCCTTTCTAAGCAGAAATGGGACTCCCTCCCATCTTGCCTCCACTTCACCTCTCCCTTCCTCTCCACTGTGCATGCAGCTCCTCTGAATAGATTCATACCCACAGGGCTCCTGCCACATAGAAGGGACACTCACATCACCTCAGCAAATACCGGTTCCTAAAGGTTGTGTGTGAAGCAAGCTTTTCCAAACAGAGTATCTTACTTTCCCATTAAATAACACACATTCCCCCTTTGGTTTTGATCTGCACCCAGCTCAATCCAGTCAGCGCTGGATTCAGTATCCATCACTCCATCAAGTTCAGTCTCTGACAGAGTGTAAACATAAGCTATTTAGGAATCCTGCTGATTCCTTTTATTAAATGAGGAATCCTTGCCAGTAAATAACCCCAGCCCTATCTACCGTTAACACGTTCTTGTAATGGATTTTCACGTACGAGGTGTGTGTGGGTGTGTAATCTTTTATCCCTGTTTCATTTTTGAGTCACTACCCCTTTGAACACATAGATGACAGAAAATTAGGCACAGATCCTCCCTCCAGTGTCGTCAGAAAGTGCTGTGAAGTGGAATGCTGGTGAAATAAACTGCGGTGAATGTTACCTAGGCAGGCCCTGACCAGTGGGTAATCACAGTCATATAAATTACAGGTTCTTTCTGGAGAACAGAATTATTTTTTGAGTCATTTCCAGAGCCTCTGAAGTGGCACTTCCTGTTGTTAAGAGATCTGTTGTGCTGAGGTAAGATTTTAGCTGCTGGCTCTGTGGCAGAGACATGCAGGGATGAGAAAGCACACTCCCAGGTGCTGGAACTGGGAGAAATAATTGGATCTGAAACTCTCATTTCATCAATAAGGAAAGTGTAACCTGAAAGATGTGCCCAGAGTCACACTGCTGGTTAGAGATGGAAGTCCCAGGACCCAAGAGGTCTGCCTCCAGTTCATTGGCTTGGTTTTATTTTATTAGGTTTAAGTTTTCACGGTGTAGAAGTAATAGGCTATAGGCTCTGAAGTCAGACAGATCTGTGTTAGAGTCCTTGCCCCACCTGTTACAAGTTTACAGTCTTTCTGATCCTTGGTTTCTTTATCTAAAAAGTGGGCATAAAAACGCCCATCTTATAGGATTATTGTACTAATTCATGTTAATATATATGAAGTGGCTGGTACACACTAGATTAAAAGACAAATATTCTTGTTAATACTCGAGGATATGGGGCTAGACCAACTCCTACTTCTAATTTTAATAGTGACTTAACGCTTTTTATAACACTTTTTTGGGACCTAAGTCTTTCCTCAGCTCTCCAGCTTTGGGCTCATGTAGACCCACATAGGCCTCTCTTGGGAATCGAGTGTTTGATTTTTAAAATATTTCTAGCCACCCAATAATCTGATTCTTGTCACAGAATCCTGGATTTTTAGGAGGAAATCTCTAGTCTCCTTAGGCTATGAGGACCAGGAGAAGTAGATTCTCACTTCCTATACCAGCCTGGTTCTCTTTCTTTTAAGACAATAAAGTTGCCCTTGGAATAGTAACCAGGCTGGTGTAGGAAGTGAGAAACCCAAGTAGTGGGTCGGGAGCCCTGGGCTGGGGGTAAGGGTGGTGTAGGGCAGCAAAATAGGGGAGACTGGAACTGAGCTTGGCTTCAGCTGAGATGAGCAAGACAAGGAGTTGATGGTTCTTAAATGCAATAGTAGCTCAAGAGACTAAATGACTAATTCAGGGTTCCATCCTTTCCTTGGAAGTGAGGCCTCCATGGCTCTGCTGACTCTCTGGATCTGAAGCAGGCCGAGCCTTAAGCAGAATCAGTTGCAGGTAGGAGGCTGGGACTGTGTGCATACATGTGAGTATTAATTATTGTCAAGCTAAACTACAGTAAGACTTGTGTAAATCTCCTCCCTCTGTATGATTTTTCTCAGGGAAAATGGTTGACAACAATCACCTTGCTTGGATTGCAGGCAGCTGAGGGAGAGAGTTGCCTAGAACATCTGGGAGCCTGCAGCTTGGCAGAGAAAGAAAGCTGTGATAAAAAAAAATATGTTAGGAGGGAGGCTGAGTTCAACTTCCTTTTCTTGCTGGTAATGGGTTGAGGGGCACCAGCAGAAAAACGTGGAAAAGAGCTGGCTGGCTAGACCCTGGCCCCTTCTTGTCCTGTCAATAAACAGATGATCTCAGCTTCTTGTCCTATTGAAACAGCCCCTTCCCTGCTGTCACCAGGAAATGAAGGGGAAAAATGGAAGTGGGGGAAAATACTGCATCAGAAAAATAATGGAAAAATATAGGAAATGGAGGGAGGAAAAATAAAGGGAGAAAATCAAGCCTTTAGGAGCTTTGGCATTTTGTACAGTGGTTCACCCTGGAATTGAATTGAATTGAATATGGTCCATGCAATGCATCTTTAATAATACACTGCTGCTGTGATAAATATCCAAGATGGAAAGAAGTATGGCAATCATCCATGGTAGCCTTTCTGTCTTACAGATGAGGCATCTCAGGCCCAGAAATGCAAAGAGACCTGTGCAAGGTGAGGCACACATGGCTGGAGGGAGGCTGACCTGAAGCCACCACCCCTTTTGCACTTCCCTGTGGTGCATCCTTGGCACCATGGTTCAAGGCACGCAAAGCTCATATGGTTTTCCCCTATCTCAGCACTCCTGCCCACCCCCACCAACCCATTTACCACAAGATGGGAGGGGCTTCTGGCAGTTGAGAGAAGAGGGGAGACACTGAAGTCAGGTGTGAAGCCCAGGAGGGAGGGCGCTCTCTCTCTGCAGTCCTGGAGCTGTGCTCATCTCAAGATCTGGGCAACGTGGTTCAACACCAGCCAAGAAATAGCAACAATGGCCCCTGATCCTACAGCTATGAAATGCTCTTTTTCTTGTACATTTTACATAATTTAATCTCTGGCTTGACTTTTCTATTTCTGCCATCTCTCTCTGTGTCCCTCATCTTTCCCACTCACTGTCTTCTGTCACTCTTCTGGTCAAAACTTCACTGTACCAAAGCCTTTGGTGGCTCCCACTGCCTGTGGCTTAAAGCCTAATCTCCTTAGCTCAGCATTCAAAGTCCAGGAGAGAGGAGCTTTACTAATCTTTTTTTTTTAATTGAAGTATAGTCAGTTGACAATGCATCAATTATTTCTGGTGTTCAGCATGCTGTTTCAGTCATACATATAAATACATATATTCGTTTTCACGTTCTTTCTCATTATAGGTTACTACAAGATATTGAATATAATTATCTGTGCTATACAGAAGAAACTTGTTGTTTATCTATTTTATGTATACTAGTTATTGTTCGAAAATCTTGAGCTTTACTAATCTTATAGCCATCAAGCTTGTAATGAGATACTTCTCCAAAAAACTCCAAGCAACTGAGCAACAAATTCTGGTGAGGATCACCTTATAGTTCATTAAAAACAAAACAAACAACTAAAAACCCCCACAAAACCCCAAAAAGCCAACACTGAGGTCTTTGCTTTAACATTTAAAGCAAAGTTTAAAATGGACCACCCTGAGTGATGTGATGCAGTCAAGCCGTAACTTACATTTTAGCATTCTATTTATAACTGATACTTTCCTGCTTTTTGATGAGAAACTGGCCATGCAAACAAGCTAAGATGAGAGATTAGGTTGGCAAATTTATTTTATTTTCTAACGACAGTGGTTTCCCCTTGACTTTGAGAGCTTGTTTTTGTTTTGTTTTAGTCTTATGCTAGGAAAGGCTGATGACCTTGTCTTAAGGGGAGATAATTACCTTAAAAGTCCAAATAGTTTCCTGTATATAAATTAGACTTCTAGGCTTGGTGAATTTGGGATCATCAGTTAATGGCTTTGTGATGATGCCTTTTGCCAAGTGACTTCTGAAAATTGGGGACATATTGAATGATTCAGAACTGAGAAAGAGCCATCTGCTTATATACATGTGAGATGTGCCTCTTGTTCTTAAGCCTGGGTCACTGATAAAGACTTTGATTGGGGGGAAGGAAATGCATCTCACTTCTCTCTGCCCAGTAAATGCGCCTGCGCCTCCCACACCAACTCTTCCTTTGAAGGGAAAGTACTTTAGAAAGAATGCAATCTCTTCCCCCTCCTTGTTTGTTGACTTGATTTTCTTTTTAACTCTCTCATTCAACATTTTTTAAATATCCTCTAGTCCATCAGCAAGATTAGACTTTAGAATTCTCTTAAACTGAACAAACTGGTCTTTCAAATTACTTCCCTTCCTTTCAAATCCCCCGTTCTGTTTTGCTTAATAAATATCCCCTTTGCCATCAGTTGTCCCATTACAGCTTATTAGTCTTTCTGTACAATGTTCTTGCTTTAGGGTAATCACATAATCTCAACCTTTGCTGAAAAAAATGAGTTCCTGTAGGCAAATGAAAATGCACTTCAAAGTTCTAGAATATTAATTTAAGCCTAGAGATGTATTGTGCATCGCTGACTGTTCAGGACAAATTTGTCTTCAGAAACTGTTCACAAGAAGTTTGAGGATCTAGGCCGTTGTTTGTGTGAGTAGTTCCTTGCATTACAGCGGTCAGTTGGGGCTGTACTTTTGTTTATTTGGCAGTTGCATGGGAAGAATTCAAATCACTTCACTGATTAAGAAAACTAAACCAAAACGATCCATCTTGAAGGCAGTCCTCCAACCGTAGGCAGTTGGGACTTAGTATTGTTTTTATTTTAGTAACAATATTCTCAACAGTGGTTCCTATTTTTATTAACAGCTCCTAATCAGTGTTTTTTTTTTTTCCCATTGTAGCTTCAGTTTTTAGCAGATTTGTTGAAGAGTGAATAACTAAATGAATAAAGAGCCGCTATTTTTCTCTTTCTTAGATGGAGTGACTGAGGTCTAGAAAAGGTATGACTTACTCAAAGGCCCACACCAAGTCTTTGGACCCCTGGGTCTAATCCTCTGACAAGACCATGAAGGTAGATCTGCAAAGTTATTCTTATCATTTATGCACTCATGTGAGACACATTAGGCTTGGTCTGCTTCAGAGAGAATTTTTTTAATTGTGGATAGGCAGTAGGGATGGGGAGGATTTGGGTGTCAGATGGCACAGCATTTGAATCTTGCTATCAGACTTTGGACAAGTCATTTAAATTCGGTAATTCTCATGTGTAGAATACTACCAACATCATAGGATTAAATGAGTAAATGTGAGCTGTTGTTACTATTATCGGAGGTATTGTGATGTAGCTATGTAATTGTCCTTGACTTTAGGAACACTCAGTAACTTGCCATATTGGAGTCACATATGTAAGGAGATGACATCATAAGGCTCAACTGACAAGTTCTCCTCAGATTCTTAATGTGCTGTGTTGGCACCATAGTATTATTTATAATGGTTTGGAATAGACTTGGGGGCAGAAGAGAAGAACACAGGCTAGTCACTAGGGTAGTATTGAAACAGAGAAGCCTTGTTTCTATTTTGACAGTTAAGTTTTATAGTGGCATGTTTTAGTTGTCTATATTAGGAATTTATTTCTGGCACGACAGTCTCTACTCATTCAGATATTTTCTTCCTCTGTGTTGTGATGCTGTAATAGAAAGTGTGTCAAAAGTCTGTGACTAGGAAAGAACTTGAAATGAATCCCAAACCGTCTGTATAGTTTGTGCCTTCTTGGAACCAGGATAACTAGTCAGCTCAAGGAGAGCATAAAAATAGTTAAAATGGTTGTGTGACCTCTTTCAGAGGTAACGATGTCGTCGTCTGATTTTTAAAAAAACCTTTTGAGGGTTGATTCCTTTGGCATTTTTGTGGATGAGTCAGTCACCCCGTGAGTATTTTCTGTATTGAGAGTGACTAATGAATACAGTTTTAAATGTCAGGGTCCATACACGAAGACTACTGACAAGGATCGACCAGACCCAGTGCTCTCAGAGCGAGGTCAGACCATGGCACCCTCTGAGGTGGAATAAACAGAATCAGCACAAAGTACAAGAGATTTGCCCCTTCCAGAAATAACCCAACCACTAGGGTGGCTTGTTCATGACTGATGGTTAAACTGGGACATCTACCAGAACTCCCTAAAGGAGACTAGTGTGAAACCAATGTAAGATAGGCTGTGAGTTAAGAATTTTTCACATGTATGAAATAATATCCTGATAGGAGATGGTAGATACACAAGACTAGATAAAGTTTCTATCTTCTACTGAACTAATTTTCCAAAATTTCTCCAACACTAGGGAAAGGCACAACTATTTGAAGGGCACAACTATTCTAGTAACCTGAAAGATATTCTTGAGTGGAGTTTGGAAGAATTGTCTAGTCCCTGTTGTTAGCCTGGATGGAAAACTTCCTGAGGCTGTCTGTCCAACTCCTTTGATCCTGAAGTTGTGTTCAGAGTCACCTTCCATCACTCATTTGGTTTTCTTACTATCCTGATACCAGGGTGGAATGGCCTGGGTGACACTCACAAGCATCCTATGTTGTAAATGACTATATTGGCATCTAGTTAACAAATCAAGCCTCCTGGGATTTGGGGAGCATGGCTTGATTCTACAGAACTAGATGACTCTGGATAGAACTGATAAAACTGAGTTTCCATACATAATAAGCTTGGTCAGGACTGTGAGACAATCATGACCCTACAAAGCCCTGCCTGAGAAACCAGTTCTTAGGTTTTTTTTCTTCCCTGATTCTCTTTTCAGTATAATCTTTACTGAAACACCACCTGTTTCTCTCTTTATATGGTTCCATAGAATGAATTTAAACAGAAAATGAGTTTCATTGATTTTTCTTAAAAAGAAATACTATCATTATAAACTTTGTGTACATTAAATTAAATGCACCACACTGATCAATTCAGGCAAAACACCTTGCCCCTGAAGTGGAAATGGTTTGGGAGTTGCCTTTTTTTTTTTTTTTTTAACTTTCTAGGCGACTACCAATCTTGCTTAACTCTATCCGAATAACCCTATTATCTGGTCTCTGGCATTAGAAATCTAATAACCTGCCATTTACAGTGAATTTTGGGTGAACTTTGCTCCATAATCAAGTGATGGGAGCCATGAACCCTGCCTTCTTTTTTCTTGGGTACACTGTTTTCTGTGGTACAAGGAGAATACCTTGATGGCATTGATCACATATATCCTCTAGACTAGAAAGTGTCCTCCATAACCAGCTTCATAATATGATAGATGGACCAGTACAATGTGGGTGATAGTAAATTGTAGGTATTCTAACAAGGTCTAGAATGAGCCTCTGAGCACAGTATAATCAGTCATTTCCATCTACCTTATGGGATTATGCAATGAATGGGTGGGTGGAGAGTGGGAAAATGCTCTGTTATTTACCCTTGGAAAGCAGCAGCTTGGTGTGGAGGGAAAAGCATGGGACTGGGAGTCAGAGAATCTAGTCTAGTCACAGTGCCACTTTTAGCTGTGCAGCCTTGGGCAAGTGGCTTCACCTCTCTGGCTTTCAGTTTCATCTCTTGTCAAATGATTAGTAGATAACTTCTATTAGATGTGTATTGGATGAGAAGTGGCCAGAGAAAGGAAAGTGGAAAATAGGCAATCTCAGAACCTTCATATTCTGAGACTAACTTGACTATGAAGTGAACTTTAAGACCATAAGCTTGGATAAATTATTAGGAGTGTGCAGATGGGTGAAAATTTTAACCCTGTTACAACGAGGGCTGGTGCTCCAGAGTCTGAAATCCTATTTCTGACATGCGCTGTGTGCAGGCAACTTCATCTTTCTGAAGGCTCCCTCATCTAGAAAATAGAGAGGTAGAGAGGCTGTGATCATTTATAGGCAAGCATGAACAGCATATTATTTACAGAATCACCAGAGATTAAGATGCCTTCTGTTCAGGCTGTGCCTCTGTAATCTCTGGCAGTTTGAAATGAGGAGGCAGGGGAGGGTGTGTGAGGCAGGGGAAGAATGCCATGCCCATGCATTGGGTGTGCCACTTGTCTGCATTTCTGAATAGAATGTTGTCGTGTAGAAGCAGCCTAGGATCTGATCTCTCACCTGGTTATTATGAAGGAACCATATCCTAATAGGGAGCAATGGAAAACTTGGGGCTTCATGAAT
The DNA here is from genome assembly GCF_009834535.1 of Camelus ferus. Taxonomy (NCBI): domain Eukaryota; kingdom Metazoa; phylum Chordata; class Mammalia; order Artiodactyla; family Camelidae; genus Camelus; species Camelus ferus. The sequence continues at coordinate 81,756,367 of NC_045696.1, read as the reverse complement.
ACTTCATAATCACATTGTGTGTTACACTGGATTATGCTCAAATGATGGATAAAATTCCTGAAGATAGTACTAAGCAGGGCGAAATGCTATGAGGATGGACTAGGCTCTAGTCTTTGTCCTTTTACTAATTTGGCTGTCCTTGGGCAAGTCACTTAACGTCTCTGGGTTTTATTACTTCAATTGTAAAACATAGGGAAAGGAGAAGGCCAGCTGGGATGATTTCTGAGGTTCCTTCTAGCTGTGAGGTTAGACTTCATAATTCTGTTGTCTGTCATGAACCAGCCTTGGATTCAATGGTATTCCCAAAATGTTCATAAAAACCCTTTCCAAAGGATAAACTCTAGGCTGAATAAATACATCCGCTCAGCTGCATTCAGGTTTCTTCAGAGTGTTTCCAGTATGACCTTCCACTATTCCCAGCCAGGTCTCTACTTAACCATAGTAGTCTGCACATATGTTGTTTTCATTCACACTTCTAGTATTTGCTTATGGGGTTCCCATTTCTGCAATAGCCTTTCCTTTCATTTAGTTACATGAGAAAATACTACATGTCATTCAAAATACAGTTCAACTGTAATTTCTCTGTGGCGGTGAATCATTCCCTGGTCTCTTTTTTGGAGGCTCCTATAACATGTTATAGCATATGTCACGTCTCATAAATAGTGGAGTTTCCATGTCTGACTGCTGCCATGTTGCTGACTTGATTTCAGGGATTGTGCCAGTGCTTAGCTAGGCCTATGCTTGTCACAAAGTAAGAACAGAACCCAATGTTCCTCCGATGTACTGCAAAGATGATATTTTTCAGAATCATAATTCACTGATTTTGGGTCTTCAGATAGCCAGCCAGCCTTTATTCTGGGCCTTGCAATACGGCCACGTTAACCTACTGGGACTCCTAGTTCCCGCTGAAGTTGGGAGGGGCTTCTTCTTTTTTTTTTTTTAATATAAATGATATATTCAAAATATACATAACATAGAATACCTAAAAATAGGGGAAAGCAGTAAGATATTAAAGCATTTAACTCTGATTTTATAAATTTTTTAGCAATTTTTATGGGCCAGGTTCCTTCACAAACATCCTCTCTTTTTTTTTTTTTTTGAAAGGGGTTGCATATACAAACTTCTGAAGGCCAGTTTGAAAACTGTTGATCTCTGAAAATGTATTTTACTTCTCAGTAAAATTATTGGAATCCCAGTAATTCTTCTGAGCTGCTGTAGACCTCACATGAGAGTAGTTGGATGTCACATGGGGAAGGATGCCAAAAGTAAATTCTCCCTGACTGCATCAACTGAGGAATTAGGAAGCACGGACAGCATCTCACCTTGAACACTGTTTCTCAGTGGAGGAGGAGTCCTGTTGGCTTTCAGGGGGGATACTTTTTAATGTGCAGGGTTAGTGCAGGATATTCAGCATTCCTGATCCCAGTCCACCGAAGCCAGTAGTAGTACCCACCCCCTTCCCTGGGGTCTGTAACAATTAAAAAAATACCCTTTAGTGAGATAGCACTGCCCTGAGGTTGAGAACCATTGATTTTAGAAGAAACCAGGAGGACTGCCCATATCGTAAATACCATTTTCCGGACATGCAATCTTAGATCTAAGATCTTCTTAATCCTAAAGACTTTGATGTAGCTGTCAACTCTGGTTCAGGACTGGATATCAGCAACTTGAGAGCTATTTTTGACTGAGAAGAACTGAAAGGATGGAAAATCCATTCCTTTCTTTTGTAAAGATTTTATGATTTACAAGAAGTTTTAGCGAATGCTGTCTCATTGGCCCTTCTTGTGATAGGGCAGTTTTAGTACACATTAAAATCCACAATGAGATAGATGAGTATTGTGATGTATTGTATTTGACTGGTTTGGTAAGGTAGGTTTAAGAGAAGAAAATGAATTTCACACATGATTTTGGGAGTTTTAGTTTTACTTTTGACTGAAGCCCACCACCAGGAAATGACACTCTGGAAGCTCTCCCTCCCTGCCTTAAATGTTGTCTAGATTGTCAATCTAAGTCAAAAATGTGGAGGCAAAAGCCAGAAAACTCCACTGAATGGGGAAGACGTGGCAGGCTGACATTTGTAGCTTTAGAAGGTGCTAGATCCTGTAACAACATTCATTCATTTCTGGCAATGCAGGCAGTTCATACATTCTGGGAAAAGCAGCATCCTGCAATGCACCAGGATTCAATACCGAACCATTGAAGCAACTGATTGATGGCATAATTTGCAAAACGACAAGAGCCATCTTGCAGAAAGACAGTGCAGATCCCTATATAGCTTCATCAGAACCAGAGACCTGAAGTTCTGTTCACCCTCTTGATTGTTCTAGTCAGAAAACGTAGGTAAAGTAAAAATTCCTCAGAAAAGAGTCTTATGTGTTAAGTGGCCTAAAAATGATACACATCAATTATCTGAGAGACTAGTGTTTTTCAAAGAGGCATGTATCATGGTGCTTAAGAACACAAACTTGTTAGCTGTATGAATTTGGGCAGCTTATTTAACTACTTTGTGATCTAGTTTTTTCATCTGTAAGAAGGGGATAATAACATTACCAACATTGTAGAGATAGAGTAAATGTAAATAACTCTTAGCTTTTATCATCATCGTCATTATTGTTCCTGGGTGAAGTACTAGCATGAAATGTCAGGGCTTCCAATAAATAATGATGTAAAAATAAGAATCTTCATTTATTTTTGATTATTTGGGCTGAATGTGGCAGCATATGGGCTGTTCAAGTCCTTGGCCCCATTTTCATAGAACCATAGAATGTTATAGCTTGCAGGACCTGAAACACTATTTCAGTCAAATTTCCTGTTTTAGAGATGAAGATGATGAAAGTAAGAGGAGTTATATCCTTCTTCAGATTCTTGCAACAAGGATTCTGAAGTTTTGAGTGCTTTTCTTCTGGCTCACAGTTCCACCCATGAAATTTCTACCTATTGACTATTCTTGATCAGTAGTTCACCTGGCGGGGGGGTGCGAGAGAATCTGAAATCCAGATACATGCACTTTCCTATTCTTAGCAGCTCAGGTAAAGATTTGGTGGCTAAACTCATTGATAAAAACAGGTTTTCATGACGAATGAAAACATGTACGATGTTAAAAGATGCAAAGAGCAGTGGATTGAGAGAGAAGGCTCAAGTCTTGCTTCTGCCTCTGTGGTTAACTTGGGTGACCATTCTCAGCCTCAATTTCTCTGTTTGTAAAATAAGAGAGTTGGGTTATGTGATTGGCACAATAATATTTGTATAAATATATTCTCTAATGAACAATTAAGTCTTTACAATTTTGAAAACCATTTTGTCATCAGAATATTCAAACACCTGAATGCAATTGTTTCTTAATTTGCTAATTATTTTAAAAACAAACAAAGGAAAAATACAATTTAAAAAAATGAACAGGCAGTGGAAACCAGCTTGCTCATTTGTAGGACAGTTCATTGCCTTTGGCAAATGAGAATCAGTTAATTCCAGGCATTTGCTTATTGACTTGCTAGAATAGAATGATCTGTTTTTCTTTCATTTTTGTCACTAATCACCAGTTAAAACTTTTAAAGAGAGGCTCAGTTGTTCTTGGAGAAGGATAATATTCTGTGACCTGCCAGACTATGATGCCTTCAGCTCTCCCCTGATTAATGTACGTGTTTTCTTTCTAAGCTAAGCTCCTTCTGAATTTAGGAACAATAGTAACTGTCTGCAACACTCACGAAGGCCAATCAAATACTTCCTCAAAGAGATAAATATCTCTTTAAGGTAAAGTGAAAAATAACATACAACTCCATTTAAGTATTAAGTTTATGAAGTTGCCTCATCATAGTGAAATGCAAGACTCTTGGGCTGATCTGTCCCTTATTCCCTGGAGGAGGACAGCAAGACACAATCCTCAGGAGCAGTCTGTCTTGGCCATCACTACCTATGCCCCCAGAGGGGGTAGGAGTGTGGTTGTCAGGGTAAGATTTGATGTTCTATATTTGTCTCCTGTTTATTTACTAAAGAAAAATGTCACAGGGAATACTCATTTTTTGGGTAGGTGAGTGTATGGCATGAACTGACCTGGAACAATGGTCTGAATTCAACAAATATTTATTGGGTACCATGTGCCAGTCTGTAGGAGTTTCAAACACCTGTGACTGCAGCATTTCTGTGCTAATATGGGACACTCCTCAGTTACTTGATTGATTAAGCAGATGTTTGTATGGTCCCAGCATGAATTTCAAAGCTACATTGTCAGTTTTGCTTATTTCCTTGAACATAAAATTGGTTAAATCCCTCAAGCTAAAAATAGTGAAAATTAAACTTTTTTCAGCTCAGAGATAATATACTTTCTCCCTTCCAAAATCCAGACCCTTCCAAGAGATAAACAATTCCCATGAAATGAATAAACCATGATTCCCAACAAAAGATGTTTATCATTAAAGTCAGCATGATCTGCTAGAGGCCAGGGTTGACAATCTCCCTATGTTCCCTTTTAGTAATATTATTCCATATGCAAGAATTGCCTGAAAATGGTATGCTTGACCAGCATTAGGCTGAGAGTACATCTCAGCTATTTCTCTGGCTGAGTATCTTACACATTACCATCCATTCCTTTGTTAAGATTTTAAGATTGATTCATCTATCTGTCTGTCTGTCTAGTCTATCTACCTACCTACCTATTATATTATTATATATAGTTTATATTATATATATTTAATATATATATACTTGAATTCCAAATAAGAACCTTTAGGTTATTTCTAAGCTGGAATTTAGGAAACCAGCAAGACAGTAAAATGGATGGAACATTTTACTTTATTTTATGGTAAAATGGAATCCATATGAAGGAAACTCCAGAGGTCACCGGCTCCTTCAGTGAGACCTGTGCTCTCTTTGCTAGCCTTATTGCTTGAGCATATTTGGGCCTTTGGGGATGTCCTAGGCACAAATGGCTTTTTCTGCTTTCTTGGTAGAAGTTTTAAAGCAAAGTCCCAAATCCTTATTCCCAATTTCACATTCTCAGTTGCTGTGAGAGTGTTTTTAGGATTTTCCAAAGCAGCATTGTGCAATAGAACTTTATGTAATATTTGAAGTTTTCTATATCTGTACTGTCCAATAAGGCAGTCATTAGCCACGTATGATTTTATTGAGCACTTGAAATATGGCTTGTGTGATTAAAAGCTGAATTTTTAATGTTTAAATTTTTAACTTATTAAAATTTAAATAACTTCATGTGGCTAGTGACTACCATATTGGACAGAGTGGTTCCAGAAAGTTTAAGATTATGGTTTCTCAGGCCAGCACCCCAGGAACAGTATCTTTGCAGGATCACTTGGTGAGGGTGCAATAGAAGTTATGTATTTAATTATGAGTTATGCCTTAATTGGTTCTAGAAGAAGTTTGAAGGAGAATGTCCTTATTAGCACTAAGAAGGCATAAAGGGATCTTTAAGTAAAGGATAACAAATGATAGGAATATGTTGTGATAAATATTAAGAGATAAAAGAGCAGAATAGTGCCATTTGAATTGAATTTGAATTTCTAAATTCTATATGTTGGAGCAGGATAGAACTATACAATTTGATATAAAAATTTCCTCCTTCTCAATGAGATTACTAGGGCTATAAAAATCCAATTAATGAAGGTGAGATTTTTATAATGGGCTGAAAGAGAAGCGAGGAGAAATGAACAGAGCATCAGGTCTGTTGTATGTTAGAGTGGACTAGAACTCTAGGACCATTCATAATGAAATTATTTAATTGACCTAATTGTGAAAATTCAATGAAATGATTCATGAAAGAACTTAGCATAGTGTCTAGCACTTGATAGATATTAGGCCTTATTATGATTATTTCTGCCAAGATCTTTTTGAGGCCTCTTCCAAATACCTGTGAGGAAGGTGCTTGGGGTAACTGAGTTTGGAAAAAATTATTTGTTGAAAATAGATCATATAGGTAGAAATATAGACAACATAAAGGCACACAGAGAAAATGCCATAGCACCATCCACATCTGCAAATTGCTGCCATAGGGAGAACAGTTACTGAGGAAGGTGGATCAGTTATCTCAGTTATGCTGGGTCAAATGACACTGGAATACTGAGGCCAGAGGGGGAAGAACAGAAGCAAAAAGCAGGTAAGAGGACTGCTTGTATTTTAAATGTTTATAATTACTGAATATAGTTCACTCATGCTGATATTCTTGTCAAAGATAATCAAAGAAGGCATCATGGAAGAATACTGGAGGCACCATGGGGGTAGTGGAAAGAACACTGGCTTTGGAGTCAAGTCAACTGGATTCCAATCCTAACTCTTCAGTCATATGACAGACTAATAACTGTCTTTTAGTTCCCGATTTCTTTTTATAAAACAATGTTGCTTAGTGGTCTTTAAGGTTGCTCACTCAAGGGTGTAATTCTAAATATGAAAGCACAAGTGGGTTCTAGTCATCCAGATTCCCTGAAGCCCTGCTGCTTTTTCAGGAAAACCTGCTGTTTTAGTCCTCTAACATGTTTCTGTTATCCTGAAGCTCGAGTTGTGTGAACAGTGGTGTCTCAAGCAGCATGCACAAAAGCAGTTGGTGTGGTGGGAGTGAGTGACAGTGGGTGGGTGAACAGATTAAAGAGGAAAGGGTTGGAAGAGAGAGTAGTGTGTGTGTGAAAAAGCAGGCCTTCTAACTTAGACTCTTGCTGTATTCTCCACTAACAGCTATCCAAAGCCAAGTGCCAAAATAAGGGCATGAAAATAGCTTGGACTTCAGAGTTAAGCAGACCTGAATTTGAATCCAAGTGCTGGGTTTGAAAACGTAACTGCAGTTTTCTTTACTTTGTGATACTTATGGTTAGCAGCTATTGTGAAGCTTAAATGAGATAATATGACCCAGCAGATGGTAGGTTAAAGTAAATATTCTCTTAACTTGGTCTCCCAAAATTGGCTTATTTGAACACAAAATTGTTCCTCATCTAACCTATAATGTAAAAGACTAGTCAGAAACACACAGGACTGCTTAGAGATCTATAGCTACAGGATGTAAATAATGAGCAGTGGGGAAAGATGGGTGCTGAAGAGAGAAAAAAAATCTTAGCCAGGAATATGAAACCCAGTCTCTCTGTTAATGAAGCCTCTGCCTTTGTGCAGCCTCACAGTTCTCTGGTTCCTGAAAACCACAGAAGTGTTTATCAGAACAGTAACTCTAACTGCATTTCCAACACTTTACCCACAGGAAGATTCACCACGTAGGCAGTGAAACAGAACGAGGCACCACATTCATCCCCATTTGAAGTTAGCAGAGCTGGATCCTAGAATGATACAGGCTCTTGTTCCTCTACCCAGGAGTGTGGAAAACCTCCTTTCAAGAGAAGTCCGGGAGAAGGCAAAGAACCAGGAAGTGTATAGCACCTTTACGCGTTTCTGTAGGTCGCTCTAACGCAGTTTCTGCTTTGGAGAAATATTGGCAGCAATGAGCCACCAGTCCCCCAGCAGTATAAGCTCCCGCCTCAGAGAACTTTCAGCACCGCGGACAGCGCTCAGTCCCGCTGTCTTCTCTGCGGCCCAGACTCCAGACAGATGCTATCCTGCCCCTGGCATTCTCCTGGACCCCTTATTGAGCGGAGGGGAAGAAGGCGGCGGGGGGGGGGGGGCAGTTTATCATTCTGTGTTTCTTGGTCAACTCCAGCTAGTGACTGACCCCATCACTTCGGCGAGAATCCCCCTCAAGAGACAATGCCTTTGCACCTCTTGGTTCAAGACAATGAACCAAGCTTGACCCAGGTAGTTGGGTGAGGAATGCCAGGAGCAGGCGAGAGCTCTGCAGGTCCAGCCTTCCCATAAATTTCCTCTGCCTTCACTTCGCTTCTAGTCGTTTGGCGACTTCTATCTTACTTTTCAATCACAATACAAAATAATGGCGGGGCGGGGGGAGGTGATTCAAGAGCGAGAAGAAGGTTTGGGGCTGCGTCCAGCGAGGCCACCCTACCTTACTCCGGCCCTCTGGATTCCTAGGACACTGATGTGCTTTGGAATGGGAGAAGAGAGGAGACTCTGACTAGGTGGAAGTGCAGTCGATAATCCTCTCCCCAGGGCTGCCCCCTCTGGCCAGGGAGCTTCCCTGGACACTTCACCCATCACGTCCTCCTCGTCGCCCCTGTCATGTCACTGCTCTCCGGGGACAGGTGTCCCTCAGAGCACACCGGCCTGGCAGGTCACTGGGCTCAGCTACAGTCCCTTTGAAGAGTTTGCTCTCAGGTAAACAGGCAGACGTTGTCCCCGCCCTCCCCTCGGGCTTCGGCCGGAAAAGCTTCTCGTCCTTTCAGTGGGCTCCCTCCGAGGCCGAGAACCAAGCTGCGCGAGCCGGGTGTGTGCTAAAGCGGCGGGGAAAGGACGGGCCCGGCGTCTGTGGAGACCCGAGCAGCCCGGACGCTGCTCGCAGCTCCCTCCTCCGCCTCTTGCTCCCGCCGCGCCAGAGATGTATTTGCCCCAGCCCCGCCTGGCAGACCCGGCGTCCCCTAACCCTGGATGCTGTCAGGCCCCATTCTAGGCCAGAGTCTTAGAGACCCTGACCTAGCTTCTTCCTTCTTCCAGGGGACCCCTTCCCGGAGGGCGCCCTCAGCCTCTGCGCCATGTTCCTGCTTTCCCTCTCCGGGTCGCTCCGGCTCCTAGGTTCATTCAACGAGCGAGGCGATCATCCTATTCCTGAGGGTCCCAGCTGGGATGCAGGGAACACAGAGGGGGACAGACTGCGGCGAAGGGGACGTTCACTCACCAGAGGGCTGAAGGTGATGAACTGGCTGCTGGAGAGCTGGTGGCCGGTCCGCACTTACAGCGCCAGGCTCTGTCTCTCCCACTATGATGCGGAGTGGTGGTGGCAAAGGAAGGCAGTATGCAGCCGCTGCTGCCGAACAGCTCCTCAATTATTCAGATTGCCCCCCCCCATCCTGCACCCCTCCTAGCGGCCTGTCAGTCGTCCCTCCAGCTAGCCTGTCTCCGCCTTCCTGGAATCACGTGAGCTGCCCAACCCCTTACATTATCGAGCCTAAGCCTCTCACCAGACGCCCCCACCCCTCACCCCCAACACACACACACACACACACACACACACACACACCTCTCTATCTGCCACTGTCAACTCCCTGCCCTACTGAGCCTCCAGGTGCCACTTCCAGTATCTCAGGCTGAGACTGAGGAGCAAGAGATGGGGGCAGTTCTCTGTCCTGGGAAGGGACCAGGCAGAACTCTGCAGAACCCACAGCCTCTGCCAGAAGCTCTACTTCTACTGGGCTTGGCACTGTTTGAAGCTGGCTACCCAGACCTGCTTATTGCCCCCTGAAAGCTTCTTCTCTCCTCCACCAAGCCCTTGCTGCTCTTAAATTTCTTCCACCTCCCTCAGCATTACTGAAAAGAAAGGATGGGATCTCCTTCCCTCCTAAAAAAAAAACAAAACAAACAAACAAAAAAAAAAAACAAGACCTTCTTCCTTCTCCAAAGCTCAAATAGGTCAAGTTTGTCTTTGAATTCTCGACATCTTATGAGTAGAAAGAACCAGGATTTGAAATTTGAAGACTGACGAGGAATTCCACTCTGTGTGACCTTAAGGGTATCTAACTTCTCCTAGCCTTTCTTCTCTCATCTGTGAAATGACTCCCTCACAGAACTGTTGTGAGAATTAGAAATGATAATATTCTTAAAATTGCCTAACTCTGTGCTGGACAAATATTTAGAACTCAATCAATGAGAGTTGTTCCCCTGTCTCTGTTAAAATAAATTTCAGAAAACAATGAGATTGTGATTTGTGCCAGTAGAATGAAGGTATCTTTTGTAAACTTGGAAGGAGGCATCTGTGAGATCAGGTTAGACAGGTAACATCTGAGTGGGGAGAAGAGATACACAAGGCTTATATTTTTTCATTGGTTCTGTTAAGGTGAGTATCCCAGAGCTATGTTATGTCTCAAAAGGATAAGGACTAGATGGTACAAACCCAGGCATGTTTGGCCTCATCAGAGAATGAATTATTGATCATGCGTTGAATAGATTGATTTAGATGGAAAGTATCTACATGAATTCTTGCATGTTTGGTCCAAGCCCTTAAAATACATGGGAGCTAATGAGATATAACTCCCTGTCCTTGGAAACAAACTCGTTGGGCTTGTGCTTGAGGAGAATACTGGCTGTTTGACACCTCACCCCTCCCCTAGAATGGAGCAGTTCAAATCTACCTTTAGGTTGTGGATTCTAGCTCAGAGGGCCTGGGTTCTCCCCAGAAAAATGACTAATCAATGCCAGGACAGTCTGGGAAAGACCACCTAGCTTAAGCTCATTACTGCGTTGGACCAACATCCAGGTCTGAAGTCTTGAGACATCCCTGTAATTCAAGCTTATGAGAGTCCTGCAGGGTACATCAGACCTCCTGGGATCCCCAAGAAGCTGTGAAACATTTCAGGAAAGGCATAGAGTTAAAGACTCAGAAATTTGGAGTCTTAATGCAAGCTCTGCTGGTTATTTATTGTGTGATCTTTGGCAAGTCATTCAAGCTCTCAGAGCCTTATCTTTACAACAGGAATAGAATGTCTGCCTTCTCCATGAGCTAGTTTTAATGTTCAAATGGGATAATGTATGAGAAGCTATAGCATGAAAGGTGAAGAGTAAATAAATGCAAGCTATTAACATAATGGACTAAAGAAAACCCTGAATTTATTCTAGACCAGATGCATTATGGACATGAAGGGATAGGAAGATGTGATTTAGTCACAGAATGGGCAGCTCCTAAAATGTCAGTGTTTTTCCTTAAGTCAATGTGCGTGCATATAATTCAAGGGATGTGGTGTTCTGAGTGCTGTGTTTTTACATTTTCACTGTCTTCTGTGATGGATTTCTGGATTAAATCTCTTTTTTTTCCCCTGGCTTTTCATTTTTAGAACAACACCAGACACAATCACAGTGGTTATGAGTATTTTATATCTGACATAAGTTTGTGGCTGTATTTCTGGACAACAGGTTTAGACTTTTTTGCCTTTCCTAGGTAAAACTGATTTGGGTTGACAATTCAAAATGGGTTTGATTTCAAAGAAAAAATATTCAGCAGCTAGGAGTAATTTCTAGTTAGTCATCAACACCTCAAATAATGATATGCGTCTCTAATCCACTGCATATAAACTCAATAAAATCTTCACGCAAATCAGGAGCCACTGAGGAACTCCCCTACCTCTAAGCAGACTCTAGTCCACTTTCCTGGTATTCTTCCTTTTAATATTCCTCAAGTGTCAATCAGACCTCTTTATATTTAAGGACACCAAAAGTCCAGATACATACCATTAAAAAAAAATGTCCAGGACAGGTGAAATGCTACCTCTGACTCCTACGTACTCTGTGTTGTGAGGAAACATGAGAAATGAAAGAATAAGCATGAAATAATTTAATTTTCCCTCAGAAATGGTTTTTATGAGCAGTTACTTGGATGAGTGTAAGTTTCAGAAAATTTTGGACAGTTTCACCAGAAATTACTCTGGGACTCTGAATAATTTTTTCAAGCTAGTTTTCAATGCCCAAGTCACCTTTCCCAGAACAGGAGAGAAAGGAGCTTGGGGGACAGATCTTGCATAGATTGCAATAGAAAGTTGCACTTTAACAGGATTTCTTGATAAGGTTTCCCTTGGGTCCTACTCCTTTACTTACAAGCTCTTATCTTTTGCCTGTTGACTGTTGCCTTTATGAGCTACTGCAGACACTTTCCAGCTGTAGACAGAGCATTAATGAACCAATGAATAGAAATGCAGTAGATAAAAATGTAATAGAGCATTTAGAGCCACACACAGCGGGAACAGTTGATGCATATCTCAGTTCCAGGGTTAAGCAATGATACTACAGAGTGACTGCTAATTAGATCTTGAAAATATGCGTCCTAGTTTTCTTTTTCCAACAATTGGAATATGGAAATGTTGATTCACTTATTCAACATGTTCTAGACACTTGAGATACAGCCACAAACCACACAGGAATGGTTCCTGCTCTCCCTTGAGCTTACAGTCTAGTGGATTGAGTCAGACCCTAATCAGGTAAACAAAGAAGTAGAGATAAGTACCATGATGAAAACAAAATAGAGTGATATAACAAGGAGCAAAGGGCACCAGTTTGGTTGAGTGGTGCAGAACTGACAGAAACAAATGCCAGGGGCCCAAAAGTTACTACTTTCCAAGGAAGGAGCAGTGACCTCTTACCTAAGGCCTTTTGCCAAAAGTCTATGTCATTAGCAGGGTAATCACTAAAATCCTCCATAACTGACCCACATGGATGATAGTTAGGCCACAAAGAGATTGGCCACACGCATTAACGACAATCAGCTGTTTTTATCTCATGATTCATGATGATGGATACCTGACGCTTTCTTCTAGAAGGATCCCAGGCTCATCAGGGCCCTGACTTTTTTCCTCTAAACAGAGTCAGAAACTGAGAAACCAGAAACACTGCAACAACCTGGCCAGAGGCTGGTCAAGATCCTTCCAGAGGGAGAGGTGGCTTCTGGGCAACAAAAGGAGAGGAAAGGACACAGAACCAGAACCCAGCATTCATAGGCCCACAAGAAAGATATATTAAATAAACAACACAATGCTAGGATTCTACCAATTGGACTGGAATTTTATAAGCCAATTATCTATGAGTAATTATTCTCTGGGTATCTAAATTCCAAGAGGAAGAAGGGGGATGCTGACCTGAGCATGTTCATTTCATTCCTCCCAAATTCACATTGAGGTACAGCACTCTCCTCACCCCAACCCCGAGCAGCGGGAATAAAGTTCCTTAATGATGAAGCTGTGGAAAGAAGTCAGGAGTGTCAAACCAATGGAGTTTGGAAGGAGACGTTAACAAATACTTCTTCCCATTTATTATGCATTTTCTTTAAATATGTTCACTTTTCCACTTAATTTATTTTAAAGATGTGTCTATCACTACTTTAAATAGAAAACTGGCATCAGATTGCCATAAATATGAGATAATCACTTAAATAAACACAATGAAAATAAAACAATGCTATTATAGTCAAGCTAAATACTATTGCCTGTCCAGGAACTTGAGGCTTGCTTTCTCTTTGTTAAAAAAGAATATTAGCAACTGTTAAAGAGGTGTTAAAGACACATTGGCCTCAACCTGAGACTTTCTCCATGAAGTAATCAGAAACATTGAAAGACAAGTGGAAAAGGATGGCTCTCTCACTGTGTGATTATAAGTCACTTAGTGCTGAGTCCTAGCACTGTCAGTATTTCTCCTAATTTTAACAGGGATAGGCATTTTCTTGGGATCTTGTTACAAGTACAGAATTGGATTCAGTAGGTCTGGGGTGAAACCCAAGGACTTGAATTTCTAACACAATCTCAGTGCTGCTGGCGCTGCTGGTTCTTGGGCCAATCTTGAAAACCAAGGATCTAAAGTGCCAGTAATGGTGTGTGTCCCACATTTTGGGGGTATGCCAACTCTTATTTTATAGATGGGAAGAGTGAGGACTTGGAGGCTGTAAATAACCTAATGTCCTATCGTTAACTGCTAGATGAGCCAGGTCTCAAACTCATTTCACAGGCTTCTCGTTTCTCAGTCCAGTGTTCTTTTCCAAAAGATCTGTATGGTCACTGACTTGCTACTTGGGCTCCAAAAAAACACTCTTTCAAGAGGCTGTGGCAGGAAAGCCAGGGTTTGAACCACTGTATTCTGTGGTAACAGACATGCTCAAACTCTTAGTAGCTTAAAATAACAATACGTATTGTTCACATTACGTCTCCACTGTGGGTCACTGTGGGTTCTGCTCCATAAAGTGTGAGTCACTTTATACCATCTTATGGTGCCCCATCTAAACATGATACTTCAGAGTTGACCTTGGTGGGCAGGACCAAAGCTGGAGGACCTTGCACCAGCAACCAAATGATCTGGCTTGGAAGTGATGCATACCACTATTGCCCGTGACCCATTGGCCAGAACATGGCCCCACTCAACTGCAGTTACAGGCAGTGGGTGAAGAAGAATACTTCCATCTGCCTGGAATAAGAGTCGAATCAGACACAGTGAACGCTGAAAGTCCTTACCAAATATATAGTTTTTCTATCACTAATAATCTTTGATTCTGTTATCTCGATCTTTTCTCTCTTCTCAGGATCTCCCATATCCAATGTCCCCAGGCCAGTGGGGCCACTGTTAGCTTCTTTCCCTCGGACCTACCCGTCCTTCTGTATCATACAGAAGGAAAAGGCAGTATAGCGGCAGAGGGGACGCAGGATGCCAGGAAACTTTGGTGATAGCAGAAGCATCGAAAGAGACAGGCCCAGTCAGGGAAAGTGGGTGGGAGAGAGGCAGAGATGGAGCCTAGGGGAGAGGGGGGCAGAGATGGAGCCTGGGGGAGAGAGAGGCAGAGATGGAGCCTGGGGGAGAGAGAGGCAGAGATGGAGCCTGGGGGAGAGGGGCAGAGGTGGAGCCTGGGGGAGAGGGGCAGAGATGGAGCCTGGGGGAGAGGGGCAGAGATGGAGCCTGGGGGAGAGGGGCAGAGAAGAACAGAGGCAAGGGAAAGGAGAGGAAATAACCATTTCTTGAGGGCCTACTAAACATTAGGCCCTGTATTAGAATATTTATATAATTTTGTCCTTATAACATTCAGGTTATTACTGGCCTGTTTTACACTCCAGGAAACAGAGGCTCAGAGGGCTTATATAACTTGTCAAGGTCAACACAAAGGGTAAACCAGGATCAGTGCCAGACTGTAAGCCTAGAATCTTTCCCAGGAAGTCTAAGAAAGTCACTCTTACAAAGCAAGGCAGGATTGGTCCTGAAGAATAGACTACTTGTTTACACTGACACTGGAATTCCTAAGACTTGGCTTTGCTATGGCAGATGTGTGCCAACAGCTGAAATGTCCTGATTCCATAATGTCCTGAATCCACTACGTGGGATTATACAGTCTTCCTGGGAGACCAAGCTTCTTCTGAAACCACTGAGGGGAGGATATAAGGTCAGTTTGAGTGTGGGAGAGTCTTGCTCTGGAGCCTAAAGGAGATGGGGGCTAGAACTGTCCCATATACTGGCGAGGTCAAGGTGAGAGGGAGCAGGGACTCTGGAGTCACATAGACCTAGGCTTGTATCCACACGAAACTACTTATTAGTGATGTGGTATTTGGTAAATCATTCAAGTTCTCTGACACTTAGTATTCCAGTCTGTAGAAGGGGATAACAGTTCCTAACTGCAGAGTTGTGGTGAAGACTGGAAACAACATATACAAAGGGCCCAGCTCAGGTAGTTGCTCAATATAAAGGCTAGTCTTACTGTTATTGGTAACAAGAAGATGCCTTCACCTACCTGAGTGAGTTTAGCCATGGCAGTTTCTTGTTCTGAGCTTCCATTTGTTCTTCAGAAAAATGAGGGAATGGGAGCAGATTTCTCCTAAGAGCTCTCCCCTACACTCAGCTCAGTGTGCCAGGAGTCATGGGGTTGTCCTGTGAGCTGCTGGGGAATGGTCCTGGTGAGCAGCCGTACCCTATGCAGCACTGAGAAGGGGAACAGGTGATGCTGGATGAAGAGTCTCTGGGCCCAGTGGCAGGGTTCCTGGGCCTGAGACAGTAGCAGGCTTCATTTTGTTGCCATTGCCACCACCCGATTACCCATTACAACAACAGGCAACATAGAGATGGCTGTGGGCCTCGGGTGGTCTTTTTAGCCCCCTTGCTGATATAGGAAAGGCCACACTGCTAACAGAAGCAGTGGTTGTGGAGGCAGCCGCCACAGCAGCAGCTTTGAATACAGAACAAAATGTCAATAAGCACCAGAGAGAAATTGGAGGGAGAGGAATGGTGCTCACACTAATGGGATTGTTAGCTTACTCCTGTCTCAGCAGCCCATGCTATTGCCATCAAGTGGAGGACGGATTATACTGGTGGTGGGCCAATTAT
This sequence comes from Camelus ferus, assembly GCF_009834535.1. Classification (NCBI taxonomy): domain Eukaryota; kingdom Metazoa; phylum Chordata; class Mammalia; order Artiodactyla; family Camelidae; genus Camelus; species Camelus ferus. The sequence continues at coordinate 81,740,482 of NC_045696.1, read as the reverse complement.
GTCCACAGCAGATTCCCTTCATGAGATGGGCAGGCAAATCACTACCCTCTGAGGAAGCATCCATCAGGTAAAACAGTGATTATTTTATTGTCAGCCTTTTAAATTTATGTATTCACCTGCTGTGTATAAGCTTTCTCCTGTTTAATTCAATGACTTTTAGAAAATGAGACTATTTCATTCCATTTACTCATTTCTTAAAGCTCTTAAGAAGACCAAAGACTCTATAAAGCGTTCCCAGTGCATCAGATGAAAGTGATGAGACAATTTGGAAAAGGGAATGAAGCTCCAGTTTCTGTCTCGTCCTGGTCCCAGCTGAGGAAGGCCTAAATCCTCAACCACAGATGTCTGTTTTCAGAATCCCCAGGGAGGGAGAGTTTACTGGCTGCTCCCTCCCCTTTCTTCCACAGAATGTTATAGTGTTTAATTATCTTTGCATTAAGGTTTTTTTGTCTCATTGTCTATGTCAGGTACTAGGAGTGCCTTTAAGATGATTCAAGGCAAGAATCCATATGTCTTTCTTGGAGGATTCAGTCATCCCACTTCTTGTTAGCCCTCTGCCTTCAGATTGGCTGATCACTCTGGTCACTGGCTGTTGGCTCTGTGTTCAGCTTGGTTTGGGACACCTTCTCCAAGTGATTTGGAGCAACTGCCAGTGAACTTCCAGATCTTGAAACATGACTCAGCCTCTTGGATCAGGTCCTGAACCAACTGGTTCTGACCCTACAGGCCCCACTTTTAATTATCTCGCCAAGCCCGGTCTTATTGCACAGGAGATATACACTGATTTTTTTCCTTGTTTTGATCTATGTTTATATATCCATGTTCAATAGAGGCTTGAGAGTCTATTAAAATGGATTAAATAGGAGGCACTGATCTAAACTATAAAAATGCTGTTATGAGAAATAAGAATGGCTCCTTTTATCCTTTCTTCTGACAAGTAATTGCATAGGTTTGCTTCATCCGTGAGGTCTGTTTCCAGTCTTGAGCTTTTCCTTCTGTCCTCTGTGATCTCTACCTTCTGATGTGAAGATACGGTGATGCAGATGATGATGGCCCTGCAGGACAGTGGCGACATCTTTCCTCCCACTCCCCACATCTCAAGCCCCCTACCCTGGCTGAGTCTGCTGCTGTTCTTTTCACTAGGTTTAGTCTAGGAAACATTTGTACCAATTAATGTATCATCAGAACAAGTACTTTAAGCTATAATGGGAAATGAAGCAAATAATCCCATCTCACAATAGCTTAAAAACTTTAATTGTTTTGTCCAGAACAGATGCTGACAATGGCTGGTTTAACGAGCAAGTACCCATCTCCTTTGAATTCTATAAGTGGCTTGAACATGCCTGAATCTTTAGTAAATGAACTCTGCATAAAACTTGGACCATCTCACACACGCCAATGCTTTTGGCTGGTTAGGAATCCTCGTAAAACAAAAGATAATGGGTCAATGTGAAGGAGAGCAACAATAGAATGTTTGCCCTACTCAAAAAGGTGATGTGACCTCTGGCTTTGAGAGAGGTGTGTATCTAGTCAAGGGAATACCATGAAATATTTTGAGAATTAAATCTAGGATAAGTGAATTACAAGATGAAGAAATCCCAAGTTGTACAGCTTGTGTTTATGTGTGTGTGGTGGGAGAGCAACGTTCTGTGATGTGAGAGGTGGAAATAATTGTTATGCCCTGAGACCTCCCCTGATGAGACTTGGTTGGATTTAGGACAGTTATTGGAGGAGATGTTTATTTGAACAAAATGGGAAAGATGCATGTACAAAACTGTCTTTTGGGGGGATGATTTCAGCCCAGTCAAGAAGACCAGAAGACTTTTAAAAATAAAAATTATAATGGTTAACACTTGTTGGGTGCTGACTAGATGGGGTTCAGGAAGGTCATAGATAGCAGTCATTTGTTGACTGAATTAGTCAAAATAAACTCTGAATAACCAAATTAGTGGTAGAATCTGATGCACGTGTTTTCAAGGAGAACTTCAGAACATCCACCCTGTGGAAAATTCATTAAATCAACATCAAATAGATATTTCCCAAGAGCCGGCTGTGCACAGTGACCAGGCTGGACCTTTGTGATAAACAAAAAGAGGAAAAACAGAACTGCCTAAAACTGAGTTACTTAAAACTAAGAAATTTTTTTGGATGTGGACCCTAGGATGATGTGTGTGAATGAAGACCAGGTGGAGGTGAGGAGAAATTTGTGTCCAGCAGTTTGGCCAGCTTAGCTGTGATCTGACCTTGAGTAGGCAGCAAGGAGAACATGGCTGTGACCTGGCCTTTTCAGTCTTCCCTGTGAATGACTTTCTAATAGAAGGCTCATGTAACTGGAAAGTTAGGGACTTGAGGTACAGCTGGGTCCAGGTGCTGAGAGAACAGCTGAGAGAACATCACAAGGGAGTCTGTTACCATTTCTCAGTTCTGTTTGTTTCCGAGTTAGCTTCATCCTAAGCCAAGCTCTCCTCAAGGGTGGCAAATAGCCACCAGTGACCCCAACACCTACATTTTACCAGGTTAACAACCCCAATAGAAGGAGAGTATCTCTTTTCTAATAGTTCCAGCACAAGTCCCAGGGCTGACATTGGACTGCTGAAGTCATTTGCCCATTTCTTAGTTAATAGCTAAGTTCAGGGAAATGGAATGTGATAATTGGCTGTTCTATGCCCTCTGCCCTCCATGGTTCTGGGAGGTGGGGTTACTACCACATAAGCCACATGGATTGGGAGTGGGGATAAGACATTGTTATTAGGAGAAAGGAAATAGGTTCTAGGTAGATGAAAACAATGGAAATTAAAACTTATTGGTCACAGAATTCTTTTCTTCTTGAGATTACTATTCAGTAGAACATTCTTGGGGAAATGCAGTTTTAAGTGATGAGATCCCTAAAAAAATCTCATAGTATTCATGGTCTTGTGCCTAGAGATTCTTATCTGACCCCATTAAAGTTATTTTTAAATAAAGATGAAAAATGCATTGCCTGATTTGATATGCCCCTAGGAACCGCCATATTGACAATGATAATAGTGATTAAATTTGTTCTTGAAAGCACCACTCTGCATTTGCTCAGTGCTGTACATGTTATTAAGTTTTTCCCCCAGATACCATCTCATTAGCTCTGAGATGCTATCAACTGTAGTTAATTACCCAGTGACCTCAGCTACCAAACATCAGTCTTCTTGTTATTAATTGTCAAAATATCATACCTGATTCCCAGCTCCCTTTAACTCTACCTGTCACCTTGCTGGACTCAAAAACTCTTAATGAAGATGTTAAATGTGCTAATTAAGTTTGACTTGGTGAAACTACCTTTTACTTTAGTGCCATAAGAAATTAGCAAAGGAAGAGAAGGAATAAGACTGTCAAATTACTGCCAGCTGTCAGTCTGAAAAGTGACAGAAGGTAATGGTCCAGGCTTGTAGTTATTTATGTTCTAAAGAAGTGGCATTGGAATGGCTTAGTTGGAGCTGCCACTGATCACTGGGTAAATCATTTTTACCCAAGAATATATAAATGTATGCATGCATGTATCTGTGAAGATGCATTTAGTTGCAAGTAAAGGAAAGCCTAACTCAAACTGACTTGAAAATAAAGGGAATTTATGACTCTTATAACCCTATGTCTGCCTTAGACCCTTTTTAGGACAAGATGGATAGATCAATCGATCAATCCTATGTAGGGTAGTGTTTAAGATTTGTTTGATTCAGTGGCTTAACACAGTCATCAGAAAGAGGTTCTTTCATGGTGTAAAAATGGCTACCAGGGCTCGAGGCTTCACATCTGAATCATATGCTATCCAGAAAGAGAGAATGCCTTTCTTTCCTATGAGCACCCAGCAAACCCCTCTCCAGTCTCATCAGCCTGGATTAGGTCATATGCCCCCTTTCTGATCAAAAGTTAGAGCCAGATGTTTGGATTATGCCATTAATATGCCACCCCTGAAGCCAGACTTGAGATTACTTCCCCTCAATCATATGGGGGCTGAATGAACTGGGTGGCTACCAAGAAATGGGAATTGGATACGGGGGAGGCAACTTCCAGAAAGCCCATTAGAGTAGGAGTGTATTATTGTATTCTCTCTCACTCCCTCTTTACCTCTCTCTCCTTGGAAATATTGTTTATCTTTATTCTACAAAGTATTTCAGGCATACATGGGCCATAATGGGAAGGGCCTGGGGATAACAGAAAGAGCACTGGATTTGTAATTCATTGGTGCCATATCCCATCTCTTTGACTTGGGGCAAGTCCCATATCTCATATCTGAAATTCAACTTCTCTTATTGGATAAATGAGAATATTTACCTTGTTCACCTTACAAGGTTATTGTGATCAAAGAAAAGATCATGGATTTAGTAGCATTTTCTAGTTTACAATCCAAATGTAAATCATTACTATTTTTTTCGTGGCTGGCATCATTTAATGAGGAAGAGAGATTTCAGAGCAATCACTTAGGGCAGCAGATCTGCTTTGGAAAAGGTTCTATCCCAAACCTCCAGTTGCAGGAAAAAAAGCAGCAGCAGTGGCTTTTAGATACATGGTGCTAAGAACTGGAAACAATGACTTTGGAATAGCTGGAGAAAGACCAGATGGATGCCTCTATGATGGAAAGAGTTATTTTTAGAAACATGTTCAGTGTCCTAGGATAGTGTCATGTGGGGAGAAACTATGCTCTGCAGTATAACGTACTGCATGTACTAGTATTCCCCTTGGAAAATCCAGAGGTAAAAAACATCAGTTTGGGAACAGATAGACACCAAATTATCATGTAACCTTGAGCCAAACATTAACCTCTTTGATCCTCAGCTTTCTCATATGATAAAGGAGATAATAATATAGACCTATAGTATTGGAGGGGAAGTTTACAAGTTAGTGGCATACAGTGCCAAATGGCGCCCGTCACACAGTAGCTACTTACTAAATAATAACGCCTCTGGCTGCCTTCAGTAATCGGTAAATGTGTAAGTAGACAGTAATAAGAGGACCTTATCTCTGAAGGTCTCTAAGCCTCAGAAGTTCATAAATGTTTTGAATAGAACTCTTTAATTTTCTTAATACTAGGAAAAATGATTTGGAGATAACACTAAGATATTTAAAACCAGGCAGTTATGTCTGAACTTCTTAAAATGTCTTAGCATGCTTGGCTCTCTGTTTCCAAGTCAATTTCTATTACCAGAGTGATTTGAATATAAAATATAAACAAGTAGCCATCATTTATGCCTACTTCTTACCTTTTGAAAAGTTTATAGGGTTTCTTTTTAGAAAATAGCTATCCTTCATTTTCAAAATTCAAGAAAGTTTAATGGTTCTTAGAAATTTGGGAAATCAATTTTGGCCTTTATATGCTGGGAATTTATGCTGGCCAGTACATCTGTGAATTGATACTTCAGTGTTGGTTAATATTTGTAATGACAACTCTCAAGACTTTGCTAGTACCTCTGAATCATCAGACATGGATTGAGTAACATTCAAGATAGATTTAGTGTCAGATGCATTTTGTTCTGTTTGAATTCTTTGAAATCTGTATTCATGGCACAAACTCTATCTTATCACTAGGTATTTTTATAGGTTGAACCTGAGAACTTTGTTTCTTGGCCTGGAAATACTGCAGAAATCTCAATCCATTTGGGAATTCCACGTAGACTTCGTACTCTAATAAAAGTTGTAATTGTGCAAATGAATAGAAGTTCATGTTTAAGGATGACTGTAAACATCTATAAACAGTAATAATTACCCAATACTGTGGGCTAATAGAAAGATCACAGGCTAAGAATTAGGAGGTGTAGGATCTAAACCCTTGAGCAAATCACTTAACCTTCCTTGTTTCAACTTCTTTATCTGTAAAATAAGGGAATTGCACTAAATGATTGCTGAGATGCATTTAGATTTTAATACTTTATGCTTCTATTTTAATGTGTACTAGGTAGTGTATGTTTTTAATAAAGAACTTAATTAGGCTACAGTTAGAAAACTGGAAACAGCTCGTAGCAAATTTATTAACAGTTACTGCCTAAATTTACTATTTTTAGTTTCAAGTAAGACATTTACCTTTATAAAAACAATTGCTGTGTAAAGCCATTGAGTAAGGAACAAACTCCAAATGTATAACTCATCAGTATTTCTGAGATTCAAGTACCTTATTTTGGATAGGCAGTTACGACTATAGCAAGTTGTATTGATAACTGAAATGTGAAAAGGTTCATTTTGAGCAAATTTGCTACCTTCCCTTATTAGTAAATATTACATTAATTGCTTTCTTCAATCTTGATATAAATGAATAACTTCAATTATAGAGATTGTTATCTATTTATGTATATACTGTTATAGCAAATGTCTATCAATTGGCTAAAATTCATTAATAATACTCTAATCAATATTTATGCATTTGTTGACACATCTGCTTATACCCTCTAATGGTCTGTTCCTTATTTAACTATTAATCATAAAAATATTTAGCACAACAACAAAAAAGCTTTAAAATGTCTAATTATGATAAGCATGGGATCAACAAACTCTGCTGAATGTGTAAATAGCCATCAGTAAAGATGGCTTGCATACAATTCTAAAAAGCCAGCATTGAGAGACGTTAACCTGTTGGTGGACTTTAGTCACCGGCATGTTCACTCAAGCTGCAATAGTATTTGTGATGGAAACTCCCCCAGGAAAAAATGTAGCAGCATCAATTTCAGCTGATTAGACTGCTACCTTAAATATGCACCAGCAAGTAACATTTAAGGAGACAGCTGACATGTTATAGAAGCTGGAGATCAGACACAATGAGGAATGTATTCAGACTTAAGCAATGGAAAGTCAAAAGATGCATGATCTGTGTCAAGCAGCAAAGCTGACATGATTGTTGAGGTAGAGAAGACATGCTGTGACCCTTACTATGACACCAAGCTTCAATAGAGAATGCAAAGATGGATTTCTGCAAAAGCAGGAAAAAAAGGAAATTTTAATTATAGTTACTGTGGTGAATAGCTAAATATGGAAGTATCCTTAGGGTTAGCCTAAATCCAGGAAAAACTTATTATTACTCATATGGCCATTTGTATGTTATTTTCAAAGTACTGTCTGGCCCTAAGAAGTTAATAGTATGGCTCTCATTATAGAAAGAAAAAAATCTTTTCGGATCATGCAGGCAAACAAGTAGGGACCAATGTCAGATGTGTCTGACAAACTGACAACCAGAACCACCAAACTCAAATCATTGTGAATAAAAAGGGAATCTACCTATAATCCAAAGGTAGGTAAAATTTATATAACTTAATACATTTACTCTTTATTTTCCTGATGTTTTCTTTATCTGTCATCACTGCATGGTAGCTTCATGCTGATATTGAGGAGTTGTCCTAGAATTAGATCGTATATCTACTTACGAGAAAATTAAAAAGGGAGAAAAAGTATTGCTTCTGGGGACCTGTTCCAGAAGGTCAAGCAATGGCTTTTCAGGAAGCCATGAGAAAACTTCCTTTGCATCTAATTAGCCCAGTTGACATCATGTGACTAGTATGGAGCCAATTATAGCAAGGAAGATGAGATGGCCTTTAAATGAATCAAGCCCATCTCTGGGGCTAAATGTGTGGAAGGCTTCTGTCAATACAAGGGTACCATGTATGGGAGGAATGGATACCTGCAGAAAATCAGGGTTTTGTTAAGAGAATAGAAGAAAGAAAAGAATGGATGCCCAGACACCAGTCTAGAAATCTGTCCTCACCAGCTGTATGAGATTGGGCAAGCCAGCTACACACTTTGAGCTCTATTTCCCTTATCCAGATAACAGGGGCTACTCACATACTTGATATCCATTTTCTATTTCCTTAGTAACAATACATTCTTTTTGTTCTGGTTGGAAAATTGCCATTAAAGTCTATACTCAGTCTATTCTGCCACTAAGGCCTTTGGAAAATCTCCTTGAAAGGTGAACTGACAATTGATATGTGACTTTCTTGTCTTTCTCTGTTTTACGTTGCTCTCTACTTTGAATCAGGATGTAATCATTAGTGCCCAGACAGCCATTCTGGACCAGGAGGTGATCTTGAGAATGGAGACTATGTGTAGGGATGATGGAACAGAAAGATTGGAGGACTCTGTTTCCTTTATGACTGTAGAATTGCCAGTTCAACCTCAGACTTCCTACCTAGAGCTGAGCATTTTTTTATGTGACAGAAAAATTAACTGATAAATCTTTTAAGCCATTCATATTTTAAGTATTTGTTACTAGTAGTAGAACACATTATTCAAAGGATCATCTCCAATCATCAGTGTATAATAATATGTTAATAGAGTTGATATCACTATGGCAAGTTATGGTCACTCAAATGGATGACCTGTCAAAGCTTCCATATGCCCATGCAAAAATTTTTTCTCTTTCAATGGAGATTTTTTAATGAAATAAAATTCTAATAAATTAAGTTATCATGCTTTTTGTTTATTTCTCAGATGAATAGTTGAAAATTCAGAGCATTCATGATAGACTCTGAATTTTCAAAAAAAAATTTTAAAAGAGTAGAATTTCTTCTCCATATTGCTTCACTCTGAAACAATCTGCATTAGAGTTCATGATTCTTTTAATACTTCAGTACCAATTTTTCATGGAAAAGTGCATCATTTTAAAGGAGAGCACTTCTGTGCTGTTGCAAAACTAAGTGAATAGTTCTTAAAATATCTTAAGTCATATTAAATTTGAACTGCTGCTAAAGTATGTCTGGGGCTACTTAGTGATAGTAGAAATGACTTAGTGCTTTGGTAAGAAGTTGTGTTTATGCCAGGGGTTATTTGTGAATTTTTTTCCTGGAAAAATTACACTAAGATGTATTTGCATTCAGTTTCTCTTAAACTATCTAGATAGATGACATCCACAAATGGAGTATGACTTGGACTCTCCTTTATGCCTCCATGTTCAAAGATAATGATGTTCACTTATGCCTGCTCTTGCTTCCATCTTACTCACTTTGAATCTGTAACTCTGACTTCAATACCTGCTTGTGACTCATTTGGCTTGGAGCACTCGTATATGCTTCTCCTCCTCCTTCTTTTTCTTCTTATGATTTCTCTTTTGATTTCAACAGTTAACATTACTTTGAGTGAAATTATCCCCCTTAAGCATCTGGCCCATTGAGACTGAAATTCCCTTTCACTATCTTTTCAGCCATGCTCAATTCCTGGACCATATTTTTTGAATGGATAAAAACAATTGTTATAAACAACAAGGTCCTACTGTATAGCACAGGGAACTATATTCAATACCTTGTAATAGCCTATAGTGAAAAAGAATATGAAAAGGAATATATATATATATATATATATATATATATATATATATAATATATATAACTGAATCACTATGCTATGCACCAGAAGATAACACAACATTGTAAATGGACTATACTTCAACTTAAAAAAAGGATTGTTTTATGTTTCTTCTTTCAGTTTAAGATTGTGGCCTAAGTGAATGAGGTGGGGAAGGCTTGGGGTTAGGGAGGAAGCCAAAGAAGACCAAAGAAGTGGTAGTGGTATTTAGTCCTTGATTTTAGTTTTAAAACCTGTGCTTCCTCTAGATTTTCACTTAGACTCATCATCAGGCTCTAGATCTCATTTATTTAAGCAACCACTTATAGGGCCTCTATGTACCAAATGCCATGCTGTTTACTAGGGATAAAAATATAGAAGATACAATATCTGCCTTCCAGGAGTTTACTATCTAATGGAGGAGGTGGAGAAGTACACTGAAAATTACAGTTCACTGGGGTAGGTGCTATTGGCAAGCCCTTAGAGAATCAGGGATTGCATAAAACAGTTGTTAATGGCTTTCATTTCATGAACTTGGAAATAAAGTAGGGGTGGGTCAGTTAGGCAGAGATGGTCGACACTATTCCAGACAATATTTTTAAGTGCCTTTCACCTGCTGAAGACATTTTCTTTAAACTTTGTGTGGTTCTAGAATGCTACTGTCCCCCGCCCTTGAACCTAGTAAACCAACGGTTGCTGTCCTTGGTGCTGAAACAGATATTTCTGTGTGGGTAAAGCAGATCATATAAACAATGCTAGTTTTTAAAACTGGAATTAGAGAATGAAGATATTTACCTAGACGGCAGGCTAAGTAGAATGTGGGCAGGTTCTGTTTTGACTAATAGAGAAGGAAGTGTTTGTGAGCAGTCATCACTGAGAAACAGAGCACAGGTCCTTCATTGTCTAATTTTATGATTCACTGGCTCCAAGGAAGGCTCAGCACACTAGTGTGGGGGAAGCACAATGAGTGGAGGTGCTCTCTGCCTCCATGTCCTGATGCAGCAAATGACATAGTTATGTGTAGGCAGCTGTGGGGTGGGTGTCTGGAAACACAAAGTACAGCAGCTGTTCCTGATCCCACTTTCCCAGCAGCTGTTGTCAGGGTTGTGGCCGAGACTGTCTTTATAAATGCACCAATTCTGGGTATACATTAAAAAAAAAAACAACAACATTTAAATATGGAGCTGCTTTCTATCCCTTAGTAAGATAATGTCTAGATTCTTCTGTCCCAAAGGGCTTGTATCTGTTTCTTTTCTCAAGAGCAGTGTGGAGACAGCACAGTCAGTTCCAGACAGACCTGGAAGCTCAGGTTATTTGTTTGCCAGCTTTATGATTTTAGGAAAATTAATTCTCTAAACATTGGTTTGCTAATCTATAAAATGGAATAAGGAGTTTAACTTGTGGGATTGTAGTGAGACTTTTCAGGTATAGCACTTGTAAAGTACCAGCACAGTTCCTGACTAATAAATTGTGTTATTAAACTTAAATATTACTATTCCTAGTAAGGTTTTGTTTGTTTGTTTGTTTTTTCTCTTGGTGATGAGTGTGTGGGTAGAGAATTAGAAGATACTACCTTTCAAATAGGATCCAATATAGTCTCATTGCAGGTGGGTCTGGAGCACCTTTATTTCTTTTATTCTTGCTGGGAAAGGAGCCGACTAGTAAGGTATATGGCAGAGACTAGGGCAATCAGGAATGAACTCATTATGGCTTTGAAGCTAATTTCCCATTCAAGTAGTCTAAAACGAGTTCACCATTCTTGGATTTCTTTTTCTTCTCTTGTATTCTGGAGCACAGAATTGAGTATGTTATACCTATTCCTAAGTTCACACCTCCCTGTCTCCTGAGTCCATGCCTTATTATCATCATTGGTTCAAAGAAATTCCTTCCTTTTTTTATACTTTATTTCAATATTTTCTCCCCTTTTTCTCTAATCCCAACCCTTCTTTCCTCTATCACTCAAAGATACCCACTCTTGCTTAATTTATGAATATTTTTCTATTTTACTATTCATATGTCTATTTACATATATGTATATAAATGAAAACATATAGTATTGTTTTGTTTTTTTTAATATACAGAAATGGCATTTTGTCAGAAAACTCATTTGTTTCTTATTCAAAAGCTCAGAATTATGTTTTGAGCTTCATTTTCATTGCAATATGCAGCTCTAGTTCATTCTGTCAGATACCTGCGTAGATTTCCTTCTTATGCATCTATTGAATTTTACTTATGAAATCCTCTGGTGGTTGTTGACTCTTACTTTTTACTATTTCAAACCAATTAATATTCATTTACATGTTTCCTTGTACACTTGTCTGAGAGTTTCTGTGATTATACATCCAGGAGTGGAATTACAGTTGTCAAGTACACACATGCTTTGTAGGCTTGGCTGCTTTAAAAATGGCTGCTCTTGTTTGCATTTCCACTAGCAGTGTAAGAGGGTTCTCTTTTCACACATCCTTAGCAGCACTCATATTATCTGCTTTTTTTTTTTTTTCGCCAATCCTATGTATGTAAAGTGGCATCTTTCTATTGCTGTATTTGAGTTTCTCTGATTACTGGTGAGGTTGAACATTTCTTTACATAGTTATTAAATAATTGTGTTTCCTTTACTGTGAATTTTTATTAGTATTTGACTACTTCCCTGTTTGTATTGCAGAATTCTTTATGTATTTTAGATATTAATCTATTGTTAGTCATGAACATTATAAACATCTTCTCTCAGACCGTCACCTCTCTGTTAATTTTGTCTATCGTGTCTTTTTAATGACACTGTAAAAAATCTTTTGAATAGAATAATTGAATTTTACCAAAAATATTAGATTGTGTTATAGTTGGAATATAACATAGGTGTAAAAATTTGTACAAATCATATGTAAGCTCAATGGTTTATCGTAAAGAGAACATTCCTATATTCATTGTTCAAGACAAGTAGAACATTATGAATGTCTCCCTTTTGCTCCCTTTTCTTTACTAACCCCTCTTTCTTCCCTAAAGTTAACAATGGTGTTATATATTTCTCTATAACAAATTTCCCCAAACTTAGTGACTTAAAATAATAAACATCTATTATCTCATATTTTCTGAGTATCAGGAATCCAGGGGCAGCTTAGCTGGGTGGTTTGAGCTCAGGCTCTCATGAAACTGTAGTCAAGGTGTAATCAAGGACTGTAGTCATCTGAAGACTTTACTAAGACTGGGTGATCCGCTTCCAGAAGGCTCACTCATACGACTATTGACTGGAGTCCTCAGTTCTTCACTGGCTGTTGTATGAGGCCTCAGTCCCTCACCAATGAGCCTCACCCTAAGGCTGCTCAGAATGTGTTAGCTAACTTTCCTAGAGTTGGAGTGGGGCAGGGTGGAGGGAAGAAGAGGGAGAGGAGGAAGAGCCATAGTGACTTTTTCTGACCTAGTCTCTGAAGTCACACATCATCATTTTCACTTTATTCTATTTGTTGGAAGCTAATCTCCTAGTCCAGCCCACACTCAAGAGGGGGAGAATTAGACTCCTCCTTTTAAAGGGAGGAATATAAAATAATTTTTAAAAAACATTGCTAAAACAACCTTTAATTCTAATATCATTTCATTTTTCTTCTTTGTGAACTTTATAGGAATAGAATCATACAATATACATTCTGTATCAGGCTTCTTTCATTCAAAATTATGTTTATGGGATTCATTTTTAGTATAGCAGTATTCTGTTCATTTTAATTTCTGGATAGTATTCCATTATATAAATATATCACAGTTAATTTATTCATGGACATGAGTTGATTCTAGTTTGAAAATAACACTGCATGAGTGTTCTTGGACATAACTCTTGGTGCACATATGTATGCATTTCTCATGGGTATGTACTTTCGAGTAAATTCCTGGGTCATAGAATATGCATATATTCAATATTAGTAAATGATGCCAGGGAGTTTTTCAAAGTGGTTATATTGATTTAAATTTCTACCAGCAGTGTATGAGAGTTCCAGTTATTCCACATTTTTGTTAACACTAGGCATGATCAGTTTTTTTTAAATTTAGTCATTCTAGTAAATGTATGGCAACATCTTATTTTAGTTTTAATTTGTATTTTCCTGATTACTAATGAAATTGAGCTCCTTTTCATTCATTGACCATTTAGATAACTTCTCTTGTAAATTGTCTCTTCAAGTCCCTTGATCACTTTGTTTTTACTGAGTTGTTTATCTTTTTCTTATTGATTTATGGGAATTCTTAATACATTTTCATTATATGAATTGAAAATGTCTTTTCCCACTCTGTGGCTTGTTTTCTTCATTCTCTTAATGGCATCTCTTGATGAATAGAAGTTTTTTTTTACTTTAGTCCAAGTTTTTCAATCACTTCCTTTGTTATTAGAGCTTTTTTGTATCTGTTTAATTGATCTTTCTCTATCTCATACTATGAAGATATTAGTCTATATTATCTTCATTAAATTTTAATGTTTTATTTTCTCCAGATAGATCCTCAATCCATTTGGCATTGATTTTTGTGTAAGGTGAAGTAGGGGTCATTTCATTTTTTAAAACATTTAAATAAATAATTGACTCAGCATTGAAAAGATTATTCTTTCTCACTACTCTGCAGTGTCATCTGTGTTATACTCCAAGCATCCACATGTGTAGGGGTCTGTTTCTAGACTCTGTATTTCATTGATCTATTTATCTATCCCCAAATCAATACTATGTTCTATTAAAAACTGTGTCTTCATATGTCTTGAATCTATTCAAATACTTCCTTTTTAATAATTTATGATTTTTGCTTATTCTTGACACTTTGCACTTCTTTATTAGATTTGGAATCATCTTGTTCTACTTAGAATTTTAAGTTGGATTGCATTAAATACTGAGATCAGTTTTGGGGAGGCTCATTTTATTTGCAACATGGAGTATTCTAATCCACAACATGCCTTACATTTATTTAGATATTCTGTTACTTATTTCACTAATGTTGGTACAGGTCTTGAGCATCTTTTGTTAAAATTATTCCTAGGCAATTGAAATATTTTCTAATTATTTTGCTTATATATAGAAATACTACTGATTTTCAAAATAATGACTTGGTATCCAGTAACTTTGCTAAATTAAGTTATTAATTCTAAAAGTCTGCACTACTGTATCATGGGCAGATAACAACAGTTTCACTTTTATTTTCCAAACTTATACATTTATTTATTTACTTACTTACTTATTTACTTATTTATGCATTGCACTATCACTTCCAGTACAATGTGTAATAGGAGGAATGGTAGCAAACATGCTTTTTCTATTTCCAATCTCAGAATTTGAAATTTATGCCTAGTTCTTTGTATTTACCTTCATATTTAGGTATTTAATCCACATGAGGCATTTTTTTAAAAAATATCATGAGAAGTAGGAATTCCACTCAATTTTTTCTACATATTGATATTTTTTCCCAGTGCCATCTTCTAAATAATATGTTCTTTTGCTATTGATTTGACCTGTCATTTTGACTATGTACCAGGTAAACAATGAAGGCTACTTATATCAGTATGGGAGTGATAAATTTGGTGGGACAGCCAGATTCTCGGTATTTTTTGAAAGACCTTTTTTCTAATTTAAGTGTTAATACAACCCACAAATACAGAAAAGAGTGCACATACTCTGAGTGTGACAGGAGAGTGATGAGGGTTTCTAAATGTTTTCTTGGCTAAAGAGTACTTCATTCTTATCATAGATACTCTTTGTAAGGAAGGGCAGCAGTTCACTATAAATCTGCTTGATACTAAGAGTCGAGGCAATAATGGATAACCTCCTGACACTATCATATGAAGTTGTTCGTGTGCATCTGATCTGTTGGCAAAGAATAGCAGAGGAAATGTATATCTATGCATGCAGGCTGCTCCAAAAGGAAGCTAAATAAGTTCTTTTCCTGAAAGCTTTAAAAAAAATATGAATAGGTGTTGGACTCTGTCGAATGCCTTTTATGCATCCACTGAGATATTTGTGTGGGTTTTCATAGGTAGCACTATAATGTGGTATTGATAGATTTTCTAATATTCCCTGCATCACTGTGTTTAACCCTTCATGATCATGATAATGTTATATGTAATATGTTATTCAGTTCAGTTAGCTAATGTAGTAGATGCTATTTGTGCCCTGCTCATATCCACTTGGGATGAACCACTTCTGTGCATGCTGAGCCAACTACCAGTATCTGTGATTCTTGGCCTGAGAGTTTTCTCTAGTCACTGGAACCTCCTCTGTCTGTACAGGTCAGGCTGCAAGTACCAGAGAATTAACACGTTTTCCTATCCCAGGAGCAGCCCTCAACCAATGGCTGATGGAATTGAGAAGATAAAGGACCCTATTTCCATGCCCCTTGGGAGGGATAAAACTGAGACATGTGTTCTACATTGGTTCCTGCTAACCTAATGGATTAAATGCAAGTTGCCCATAATAGTAACTTGCTTGAAAATGCACTTGCTTCTTTCTTTCATCCTCTTACTTCACACACTTACTGGTATTTCGTTGAGTCCCCTTCCAAATAAATCATTGCCCATGAATCCTTATCTTAGGGTCTGCTTCTGGGGTATCCCAAAATAAGGTAACTAACATTTTCTTTTGCATTTTGTATCTATGTTCAGAAGTAAAATCAGTCTGTAATTTTTAAATCTTATATTGCCCTTTTCCAATTTTATTATGAAGGTTCTACAATCCTAATAAAGTTAGTTTGATAGCTTTACTTTTACCCCTTATATTAGAGAGTAATTATCTATTCTTCAAAAGTTCAGTAAAACTCATACACAAAACCATCTGGGTATGATGTTTTGGGGGAGGAAAAAGGGAGCTTTGATTGCAATCATAATTTCTTTAATAGCAATTGGTTTATACAAATTTTCTATTTCTTCTGTGTCAATTTTGCCATATTTTATATAATGAAAGAAAGTTATTCATTTTATCTAGGATTTCAAATATACTGATTTATAGTTGTTCATAACAGTCATGTAAGTGTTACAGTGAAGCTGGCTTATACTGGTTAATGAGAGATGATGATTTTTAAATTTTCAGAAACTCCATGAGTGGTTAATGTCACCTTGGTAATTGGCCATGGTGGGAATATTTACATCATGGAAACTGGCAAACACCACGTATTAGGAATTTTTTTTTCCTGGTGAACTGATAGTTATAATTACCAGCACACCACTGGCTATTCTCACATTTCACTGGTCCCTTCTTCTCCATCTCCTTTATTGATTTCTTCTCTTTTCCTTGACTCAACATTTCAGTGTCCCATTGCACAGTCTTTGGTCCCCTTCTCTTCTCTGTCTACACGGACTGGCCCTGGTGATCTCATCTAGTCTCAGGGTTTTAAAACCCACCCGTATTCCCATAAGTCCCAAATTTATATCTCCAGCAGCCTGGACCTTCTCCTAAATATTAGACTCATTTGGCTGGTTGTCAACTCAACATCTCTTCCTTGCTATCTAATAGACATCTTAAATTTAACATGATCAAAACTGACTTCCTGATATATTCCCTCAAGCCTGCTCCCCTGGCAGGCTTCCCATCTCAATCATTGGCAACTCCATATTCTAGTTACTCACGCTGAAAGTCTTATAGTCATTCATGATGTCTGTCTTTCTCTCATACCCTACATACAATCTGTTAGAAAATCATGTTAGCTGTACATTAAAATATACACAAATCTGCCAATTTCTCATTATTCTACCCTAAGTCCCCACTATCTCTTAACTGAATTATTGCCATAGCTTTCTAACGGGTTTCCTTACACCCACACTTTCCCTCCCTAGAATGTATCATCAAATCCTTGAAGTAGCTGGAATGATCCTTTTGTCAGCATCAGGTCATGCTACTCCTCTGTTCAAAACTTTCTGATGGCTCCCAGTTTCACTCAGAGTACAAGCCAGAGTCCTTTGTGATGGGCTTCACTTTACCTCTCTGACCACATCTCCTACTAAATTCCCCTCCCCTCAAGGCCTACTCCAGTCACACTGATCTTTTCATTCTTCTTCTTCAAAAAAAAGTCACAAAACCCACAAAACAACAGGCAAGCTCCTCCCTCAGGGCCTCTGTCTGAAATGCTCTTCCCCCAGGTAACTACACAGCCTACTTCCTCACTTGATTCAAAAAAATATGTTATATGATCATTGTTTATGTTTCTCCCCTCACTGTAATCTTAGCCCTACAAGGGTAAGAATTTTTCTGCTTGTTCACTGACACAGCCCAACAGTGAAGCAGAAGATTGCCGGACATACTGGGGTGCTCAGTATACATCTGCCGAATTAGTGAAGATATGACCTTGCTGCTCTTGTTGAGTTAGGTTCAGGGCTATACCTAGTCTCTCCAGGGTGGTCTCAGGTCACACACTGTCTGTGCTGCCATGTTGCACCTTCTGAGAGGAGCTTCCATGCTGTCCTTTCCTCTGACTGGAGGAAGCAGACCTAGTGTTCTTAGAAAAATAACAGGCAGTTGGAACCACTCCATCCCTTCTTCACCATCTGTAAGTGTGAGATCCTGCTTGCAATGAAAAGAAACTTTATTCTTCTCTGGCTGAGAACCCCACTCTCCTCTGGGATCCCCCAAATTGGGACTGAGATTGGAGATTGGAGAAAGCAGATTTAAAGTTTGGGTAGGTTTACCTGTGCTTACCAGCCTATATTCCCTGAATTAATGGTCTCTATTTAAAGAAAAAAGAACCTACTTTTAATTCCACCCCTGAAATTAGAAAGTTAGTCCTTAATCAGGCAAATACAAACAGGTAATGATTCAGAAATGGGTTTAACAATTTATTGAGGAGATTCAACTCAGTGGAGTATAACAGTTTTATTTTTTGCAATTACCTCTTTAAACTATGCTCTGATAAGTCCTCCATTTCCTGTTTCTTAACAGCATCTTCAGCTGATTCCATAACTTTCTTGTCACTCTTGCTAATGAAAAGTCCAGTTCAATTTCAAAGTCTATTAAAGCTCATCCTCTCTCCTCCCTGCAGCACAGGCCGGAGCAGTGACCTCTGGATTTTGGAAGCAGAGGGGAGATGCACACATCCTGCCCTCTCCTCTACTAGGTCTCCATCTTCTGGGGTATTAGCAGGCTGGAAGGAGAGATGGTGCAGGCAGAGGTCATCTTACATCACTGGCCACATGAGTGTGGCAGGGAGATGTCCCTGAACAAGCCCTGTTTTGATATGGTTCTGTTTGATGCTGGTGGCCTGGTTTTGCACGAATACCATTCAAGGTATTTTTTGAGAGTGGCATCAAATTTTGTCTGATTCCCTCCTCATTCCACCCTTGGTACCAAGAATCCCTCAGTGAGAGACAACTGGGTCTCTTTTTGGTCTGGCTGGTGGTCTGGGTCTTTGCCCTCCTCTCCTGATAGGGCATCACTTCACGTGGCCCAGTGGCTGCCTTGACAACCATATGTCTCCTCCCTCCTGCTGCAGTTTCTATGCTCCTTGCATGATGTCATCAGAACCCCCGAGGTCTGTCCCACACCCTCTGAGAGTCCTGGGGGCCTGGGCTGAGGCTGTCCCAATGATCATTTCCTTACATGTCATGATACATTATAGTTCTGTCTCATTCTGATAACCTTCCTTTAGAAATATCCAGACAAGAAGCAAGTGCCAGTCTCTAGATTCAGGGTTATCTCCTCTCCCCATCAGTTGACTGTCAAGATATCCTAAGAATTCTGTCATCACACATTGGCCCTCCCTGGAACGCAATGTCAGAGCAGGATTTAGATCCCATAGCTCAGCAAGCATACATCTGAGGGTGAGGTAACAGCATCACTTCTTGTGAGCACCTCCAGTATCCATGAAAGGTTCCCTTGGAGCCTCCTCTCCAGCATGTGGCATGAGGAGATGTGGCAGCTGTAGGTAGATGTTTCCTTTCCACAGTAGAGAGATGTCTAGGAAGGAGCTTCCCAACCAGGGACTACAATTCCCAACCCCTTTGTGTCTAGGCTGTCTCCTCCTACAACTGCCCAGTGGAAGCTTGAGAAAGTTTCAGGAGAGCACAATCATCCCCACGGGAGCCCTGCCTAGATGTGAATATAATGTTGCTGTACAGCAGGTCTGATGCCTCAGTTTCCTTACAGCCTCCCCTCCTTGGAAGCACTAAAGCAGAGGAGGGAAGAACAAGTGATGACAGTGTGGAGTTTCGTGCTGCCCAGGCGCTTTCCAGATGCTCTCTCTGGCTCGGCTTAGTGGGAGCTGGTGCGATCTTGTAGACAGGCAGTGGCTGGAATGTTGGGCCAGCGTTCCAGTCCCAGCTTCCTCCTCACTCCTGGAGTAACTGGGAAATCCCAGATTGGATGTAGGTGCCTCCCTGTAGGAAGGGGAGTGGTCCAAGTGCCTCTCATTCGAAACAAATAGGTGTTCTAATGAAAACTGGACAGAGCCTTCAGACAGGATGGAGTTTTGCTACTTAGATTGACTGGTTAAGTCAGGTCAGCAGGGAGAAGCAAAGAAACAGACAAACAAAACAACCTGTGTGAAGAGCTTGGCTCAGCTAATCCAAAAACAGGTCTGATGTTGCTGGGTTTGTTTTTTTTTTTCAAACACCTGTGATATTTTTCCTCCAGGGATTTAAACTGTAAAAATGGAGTTGGCAACCTCTCTTTGAATTTTCCCCTAGGATTCTGTGCTTCAGGGAAAACCCAGCCTGGGTCAATGGCCTGGAGAATTGTCCTGAAGAGTCACCTGCCCTGGCATCTGTCACAGGGACCAGCAGTCAGGGGGCAGCCCTGCTGCCAGGGACAGAGAGCAGGGCAGACTGAGTCTGCTGTTAGCCTGTGACCATGGAAAGGAGACCTGTGTAGTCAACCCGCAGGACACCAGCACCATCGTTTGTTTTGCTTTTAAACTCTGTTTGAGCCACTATGTAATCTGCCCCAAGTGATTGATCGTTTTGAGGAACTGATTGGCACTTGAGTTTCTTGGGTCTCTTTTTTGTGTTCCTGGAATTCAGAGCACCAAAAATATCATTTTACTCTGTCTCATGTTATATCCTTTTGAGATGTCTACAACATAGGCATTTTGTAGAAAACCTAAGGGTCAACACTAATATAGAACTGACTTTAAAAAAGCAAGAGGACACCAAAATTCTCTTTGTTCCACAAAACGTATATTTACTCCCGCTATATTTATCAGCGAGCGTTTCACTCACTGTGTGTCACCATTTGAGGGAACAAAGGCATCTTTCTGGCTCTAGTAATCTCAGGATACCCAGTGGCTATAGTGGGCTTGGCCTGCCGACCAGCTCCAATGAACCTGGTTTTTGTTTCAGTTTTCCATTTTGTTTATTCCTCCACTGTAGTAATAGCCAGCATTGGAAGAGGGCCTCACTGCTCCTACAGCGCTGTTACATGCACTGCCTAATCAAACCCTCGCAGTATCTACAGAGTACGTTGAGCAGAATATTAGTAGGAGCCCGTCTGTGGCGAGTCACATACTGGTTTCACCATCATATCACGTGGATCTGGTTGCCTTGGTGTGGTTCTGGGTCATACGCTTTTTTTACCTATAAAAAGGGTGTACAAAATGAGACAAAAAGTAGGAAAGAAAGAAAAGGAGGAGACATTGGGTAAGAGAAAGCAGAGAATGAAGATAGGTCGGGGTGTTAAAGTAACGCCTAAGTGTTTAACCAACTGGGAGGCTCAGCTGTCGGAGTTGAACACTCCATCAGGTGGACTTGCCGACTCCCTTCTCTGACCTATCACAAGGCCAGAAATGACCTGAGCATCTCGTGGGGGCACTTACTTCAGTATCTGCTGCCTGAGCTGATTACCATGGATGATTTATAACACTTCCTCCTGAATGGAGGAGTTCTTGTATTTTTATATGTATGAATCTCACTTGCCTGTTCTTGTCATAAAATAACTGGTAACAAATAACGCCTTCCGACAATCTAATTTTCTCTTGCCTAGACAATTTCAAATAGCATTAGGGAGAATATTTTTCCACTAAATTGATTGAATTAGTGAGTTGCTTTGGTAACATGCCTACTGTATTATAATTTAGTGAACTAATTGTTTTCCCAAACTCAGGGAAGGTAGACCCTTGCTCTGTGCACAGCACCAGTGGCAAAGACTAACTGTTGCTTTCTCCCTCGTGTGTTCTGAATTTTTTTAAAAAAATAGGAGATTGTCTGGAAATCTCTAGAAAATCATGCCACATTAGCTTCTATATTATTATTCACTTTGATATTTAATTATTTGCTGCCTTTAACATTGTTTCAAGCATCTATGGCTTAGCTCACTGACTCAACTGAAAACTCAAGGACAGGGCTGTGGACTAAATTATGTCTCCCTGAATCCATATGTTGAAGCCTTCAAAATGTCACTTATTTGGAGAAAAGGCCTTTCAAAGAAGTAATAAAATTAAAATGAGGCTGTTAAGGTGGGCCCTAATCCAATCTGACTGTGTCCTTATGGAAAGAGGAGATTAGAACATGTGAGGAGGGATGTGAGGGATGGACACACGTAGAGGAAAAGCCACATGAGGACACAGCTAGAAGGCAGCCATCTGCAAGCTGAGGAGAAAGGCCTCAGAAGAAACCAAACCTGCTGGCATCTTGGTTCCAGATTCCAGAACTGTGAGAAAATCTATTGGTTAAACCACCCAGCTGGTGGTATTTTGTTATGGCAGCCCGAGCAGACCAGTGCAGACAGTGACACACTTCTCTGATGCATCCTGCCCCATGGTGCCTCACAGAATGCTCAGCACACGATTTAGATGGCACTTAATAATACCATGTGCATTTATTTTAATTTTTATTTTTTAGTATTTAAGAAAATCTGTTCATGAAACCTCTAACATAATTCACTCCATATGCAGTTATTTCGGTTTGTTGGCCGTCAGTTCTCTATCTTCAGTAACAAAGACTAAATCATCTGTTTGAATAGATAGTGTAGGTCCATGGCGAATATTTTAAGCATTGTGAAATGCTGTATAGTTAAAGGTAAACCTCACTTGCACCTCAGTCCATCCACACTCTTTCCTGGAGGCTGTCATCATCACCAGTGAGGGGTTTGTCTGTCTTTCCAGATACCTTCTTGCTTAAAAATGTGTGTGTGTGTGTGTGTGTGTGTGTGTAACAGTACATTATAGATATATAACTTACATATTTATGCACATATATGCTTTATGAAAATCTCACTATATATACATATAAATATATACCCTCCTCTCTGATTTTCTTTTCTGTTATTTTTAAACAAATGATAGCCTAATGCACATATTTCTACTTTTTAAAGAGCATAAATTTAACAATATATCTTGGGAGTGGTTCCACATAGGACATCCAAATCCACCACATTCTCTGTAACTTACTTTGTTACACTTACTTTAAATGCATTATCCTCCCTGCTTCCTCCCTAAATAACCTACACACTTCACATGGATAGCCACATGGAGCACAAACAGGAAATGTAACTTCTAAAGAAGCTCATTCTTGCTGCCATTTCTTGATAGGAATATTTGAATGGTTTAATCAGGCACTAAAGCTGAAGACATTAAACAGAAGGGCACAGTTTTTAGGCAGTCCAGATAATCGGGAATAGTCACAGCCAGACTTTCTCAGACTAACCGCATGTGCTTCTAGTCAGTACAGTAACTGCAGGTACACGCCAGCAATCATATTTATAGCCGGTGTGCCCTCTGACTTTATTATGCAATTAATATTGTACCAAGAAATAATACAATTTTTAAATAATCATGCATAAATTCACTAGGCTGGAAAACCAAAGTGTTTTTCCTTGCTCCCTACTAGTACTTGTTCATTTGTATACATAGTTTGATAGTTTTGATTACAAATCAGAGCAAATATGTATTCTGCTTTTTACTCAAAGTGAATCATAAGCACTGCTATTTGTTACTATGTTCATATAATAATAGTTTTACATGGTTGCATAATAGTCTATCCAGTTGATGTATTGTTTCCTTTAACTTAAAAGATGGACAACTATGTTATCTGAGCTGTAATTAAAGATTACAAGAAAATCAATCTGACACATATTAATAGTATATATAAATGTTATTGAGCTACAATGTAATTGATTACAAAATGGAGAGCAGCTGACATAAATTATAGCAACTATTCTCTATATCTTATGAAATCAAAACATTTTAGGAGAGAAGCTATAGAAAAGGAAACTGTTCAGCTGCCCTCCTGAAAAAGGAATAGACCTTTCTGTTCCTTTAAGCATTGGTTTCAGAAAATGAAGCTGCATTGTTTTTCCTTTCCTGCAGCTGGACCTCTACTTGTACAGAGGTGGAGGGAGCAAAATTGTGAATTGTGTTCCTCAAATCAGATTAGGTTTATTAGACTAACTTCCTAACAACTAGCCATCAATTCTTATGAATAATTAATGGTCTTCTTTAACTAATTAACTTAGAGAATATGTATTGAGCACCTATCATATGCTGGATGTGAAAACATAGAGAAGAAGATAACCTCTGCTCCCTTAGTGTTTACAGTCTAGGCAAGGTGTAGAACAGTAACCAAATAAAGTAATTACAAGCTTTAGGAAGTGCTAAGAAAGAAATAAACAGGGCACTATCACAGATAGAAGTGAAGACGGGGCATCCTTCAGATAGGTGATCAGCAAAGCCTCTCTGAGTGAGTCACATCGACACTGAAGCTTGAAGAAGAAAGAGTCAGCCAACAGAGAGGAGGAGAAAGAGGGAACAGTGGGGCAAAGGCTATAAGGCATGGTGAAACCCAGCAGGTTTACTGTGGCCAATGGGACTGCAGTGCGCTGGGCAAGAGGAAGGCAGCCCTGGGTGAGGTGGGGAGGAGGGCAGAGCCCCACCATGCATGACGAGGACACCATGGAAAGAACCTAGATTTCATTGTATGTACAATGGGAAACCAGATGTAGGTTTTAAGCAGGTGAGTGGAATAACAGAAACCATGTTTAAGAAAGAACTTTTGGCTGCTGTGTGGAAAATAGATTTGGGGGGAGGTCAAGAGTGGCAGTGGAGAGAATAATTTGGAAGACGTTGGTGTCACCCCTATGAGAGGTGACAATGGCTGGAACCTCAGTGGTAGCAGAGGTGATGGAGACTAAGGGATGGGTGGATTTCCATCAGAGATAGAACTGACAGCGGAAATGGCTGTGAAGGATGAGGGAAAAGGAAGATGTCAATAATGACTTTGGGGCTTCCAGGGGGCCCCAAGTTTAGAAGTCAAAGGCAGGAAATCAAGAGTTCTCTTTGGATCTTTAAGTTGGAGATGCCTTATGAGACATCCAAGTAGCATTGTCAGCTCAGCAGTTAGATATATGAGGCTGAGATCAATTTGGGGGTTGTCCGCAGTCTGATGATATTTAAAACCTGAAGACTGGATGAGACCCTGAAGGATAATGTGTAGTTGGGAAGTGAAGGGGGCCCAGCACTGAACCTGTAACCTTCCCAAAGATGCACAGTGTTGACCAGAAGTAAATCCCCACCTGGTGGGACCTCAGGCTCTCCAAGGATTCATCATGTAGTCATTATTAACTGCCTTCTCCATGTCTGGGAAACTATCCAGGGAAATTTTTTCCTTTCAGGTATTTTAGTTTCTTTCCTGCCCATCTCTCTTAACCTTGGTATCCTCTGACCCTAGGAACCCTCCTATGAGAAAAAGAGAAGCAAGTGTGGACAAGGTTGTTCACGCTTAGAGACCCTGTGGCCTGTCACCTTTAGCAGTTGTATGTTGGAAGCTCTGAACGGCTGCCAGAGTATTTTGCCATTTGCTTCTCTGTTTTCAGGGGTATGAGTAACAACAGTGGGTCCTCCCTGAGAGCCAGAACCCCCCAGGCTCTAACTTCTGCATCTTCCAGTAGCTTGTGGGTCAGCACTTCACGGCTTAGATGCTCTATAGTGAGACTATAAAGTAAGGAGTCAGAAGGGACCTTTGAAAGCAAAAAGTGTAAGCCTCCCATTGTACAAATGACAGGATTGACCCACCCGGGCCCCCACCCCATGAAATGGAAGGTATTTCAGGTTTCATTTCAGCAACCACTGATCAAGCAAAGCTCATCAGCCTTCATTCAATCCAAGAGATGACTTCGCTGTGGATCCTAAGAAAAGACCAGTGCAATGTTTAAACCTCTCTAATTGGAAAAAGAAATTGAGAGCATTTCCAGGCCTGAAGCACAGGTATGCTGAGAAATGCCTGACTAGTGCTGCACTTCCTCCCAGCCTGAAGAAATTAGGTAGATTCTGTATCCTGGGCGATCTCCAATGTGAGGCCTGCATCGCAGAGTGTGCAGGCTCCGAGTATGCTGTACTGTGAGTGACCATAAAAAGAAGGCAAGAGGGCCTGTAAATTAGAGAGATGGGTTTTGCATTGGCCTCAGGAAACCCCAAGCTACACAAAAGGCACCATCTCCACGTGGCCGAATAACAATAGTTTGACGTGTTAAATAATCGATAAAGCTTGCTCTTCCATAAAGACTTCCATAAAAACAAGAACCAGAGGATGTAATGAATTCAGGGGGAAAGGATACTGTTTAATCCTTTCTGAGAAATGTCTGATGAGACCAACACGCACTGTTTTCTGATTCTGTCTTCTCCACCTGATATTTTGCACTTGACTTATATGAAGAAGTATTTCAATGCCTGTTTGTAATTTCAGTGAATTGAGGCACATACTCTTCCTCCTAGGATGTCAAGATTCTTAAATTTTGGGTGCAGCAGGAGCTTTAAAGATAATTTAGTGCATCTCTCTTACTTTCCAAAGACAAAACTAGAGAGTAAGGGGCTTGGTCAAAATTACAGTGATTAGAGAGACAGGCCCACCATCCAGGACACATGATGGATAGCCCTGCTTTTCCCATTGTTTGAATTCAAACTAGTAGAGAGCTGCTTGACATGGGTGAGATTTTGTTTTCTTTGTTAACTGTTTATTTTATACAACTTTGACTTTTCATTCTATTAAGAACTTGTGGGGACACAGGAAAAAGGAAAAGATACTTGGCAAGTAATCACTGTTAGCATTTTAATGTATTGCTTCCCAGTTTTTTTTCATTTTAATGTATTGCTTCCCAGTTTTTTTTCTGTGCGTATTTTAAAATAATTGTTATTTAGTGTGTTTAATGTAATTTTCATTTTTTCAGTTAATATAAGCATTTTTAATGAATGCAGAATATTCAGGCAAATGGATTTACTATAATTCACTGAATGTTTCTGTGGTTGTTGGGCGTTTAGGATGATTCCAGGTTTTTGCTACTGTATATAACAATATTTTTATATGATATGTACATTTCTTATGGCATATAACTTTCCTGACAGATTATACCTTCAATATGGAACTCCTGAAATGGAATTAAACAGCCATGATTACTACTACTTAAATAGTCACAGAGTCATCGGATTCACTCTTGCTTTACACCATTAAGTGTAATCATTAAAAATATTTGCTAATTTCCTCATCAAAAATGGCAATGGTTTGAGCTCTCACTTCTTTTATGGCTGCCGAGTCCTCTTCTACACATCTTTACTCTTCCTACCTTAAGCTTTTTAGCTTTTTAGTTGCTTATAGTTCCCTGAACACAACAGCCTACTCCATGGATCTTGTTTTTAGATCTCTTATGATAAAATAGGAACCCCAAAGATAAGGTATTTTGTTCATCTATAGGTTCCCAGGATCTTGCCTAGCACACAGTGGGTGCTCAGTAAATATGTATTTAACAAATGGGTGAATGAATGAATGAGCACATGAGGCTGGACAGTGCCCCCGTGTTTGTTTAGTCGCTGTGATTTCTGAGTGCACTGCCTGGTTATGTCCTTTGTCCATTTATTTATCATTGCTTTTTATTGATTTTTACTAGTATTTTAATATGAGAAAATAGAAACTCTTTGCCTGTCACATTTGGGCCAATAATTTTTTCCAGCCTATAGTTTGCTTCATATTTTCAAATAGAGAGAAGGTGGGCTAGTAAATATGTTATCTCTTGCTGCATTTTGTCTACTTAAAAGGTGCTAAGAAGATGGTGGCAGGGGCGGGGGCCAGGTGGGAATGAAGAAAGAGAGGAGGGGAAAAGAGAGAGGGAGGGAGAGCAGAGGGGAGAGGAAGAGAGAAGAGAATTCTAAGGTAATGAGTTCTGAATTCTGAGAAAAGTCTAGACAATTTGGTTACTCTGTTGAAGCAGATTTCATGGGTCGACTGTGTGAAAAGAGTAACTGTGTCGACCACATTTCTCACCCTCTGAAGCTGAAAAGGTCAACCAGCCCCTGCATGCAGTGGAAAACAAATTCTCCTCCTCCATATAGAGAAGTAGGTTTCCATTAAAAGATACACAGAGAGACTGAGTAATTTCTTAATCTATTCCATTTGTAAATGAGAAAGGAAAACACTCAGTAGTTGTCCTTAAATCGTTAGTGAATCAACCCTGCCCGCAGGAAACAAACCCATACCACCCTGTTTCCATTGAAAGGAGAAAAAAGACTCCTCTTGCTTTTTTTCCCTTTTGTTGTCAGATGTGCTTTTCATGTTTTTAAAAACATATCAAAAATTGTATAATAATATTGTCCCTCTGAGTCTGTTGCTGGATTTGCAAACTTTAATGTTTTTCTGGTTAATATTTTATAAAGCAGACAAACTCATAAAATGCGCGCTGTCAGGAGCCTTCAAGATAACATCAGCCCCCTCTAATCAAAGTGGAATTACCCAAGATTGTTGGATCTACTTTTTGGAAGAGGAGATTTCTGATTCACAAGCAAAAACAAAATCAAATACACCCTCCTCCCCTCAAAAAACCAAACCAAACAAACAAAACCAAAAAAACAAATAACAACAAAACTCCAGAGCCTAGGAGGTGGCTCTGAACACATATTTGAAAGATGAATAAATGATTGGCGTTGCCCTACCTTGGATGGTGGTTGTTTCCAATGTGTGCCCCCAGAACCACTCTCCGTCCTCTACCTAATTTGCTGCCTGGGAGGCTGACCCACTCAGGCCACATCAATGGGCTCCCTTCACCTGTGGCTTTCCGGGTGGGTTCAGCCAATGAGGAGTCCCAGAGGAGTTTGGAGGGATGGAACAGAGTGAACTTGGGATATTGATTTCCTTGGCATACTCCCTGCGAGATTGCCTTCGGCTGGCTGCTTTCCAGAGGTCGCAGCACCTGTCAGGTGATGCTCTCGCCTGGTCCAGGTTCCAGTGGTCCCCTGACCCTCATCCCTTCTGCCTAGGAGCTCTGTGCTGTCCCTCATAGTTCCTTCTCTGCACCCTGCCCACACCTTAGTGAATGCACCTTTATTAAACTCTCCTTGAATTACCTGATCTGAATGTGTCAGCCATTTCCTGCTGGTACACAATTGGTATGAAAGGTCATGGGGTGTGTGCATGTTGTAGTGGCTGCTCCCTAAAATTCAGCCTGCCGTCTGCGCACCAACCTGTGTGCCCTGGGGGAGAGGGGCCTTCTCCTAATGCACATACAGGAGGGTGTGGGCTAGTGGCCCCTTGGGCTGAGTGCATGTATATGAGGCTCAGCTTTTTAAAGAAGAAAATCTGCTGATAGATCCATCTTCGCTGTTGTCCCTCCCTCCCTGCTTATCCTGTGAGCTGTAGCTTTGTCTGTAGCCTGAGTGAGTCATTTCTACCCACAGCTGCAGCCACAAAAGCAGTAACAAGGTGTGTGTGGGGGGGGGGGGTGGCGTCCCCATTGCTCTCCAAATGTTGACTGCTTTGGCTGTTTCTACAGAAGCAGAAAGACCACAAACCAATAACACTTCCTCTGGTTGTTGGGTGTTTTGTTTTCACTTGTTCCTTCAGTTGTGTTGTCATGCAGACTTGCTCTCACCCAACACATCCTCTCCCTCGCGTGATGCACAGTGGGCAGAACCAGCTCTAACCACTGCCATCTTTAGTGTGGACGATGAAAGCTGATCTAGAGGACAGAGCACACCTCAGTGCAGTGAAATGACCTGCCCTTACCTCACCCCTCTCCCTGGTGGGATGTGAGACCCAACCCTGTGGGTGGGCTTGGGCTTCCAGCCCCTTTATTGTCCAATTTCCCTTGCCAGTCATCACTGATGATTTTAATTGACTTCACAACTTCTGCCTCAGCGCCTGGAATGCTCCCAAGGAAGGATGCTGTAAACTGCACGTTAGAAATAGGATGTGTCACTCCATTCTGTCTGTCTTCAGTGACTGAGGGTGTGCTGGCTGTGGGGAGGGAAGGAGACAGTCACCTCTCCTCATCCACACACAGGAATTGACAGTTACCTGGGTTACTAGACTGGGCTAAGTTCCCCAGATCCGACTTGGTTGTTCCGTTCAGATATTGATTTCTATTTTCCTCTCCCCTGTGCTTTCTGAAACTCATCTGACCCTCTGACTATTCAGCTCCTCGTGCAGCACAGGCTTCTCCCTATAATGCTCATGTCGAACTGATTTTAGATCAGAATCCAACAGATCCTTTCAGCAGTACTCAAAGAGATGAAATCTCTAGCTGCAGACTGTTCTTGCTGCTGAAGAGAGACTGGCTAGATTTCAGCA
Organism: Camelus ferus; assembly: GCF_009834535.1. NCBI lineage: Eukaryota > Metazoa > Chordata > Mammalia > Artiodactyla > Camelidae > Camelus > Camelus ferus. Next base: position 81,710,715 of record NC_045696.1, on the reverse strand, counting down.
GCAATAATTAATTTCAAAGAAATTTTCCATCTCCAGGCCTTTGCATCTCATTAATTATTTTCAAGGTAGATTGAATTTGCTTTACAGGATCTTAGAATCCCTCTTTGCAATAAGCAATTTAATGTGAAATTGCTGACCTGTACTTGCCTAATCTAGCCATGGATTCGTAATCCTTCTACAATTTAGAGTTACATCATCTTAGAGCTGCAACTGAGTTTCCAGTAGCATAATGATCACTTTTTTTTTTAACCTGTAATGAGCAGCAGTATTACTGAAGTGCACAGGAAAGCTTCAGCTAGTTACTGAGAATTACAGAATATCAATCGTCGACTTCTATGCTGTGGGCGGGTGGTAGCATATTAGAAAATGAAACTGTAGGTCATTTGGGGAAAATATTTCAGTGAAATCCACCAACCTGGGTGATGTGCTGAATCTTAAACCAGAAAGAAAGAAAACCAAACCAAACCAAAAAAATGATTGTTTTTCTCTTTGAAGGACAGATAGCAACAACTTTAAATGCTAAATAGCATCGTCCTAAATCCTGGCAGGTGCCCCTCAGGGACTGTTGTCTGAACTGCCAATCAAGTCACTTGCTTTCCTGCCCTCTGTCCTTCCTGCCTTTTGCACCTTTCAGTCAGTGTTCTGCAGTGATTAATAGAGAGTTGTCAGCCTTTTATTTCAAAAGACTTCTCTATAATATTAGAACTATATTAGGGTTATTTACAAATCAATCTGCATTATGGCTTAATATCATCACACCTATATGGCAGCCAGTGGTAGGCAGAATCTCTAAACTTTTGACTTATTTCTGTTTGGCCCTAAGTTAGGTCCTTTCTGCTTCAAAGGTTGCCAAGTGCTTTAGAAACCGATTCCCCTGGAGGCCCCTTGATCCTCTGTGTGAAGAAACAGTCACAGCAGTAAGAAAGAGTGTGCATGGGGAGTCAGGAAGATAGTGGATGAAGAGCCCACAGTCCAGTGAGACAGGAGATGTGTGCGTTTAGGAGCACCCTTACCCTGAGATGGAACCCAGAACTTTAAGAAGGGTTCCTGTCGGGTGGGGCTGAGGTTCCCGGAAAGGAGAGGGTAGATCCCCAGTGGTTCTCAACCAGGGCAGTTTTGTCCCCGTGGGGACATCTGACAATGTCTAAAGATGATTTGGGGTGGCATAACTTATGGGTGGACACTAGGCTCAAAACAAGAGCATGGCTTAAAGCAGTCTTAGGCCGGGAGCTGATGGATCCAGGCATTTACCTTCCTCTCTCACCAGTTCCCGCCTGCCTCCTGATTGCACATGGGTCCTCATACCACGTCCACCTCTAAGGTCTCCTGTTCACTCCCAACCTCCCCACCCAATCCTGAGCACAATGTTTCCCCACTCGGCACCACGGGTATCATGGCTTTGTTGGGGAGGGGCGCCCTGTGTCTTGCAAGATGTTAGGCAGCTTCCCTGACTCTGTAAATCACTTCCTCCTTTTGTGCCTCACTTTCTTCATCTGTTAAATCAGTCAGTTATTCAAATGACAAATATCTATATTCTAGGAGCTTCCTTGGACTTGAGGATACCACAGTGAAGATGTCCCTGCCCATAGTTAGCTTACATTCTGTGGGGGATAACATGATAAAAACATAATTAAATAGAAATTTAACATATTATCAGGCAGAGAGAAGTACTATGAATAGCAATAAGCAAAGGAAGGGATAGAGAGTCATAGGAGCTATTCTTTTAGCCAGGAACATCAGGGAGGGCCTCTCTGAGGAGGTGACATTTCAGTCCTGAATGGAATGTAGGAGCAAGCCATGGAGTTGTGATGGAAGGGCATTCCAGGCAGAGAGAATAGAGAGGGCAAAGGCCCTGAGACAGGGGTGGGCTTGGTGTCCTCAGACCAGTGGGGCAGAGGGAGTGGCAAGGGCTCAACCCACTGTTTTGTTCTAAGAGAGGAACCTTTGGGAAATTTCAAGAAAAACATATGGATTAGAGGAGTGTCTTCTGTGGCTGAGATTCTGCTGGCTGAGGAGCAGCTGTAGTCAGTTATTCTGAGCCCCAGTTGCACACTGGGGTCACCTGGGCTGCTCTGTGCACAGGTTCCCCCCAAGACCAACTAAAATCAGAGCCTTTTGGGGGTGAGATCATCAATATTTTATAAAAGCTCAGCAGTCAATGCTAATGGGTTGCCAGAGTTGAGGGCTTCTGATTTAGATGAACCCAGCGGCAAGAAATAAAATCTTTGTTAGGGGTTAGGAGGAAGGTAGCAGTTTCTTCCTGCAGTAAGAAGGTCTTTGTGTTTGAGCTGGGTGGGGAGGACTTGGACATAGAGAACCAGGCGCGGTGGGGGCGGCAGGTTGCCGATGATGAGGAAGCAGGCTGGCCTCTGAGGGCGGGTGTGGGGAGCCCAGCACACCAATACTGTGGCACCTGGACTGGGCTCACCCCGCGGAGCCAGGCCTCTGAAGCAAGGGGCTAGAAGTGGTTTATGTCTGAGCTTGCTTCACTTTCAAATTTCCCTCAGTCTGCTTTTGTGGCCTTGATCGTTCAGCTTGCGCTTGCCTCCTGCTTTGTCCCTGGAGTGCACACGCACGCGCGCGCGCACACACACACACACACACACTTGTTTTTCTTGGCTTTTTAACTGAATGACAATTACTAGGAACAGGTGCCATTAATCAATCCCCCTTCTCATACCCATGCCAGATCAGATTTCCACGTGTGATGATTATGACTCTCCTAGTAGCCAATAGTATTTACCAGGCAAGAGGAAACCCTGCCTTAAAAGAGCCGTGCCTTGCCTCAAATGGCAGCCTGTAGTGGACATGTGTTGGGAAAGTGATCTACCGGGAATGGAGAAACCTCCCAGCCATAGGCTGAGGGACAGACCTCAGCTTTACAACCATGAAAAAACGGGAACTTTCTCTTGCCATGTACTGTTTCAAGTAAGTTCATCAAGAAGGAGTTTAGACCTCATTCTGTAATTCAGACAGGAAGCCATCACAGGTTTTTGGCAGAGAAGTGACAAGATTTCTCTTGTTGAGCAATTCTGTAGGAAGGTTGATCTTTCAACAACATGTAGGATGAATGGGGGTGAGGTGGGGAGATCACACATCAGATAAGGTAGGAAGTGCACAGATCGGAAGGGCTTGAGGGTGTATGATCCCACGCTGTCCTGCTGTTCTTGGGCGAGGCAAGTTGTGCGACTAAGAAAAGGGATTGGCATTCCCAAATGCTTTGGATGCTGCCTTCTTTCCTCAAGTCCAACACCCACAAACATCAGGAGAAGCTTCTTTGGAGACCAAACTGGTCACCACACAGCATATGCAGCTAAAGTAGCAATTTAAATGGAAAAGGAATTAATTACCATCTAATTTGCCTAGCCTATTGTTTGTGCACGTGGCCAAAAGTTCAGAGCAGAGCTCCTTAACTGATAACTGGCAATGCCTTCCCCCTTGCTCTGGGAGAAAGTGAGTCCAATCAGTGGTGCTTTACTAAACCATAGCCACTCAAGCCAACAGCAACAAGGGAAGGGGCCAGGGCATTTCTCACCCTCTATCTTCCAGCCCCAGGCTCCTACCCGGTGAAGATGTCCAGACTTAACCTGCCGTCTGTGTGCAAATTATATTTATTTATGAGGCTGAATTTATACTTCAACTAAACATCAATTTATCAAGTATCTTGGTATGAAAAGGAAATATTTTTACTGCGTATATATAAAGATTCTGAAACCCAGTAGCACTCCATGGAATGTACTAATTATAATCAAAGCCATTCGTAATGAAGAGAAACAAAATGAATAAACACAAGTCTGTCCAATGTTGGAGCCTCAGGAGGAACTTCATTGCTATTACTGACGGATACTATTGTAATGTTGAAGCCAAAAGTAGCAGATGTCTGCAGAGAGAAATAAGGGACTTGGAAGTGCAGTGTTGATGAGCTGGCATCTCATCTCCCTGCTAAATTAGATCTGGGCCTTCTCTTCCTAAAGAGCTTAGGTCTTGACTTGGCTTCGGAAAAGACAGCTGTCAACAGGGTGGCCACTGGTAGATAGTGGGGCCAACTGACCTCAATTTAGTGAATCTAGTTTCTTCATGTTTTCCCAAGAAACTCTTCAGTTTCAGAGTGAAATGTGGAAATGCCTGGCTATCAGCTGGATACCAAACTTATAGAAAACAAATACCACTTGGAGCAACATGGTGGCCCAAACCAGATCCACTGTGGGGCACTTCCAAACAGTGGGTCTAAGCCGGAGAGAATTTTGAGGATTTCTTGGGGGAAGTGGCTGAGCCTAGATCATGTGGGTGGTTGATGGAGGCAGAGAGCCTCACCCTTACAGTTTTCCTAGAACTAGGCTGGTTGCCAGGGTTGCACCACAGCACAAAAATCCGAACGATGCCAATCCGCTCTCCCAGGACTGGTATTGGACTAAGTACTCCCAATTTAGGGCTCAATCGAGGCTCGAAAAATGATGGGGCAAGAATGGGCTTTGTTGTAGGATGTGGTCCATCCTAGAATGTGGGGATGTTGTCAGGGAGATGGAGTTCATTTTGCAGTTAAGACCACCCTGTGCTATGCTTGAAAATTGCTAGATGCCATTCTCTCCACTTATTTCACAATTACTCTGCATCGTATTACCAGCCAGTGCTTCCTCCTTTCCACGTTTATCCATGAATGAAATTTTTCCCACAGTAGATTCCAAGGACCAGCTTCATTAGAAAAAAATATAATCAGAAGAAAGTATAGTAGTCACGGAATGACACCTGGATGTGCATTCCCTGCCCATGGCCCTGTGATGGGGCCCCCGTCTCTCCTTCCCACCCTGTTGGAACGAAGGAAGTGCACCTTCCCAAGACCTGTGAGACGTTATTGGGGACCGCCACGTGAGCTTCTCCTTTCAGAGACACCTGGCCACGTTTTAGAGGCCACACTGTGCTGAGACCACATCCTGGCCTCCTCTCAGCCCTGCAACACCACCCTGGAGTGGAGGGGTCTGGGGGACCACAACCCGCTCTGTGCCCAGCTGATTTGGTGCAGGCGCTTTGCTCCTGAGGACTTGTTCATTGAAGAATCACTGTGTCATCACTGCACCTAGGGATTTCCTATATCAGACTAACAACTTTGATGTCTTCCCCCCTTTTCTGATGATACATTGACTAAGGCAAGCCATCTGAAGCTCTGATGTTGCTTCCCCCCCAGGCTGAGGGACTTTGTTGTCACCAGTAGGCCTGTGCCTCAGATCCTGTGACTCAGTTTTGGCCAGGGGTAGGGCACCCAGGCTGGTGGGAGCCAGGCTGCACTGGGATGTGGGACTTCAGGGCAGCCACACAGCACCCGCAGGTTCCCCCGGGACCCCTCAGCCTCAGTGCTTAGACATGACTTTGAGTGCAGAGCAGGAATTGGGCCACAGGAGGGCAGAGGTCTCTTCCAAGTTCTCATCATATTTGCATTAGCTTGTCTAAACAGAAGCAGAAAGTTGCTTCTGTACTTTACAAATGAGTCAAAGAAGACTGAACAAAGGAGCCATGATCTCAAAGGGTGAGAGTGGAGGGCAGGCGTTGGGGTCTGTGCTTTAGCTTTTAGGAAACTGTAGCTTCACTCCCCATCATGGGAGATTGAAGACGGCACAGGGCTCAACTCACAGCAAGTAGGTCAAGAAGGTCAGAGCTGAGGAGGGCAGTACTTCCAGCGGTGCCCTCCTCACTGTGGGGCAGGCTGAGACAATGGAAGAGTGCATGGCTGACTCAGCGGGAACCCCTGCCCAGGGCCAAGCTGGCAGAGCCCTTGGCCTGCCCCAGTCACTGCCTTCAGAAGGTTCTGGCAGAACTCTGGTGAGAAACAAGGGCCACACGGAGGGTGTTGCCCTCTCAGGAGGCTGGAGAGATTGACGCACAGCCATCTTGGTGAGGCTGTGGTTTGGTTGGAACTCACACAGCCTGGTGGGGTGCAGTTGCTCAGAGAGGGTTTACGCTGTAAGGTTTGAAGTGAGGCGACCTGATGTCCAAGGAGCATGGGTGACGTATGTGGAGATGTTTCCTTGGCTTGGATGTGGTCTGCTGTGTTTGAAGACCCTTCTGCAGAGGTTGTGGCAGCAGCTTGGCAACATCCTGCCCCTCCCTGACCCCTGGCAACAGGCTCTTGGCAGACCAGCCCTAGTTAGAGCCACTGCTGCACTCCAGTCATGCCCAGGCCGTGAGGGACCCCGGCTCCAAGTCCGCCATCAGCTCTCGCAGGACTTGGCCCACCCCATCCCCCACCTCCCACTCTCCTCCCTGCCTTCCTTTCCCTCTCCCCTGTTGTCTTCTCCCACCACCTAATTCCATTCCTTCCCCTTCTTCTGTTTTCAGTTTTTTCCCTCCTCTTCTGAATTTTTCTCTTTCCAGGCTCTAAGAAATGTTTTGGAGAACTTTTATGTATGTACAGGTCAAAAATAAGGAGGCCTGAAGACATTTAGATGGCCAACAGACACGTGAGAAGATGCTCAACATCACTAACCATCAGGGAAAAGCAAGTCAAAGCCACAATGAGATATCCCCTCACACCTGACAGAATGGCTATCATCAGAAAGACCACAAATAGAAAGTGTTAGGCTATGGAGAAAAGGGAATGCTTCTGCACTTTTGGTAAGATAGTAAATTGGTGCAGCCACTATGAAAAAACATTTGGAGGGTCCTAAAAAAATGAAAAATAGAACTACCACATGATCCAGCAATTTCACTTCTGAATATGTACCGAAAGAAAACAAAAACATGAACTCAAAAAGGTGTATGCACCTGGACGTTCACTGCAGCATTATTTGCAATAGCCATGATATGGAAGCAAAGTGCCCATCAACAGACGAATGGATAAAGAAGATGTTGTGTGTACATATATATATATATATATATATATAATGAAATGAATGTCATATAGATATAGATATAAAATGAAATATTACTCAGCCATAAAAAATGAAATATTGCCATTTGTGACAACATGGATGGACCTAGAGGGTATCATGCTAAGTAAGATAAGTCAGACAGTGAAAGACAAATACTGTATGTTGTCACTTATATTTGGAATCTGAAAAAATACAACAAACCAAACAAAAAGAAAACAGACTATAGATACAAAGAACAAACTGGTGGTTACTAGAGGGGAGTGGTGCGAAGAGGTTGGGTGAAATAGGTGAGGGGAATTTAAAAGTACAAACCTTCAGTTACATGATAAATAAGTCACGAGGATGTAATATACAGCATAAGAAATAGGGTCAATAATATTGTAATGACTTTATATGGGGACAGATGGTTGTGAGACTAATCACAGTGATCATTTCATAGCATATGCCAATGTCAAATCATTAGGTAGTACACCTGAAACTAATGTAATATTGGAAGTCTATATTTCAAGCAACAGAAAAAGAAACACTTGAAAAAGACACAGGAACTGTATCACAGAAATGCCTATCTCCACCTTCCCAGATTTTTAAAACCTTATACACTGAAAATTTTCAGATATATACAAAAGTAGAGAGAATAGTGTGATACACCCCCATAGACCCATCACTTAACTTCAACAATTGGCAACTCACGGCCAGTGCTGTTCATCTCCACCCCACCTACCACATGCCCCTCCCAGATATTTGATTGAAACAAGTCTCATACATCACATTATTTCAGAGGTTTTAGAGACGACTTTTTCAGATGACTGAAAATTATCCTTCACTTTTCAGAGGTCAGGAAGTTCAAATGAAGAAAGAAAAATGAAAACTTTAGGTAAAATTACTACTGTGATTAAAGTAAATTGTTTTCAACTTGTTATATGCCCTGACCACCCTACCCTTCTAAAAAATAAAAAAGGGAATCAGGAGCCCTGGCCCCAGGAGCAGCTCTGCCCTCTAGCCAGCTGTGCCCCCTTGGATAAGCTACTGGCTTCCAGGTTGCCACATGGCCTATATGTTTATTTAAGTTTTTAAATACATATTAATATGGTTCAAAAACTTTAAAATTTTGCATTGAAAATTCTGCGTCTCATCTCCAGCCATGCAGTTCCCTCTCTCCAGGCAAACAAGGCCATAGCATTACCTCCCAGAAAGATAAGCAAATACACATATACGCAGTGGATTAGTGCTCCTTCCTCCTTTTCTGTGCAAATAGGAACATGCTGGGCACATAGTTCAGCACCTGGTGTTCTTCATTTAACCTGTTTCAGGGACCTATGCACACCAGCACATGGACAGCTGCCTCATCCTCTCTACCAGGGGTTTAGTATTCCACTGAACAGCTGGTCCTCTCCTGGTGGACACTGATGCTGTTTCAGTCCTCCCTGTGCGGCATGCTGCAGTGAATAACCTTGCTTGTACATCCTTGTGCCTGGGTGAGAGCAGATTTGTGATATGAAGTCCATGAAGTAGAATTCCTGGGTCAGACAGAGAGCAGACAAGCACAGCCCAGTGAGATGTGTGACCTCGGAGAAGGCACTTGTACTTCTGAGCCTCAGGGGTTTTTTTTGTTGTTGTTGTTGTTGTTGCTTTTTTGTGTGAAATAGGAGGGCTGGCCTATGTGACTTGCAGGTCTTTTCCACCTTGGGAGTCCTGGGATTCAGAACCTCCTGCCTGGGAGGAGTTTGACAAGGAAGCCTGCTGTGGCCCTTGTGATCTGCCCACAGACAGAGTGTCCCTGGGTCCAGGCCACCACAGCCAGCTGGGAGCCAGAATTCATTCTGTGCACAGCCAACAGAACAGAACTTGAAGAGACAAGTCCCAGGGCCGGGACTGACCTCATTTGTACTCAAGTGGCATCTCTTGTCTGTTTTGACTTCTTTAAAGGTAGCTGCTTTGTAGGCTCTCTGGAAATTAGAGGGGGCTTGGAGACATTTTTGCCTTAGTTAATAGAACTGAGGGAAATGAAAGGGATAAATATACTTAAGATGAACAGAGCGAAGAATTAACCAGGACGCTGGAGTGTAAGAGGGCATTAATGAGATATTTAGCAAAAGATTATTCAACAGTGCAATCAACCAACCAATGCATATTTTGTTGGTACATTGACGAGAAACAAGCCTGTCTGATGGCTTCGCTCTCACTGAATATTGAAATTGTGTGCTTGCTAGCCTAAGTCTTAGGATAGCCACAGCCAAGGTATGGACTTTCTGCATGTGCTCTGATGTTATCACCAATCAGAATCAATGTTTGACTTGCAAGATGCCAGAGGATCACTCAAGCAAGCCTCTTGCTTGTGCACACGTAGATGAGGAAATGGAAATGGAAACCAGAAATGGAGAAATGCACCAGGGCTGTGGCAAGTGAAAGGGAAAGGGCCCTGGATGCAGACGCAGGCACTCGACGGGGTGGTGAGTGGGTGGGGCAGTGGAATGTCCGTTATGGCAGGTAGAGCAAAGCATCTGAAGGCACTGCGACAGGTTTTACTTCCCATGAGCACAGCCGGCATGCATGAGGGGCCCAGTGGTACACAGAAAGTGGAGTGGTTAGTTGGGGAGCAGATGGAACTCAGAGATCCAGGTGAAAAGCCTTAGGGAGGAGGACAAAGGGAGGAGGATTAGTAGGGGCTCCCATCTTGGATGGCCTGTGTGTCCCTGGGCAGGTTGCTGACTTAGGCTCAAGGGCAGGAAAAAGGCAAGTCCTCAGACTCCAAGAGCGAGGCATTCCATGGGGACAGGGAGCTGGGCAGCTGTCAGAAGTGGGACCCTAGCAAGAGTGATTTGATTTTGAGCAGTAGCTCCTTCTATCACCCTGTCTCGGTTCCTGGTAGCTCTAGAGGCTTGGAGAAGGAAGCCTGTAGATGGGAACACTGCAGCCCAGCGCATGGAGAAGGGAGTGAGGAACCAGGAGCTTGTGATTACCTCCTAAACAAAGTCCCCTCAAATCCTTCTCTCTTCCTCTTGCAGACCACCTCTGCCCTTGTGCAGACTCCCAAGTCCCTCTCTAGGACTAATGCAATAGCTTACTTGGTCTCACCTTCCCCATCATTTCCTCCCTCAACCTGTTCTCTGCCTGGCAGCCAGATCTGAGCACATCCTTCCTCTGCCTAAAACGCTCAATAGCTCCTCATGCCCCACCCCTCAGGCCTTAGTGATGGTGTCTCCCTTTTTTGCAGCCTTACCTTGAACACCTTGGTGCTGTAGGAGTACTAAGCACACCATAGCATTTCTAGCCTCTGAATTTGTGTTTGCATCATTACCTTTGCTTAGAACTTCCCTCTACGTCTTATTTACCTGGATGATGCTTATTTTCAAAACTCGGTTTTGGCTTTGTCTCCTTCAGAAAGGCTCCCTCTTTCCCAAGAGTGGTCTGGTCCCCATAATCCCTCTATTGCAAGGGTTCTCAACTTTGGCTATATGTCCAAGTGGAGAATTTTTAAAACTGCTGATGGCTTACTCCAGACTTATTAAATCAGTAAGTCTATCTTACACATGCTGATACGTTTAGCTAGGATCATAATGCCTGCATCTTATTTCCCAGGGTTCAGGAAAAATATGTATGTGTGCATATTTCTTTTTCTCTCTCTCTACCTAAATGTCAATATGTTTATAAATAAGTGTTTATAATACCATTATTCTACCTTTTTGGTGTTTGAAATTTTTCAGAGTAAAAAATTGAGAAAAGATTACTAATTCCATCCCGATTGGCCAGGCCATCTGTCTTTTTACAAGCTCCTGAGTGGTGCTCCTGCCCAGAGCTGTTGAGGACCATGGCATTCATCATTTGCCACATTATTCGACAGTCTCTTTGTTGTGACTCTGACTCCTCGAGACGATGGCTAGATCTTTGAGATTCTGTCTTTGCAAGCGCCTGGCATGTAGTAAGTATTTAACATACTAGTTGTATGTAACTGTTATGTCCAAGGCAGATAAGTGATTATAATATTTATTATTCACTCAATCAATCTTTCATCACTTATTGAGTACCTGCTGTTTCATGCATGTCTGAACCACAGTGGGTCATATGATGCTCTCAGCACTGTTGACATTTGACCGGATAATCCTTTGCTGTGGAAGGCTGTCCTGTGCATTGAAGGATGCTGCTAAGCATCCTTGACATTTACCCACCAGATGCCAGTGACACCCCCGCCAAGTTATAACAGTCAAAAATGTCTCCAGTCATTGCCAAATGTCCCAGGGGGCAAAATCACCTCCAGTTGAGAAGCACTGATCTTCAAGACAGTTTGCCTTTAAGAAACTTTAAGTGTCATGAAGGAAATGGACAAACACATGCAGTGAAAGACAAGGTGTGTGAGGGACTGAGATGCATCGCAGACTGCTATGGAGCACAGGAAGAGGGAAAATGAGTTCCATCTGGAGGCCTCTGGGAAAACACTGTGAAAGAACTGGGTCTGGATTTTGATGCCTTATAGGAGGGGAGCTCCTTCAGTGTAGTTTCCTTCCTTAAGCTTCTGCCACCTTACATGTCTACAGTCTGTGGTCACCTGTGCCGTCCTCTGGTCCTTGTTACAATCCCATAACGTAGACAGAACAGACATTAGCTCTATTTTATGGATAAAGAAGTGGAGTTTAAGCTGCTTTATATAACTTGAGAGGCAATAAATAGTCCACAGCACAGAACTTCGAGCCAGCCTCCCTGGGTTCTGTCTTACTTCATCACTTTCCATCCGTGAGCTCTGGGCTTGTTTCTTTATCTCTTCACGCCTCAGTGTCCTCATGTGGAAAATGGAACTAATAATAGCTCCCATCTCATAGGGTTGTTGTGAGACATGGACACGTGTGAGAACGATGCCTGAACTATTAAAAATCCTATAGAGACATTTGCTGCTATTATTGTTATCATCAAGGCCATGCAGCAACTTGATGACTGACGTGAAAATAATTTGGATCTGCAGTTTCTTAGTCCAGTGTTTCCTCCATCTCAAAGTCTTCTTGCTATTTGAGGAAAAAGGATCATTAATGGGTCAAACACCACTGCTGCGGAAAGCAGATCCCAATCACCATCCTCTGTTTAAACTTCACCGCCCAGTAGGAATATCATGCAAGCCACATATGTAGCAGTAGATTTTCTAGCAACCACATTTAAAAAAAAGTAAAAAGAAACAGGTGGAATTAATTTCGATAATATATTTTATTTAGCCCAGTATAGCCAAAATATTAGCATTTTAATACTTAATTAATACAAAACTATTAATGAGATATTTACACTGTTTCACACTAAGTCTTAGAAGTCCAGGCTGTGCGCATGTGGCACATCTAACGTGGGCTAGGCACATTTCAAGTGTTCCATAGCCACACATGGCTTGTGGCTACTGTACTGATCAGTACAGGTATTCTAAATACAGTAAAGGGCATTTTTTTTTTTTTTTTTGGTGGCTGGACACATATTATTTCAGACTGCGCAGAGATGGTAAATCAGAGCAAATAGCAAAAGTCTTCTTGAGTTTTATTTGCAGGACACTGAATTCTCTCCTTGGTTGTTCCTATCCCAACTTCATCAAAAACAGCCAATTATATATTTCAAAAACTAGGTGCTCAGTAATTAACCTTTTCACTCTTCGTTTAACTTGAGTACAGCTTTCAATAAATCATGCCAAGGCAACACCAGACGCTATCCTTGAAGCAACTCTCGAGCACATACAACCTTGGAGGCCCCAAGCTCCCAGCCAGATGAAGCCCCACTGTAATCAGGCTGCCACACCCTCTCTCTCCAGGGCAAACACAGAACTGCTTTCCCTGTCTCTGCTGGGAGTTACCTCATATCACCTCCCAGTGCCTCTTGAGCAAGCTGCCATCACTTGTCTTCTGCTGTCCCTGGCTGGGGGGATGAAATGGAGGCTGAGAACAATTAGTGACTTGCCCTGTCTGAGGCCAGGCAGCAGTTTGTCGCCATTGATGGAACTCAAGCTGTCAGGCCCCTTGGTGGCCTCTTTAAAATACTCTGCAGTGCAATCATTGCACCATCCCAGCATTTTTGTAAAAGCAGTGTCTGGGATCATAGGAGCTACATTCTCACTATGCATGGCACTTTACTCAATTGATTTAAACTTCACAGCCACCCTCTGAGACTGCCATTCATATTATCCCACTTTACAGATGAGGAAACTGAGGCACAGAGCACTACATGGCTTTCCTACGGTCACAGATTTAAGAGGCAGAATCAAATCCAGACAGAACCTGAGTTCCTTGCCGCACCATGGTGCCCCTTTTGACTAGGTTTGGCCCACCAACATCTTCTTCTCAGTAGGTAATGTAGGCTTGTACTCTGTCCTCAGTACCTGGAAAGGGGCATGACACTAGGTGCTCAGGAAATATCCATTGATTGACTGACTGTCAACCTGTTTGTCACTGGTGATGTCCAGTGGGGTTGGGGCAGAGGCTGATGTGCCAGGATTTCTGCACGCAAGAGAATGTACACGGTCCCAGCCTTCATGGTCGGATGCAGAGAGGAGAGCCTGGCACCAGCTACCCATCCATGGGCCTTCCAAATCCAACCTGGATGTAGCAGGTTCCCGTTTCCCTTCCTCTTCCTACCCCAGGCACTAACTCAGACTGCCTGATTCCAGGCTCCATTTTGTTTCCACACTGGCTGATGGCTGCAGGCTTGTCCTGAGAGAAATTATTCTCTGCTCCCTTTCCACTCACCCTCCAACACCTCATTTTCTGCATCTGAATAACTCCTGATTTTCCTTCATCTGAATAGCAGGCATAAAGACCAGTAGGGGCTTCCTTGAATGGGAGTGTCAGAAGGTGCAGCCTTGGGAGGGCCCCAGGGAAAGTCTGGGAACCTGAAGCCTGGTGGCTTTGCCTCCCCTCCATGTACATGCGGGCTCAGGCCTGTCCCTCGGAGGTACACAGGCCCTTCCACACCAGGTCTGCAGCCTTCATATCCATGTATCCTGCTCTTGGTAGGACTAGGGGGTCCTGGGAGAAGACACCTTGAACTCTGTGGGGAGAAGCTGGGGAAGTGGGCAGTGAGTAGGGTTTTACACAGGACCAGCTCAACTAGCACTCAAGTTTTCCCCTTGAGTTTGGTATCTTCTGATTCTCAAATGAGGATGTTTCCATGATACCACAGGGCAATGTTTGACCAGTTTACCCTCTGTCTCTCTCCCTCTCACACACACACCCACACACACACCACCACCAGCACCGAGCTTCAGAGCTGAGGTCCTTGGGAATATTACTCAACCATAAGAAAGAAGGAAATCCTGCCATTTGTGACAACATTTATGGACCTTAAGGGCATTATGCTCAGTGAGTTAAGTCAGATAGAGAAAGACAAATACTGCATGGTATCACTTATATGTAAAATCTGAAAAAAAAAAAAAAACAATAGAGAAAGAGAATAAAGTCAAACCCATAGAAACAGAGAGTAGAAAAGTGGTTGCCAGGGGCTGGGACTAGAAGAATTAGGCAGAGATTGGTAGAAGGGTACAAACTTTCAACTGTAAGTGAAACTGAACAGGACCCTGTAGGGCCCTCCCAGGTGCAAAAGACCCTCCATTTCCTCTGTTTCTTGTTTGTAGAAAGAAAAGCCTTTAGTCTCCTAGGCCTTCCCTGAGTTCCAAAGAGCAGGCTCAAGCAGTGAATAGGACAAGAGAGTCACAGGACTGCTAGTTCATCTGATGTGTATCTTCGAGTTGTTCTGCAAAAACTAAGACCCCTGCTCAGTGAGGATGGCTGACCACAAGCACATGGACCCCAGACTGGCTGGAACCAGAAGGCTGAGATTCTGGAAGCTTTACCCTGTTACCTCACCACCAACCAATCAGAAGAAAGTCACATACCCTGCAACCTTCACCCTAACTTTTGCCTATAAAGTCGCTTCCCCAGAAACCGTCGAGACGCTCAGGTCTTTAGAGCACAAGCTGCCTGTTTTCCTTGCGTGGTCCTTGGAGTAAACCTTTCTCTGCTCCAAACTCTTATGGTTCAGCTCGTTTGGCCTCACTGTGCATCAGACACCTGAACTTGGGTTCAACAACATAAGATGAATGAGATCTGAGGATCTAATGTAAAATACGATAACTAGAGTTGATTGCACTGTGTTGGGAAACCGAAATTTGTGAAGAAAGTAGAACTTAAATGTCTTACAGAAAAAAAAAGGTAAATATATGAGATGATGGATGTGTTGCTTAACTGGACGGTGGGAATCCTTTCACTGTGTGTATGTATATTAAATCACCACAATGTACACTTTAAATATCTTATAATTGTATCAACTATACCTCAATAAGCTGGAGAAAAAGGGGCATGAGGACAAACCTGTCAGAGGACTGAATGTCACACTTCCAAACTTGATTAAACAAAGCCATCTGGAAACTGTCTCCCAGAGGCTGTTACTCTTTAACTCCCTCAAAAGCAGGGTTAGTGGTGCTAAAAGCAGAATGACGTTTAGCCACCTGAGTAACACCAGCCCTGAGGTGCAAAGGCCTTGACGGAAAAGCTAGCCTCTTATCCCAAGCCTCATAAGACTGGACGGGGTTTGTGGCACCTTCCGGGCTTTAAATTGTCAGGTGCCATTCACCCCTTCCAGGGACAGTCTGGTCAGTCAGGATGCAGACCTCAGACTGATCCTTCCCTCACCACTACCAAACAGTTCAGTCTTCCAAAGGGCTTCAGTGCTTTCATTCTCTGCCCACAGAGGCAACTGAAATCAGGAGACTCAGATACATCCTGGACGAAGGAGACACGTGCAAGTCACCCTTAACAGGTTGTGGAAGCGGTTCACTGGAGGTGGAGGTGGGCCTGGGCTGCCCAGGGAGCCAGGGTGAAGACCATGTATCACAGATGGGGAGGCACAGGCTGGGTTCCTGGAGAAAGTAACCCAGAGCCGAGTCTGGAAGGTTGGGTAGGAGTCAGCTAGGGCAGCCCGAGCGCAGCAGACAGCCGAGTGTGCCGATGTGGTCAGCATTGCTGGACGATCAGGCAGGACACACCTGCAGCCCCAGGAAGAAGCCATTCATAGAAAGCCTTGTGTGCTGTGATAGGGAACTGGAACTTCATCCTGCAGGCAGTGAAGCCCTGGTAGAGAGTTTTAACTAAGGCAGTAACCTGGACAAGTAATAGTTAATAGCTGACATTATTGAATGAATACTTTTTATATGTCAGGCATTTCCTAAGTACTTTGTATGTGATTAAGTCATTTAATCCTTAAAGTAGCTCTATACAGCACATACTAATATTATTCCCATTTCACAGATGAGGAAACTGAGGCATGGAGTGCCCCATCAGACAAAGCTCGAAGTTATGGAGCTGGGGTTTGAACCTGGGAAGTTTGGTTCCTGAGCCCACTCTCTTAGCCACTCTGCTATTGCTTCTAATTTTATAGCCATCTCTTTTCAAAAGGTGATTTATAATAAAACTACGTATACAGAGAATATGCAAATAAAAAAATTCAAAATGAAAGCAAGAACAGAAACATGGCAAAGCACGAAGAAGTTGATAGCAAGAATCCAGCATGGATAATCACAGCACTTGAGCCCTAGCCTCCGCCTGCGCTTTCCAGCAAGGAAAGTGCAAAACGTGTCAGGATACAGCCCTTGTGCTCCTTGCTGGGTGAGGGGGAGCATGCATATTTATCTGGAGAGACACACTGCTTCCTTGTATGGAATTCTAGAAGGAAATTTGATGTCTAATCCCTGATATTAAGTTCGATATAAGAGATTAAGTGTTTTAGTTTCTAGGACTGCTGTAACAATTTACTGTAAATTTGTGGCTTAAAACAACAGGAATTTATTTTCTCATAGTTCTGGAGGCTAGAGGTTCAAATTCAAGGTGGCAGCAGAATTGGTTCCTTCTGGAGGGTTTGAAGGAAATCCACGCCTCTCTCCTAACTTCTGGTGGCTGCAGGCAATCCTTGGAGTTCCTTGGCTTGTAAATGCATCACTCAAATCTCTGCTCCCGTCTTCACGTGGCCTTTTCCCTGTGTGTCTCTGATCTCTGTGTCTTTGTGTGGTCTCCCCCTCTGTATCTCAAAACTGCCTCTTGTTTCTCTTGTAAGGACACCAGTCACTAGATTTAGAGCTCACCCTAAATCCAAGATGATCTCATCTGGAGATCCTTAATTACATCTGCAAAGACCCTATTTCTTAGTAGGGTCACATTCATCCATATCAGTGTTTGGATTTGGACGTATCATTTTGGGGGCGACTATTCATTACAGAAGGCATTCAGTAGCAATTCTGCAAAATAATTAGAAGTATTTTTTAATGGCTGTCTCTCACAGTGATAAAAGCCAATGATAGAGTTTTGATTGCAATTCAGCCCACTTGAGATAGGTAGCTTCATTTAGTTGGGCCACCAAGGGGCTTATCTGTCCTCCTGAAAGTGTTCCTAAATGGAGGGTCTTTTGAGCTATGTGTCTCTGCTGGAGAGAACTTCACTGTAGGTGAACTCAGGTGATAAACAGGACTCTGTATGAAGCAGAGTTTTGGGTCAGGGCCTGTTGGTGGGAAGCTGCCTGATCTAGTAAAGAAGTTTCTAATTAGGGGCACACGTGAGAATCACCAGGGAGATTTTGCAAAATATACATGCCCCAGTTAGACCCAAAGCAATGAACAGAATCTCCGACATCTTTGTCCTTTTCTTTGATATGGACTTTTGTAATGGGAATCTCCATTTGTGATGGAATGGTTGGGACAAACCATTCCAGGCTCCTGCTGATTTCTTTTCAGTGTAATGACAGGGGAGAGGGGGCACGTGTGCTAGGTGCTTTACATACTTTATTTGTTGTTGCATTAAAACACACATAACATAAAATTCATCATTCTATATAGTGTATAATTTAGTAGCATTTAGAACATTCACAGTCTTGTGCAACCATCACCACTATCTAGTTCCAGAGCATTTCTGTCACCCCAAAAGGACATGCAGTACTCATTAAGGAGTCACTCCCATCCCTCCTTATTCCCAGGCCCTGGCAACCCCTGAGCTGCTTTCTGTCTCTGGGTTTACCTATCCTGGTCACTTTATATAAACAGAATCATACAATATGTGGCCTTTGGTGTCTAACTTCTTCACTTCACATGTTTTTATTCATGTTGTGGCAAGTGTCAGTATTTCTTCCCTTTTTATGGCTGATTAATATTCCAGTGTATAGATATACTACATTTTGTTTACCCATTCATCAGTTGATGGACATTTGGATTCTTTGCACCTATTGGATTTTGTAAATAATGTTGTGATGAAGATTTATTCACAAGTTTTTGCTTGAACACCTTTTAAAAATCCTTTTTATATACTTTTTAAAGTAGACTTATTAATGTCTTATTTTACAGATGAAAAAATTAGGCCTAGGAAATGGTACTTGTTGAAGTCATCTAGCTAGTAAGTCACAGAGCTGGAATATGAATCCTGGCTTCTGTCTCCAGATTCTGGGCTCTTTCCTCCATGCTGTAAGCCGCTTCTGAGAAGTCGGATCTGACTTGTCCCCTGTGGTAACCTTGGAATTGTACTTTCTTACTTTCTAATTTCAATTTTGGATACTCCTCTTCAGACATCCAAGATGTGTTAAGTCCGACATGAGCTTTGATGTCTCTGTCCCAGAAAACCAGGCAGGACTTGCATTTATCAAAGGAAGAGATTTGTGTGAACGGTTCCTTGAACATTTTATTATAAAGGATTACCCAAAGTATAGTTTATTCTTTTAAAATGTGTAAATATACACCCTGAATTGTTGTTATGATAAATAGTTCCTTCCTCATCACGATAAATGTACCTTATCCTCCTTGGATCCACTATTTATTATGCTTATCAGTGTGAATGTAGGATTTATAGGTGTTCACTTTCAAAATCAGTCAAATATTAATGACAAAAGAAAACATTGAAGTTACTGTCATCTTGAGACTTGAGGAAAATAGGGTGAATGATGAAAAAAGGAAGGAACTGTGAAGCCTTCCAAGAGAGCCAATGAGATAGGAGTTTGAGGTGCCTGGCAGTTACTGGAAGCAAAGAAAGAAAACAGGGTCCCAGCTGAAGAGTGAAGGTTTCCTTGTAATTTGACAAGGGTCAGCAAGGTTGGCAGCCAAGGCTAGAGTAATCCATGATGCTCTGGGCTTGAACTGTGGGAGCTGGAGCTTGGGGTTTTGGTGTACTGCCCGGAGAATTCCCAGCTGGATTGGGGGAAGTTGTGTTTGGATTCCTGCCAGAAAAGCCCCAACATTCTCAAGGACTAGGTAGCCATTTGGGGCTTGAGAGAAGTGGTCTGAATGAGCCAGACTTAGTTAGGTTTTGCCAAGCAGTTTGTCTGGTTTATCTATTGTTGCAGAAAAAAAAACCCATCCTAAAACAGTGACTTAAAACCAAAGCGTTTATTATTTCTCATAGTTTCTGTAGGTCAGGAACCAGGGGACAGCTCACCCGGCTGGTTCTGGCTCAGGGTCTCCCATGCAGTTACGGTCAGTCAGCTCTAGCTGGAGCTGGAATCAGGAGCAGCTGTGGGCTGGCCAGCGTCTTTCTCATCAGGTGTTTTCATGGCTTTTCTGAGGGGTCTCTCCACATGGACTAGCTCGGGCTTCCCTCCAGCATGGTAGCCTCGGGCTTTTTACATGACTGCTCAGTGTCTCAAGTTGAGTATTTCAAGAGAGAGAGAGACCTGGTGGAAGCTGTATTGCTTTTTATGACCTAGCCTCGGAAGGCCGCAAAGCAACCCGTTCACCATACTCTGCTAGTCGAGGCAGTCAGGGGGCCTGCTCATGTTCGAGCAGAGGGCACCTAGACTCCCTCTCTTGGTGGGCAAGTGGCAAGGTTCCAGAAGAGTATGTAGGGCTGACAATATTCCTGTAGCCATTTTTGGAAAATGCAATCTGTTACAGTAACTAAGTGCCTTTTTTGGCAATTTACATATTTTGTTATTCTCTCTTACTTCTTCAACATGCTCTGCACGGTTAGCACATTGTAGGGACACCTCAGTGTGAGGAGAGGGCAGGAGACCCAAATGCAAGCCCTGATCATGAGACTAGAGTCAGAATGTTTATTCACTCACTTCTGTTTGTTTTAATAGGCTTTATTTTTAGAGCAGTTTTAGATTCACAGCAAAATTGGGCAGAAATTTCTCATACACCCCTCACCCCTACTCATGCATAGCCTCCCCTCACCCACACCCCCACAGAGTGGTACATTCATTACAGTCTACATTAACACATCATTGTCGCCCAAGGTCCATAGTTTACATTAAGGTTCACTCTTGGTGATTCTATTGCTTTGAACAAATGTATAATAATATATATGCACTATTATTGTGTCATACAACATACTGTCACTGCCCTAAAAATCCTCTGTGCTCCACCTATTCATCCCTCTCTTCCCACAACCCCTGGCAACCACTGATCCTTTTTACTGTCAAAATAGTTTTGCCTTTTCCAGAATGTCATATAGTATGTCATACAGTATGTAGCCTTTTTTAGATTGGCTTCTTTCACTTAATAATGTGTATTCAGGGTTACTCCATGTCTTTTCGTGTCTTGATAGTTCATTTCTTTCTAGTGCCAAATCATATTTCATTATCTGGATGTACCACAGCTTATTTACCCGTTCACCAACTGAAGGACATCTTGGTTGTTTCCAAGTTTTGGCAATTATGAATAAATCTGCTGTAAACATCCACGTGTAGGTTTTTGTGTGGACCTAAATTTTCAACTTCTTCAGGTAAATAAAGACATAACTTGCTGAATCATACGGTAAGAGTATTTTTAGTTTTGTAAAACAAAACCCTGCCAAACTGTCTTCCAAAATGGCTGTACCATTTTGCATTCCCCCCATCAGTGAGAGTTCCCGTTTCTCCACATCCTCACCAACATTTGGCGTCGTCAGTGTTCTGGACTCTAGCCATTCTAATAGGTGTGTAGTAGTTCATTCATTCTCTCAACAGTTATTTACTGAGTGTCTACTATGTGCCAGATAATGCTGTCAGCACTTAGACCACATCAGTGATCAACATAGACATAGATCCCTGCTCGCATGTGGCTGCCATTCTAGTAGAACACATATTAAGCATATTCTATATGCCAGGTTCTCTTCTGAACACATTGCGTATGTGATCTCATTTAATTAGCACAGCAACTCTATGAAGTAGGTACCACTTTTATCCCATTTTACTCTGGGACAGAAAGGATGAGTAATGTGCCCAAAGTCACACAGCTGGCAGGAGGTGGAGCCACGATGCAGATCCAGGTGCTCCAGCTCTGGAGTCTCTGCTCTGTGCTGTGCCGCCTCTTGATCGGGAGAGGATCTTGGGGGTCAGTTAGTCCATCCCCTTTGTCCACAAATGTGGACTCAAAGGCACCAGGTGGTGAGGTGACTTGCCCAAGATCAAGCAGCTGGTTAGTATCAGGACTGGCACTGGAAGCTTTTCCTCTAGAACATGACTGTTTTCGCTGTACCCTTAGAATTCTGTGAAGAATTCTGTGAAGGATGAGGGCTTAGCTATATCCTCATTGCCCCGCCTGCCACCCTGCCGCCACTTGAAGGCTAGTTCTTTCACTACCATTTTTTTCTATATTGTCTACTCATCAGTAGTCCTTGTTCTGTCCTCCATGAGTGGGTAGGAGATGCTCTGCTCAAGTTCACGAATGATGCTTTCCAGCCTAGCACAGCTCTCATCCGAAAGTGCATTTTTCTCCCTCCTGGTCATCCACGAGACAGATGCTTCATGTGGGTCTCTGGGATCATCATCACTCTTGTCAGTTTTTGCGGCTTTCTTCAGTGAGCCCAGATTTCCCCAAGGCAGTGCCACTGTGACGCCCCTACCAAGGACCGGTGAGGAGAGAGAAAGCAGGGATTAGTTGTTCCTTGTCAAGCAGCCGTCTCTGTTTGTGAGAGGGCGAGCGCGACAAGGATGGCGCTCTCACATCTCTCATTTCCCGATCAGAGCTGTCTTAGTCACCTGCAGCCTCTCAACTGCAAGGAACCTGCCAGGTGTAGGGAGCATAGCGGGGCACAAATGTACAATATGTACCCTTGGCACTGGGAAAGGCTTTTGTTTTTCTGATTAGTGGATTTATTTAAATGAAAAGTCCTATAAAAGGCATAGAAATTAAATCACATTTAGTTATTTATTTTGCATGAAATTGGAACTATTCTGGAAAATGTGAGAAGGATGGCTGCCAAACTCAACTTCCAGACTGAAATTCTGCAGCTCGACTCTGCCGTCCCCCACGATGGGGCATTTAGGTAGAACTTTCCCACAGATACCTTTTGTTTGGGAAGCTTGGTGGCTTTTTAAAAATATAAGCCAGTACATAAAAGAGAGATTTCTTTGTAGCATCATCTGAAGTCAGGGAGTGTGATACCTCCAGCTTGGTTCTTTTTTCCTCAAGATTGCTTTGGCTATTCAGGGTCTTTTGTGGTTCCATATAAATTTTAGGATTATTTGTTCTGGTTCTGTGAAAAATGTGTTGGGTATTTTGACAGGGATTGCATTAAAGCCATAGATTGCTTTGAGTAGTAGGGACATTTTAACAGTATTAATTTTTGTAATCTGTGAACACGGTATATCTTTCCATTTCTTTGTATCATCTTCAGTTTCCTTAATCAGTGTTTTATAGTTTCAGAGTATAGGTCTTTCACCTCCTTAGTTAAATTTATTCATAGGCATTTTATTCTTTCTGATGTGATTTTAAATGGGATTGTTTTTTCCTGATTTCTCCTCTGATAGTTCATTATTAATATATAGAAAAGCAACAGATTTCTGTATATTAATCACAATCTAAATGTCCATCAACAAATGAATGGATAAAGATGTGGTGTATATAAATACACACACACACACACACACACACACACACACACTGGAATATTACTCAGCCGTAAAGAAGAATGAAATTTGCCACAACATGGATGGACCTGTAGGGTATTATGCTTAGTGAAATAAGTCAGACAGAGAAAGAAAAATACTGTATGTTATCACTTATATGAGGAATCTAAAAAGTAAGCAAACTAATGAATATAAAAAAACAGAAACAGACTCACAAATGTAGAGAACAAATTAGTGGTTACCAATGGGGAGAGAGAAGGGGGAAGGGGCAAGATAGCGGTAGGGGATTAGTAGAAACAAACAACTATGTATAAAATAAATGAGCTATAAGGATATATTGTACAGTACAGGGAATATAGCCCATATTTTATAATAACTTTAAATGGAGTATAATCTATGAATATTTTGAATCACTATGTTGCATGCCTGAAACTAATATAATGCTTTAAATCAACTATACTTTTTTTAAAAAGTGAAGAGTTTCACATAAATTAGGAAGGCTTGGCGACACTGGCGCTCGGTCTTTTGAGGCCTGGGGAGCAGGGAGGAGAGCGATAGCTCCCCCTGAGATGGGCCCAGGCTCTCCCACACCCACTTGTAGTCCCCCTTGCTTATTTTTTATTTTGTTGCTTGTGCTTTAGGTGTTATATCCAAAAGCTTCATTACTGAGACTCATATCAAGGAACTTTATTTCCATGTTTTCTTCTAGGACTTTCATGGTTTCAGGCATAAACCCCTTTAAAACATTAAAAACAATCGTTTTCACAAGTAATACATGCACATGGTACAAAATTCAAAAGGCTAAAGTGAAAAGTAAGTCTTTATTACCCATCGCTGAAGCCACTTAGCTCCCCAGGGACACTCTGTTACCGGGTTCTTGTGTATCCTTCCAGAGAAATGTTATAAATATATAAAATATATGAATATAAGTAAATATATGTATGCTGTTTATACAATATTCACACTGTTCTGTAGCTTCTTTTTCACTTACTGTACCTTGTTCCACAGCAGAAAGAGTGGCCTTTCTTTTAATGGCTGCATGATTTTCTATTGAAGGATATGCCATAAATGGATTTAACCTGTCTACTATCAGTGTGCATTGAGTTTGCGTCCATGCTCATGCTATTTGAACACTACTGAGATGGTTACAGTGCGCACGCACAGTTTGCTGGCATGCATGTATCTGTAGGGTAAGTCCTAGGACATGGGATTGTCGTGTCATGGGGTATGTACAGTTACATTTCAGTAGACACTGCCAAACCACCCTCCATAGAAGTATAGTTCAAACTAAAACAGATTTGTTAAAACTCTATTGAAAACCTAACCCATCTATTTAGAGGTGTTCTAAGAGAGATGTTCATGGTCCTTTTTTATTCTCTGCCTTTATTCACTGGCCTGCCATATCAATCTTGAAATGGAAATAGTTACAATTTCCAGAGTTGTTTTGAGGATTTACTTGGAGAATTTAGACCTGCTTTATCCCCTCTCCCCTTCAGAAGGTTTCTGAGAGAATCTTCTTCAGTTATCTGTAACAGGCAATGCCGGGCTCTGACTGCAGGAGCAGGTGCCCACACGTAGAACAACTTCTGCGGTCAGCCAACACGTTCTTGATCATGTATTGCTTTGACCTAAATGAGAGATGTTCTCCTAACACCTCTGTTTGAATGTTTTACATTGTTAAACACTAATCAATTAAGAATTTCATTTAGGCGAAAGAAAAAAATGAAAGCCGTCCTTTGGAGTAAAAATATTGATTTATCACCAGTGAAGTGGAAAATGACTTGCTTCCTAGCCTCAAGTTAATCAAAGAGCAAATGCCACTGTAAATTGAAAAACATCTCTTTGGATGGTCTGGTATTATGACTGCAGTGACTCCTGATCGCTTCCTCATCATCTCCCACGTCACCCCCATTTTTTATCCTTCAGATTAACTTTTTTTGTGCCCCGTGTAGAGGCAGAGACTATTATCAGTGACATTCCTATTGATTTTCTTTTTCAAATTCCCTTCTGGGTTACTTCTCAATGTCTTCCCACAAATAGAAAAGTATGGTCAGGTGAGGGCAAGGGACATGGGCACCAGGCTGTCAGCATCAGGGCTGAAGTTTTGTGAGAGGTTTGAGAGGTCCCCTTGGGACTTTGCCTCCTCTGGCCGGAGGGCAGCCAAGCAGCGATGAAGATTCTGGCGAGTTCAGTCCACAGTCAAGGTTCCTTACATCCTCCCAGATAATAAAGGAACTGAGTGCCTTCAGATTCATATGCAAAAGATCTCTGTGCAAATGAAAAGACTAGTAATTATGAAGAATAATTATTCTAATTTTACAGCTTCAAATCTTAGAAACCGTCATTGGTACATAACTAACTAACTTCCAAACGTCATTCTGATTTCACCAGTTTTTTCATCTATCACCTCTTTTTGTTCCAGTATCTAAGCTAGGGTACTTGGAACACTTAATTATTGTGTGTCCCCATTTTCTTATGACTTCTGACAGTTTCTCAGTCTTTCCTTATTTTTCATGACCTTAATGGTCTTAAGGAATGATTGGTCAGGTGTCCTGTACGGTGTCTCCCAATCCAGGTTTGTCTGATGTTTCTCTCATGATTAGACTGGGGTTATGGGTTTGTAGAAAGAACATTACAGAGGTGAAGTGTCCTTATCCTCACTTCAGAGGGTACGTGCGGGATCCAAATGGCATCACTGTTGATGCTCACTAAACTTCATCACATGTTTAAGATAACATTTGCCAGATTTCTTCACTGTAAAATTAAAAACTCTTTTCCCCTTTCCATTTACCCTTTGGAAGCATGTCACTAAGTTCATCCCACTCTCAGGAGAGTATAGTATTAAGTTCTTAAGTTGGGAGTATCCATGTTTAATGATATTGTTCATAAAGGAAGAATGGTCTCTTCTTTCCCACTTATTTATTCAATCCCTTATTTATATCAGTATGCCTCATGGATGTATATTTATTTTGTACTTTGGTTATAATCTGATAATTATGTTATTAATTTTATTACTCAAATGGTTTCAACTTTGACCATTGGAAGCTCTTTTAGTTGGCTCCAAGTACCTTTGACTCGACCCCATTCTTTTGTTTTTTGACTACTCCCTTACTCGCTGGTACTACAAGATGCTCCAGACTCATCTTCTGTTTTCTCTGCCTCAGACCTACAATCAGCCATCTCTCCAAGGAGTCCTGGCTCCTTTTAGGAAAGAATGGCATTAGAAACCAATATCTGGATGTTAGGTCCACTCATTGCTGCTGGAGCTTAATTGTGAAATAGGAGGTTTTGAACCTCCTGCTTTGATTCTGGTAATATTTCAAGCCTGTCTCCCCTTCCCATTCTCCTGTGTAACCACAAAAGAAGGAATAAGTCATCCTGCATATACTAGCAAGAGCAGAAGATGTTACGGCTGTTCCCAGATGTATGACTACCCTCTTTTTTCCTACTCCATGGCATGTACAAGATGTTTTTCATATACACCTAGTTGGGCTCAACTTGATTTTGGGATTGGGCATCATTTTGGCTGAGGAGATGGCAAAGAGACAGGCCAAGCCGATGGTGGGTGCTGGGGAGTGCTAAAGATATTCTCAGTGAAGTTGCTTTTCCCTGTGTCACACTGAGCACCTGCACATTGGCCCTATGTAGTCTTTCCTTCTTGGTCACAATGCCTCTCTGAAGAGGTCTGAACTCAAATGTTTTCAAGAACCAGGCAGAAAATGTAACTGAAGTGAATGACGTGGAAAAGAATAGAATATAAGAACAGAAAGGAGCCAAAGAGAGTGGCAAAACGAAGAGTGTGTGCTTAACCTCAAGGCATGCAAATTCTTTTTTTCCCCCTCTCTATAATATTCTGCTGGCCAAATTAAATATTTCTCTAGCTGAAATTGGCTCTCAGGTGCTCTCTGGGGGAAACTTGGTGTCACACTTTCAAGTAGAACCATATAGAATCATATAGGCAAGACTGAGGCTTGTCTTTCTGGGCAATACTAACCCTTTGCTGATGTCAGTCACTTTTGACCTTAATGCAGCTCCTCCTCTTGCATTTCCTTGCAAGATCCAAAGAAGGAGAGTCTTCTCTTGGAAGCCAAGAGCTCTGGATCTCAAAGTTTACTCACTTGTCAGAGACACTCCAGCTGACCTCACCTTATCAGCCTTGGAAAGTTATAGTGAGAACTGTATGGCTCATCTGTTGGCTCTCTTGAGATAGATTATTGCCTGTTGTTTACACAAACCTTGATGTATCAGTCAGGATAGGCTAAGTTATGCTGCAGTGAGAAACAACCCCCAAGTCCAGTGACTTAACACAAGCTTAGATCTTGCTAGGATGACCATACATTTTTAACTGTGCCTGTTGTCCCTTTCACTCTCAAAATTGTTCAATTTGGAATCCTAGTTCTCAATCATGCAACATGTCCAAAGCAAGTCAGAAGAAGGTTTAGTCCACTGTAGATGCTCAGGGACTTGAACTGGAAGAGGCATCTTGACATATGCTTTCAGCATCATTTCAGCAGTAGGAAGGGACTGTGACAATCTGCACCTTGACTTGTAAGGCCACCACTCACAAATCACTGGCTGAAGATAATCACATGATCACATCACATTTCAAAGGAGAGGTGAAATGCAATGCCTGAATTTGTGAATAGCCCTAATGACTACCTGACTTAGGATCAAAGATATTATTTAATATTCAGAAACAACTGATAAAAGTGAACTTTATAAATGCTTCACCTGATTTTGTTATCAATGTTTAATTAAATAGATCTTGTCTAGCTGAATCTGATAAACTATGCTTCCTACTCCCCAAACACTCATAAGTCATTGTGAAAAGAAGGTACTCTGGGATACTCCATCTATGTGTGGCCTTGAGTTTTGTTCTGCTTTTCTCTGCCATACGTTACTCAGTGATCCCACCTTGCATTCAAATTCCTCCACTATAGTTCTTACTCCTTCTTAACCCATTTTTGCCTTCCCCTAACCCTTAAGCATAGTAAGCTATCTCACCTGTGCCCTCTCTCTCTGGCCATGGCTCCACAGGCAGAAATAGTTCTTCAGATTTATCTCAGCCCCCGAAACTCTTGTCCTTCAACTTTCAGGTTTTTCTCAATACAGTGTGATGATTTACATAAACCAATCTATAAAATGTGTTTTAATAAACAAAAAGTAGGTCACTAATAAAGCAATTGCTATAAAAGTTTACGCAGGAAAGAAATGCAGTATTCAGATGCCAGGAAGTATGAGTCCTGCCGCTGCCCTCTGCTTAAGGTAGCTGGACCCCACATTTAAAAGGATCCCTTGAGTGGATCAGGAGGGGAATGTCTAAGATAAAGAAAAGTGTAGGGAATATGGAATGGGTCTGTGAAGGAGACTGGTAGGGTATGTGAGGGTTACCACAGTGCAAACCCATAGGAGTTACCATGATGCCTGTCACTACATATCTGAAATGCCCAACTGCATGTGGCAGTGGCACTGGTGCCCTGAGTGTGGTACTGGTATTGGTGCTGCCGGGTGATGCCACCACTACCGTGACTGCTACTTCTGCTTTATTATGATTGTTGTTATTTCGTCGGAAGGATTCTCCTGATTTCATTTAGTTGGCTCATTGTCTAATGTATAAAAAGAAATAAATTTTTAAAGGGCACTGGAAATTTTCCTTTATTGCTGATTTCGGAAGCTGATGATGAATGGCTTTTGCAGAAAATTAGTATGAGCTGTTTATTAAAAACACATCATGAAACTTGCACCCTGACTGGCAAAGAACCATAACCTGACCCACAGAATTCGATCTTCAAAACCTTGGGGAAGATTTTACATCATTAATAGAGAGAAACTCCTTACCTAAATCATTTATGACCTCCAACAGCTATATTAATTTATGGTTATATCCTTTCTCAGTTGCTAGGCACAACCATCTTAGACACACACTCAGGAGCTTGGGAACTGGCCAAAGCAGTTAGGCAATGGATGCTATTGTGAACACAGACATATACTTTTCTCAGTAGAGTTGTTCATTTCCTGCTACAGTTTAAATGCCAAGTGTGTAAATAAAAGGACAACAGGGTGACATAAAAAGGGCTATCCTATAGTGAAAGACCTTTTTAGAGAATAATAAGCAATCTGACATACCTTGGCCTCCTAAACTTGGAAGTCTGTCACTTTGTTGCTTAGAATCCTAGCAACTGTGTTAATTTCGTAAAATTTTAATGCTTTATTGAGGATGAAGAAAAATCCATAAATAGGAAAAGAAAAACCTTTGCTTTGCACCTTAGTCATTCCCCTTCCCAGTCAGTCCTCTTTAATCAGGCCTAGTACTTGGAAGCAAAATGAGACTGACCCATCTACTTTCTCAGTCCCCAAAAGTAATGTTATCAAGAAGTGAAATAGAGAACCAGAAATAGAAAATAGGGAGAAATCATGGAGCTGAACAGTCTGTACCATTGGATAGTTGAGTTGCCTGCAGCGTAATACTGTTGATCATCTAAGTCAGTCAAATACCCATTCTGTGTATCTTCTGTCTTTCTCTTACTTTGAAAGCTTCTTATCCTTCAAATCACTTATCATTTTGAAAGAGCTGGGCAGAGGAGGGGCATCTGGATACAAGACTCTATGAGAAAAGCAGAGAAGCCAGATAACCAAGAGAAGGCTTAACGTGAGTATGGGAGGCAAAGCATTTACCCCAGTGAAGAGGACGAAGAGGGTGAAGAGGGTAGCTGTGAGGTTCCCACTGCAGCCTCTGTGCTCTTACATGGATCTGCTCCCTCATCTCAGGTTGGTCAGAGGTGGGAACACGAATCGAGACGGATCATGGAGACTCTTCCCAGCTCTTTCAGATTTGGAATCAAGAAAGAATACAGTCTCTCTCTAATAGCTGAATGCTATTGAATGCCCTGCTAGAGAAGCAAAGATGGTCAACAGAGAAAGGCGGAAAGAAAGATGCAGATGCTTCAGATAGAAAAATAGTTCTTGGCAGCATTCAAGTCCCTGGTTCCAGTTGACTTTGAGACTCCATTGCCCTTTTCAATACTCTAGTTTTCCATAATATAGCACCAATAAAATCCATTCTCACTTCAAGGCTAGTTCAAGTTCATCCTTGAAACCAAAAGTATTAATGAAGACAGTTACCAAATCCTGTTGAAGCTCTTCAATGACTGGGTCTCATGTTCCTGCTTTTTCCATTTCATCTACTGTATGATGTGGCCCTGGGGGCATATCTTTATGCCCCTTCTGACCTAGCACAATACCCGATACAAAGAAGGTACCAAGAAAGCTTGTGCTGAGGTGGTTTCCTGCAGCACACTCCAGTGGCCCATCTGTGTCTCTTCAGCACTGATTCAGAGATCACCTATGTCTGTCCTATCCCAGTGATTTGGTGGAGGCTTGACCAGGATATAGGAGCAAGTGTGTGACCTAAGAGGCCCAGGCTTGATTTTGGCTCTGTCATCAAACAGCTTTCCATCAACACATCTGATCCACATTTCTCATCACTTTTTGTCCACGTGAGAAGGATGAAACTGTTTCTTTGCAATCTACTCTGTGCCTCACTCCAACAGATTGTTTTCTTAGACATAACAGTGAAAGTAATTTTAAACATGGAACAACAGCGTAGCATGTCCTCTCAGCACGTACCTTGTGAAGAAGACAGGAAATTTGGGGAAAACAGGAAGAGCAGAACCATACAGGCAGGGTGGGCTCTTGGAAAACCTGTCAGAAAGACACACATCCTCTACCAAGGTCTTCGGTCAGCCCCCTGCCTTCTGCTGACCAGAGGGCTGAGTTCAGCCTTTTCCCTTCTCTGACACTCCCTCCTCTTCTATTTCATTCCAGGGCATCCAAGCCCAATGATTTGTTTTGGAAATGTTATCATTTGTTAGCTTAGCTTTTATCTCAGTTGGATGCCTTTCCTGTTTCACTGCTTTCCTTTCAAGGAGGCTGAGCCAACACTTGACTCTGGAGTTTTATTCAACACACCCCTGTGGTTAAATGAAGCTGAAGAAACTTTGATTAACAAGCCTACCCAGGTTCAACTATGGCCGAGGGTGTGTTTCTGCCACTCTCTGAAGCCTGAAAGAGAGGTGAAGTGAATGGAGCTTCTGTTTGGAATACTGGCCTGGTAAATACATCCCAGCAGGGTGGAGCCAGAGGATGATCTGCTTGTGTCTGTGTGGCGCAGCCTCCACCATTATCAAAGTTGTTACAAATGGTGATGCTGGAGTCGTGGTGAGAGTTCCAAGATTTCTGCACTGCCTAGACCTGTTTCTGATGATGCAAAGTTGGCCTTTCCAGGCAATGCAGAATTCCTCCCTGGGATTCTGGGGGCTTCAGAAATGAGGAAGGAACAAAGAAAGTTAGGAATACAGAGATAATCCCATCCCTAGATGGTAAGAGGTACCTACAAAATGATTGGCAAAGACTAGGGCTGTTGGAAATATTGATAATCATTATTGTCATTGTCCTAACACTTTATATTTGAGTAGTGTATTTTAATATTTTTAAAAATTTATTTTTACAGATTACTTGCATAATTATTAATCTATTTGTTCTTACAAAACCTTGAGGGCTAGAACTATTCAAGGAGGGGGAGATCATGATATAATGGCACTGATAATTTGTAAATGCCTTAGAAGACTGCAGTCATCAGCTCAGGCTTATTGTAGATGGAAAGAATTTAAGAGCCAAAATGTAAATGAAACATCATAAGAATTGGAAGAAAATATAAGAAACTAATTTCAGCATTTTGGTGGGAAAGAAGGGCAAGTTTTGCTTGTCAGTTCACGAAATCCAGAAGCCCTACAGACTGGACTACATGCAGGCTTTAAAAAAAAATGTTTTGTTCTCTTATCTGTCCTTATGAGAGTTTCATCAGATGTCTGGGGATCCTTGTCCGTCTGCTCATGATTAGGAACGGGGGAAGAGCTGACTGGAAACTGAGTGTGTATGTCGGGTTTACTGACACTGAATTCCCTGTTGGGGATCCTGGGTGGGCCATTTATTGAGGAACTCCTAAAGTCCACATATTAGTTTCCTTTTTCTACTGTAAATCAGCACAAATTTAGTGGCTTTAAACAACACAAATTTGTTGTCTTAAGTTCTGGAGACCAGATTCCTAAGTAAGTCTCATCAGTCTAAAATGAAGATGTCAGCAGTGTTGGGTGCCTTTTTGAAGACTCTAGGGGAGAATTTGTTTTCCCATCATTTTCAGCTTCTAGAGGCAGTTTGCATCCTTTGCTCCTAGCCCACTTCCGTCTTTAAAGCTGGCAACGGCCGGTTATGTCTTTCTCACATCTCATTACTCTGATCTCTTCTGCCTCCCTCTTCCACATTTAAAGACCCTTGTGATCCCACACTAGAATATTCTCTTTATTTTAAAGTCAGTTGATTAGCAACCTTAATTTCCCTTTGCTACATAATCTAACATATCCACAGATTCCCAGGATTAGGATGTAAACATCTTTGGGAAGCCTTTATTCCACCTACCACAATGTTTGTACACTCATATATGTGCAGGCGCATACAAAAGTACTGGAAGGACATACACCAGAGCTTGCCTCTGAGGAGGGATTGGAAAGTGAGTGAGAAATGAGGAAGAACTGTTACGTTTTGCCTATGATGTGATGATTGTCACATTTATTTTGGAGTGTCAAACCTGAATTTAAAGATTTATAAACATATTCATAAAATATTTTTGAATTTTAATTTATTTATATTTGTCATTTGAACATAATGTATATAATATTATGGTATAATAAGAAATACATATTTTGGCCATTCATCCTGGGCTCTTGGCCAGAGTTTCTAAGCTCCTTGTAATTTCCTAAAGGATAAAAGTAATAGGAGCATCTTTGGTAATATTTAGTTTTTTGTCCCCATTTCTGAGTTAGCTCCAGATCGATAAAAGTGAAAGGAACATCTTTTGTTATTCATAAGACCCTTTCAACCACATCTGAGCTTCTGTTAATGAGGTGACTGCTGGGAAGCCCCTAGGATGGGGGGATTGATTGCCAGAGGAACCAACCACATGATTAGAGGGTTAACACTTTCTGCTCCACCCCCTAACCTCTGGAGTAGGGAGAGGGGCTGGGGGCTGAGCTAATCACTAATGGCCAGTGATTTGATCAATCATGCCTAAGTTATAAAGCCTCCACAAAAACTCTAAACAAGGAAGTTTGGAGAGCTTCCAGGTGGTGAACAAGACGGCATCCACATGCTGGGAGGATGGTGTGCCTCAGACTCCACAGGGACAGATGCTCCTGGGTCGGGACTATTCTGGACCTTGCCTTATGTATCTCTTCATCTGACCGTGTATTTTCATCCTTTAATAAATCAGTAATAATAAGTAAACCTTCTGAAGTAGAGAAGCACTCTTGTGGGATTGAGACCTTAACCTGCAGGTCTGGGCTAACTTCAGGTAGTTAGTGTCAGAATTGAGGTAAAAGTAGGACCCTCACTTTGCTGAGAACTGGAGAATTGCTTAGTGTGGGAAAAAGCCACATATTTGATGTCAAAAGTGTCATGAGGGTAGAGGAAACAGTTTTGTTTTAATGTATAATCTCAGTTTCAATATAAAATCTCAGTCCACAGTAAGCAATACTACACTTAACAGGTTCAATGGTAGAATTATTGAGAGATCAATGCATAACTGTGGGTTAAAAACAGAGGTATAAGCATTCTATTAACAAACAAAATCTGCCCCTTTGATCTGTTAATAGTCACTATAAAAGTGTGCAGTAGCATATAAAGGAGTGTCTTATCTGCCTCAGGGAAGTACCCTTGTGTCAGATGGAATGAAATGTGTGTATGTATGAAGTCAATGTTGAAATTTACACAAAGCTGACATACTTCCTGTCACATTCTTGTGCCTTGATTATAGGCTGTTAGTTATCTCATCAGGTGCTTATATTTGACTGGTCTTAAGGAATTTCACTCCTTTTCGTTTCTGACAGACCTTCTTCAGTCTTCTTTGTCTTCATGGTCTTTCCTTTTTTTACCTATTCTTATACTCCTTGAATCGCTTAGACTTCTGATTAAATAAATACTGTAAAATATTTGAAAGTGTTTGTATACATGTATGCTCACAGATGCATATAATTATCACAAATGCTTTTATGCATTACTTTTAATTATTTTTTAATAAGTCACATCAGCTTAAAGTTACACTTAAAGAAATTCTAAGTTTACTTCAAAAAACTAACTGCTTGAACACATGCAATTTGTTTAAAGACTACTTACATCCCATCTATCAAGGTAAACTCTTGTAAATTAACAGCTGTGGTTTTCTCATGATCACAGAACGCTTGAACATCCATTGGTTAGAGTGAATACGTGAAAAATCACACCAGTCTCTGCTCTAACTCTTTTAAAATAAGAATATATATGAGGGTTTTTTTTTCTTTCTCTTTTTTAAATGTGTGTGAGGGGAGGGGTGGTTCCCATGTAGAGAAGAACTGGAGTTTGTGGTGGAAGGCACGTGGTAGGAGTAAAGCAGAATGGCTGCCCAGCGCTAGCAGATCAAGAAGAGGGCAGCGGAGGTGCTGGCCAACTCAGTTTATGGAAGCTGGTTTCTCCCTGTGGCCCTTTGGGTGGCCATCCAGAGGAGACGCTGAGGAAGACCTGCATCAGGGAACAGAAGGGATGTGACTCAGGGCTGAGAAGTCAGAGAAGAGTGTCCTGCAGGGAGTTTTCATTTCTGCCAGCATAGAGAGAACAGGAGAGAGAGACTCTCCCCTTTCAAGAAAAGTCTAGCAGCAGAAGCAGCAGCCTTCAGGGCCCTGTCTGCAGAGGAGCATGTCAGTGGTCCTAATAAGTGGTCACAGCTATGACCACAGCAAAACCCCCAAGCTCTCTTGACTTCAGGGACCAAGTCACCCACTGGTGTACTCAACCCTTGGCCCATTTATTCTATAAATATTTCATCCAATCTGCTTATTCACAAGCATGGCATACTCTTTGTCAGTCTTTGTGTTTTCTCTATATTGTTTTCTATTTTTAGGTTGTCTTCTCATTGAGGGATGAGCCTATGTTTTTATAACTTCTTATGAATATGCAACAAAGACCAAGCACAAAAGCTCTTTAATGATGAGGATCAGAACTAGAGAAAGGGGGAGATTTCAGATTCACATGCATCTGAACAATTCTCAGAGAACTGAAGTATTTGAAAAAGGGAGTGGGAAAGTTTTTGTTGTTGAAATTTTTGTCATTGCTGTTTTCCAGTAAAACACACATCTTTTTGTATCCAGTACTCTTGAGCAATTTATTTTAATTAAATAAGTAAAAAGAGACAGAGTCGACATATTCAGAAAAGATATTTAAAAATCTAAGTAAAATTCCAATAGAGATGCTAAATTGAACATAACGCATTTAATTCCATTTCCTCCAAAAATCCCACTAAAACATCAATAAGATGATTTTTAAAGCATAAACTCACAAGGAAAAGAAATGGAAGGGAGGACTATAGCAACCAAATTTTGGAAGCTGGGGAATTGAAGGAATGAGTGACAAATGACCTTAGGAGACCAGAGAAAGCTGACTCTTGAGCTGGCAGAAGGAAAAAGTGAGGGGAAAAATAATCTAGCAGACCCCTCAAAGGGCTCAGGATTTGATGGCACCAAGACCTTTCGAAGTGGGGGCATGTGTGTGATCAAAGACAACAAGATTGACTGAAAGTGCATTGAAGAAGCAGTTAGATCTGGAGAGCCTCTCCCCAAATCCAAATGACTGGTATGTGCCTCTCCTCCATCTTGAATGAAGACTGGAGATTTATTTTCTGGATACTATAACAGAGGGTCTCTGGTCTGGGGGACTTGATACTGACTATTGCAGTTTTTATTTCTGCATAATTACCCCCTTACCCCTGTACTTCCCACCAAAAAAAAACCTCATTGGGCTAGAATAACTATTTTATTACACTCACAGATTATGTGAGTCAGTTAATTCAGACAGTGCATGGCAGGGACAACTTGTTTCTGCCCCACATGTCTGGGATGGTTAGGCGCTGGGATCATCAGCTGAGGTGCCACCAGTCAGCACGTCTGGCAGTTGATGCTGTGGGGCCCCAGCTGGGCTCAGTTGGCCAGAGCACCTGTATGTGATTCCCAGTGTGGTCTCTGTGCCTGGGCTTTTCTGGGCTCCCTCACAGCATGGCGGCTGGATTCCTAAAGCAAGTGGCCATGAGAGAAGAGAGGAGTATGTAGCTTTCTTGTTATCAAATCTCTTTCAAGATACGATGTTCCAGAAAAATGAACCCAATTTTTGGTTTTGAATTATCTGCTCATATCTCAGAACAACCAAAAAAATCACAGCATTATCCTCAGGGTTGTGGGTTTCCATGTTTATCAGAGGCTGCTTTGGCTTTGATTCTAACTCTGACAGTTAATCCCATAGAGGCCCACCTTTGACCTCCAAAATTTTTGCAGAGACCTTTCACGTCAGCTGCTTTCAGAGCTCAGTAGGAATGGTTTTCCTGCAGTGCTTTAAGTTCAACCTTTAAGATGTTTTGGTCACTGTGAGATTGACATATAATTATTCAGATAAGCATTTATTGTATTTTGTATTTAGGTTGTAAATTCATCACTTAAGAGTCTGCTAATCCCAACTCACTTACAGAGTGTTCCTGAAATTTGGATATCCTGATGTGAGGTTACTTGAGGTATCTTAGTTTTAGTCAAAAGTCTGCATAGCAAGCAAGTGAATTGAGAAAGAAACCCTGCTTTTCTACCCAGGGTTCTTATAATCTTATAAAATATAATATTATTAAAAATATATAAGAACATTAAAGAACACTATATTTAAACATGCTATTCCCTTAGAGCAAGATTTTAAAAAATAAACACCTATGTATATTTTTAGCACCTTATTACTAAGCCTCGTTGATTATGGTTTCTAAAATTTCCTATATCTTTCTGTAGGCACAACCCTGGCATTTTTCTCTCCCCTATTTGATTTGCCACTGAAATCATGGCTTAGCTCTGCCATGGAGTAACATAATTGTTCTTAGAGCAATCCATAGTTGCTCTCTGTTATTTTAGTCATGTTGCCATTCATTAAACTGGGGAACTGTGAGTAGAGCGAGAAAAACACAACATCACTTCTCTTCCCGTCCTTGGAGGGGTGCCTCTCTTTTCCTTCCACAGAGCAAAACCAGAAAAAGTAACACTGTGGTCACACGATAGTCACACAGCAGTGTAAAAACCTTCTTCAATCAGAGGGAAGATTGTTTTCTGAGAAGCTCTCACTCCTCCCCTAAATTCATAAACAACTCCTCTGTAGAATCTGAGAGGATGCTTCCAGCATCTCCCAGAATTTGCCAATGAGTTTTCATCCTTACCAAAAAAATTATCAACAACTGTCAGTTACAAAGCATAAAATATTTTAAGCTTGATTTCTATTTATTTTTAAATGTTATTTTAAGAACTTGATGAATTTTTTTTTTAAGCATTTTAAATCTCACCATCCTATGTAGCTTCCTCTGCGCACTGAATTCTGCCTGATTGATGCGACTTCCTCGTGGTTTCCAACTCTGCCCCACCAGGCGCACTCTGAGCTGCTGGTCCCCTCCCCACAACCTTGCCATTCTGCTACAGATTACAGGGCCTCTCCTGGATCTTTCCTTCCAGTCCTATTTCCACCCCAGCAGCACAAGAGTCAGCTTCCTCCTTTAGACAGGGCAATGGTGGATCCGAAAAGGAGGACATGCCACATTGCTTAGTCCTCTGAGTTGGAACCAGCTGAGAGCATCTCTTCAGGCCCTCAACTCACCATCTCACTGTGAGAATAAACAGGCTCTGAAAGGGAGGATTAGAGGAGATGGAGACTTTTCTGCTTGGATCCAGCTTGGGGCTGGTGATAGGCAAGGAGGTGGCAATGATGACCATTAACTGTTGGGGGGGTACCAATGGGCCAAGTCTGGAAATCCTGGGGGGTAGCCTTCCATTCACTGTGGACAAACAGTTCCAATCCCAGGCTCCATCCCGAGGAGCTTTGGTGATGCCGTTGACAGTCCTGCTGTTGCCACATCCTGAGATGTCCTCAGGGACACAGAACACAGAGTCCAGGAGACTTGCAGATTGAGATCAGTATCGACAGGCTTTACAGGTATAGCAAGAAGACTGCAAATATTAAGACATACCACATGCACCTCACTCAGGAGCCAAACTATTTAGAATCAGGAAAAATAACTTCTTATTCTCTGCCAGGACCACTGCTCTTACAATAATGGAGATTAATTAGCAAGGGCACACTATGAGAAAGCAAATTTTCCCAAATTGATTGAGGGGCTCCTCCTCTGAATTCTAGAAGCTCTGTGTGGGCGACTCTGCCATTGCCCTCGTCCCATTCTCCTCTAGTCATCTGCTGCTTTCCTTTCTTCTCCACTTGGCCGGAACCTCTTTGAGGGCAGACACCATGTTCAACTCATCTTAACCCAATGCTGATACAGTGCCTGGTCCAAGGCAGGCACTCTGAACATGTTTATTAAATGACAGCTTTGATGGGTGAATAGAAAGGGGGTGAGAATTTTTATTAATCTAAATTTTGATTAGGCAGATATCTTTGCAACATAAAGATCCATTGCATTTCTTTTCCTTTCTTTTTACCCCCCCCCCCCAATTTAAAGTCATTGCTCTTAGAAAGTTTCACCCTCTTCAAGTCCAGAGAAAATGCTCCTTCATTTAGAAGCCTCTTCCAGAAATCGAGCAAGCCTAACCATAGGGCTATTCATCTTTAGCAGTTTGGAGGATTTGTGTGAGACCAGCCTCATTTGTAGGGGCTGACCCTATCATCGAATCGAGCGGACGGAGGAAGAAGAAAGGGGGAGCCGGCCAGGTGAGGAGATCGTTGCATAATGTCTCAGGAAACTGTGGAATTAAATCTAGACAGGTGAGTGTCAGACTGACGGTCTGTCCAAGGTTTGCATGTCTTTATCCCTCCCTAGACTATCAGCGTCTTGGGCAGAGGTGGAGTCCTCCCTGCATTCCCAGCACCTGGGGCAGTGTAAGCAGAAACATCAGAAGATGTTTCATGTTTTGGAGGCAGACCAGGAACAGGAATGGGAAGGCCAATATACAAGAATGGTGAGGAGGTAGGGTTCTCTCCCAGAGGGCTCCTGGCAATGCAGGGAGAAGGGAGGGAAATAACTTTTGTTGAGCACTAACTATACACCAGATACTGCAGAAGGTGATTGCTTCCAAAATTTCTGAGACATGATTTGTCCCAGATTAACAATATTTCTGAAGTTTGGGTGTCTTAACTCCAAAGAGCAAAATAATAGAAAAATAATTTTCCAGGTGTGGTAAAAAAACAAACAAATCTTGAAAGAATTATATCTTTAAAACTTTTATTTTATATAAATACTTCTTGCAAATCAAGTGAAAAATGTGGTATGTATCCATCATTACTTTGCATAGACTAAAAACATCTGGATGTATCTGAAAAGGAAAAAAAATGGCATGTTATGTAAAACCCTAAATCTTTAGGCACATAAGCATGTGTACAAAAATAATACATTCAAATAGAATTTCTCATAATGAAAAATCAGAATTTGTAATACTCACTCATCCCCTTAAAACCAGTGATATATATACAAAGAACAAATTTCCAAAGAATAAAACATATACATATAAATGTAGATTTTTTTTATTCTTTGGAAAAGCTTGCTGATCTGTAGCAAATTCCCTCTTCCTTGGGAGTTGGTATAATTGCATCTGCAGAATCAAAGGAGAGAATGATGCAATGGCTCCTCGGAGAAGATTTTTCGGTGCCATCTGTTTCCTCCAGCAGAGTCTGTCTTTTCCAAACTCCCCTCTCAGCTTGTGCATCTGGAATGTCTCCATGAAGTCTATGAGGTTTTCACAATGTCATAAGCTTGGGGCAGAGCCATTCTGGCCCACCCGCCAGGGCTCTGACCCCTCTGTCATGAGCCATGGTGACATCATCTTGCAGCCCAAGAAGCCGGGGATCTCAGCATCACTCTGTTCCCCAGGGGAAGCCTCCCCTGCCCAGACTCCCCAGGAAATGATCTTCTGTCTTATTGTACTAATCCTTACACTAACCACCATTTTACATGAGGCGTTTAAATACTGTTCATTTGCCCATAATCATACATCCTGGGACTGGAATCAAGAGAGTTAGGACTTGAATCAAAGTCTATCTGACTCCAGGAACTATGCCCTCTTTACTTCACTGGTCTGGGAGATTTGTGGATGAAAACAACATGGCATTAGGGGGATCACTGAGCAGTGAGTACAGCTTTTGATCCACAAATTTGAGTATAGAAGAAATATTCCTGCTTCATTTGTCTATAACTCAATAGAATTTGTATGACAAGATCCCATCCTGCCAGATGTAGAATTCTTAGTCAGTCCAGAATGCCTCACTCCCAACTTCCCTGGTTCCACCCAAGGTCTGGGAGGACTTTGGGGTGGGAGGGGAGGCATCTGGTTCTTAGTTGTCATCTGCTAGCACTAGGGCCCACTAAGCCATCCATCCTGCCCCCAGGTCACGTCCAGCATTCCTCAATGTCATAACAAACACCCTTCATGCCGAACAATTTTCTCTGCTGCTTTCGTGCCTTTCTTAGGCCCATGATGTTCACCCTGCAGGCCCTCTGGGGATTGTGTGGGACCATTCTCCACTTCAGGCTCACACTGGGGCTGGGGAAGTCTTTGAGGGTCTCCAAGGTCCTGTCCGCTTAGATGTACCAAGTAGGTACTTCTTCCTGGGGGTATTGGTGCCTCTCAGGTTATCTGCTTGGACAGCAGACCACAGGTCTCCTCTGCTCTCAGATCCCACCTTCTGGTCTTCCACCAGCCTGTAAAGTAAGCTCCTCACAGGCAGGGACTGTGTTGAATTCACCTGTGTATTCGAGTGCTTATCAAGACTGGCAGACTAAAAGGCCGTCTATGAACGCTTGTTGTCATCTTCCTAGATGTGAAGTCATACCTACTTTCTCCTATTGTGTGTGATCTGTTTACACAGCTCATCCAGTGTTCAACAGGTGTATAATAGGATGGAGAAGATGGATTTCAGATCATGAACGGCCTCATTTAGGGACTGGTTTGTCACAACTTACAGCGACAGCCACATTCCAGGAACTCAGCTGTGTGTTCTAGGGTAGCCTCTAGCAGGTGCTGCTGGTCTCTCACCCACATGCTCTCGGCCCTACAACTTCAGTGCGTGGCAGTGGACCTCCAGCTCCCATGCTCCATTCCTTCGCTTGAGGGCTTTCCCTGGCCACAGAAGTGGCCATGTTGCTCACCTATGCCCCAGGAAGTGCCAGGGTATTCGCGCCTTCCAGCAGGGCCTTTCAGTTAGTGACTAACAGGAAGGACCACGTGCCTGGAGTGGGATATCTCTGAGGAGGCACATTGACACTGCCTCCACGTAGTGAAGTTTCAGTTACCCACGGTGGTAACTGGCTCCGCAGGCATCCTTACTGGCTTCCTTCTCACCTTTCCGCTCCTTCACCGCCAGGTAGACTGCTTGCACTTGAATCTTTGTTTCACAGTGCTTCTTGGGGAACCCACCCTAAGAACAAACTTACAGATCCTGAGGTAATTTTTTGTTCTGGATTTACTGGATTATTTTAGGAATTATATATGAAAATAATGGGAGAGTACTGAGGGAGGAGGAAATTGATCTAGATGATCACTGTGGGTTGACCTGAAGCAAACTGCCCGGCTTTCCTTGGTAGGACTTGAAATGGCTTCAAAGGTGTTTCTTTAGGCAGACATTTCTTGCTTGCTATATATAAAAACACTAACATTTCACGGAAGATATGTGTGTGTGTGTGTATTCTCTTCTAAAGGCATAGTATGAATGTAGGTAAACATTTTTGCACATAGATGTTCAACGAAGTATTTTTTAGTGAGTAGTGAAGTATTGAAAACAACCTTGGTGGAAGGAGGGTATAGCTCAAGTGGTAGAGCACATGCTTAGCATGCATGATGTCCTGGGTTCAATCCCCAGTGCCTCCAGTAAATGAATAAACCTAATTACCTCCTCCCTGCCAAAATAAAAATAATTAAATAATACAATAATAAATAGATAGATAGACAGATAGAAAACAACCTAATTAAGGATCTAGTTAAGAAAATTATGACAAAATACGGTTTGTCTACTAAATGGAATATTATGCATGCACTTAGAATGTGTATTTTAAAACATGAAAAAAATGCTAGTAATATAGAATATGTCAAGGACATTTCTTTCTTTACCCACTGCTAGGAGCAAGGGCCCTGCCTCCACAAACTTCTGCAAACAGTTCTTGTGGCTCCTTGAGAGTGGTGACTTCTGAGAGGGAGGTCAGAAGAAGGTGGAGTTAGAAGGACAATAGGCATGCAGTCTGGCAAAGAGGATGAAATTTGTAAACATCACAAATTGAGGAAATAGGAAGGCAATCAAAAGGAGCTGCACTGACTGGAGGTCTCCCCACTCCACCTCCTAGGGCTGTGTCTGCACCCCTGTGCCCGCCACATGCCACACACCATCCTAGCTGTTTTAGAAACATCATTTATAATATTTCCAACAATTGTCTATGAAAATATCACAATCTCTATTTTTTCAAATATGGAAATTAAGAATCAGATTGGTGAGAGCAACCAGCCTGTGATCACCCAACTAGTATGCAGAATTCTAACTCGAGTATGTCTATTGCTTAGAAATCAGGGCCACAGATAGAAAAAAGACCTTTCCCATGTGATGGGGAAGTGATTATCAAACTCCAAAGTAAGACCAAGGAGTGTATAACTGCAAGAAGTTAGAAAGACAGTCCTTCTAATCCAGGTTGGGCTGGCTCCTGGTGTGGCCACCTGCAAGGTGACCTTGTTCTCATCTTGTTTCTTTTAATTATCTATTGAACTGATAGAAAACTTGCCCCTGAATATGGCCACAAAAGCTTGGCCTTTCCCTGCAGTTCAGCCAGTTCTCAGTTAGGGCAGCAAACTATCACCAAACAGGAGTTCCAGCTGAGAGGTGGGTGTCTAGATAGGTGCCACAGCCATCTGCCTCTCTGAAAGGATGCTTTTTCTGGCTCTGGAGAGGTGCACCAAGTTGCTGAGCTGGCTCTTTAGTGGCTGGAGGGAGCACATTTCGTACATTTCCTCCCAATTCTGTTCAATGACGTCCCCAGAGTATTTTGAAATCAGCCACTGTGTGGGTTTTTGCACCACAGAAATCGGTAAACACTGCAGATTTCACTGCAGAGGGCTTTTATCCTAGAGATCCAGTTTATTACTGGGTGTCTTCCTGAAGGACCAGAGGCCTGGTAGACACTGCCATCTGTCCTGCTGTGGCAAAGACAACGTAGTAAAACACTGGGTAATATCAACTGTGTCTACAAACCTATTGGGGTTTTAGGAAGCCTTTAAGTATACTTCCTTTCCCTGACCCAGTTTTTTTTTTTTAAGCACAGGTGCTTTATTATTATTTTTCAACCGAAGTACAGTCAGTTATAATGTGTCAATTTCTGGTGTACAGCACAATTTCCCAGTCACACATATACATGCATATATTCATTTTCATATTTTTTCATTAAAGATCATTGAATAACAAGGTATTAAATATAGTTCCCTGTGCTATACAGCAGAAATTTGGTTTTTTAAAATTTATTTTTATATATAATCACTAACATTTGCAGATCTCAAACTCCCAAATTTATTCCTTCCCACCCCTTTTCCCCAGTAACCATAAGATTGTTTACTATGTCTGCGAGTCTGTTTCTGTTTTGTAAATGAGTTCATAAGTGTCCTCTTTTTTTTCTTTTTTCGGATTCCACATGTAAGTTATATCATACGGTTTTTTTCTTTCTCTTTCTGGCTTACTTCACTTAGAATGGCAATCTCTAGGTCCATCCATGTTGCTGCAAATGGCATTATTTTATTTTTTTTTTTATGTCTGAGTAGTATCCCATTGTATAAATATACCATGACTTCTTTATCCAGTCATCTGTTGATGGACATTTAGGTTGTTTCCATGTGTTGGCTATTGTAAATAGTGCTGCTATGAACATTGGTTGCATGTATCTTTTCAAATTAGAGTTCCCTCCAGATATAATACCCAGAAGTCGGATTGGTGGATCATATGGTAAGTCTACTTTTACTCTTTCTAGGAATCTCCATACTGTTTTCCATAATGGCTGCGCCAAACTTCATTCCCACCAACAGTGTAGGAGGGTTCCCTTTTCTCCACACCTTCTCCAGCATTTATCGTTCATGGACTTTTGAATGACAGCCATTCTGACTGGTGTGAGGTGATACCTCATTGTAGTGTTGATTCACATTTCTCTGATAATTAGTGATATTGAGCATTTTTTATGTGCCTATCGGCCATTTGTATGTCTTTGTTGGAAAATTGCTTCTTTAGGACTTCTGCCCATTTTTGGATTGAGTTGTTTATTTTTTGTTATTAAGTTGTATGAGCTGTTTATATATTCTGAAAATTAAACCTTTGTCAGTCTCATCATTTGCAAATATTTTCTCTCATTTTGTATGTAGGTTTTGTTTTGCTTATGGTTTCCTTTGCTGTGCAAAAGCTTATAAGTTTAATTAAGTCCCATTTGTCAATTTTTGCTTTTATTTCTATTGCCTGGGTAGACTGCCCTAGGAAAATATTGCTAAGATTTACGTCAGAGAATGTTTTGCCTATGTTTTCTTATAGGAGGTTTATTGTGTCTTGTCTTATATTTTAGTCTTTAAGCCATTTTGAATTTATTTTTGTGTATGATGTGAAGGAGTGTTCTAACTTCACTGATTTATATGCTGCTATCCAGTTTTCCCAACACCAGTTGCTGAAGAGACTGTCTTTTCTCCATTGTATATTCTTGCCTCCTTTGTCAAAGATTAATTGACCATAGGTCTGTTGGTTTATTTCTGGGCTTTCTATTCTGTTCCAT
This sequence comes from Camelus ferus, assembly GCF_009834535.1. Lineage (NCBI taxonomy): Eukaryota > Metazoa > Chordata > Mammalia > Artiodactyla > Camelidae > Camelus > Camelus ferus. The sequence goes on along the minus strand of NC_045696.1, from coordinate 81,666,159 downwards.
TGATCCATATGTCTGTTTTTCTGCCAGTACCATGCTGTTTTGATGAATGCAGCTCTGTAATGTTGTCTGAAGTCTAAGAGGGTTATTCTTCCAAGCTTTGTTCTTTTTCTTCAATATTGCTTTGGCAATTCAGGGTCTTCTGTGATTCCATATAAATTTTAGGATTATTTGTTCTAGTTCTGTAAAAAATGTCCTGGGTAATTTGATAGGGATTGCATTAAATCTATAGATTGCCTTTTAGGCAGTATGGCCATTTTAACAATATTGATTCTTCCAATCCAAGAGCATGGAATATATTTCTATTTCTTTAAGTCATCTTTAATTTCCTTAGTCCATGTTTTGTAGTTCTCCATGTATAAGTCTTTCACCTCCTGTCCCTGACCCAGTTTTGAATCAATTGGGAGATACAGAATGGTCAGGGAGATGGAGTCCAACATATCAGCTCTTTTGCTGGTAAAGGCTAGATGGTGAATGTGGTTTAAGTGCAGCAAGAAGGAGCTTCCAGTACAGCACCCCAGAATCAGGCAGACTTACCCACCCGGTCACAAGCTCATCTAGACAGCCAGCAGCGTCCCATATGGTACTCTCTGACTGCAAAACTTAGAGCATAAGAGAATCAGAACAGAACACTCTGTCTGTGAGCAGCTGATTCCCTAGAGGACGGAGAGAGGAAAGGACTGAACTCCTGTTGCCTGATTCCTCTCCCAGAGCCACTAGGAAAAGTAGTCACTCCATTCTGGGGAGGAATCAGTGAGGGAGTAAACAGTGGAAGCATCAATCGCATCGAGTGCCCACCCCATGGAGGAGGATAACCACTGTCCTATGAAACCTAAAAACAACCAAGTGGGAAAGTGATGAGAAATGTAAACTGGATTCTTTATTGTGCAAAGCAAGTATCACATTGAGTTGACATTAGCTTCTCCAGGCAGGGGAAATTAATAGACGAGAGAATTTAGAATCCACATGTTGCATTCACAGCTGGAGTTTTTTTGACCTTAACTTGAAGTGTAAGACCATCACAGCATTGCCTCCACATGTGGCCAGTACACAATTCATTGTACTTGTGAGAGTATAAGAGTTGAAATATTTTTTTAACACCAGTGAAATGGAATTAGGCATCAGTTTCTGGAATTGCCAAGGTTTTCATCTTGCAAAAGGCACACATACACAGCTGCCCCTCAGGCGGCCACAAGAAGCCTTGTAGACTAGATTCTGCCGGTCTCAGTCTGGATACACTTCTGCCTTTCCAGTATTGATGTTTTTAAGAGTATCAGATTGTCCTGTAGCTTGAAGAATATATAGTGATGTTCTTATGCATACACACACAAACACACACACACACACACCTACCTTCCAAACATGACACTGCCGATGGTGTCTACACAAGAAAATGTAGCCTATAAAAGCATTTATGTAACCTCAGAGTCCCCTCCAAGCCTGAGACATCCTGCCTAATCCAGCTACAGGTGAAAAATTCTTGTGGGACCTATCTCAGACTAAGTTTTGTCTTTCCCTCTTCTCTTTAGGGCCTTTACCCAGAAGCCTCTGGGATACCTGGTCTTTATCCTGATACCACTGACTTCCACTCTTTCCACTGGTTGTGAGCTGATGCAACTTTACACCATCTGGTCATCAGGCTACATGAGAGGTGGCAGGTGGCATTCTGCAGTGAGTCTTCAGTTGTTTTTTTTTTTTTCTAGTGCACAGTCCCTCAGTTCTGATTTAGAAAATGTGGAAATATTTGCCCTTATCAGTCTGCTGGTATCCTGCCTGCTAAAGCAGTCTAGACCAGAGAAGCTTTGAACTGGATGAATGGGCTGGCTTCCAGACTTAGCTGTTAGCTCTATTTCCACTACGGTGAAACCGTCCAGGAACTGGATATCCCTTTGGAACAATGAAAGGGATATAACTATTTCCATAGACCTTGAGTTTAGTGTGCAAGATAATTCCTAGTTATTCTTGATGTGCTTTTATATACTCATGTCTCTTAGGGCATTATTATTCAGAATAGTTACTAGGTGGCAAAAAATCAATGACAATTTGCTGTTTGGGACATGACTTTGAATCCTGTCGAATTTCTCAGGTGCAAGTTGGGTCATGATCTTAGCCTCCTTCCACTGGCTTTGTGAGTCTCCTGTCACAAAATGATCTATAATCTCTTCTGGGTCTAATTATGCTTGGACTGTAATTTCTAAAGCTTTGGATTTCAATTAAAACTCTAACAGGAATAAACTTTAGATTTTATGGTTAGAGCCTTCCTGATTGATTAAATTAGATTGCTCATACCTGCAGAAGATTTTCTTATTTTACTAAATATAAGCCTGGACTTTATACTGAAACTCAGTATTTGCCTCTTCATCTATTCAATGACTCCTTACTGAATGTAGTTCATTCAATAAGCAATGGCTCTGCACTGGGCCCCAAGGGTTAATGTACACTCAGGAAACAGAGTGAAGACAAAGACATGCTGGCAAATAGTTACAGTTCAATAAGTATTATTACAGTGAAAGACTAGAAACCATGGAAGGATGGAAGAGAGAAGTAGGACTGCCTGGGTGAGTCATGAAGCACTTGAGCTAAACTTGAAGAATGAGGAGGGATTTTTTCAAGAGGACAAAAGGGGAAGAGCCTTCCAGGCAGAGTGAAGGCTCAGAGAACATGGCAGTTTGGGGAACTGAGAGAACGTCAGTATTGTTGGAGTGCAGGGGGCAAAGGAAGCAGGGGGTGAGGCTGAGAGTGTGCCAGCTGCTGTTAGAGCTGCTTTAGATTGCTTATCTTGCCTCATTTTGACAACATTGTGAGGGTGGTATCATTAGCCCCATTTAATAGACGAGGAAACCGAGGCTTAGAGGAGTTACGTAACTTGCTCAAGATGACTGACTTGGTAGATGTTGGAGCTGAGATTTGACCCACTTACAGAAGTGACATTATTAATCGCTAAGCAAAACTGCCTCCCCCATGTTTCTCTTCACAGTCAAGCTCATAGACAAACTTTTTTGGCTTTCAGTCTCACCAGGTAGCTGCCAATGTCCCCGTTTATAATCAAGATATTTTTCTGTACGAGGTCAGAGAAGATAGCGGGTGTGTGGAATGCAGCTATTTTACAACATCATCACTCCTTGACTAAAAGGAATGCGGATCAAACCCCATTCCTCCAAACACAACAGTCGCTGCATGGCAAAGGAATTTCAAGTTCAAATCTGTGGCTCAGTAGTTATCAGATAATCAGATTGTAGCCCCACCAAAACTGGGGCACATCCTTATAGTAGCTTTAGCAGAGTTTGGGCTATCCAGGGAGTTTTGAAGAGAACCAGTTGGAAATTAGAGGGGTGAGTGTGTTTTTAAAAAGCGTGAGAAAAACAGGTGCCTTTAGCACCCTGACCGCTCTGCTCCTCCTGAGTCTCTTCCTTCTCCGAACACTTTGGCCTGTGCGTGAGGAGCCAGCTGGCCTGATGGAAATGCCAGTGAACCTGTAGTCCAAGACCTTAAGTTCAGTCACTTAAGTCACTGTGGGATCTTGGACACAAAACTTTCTCCTTTTTATTTCCTTGCCTACATAGAAGAGTGGTTTAAAGTGTAGGTCTGGGGCCATACTTCCAGAACTCAAATCCTAGCTTTGCCATTCCCAGCTCAGGCAAGACGCTGACCAGCTTGTGCATCGGTTTTCACATCTGTAACTTAGGAATAGGAATAGTACTGACCTCATGGGATGATTGGGAAGAGAGACTGAGATCATTTGCAGGAGGCCCTTAGAGTGATGTCTGATGGGGAAGGAACACAATAAATGTTAGCTTGCATTCTTGTTGTTTTCTTCTAGTTCTGGGCATCCTTGCTCCTTTCAAGGCTAAGTCCTCCTGCCCATAAAAAATCCTTTTTTCTCTTAAAATTTTTTTCCACTTGAGGAAAGCCAATGTGAACTTCTTTGTATTCTAGGACACTTGCTGGCATTGCAAGTGGCCTTGGCGTAGCACGTTGGGCAGCCGGTGTCCTTCGTTTGCTGCTGCTCCCTGAGACCAACAGGAATCCATTTTGTTCTAGACAAACAATGGTGACCTTATTTCCTGTTTGTTCTGTGGTGAAGAATTATTGTCTCTTCGCCATAACCAAACATTGTGATCTTTGCATAATGGAAAAACAAATATTGATGAACTTTTTGTTTGTTTTCCTTAATGAGGGGAAACCTCCTATTTTAGTTGACAAATTCTACTGGAAATAAGTCATACTGCCATGGAAACCATGCCCAATCACCAATGAAATGTGTTTGCTATATATGTTCTTTAAGTGTGCATGCTTGAAGCATTATGTTTTAGCACATACTTGACTTTCAATTCTGTTTCCATAGTGTTAGACTAGAGCCCGTCTGCTGACTGCTTCTCCGTTCAGTCTTTTGGGATTCCTTGCTATCTTTGGGATGTTGAGTCATGTAGTGGAAACCACAAAAATCTTGTGATTAGTTCTGGCTGCGCTACTTCTGTCCACTGTGTCCTGGGGTAGGTTTTCCAATCGTTCTGATCCAGTAAAATTATAAATTCTCTGGACTATAAAAATAAAGATGAGATCTTATAAGGCTTGGGTGAAAATCAAGTAAGGTGATATGTGCATAGGCATTTAATACATCCTAAAATGCTACACAAAGGTAAAGCAGTTTAGCTTTCAGAAAAGCTACTCACTGCATAAAATACATATCAGAAAAATCTTTGGGGTTCTTATTTTTGCCTTAGACCTTGGTTATGAGATGTATGAAGATGTAGGGGATGAATGCAGACCTCCTAGGATGAGCAGCCCAACACCACCCGCTGCCTCTGTAATCTTGGGCAGATGACGTGACCTCTCTAAGCTTCACTTTCTTCATCTTAAAAATGAAAACAATAAAATTTATATCCAGGGTTACTAAATAGATTAGAAAAAAATTACAAGTTGAACACAGTTCTTGGCAGGTAAAAAGGAACGTAAAAATGGGATTTGCTACTGGAAATAATGATGCTGTGCCCAAACCAATTAAGCAGTTTCCAAACTGCTCAGCAATTTGGGACTTGATCTACCAAAGGGAATGCCATTTGTGAACACCTGAAAATTCTTATCCACTCTTCAACAGCAGTTCGTTTAGACATAACAAATACTCATGAATTCTGCAACAAACATTTATTGAGCGTCTACTAAATGCATGGAAAGATGAATAGAAAGATAAGATTCTTGCTCCTCATAGTGTCATAACCTATGAGAGTAAAACAAGCCTGAGCACAAGTAACTGCAATGTCGGTGGTAAACTCATTGCTAAATACTCATATAACAAGTAATCTGGTGAACATTATAATAGCATGACCAAGAATGCAGAGCTGAATCCTTTCAAGAAGAATTTCCTGCATAGGGGTCAGTGAAAACTCAGAACAAAAGAAATAGATGCCAAGAGTCATAGATACTAACTCAGCAGTGAGGATTTTTTCTTCCTGGAGTAGGGCTCTTTGCTTGGTCATCATAGGTAACACCAGTCCAGGCCCTGGGTACCCAAATGGTGAGGCAGTGCAGCCCAGCAGACAGAGGACAGTCTGGGCAGTCGCTCAGACCTTGATTCAAGTGCTAACTCACCTGTTTGCTGGCTGTGTGAACTTTGGAAAGTTGCTTAACCCACTCCAAATCTTAGTATCCTTATTTTAAAATGGGGGTGATAGTAAGTATTCAGTAGGATGGTTGTGAGGCTTGAATGAGATAAAATGTGTGAAACAACTGAAACCTCGTATGTTCTTAATACCTGGTGGTTATTTACTGTTGCTGTTGAAATTGACCCATCTCACAGACCTTGACAGAGACTGCTCTGTGAATTGCTTGTTCTGGGTGGGAAGGGAGTCCAGGACAGGGTGAGCAACCTTGAGTCCACACCAGTGACTTCTGTCTAAGGGCATTTCATGGAGCTGGGAATTAAACTGTCTGTGGTGACTTCATAGAACAGCAGGTGGTCCCACCTCCTACAGCTATGCCTTGGGAACATCTGGTCAACTAGAACTGAACAGTGGACCTCATCAACCCACCTGTGTCATGGAGAGCTCTTGCCCCATCTTGTTCTGACTTCCTGTCCTTTGCCTTTTCATCTTAGGCACACAACCCTCTGGGTGCCTGCCAAGAGTTTGAGGAGCTCATAGCAACAACATAATCTGAAATAATAACCCAGAATATTCCAGCCATAAGCTTCTGCCCACAGCGGAAATCTTACTTTCAGGTACAACACACTGAAACAGTCGTGCCTCCATTTCTTTTTATACTAGATAACTTCCTTTTTCATTATTGTCTGTTGAATGAAATGAAAGGAAAAATCAGTTAAATTATGTCTTTGATACCTACTAAAAAAATGAAATCCTTTTAGTACTTTAGGGCCAAATAAACCACCATCACCACCAACAGCAACAACAATAAAAGAACAGAAAAAATCAAGTAAGAGCTTTGGACTCAGTAGCCACGGTCAGATGTGCCGGAGGCTGGATGATACAGTGAGAAATGAATGCAGGATATAACCAGCGTAGTGTGACTTTTCTGTGTGATATGTGCCAGGCCCTGGAGAGCTGATAAGGATGAGACCCCATGAAAGCCTTGGGTACAAGAGGCAGCAAGCTAGGGGCTGGTCTCTCCCACTATACAGGCAGCACTAACTTCCACACCTCAGACACCAGGGAGCTACATCCACTCATTTATGTGTATCTTTGATATATAGTTTGCTGTCTGTTAAAGAATGCTTTCTCCAAATAATAGTCATCTTTCTTATCCAGTCTTCTACTCCCATTCCAACCTTTATGGACTGGCCTAGCTGCGAATAAGAAAGACCTGGTTTTATATTCTGGCTCTGCCATTTGATGACCTATAGTCACGGGCAAGTTCTTTAACCATCTGGCCTTAGTTTTCTTATCTGTAAAAGCAACATATACTTCAAAGAGTTTTTCTAAGCATTAAGTGACCTGACACAAAGGAGGTGTCTAGAATACCCAAACAAGGAGATGCTCAGTAACTTAATTTTCTTCCCACCTCTCCCATAGCAAACCAGGTGGAATGACCCTTAGCCTCACCTATAAATTGGTAGTAATCCTATTTTGTTGATTCTAAGATAACTTTTGTCATGTAAACATCTTACAATTGGAGTCTTCATGGTAGAGGGCGGTTGTGACATGGCCATTACGGCCTGTGGATGTGTGAACTTATTGTTATTGTGGTGCCGTGACTGGATGACTCCTTCTGACCCTTTGAGAACAATCAGAGGAAGAGTTGTGAGTCCTTGTTGGGGACAGAAAATTTTCCACAACTTCAAATAGCATAAAACCAGTGTCCTAGAATCAAAACTGAAAAATGAGTATCAGCAGCATGAAAGAAAATCTCAGAGACAGTAGTGGAGCACCTTTTAAAGAACAGCAGAATCACCAATGCACTTGATGGACTGGAGGACGATATCAAGGTGCAAAAACACAAGCTTTCTTGGACAACTCAACGGAAAAGTAATCCAGAAGAGTCAGACTCCAATAGGGAAGAGGTTTTCAGAACACCTTAATTAATTTATTTTGCTATTACTTTCCTTTCAGTGTATATACAAACAGCTGTATCTGTATGAGTCTAAGAATGCTCTTTTGATATGTGCACAATAAAAAGCTTAGTGATAAGAGGGCATTGTGTCAGAATTTAACTGGCAATATTTGTTCAATTTTAGTGGTACATAAAGTAACGATTCAGTTTACAACTAGTGGCATCTTAGAGTCAATGAACTAAGGTAAAAACACTGCCTGGTTTGCTACAAGAAATAAATGAGACAGTATGTGGGAGAATACCTGGCATGCAACAGTCATCCAGGATATGCTGAGTCTTACTCTGAATTGGCAGTCAGAGACTCTTAGAGTTAGAAGTGACGGCAAAGGCCATTCTCCTGGAATGGTTATTTTCTTTGGCCAGTTACACTGGTGCCAAGTGCATCCACAGACCACTTGGAGGAGTTTCTCAAATGTAAATATCACATGACATCAATCCCCTGGCCACATGTGCCTGGGACAGAGCCTGGAGCAGCTGCTTAACCAGAACAGCCATCTCTGTGCTAGTGCTGACCTGGCACTGGAGCTTGGTCTGACAGATGTGCTCTATGGGGTGGCCACTGACTCTCTAGAAGAACAGACTCAGCCAACAGTAGAGTGGAGAGGAATCCAGGGGACCCACCAGACAGTAGAAGCCTTGAACAAGAAGAACTGCAAAGAAGCAGAGCCCAATGGAGACCTGAATAGACATTTTTCCAAAGGAGGCATCCAGATGGCCACCAGCAGACACATGAAAAGATCACTAATCATCAGATGAATTCAAATCAAAACCACAATGAGATATCACCTCATACATGTCAAAATGGCTATCATCAAAAAGACCACAAAATAACAAATGTTGTAGAGGATGTGGAGAAAAAGGAACCCTTGTATACTGTTAGTGGGAATGTAAATTGCTGCAGCCACTATCAAAAACAGTATGGAGGTTCCTTAAAAAACTAAAAATAGAACTACCATATAATCCAGCAATCCCACTCCTGGGTATATATCCAAAGCAAATGAAAACACTAATTTGAAAAGACACATGCACCCCAATGTTCACAGCAGCACTATTTGCAGTATCTAAGATACGGAAGCAACTCAAGAGTCCATCAACAGATGAGTGGATAAAGAAGATGTGGTACATGTATGCAATGGAATATTACTCAGCCATAAAAAGAATGAAATTTTGTTCATTTGCAACAGCATGGATGGACCTAGAGGGTATTACGTTTAGTGAAATAAGTCAGAGAAAGAAAAATATTGTATGTTATCAGTTATATGTGGAATCTAAAAAGTAAAACAAACAAATTAATACAATGAAATAGAAACAGACTCACAAACATAGAGAACAAACAAGTGATTACCAGTGGGGAGAGGGGAGAAGGGAGGGGCAAAATAGGGCAGGGGGATTAAGAGGTGCAAACTATTATGTATAAAATAAATAAGCTACAAGGATATTTTGTACAGCACAGGGACTATAGCCAGTATTTTATAATAACTTGTGAAGTATAATCTATTAAAAAATTTGAATCATATTGTACACCTAAAAAACAATATAATATTGTAAATCAACTATGCTTCAATAAAAACAAATTTAAAAAGAAGCAAAGCCAAAGAAACAAAGTATCAGAGGAATAAGAAAAACAGGAAGAGAAAGAAATAGAGATGGAGGCGATCTGAAAAAGCTGGGTTCACTCCAATCCAATCTAGAGCTGGGATTCAGTGTAACCCATTTCTCAATTTCCCATTACTTACAAGATTTTTTTTACAAGGAATAAAGATACTTTTTAGCTGGTTCTTTATAACTCTCTTTCCTTGTCAATGGATTCACTGGTCTTGTTCCTTAAAACATCTTTAAAACATCTACAGAGATTAAGTTTGTAGCCAATTCCAATGCCTAGGGCAATTAAAATAATGAGAACATTTCCATATCTGCATTTCACAATAGCCACAAAGACACTGTCCAGATTGCATTTAATTTTCAGCAAATTGTCTAAGGCAATGATTCTTTTGCTTATGAATTTTGGGAAATGGTAATTTCCCTTAATGTATGGCATACTTATTATAGTTAAAAGCGTATAAATTTTGTTCTTAGTTTAAGTTTCCAAAAGCACAATCTGTATTATGTTGATGCTACATTTTATAATTTATGTAACACATTTATAATTAAATCTATGTACTCTTTGTATATGTAACTCTATATTTTAATATAATTATATATATATATATATGTAATGTACATGCATCTGAATATCAGGGAGGAGGACGCTACCCCACTGAGTAATACCATGTTCCAGGCACTGAGCTAGGTATTTTATACTTTTTACTTCAGTCTTCACAAAAGCGGTTAGAGGTAAATTCACCTTTTATAACAACATTAGTAGTCACCTTTATTTCTGGAAAATTGTTGCCCAGGTGTTTTAGAAGCCATTTCTAAGGAACAGAAAGTTTGTCACATTCTTAACGTGAATACCATCCTTTGTAGCTGTCCCTCGCTGGCCAGGAAGTAAGTAAACTGAAGCCAGTGAAGAGGTCTTTTGAGTTATTGTAACAATTTACTTAATTCTGAGCAGGACTAAAATGGAACCAATTACCTGGAGAAAGGAAGGTGCAATATATCAACTCCTGGCATCATTCAACTACCTATTTCCTTCTAGTTCTATACTTTCAAGTGTGTGTTTGCTTAGGACTTTAAATAGTTCTGCTGTTCCGAACCCATTTAGGTTTCCTTTACGCAGGGACACGTAATAGTAAAAGATGTGCTAAGTTCTGTTGGGATAGTAAGGGATGGGGGGACAGTCAAGCATGGATCGGAATATAATACATATTTCTTGCCTTCAGGAAACTTTAGTCAGGTGGAGAACAGATACTTACAGAGGAAAATAGCTATTAATTCAAGGCAGGCTTTGATATGGTATATGAAGGCTTAAAGCAATAAATTAGCCCTGTGAGTATATAGAGGAAGGGAAAGATGTCAGTCAGGGTCTTGGCAGGAAGCAGGAAATTTGAGGAGACTTTAATTCTTTAAACAGGCTATTTACAGCAGTGAGTGTTGGAGGAGGAAACCCACAGAGAGAGATCAGGATCTGGGGAGGAAGGGAGCCAGTCCACGGCACTCCCTTCTCGGGTCAGGAGGAGGCTGGAGAGGGTGGAAAGTGAATCTGGAGGGGCAAACAGAAGACACTAGCCCTGAAAGAACTACCAGGTCCTGGAATGTTCTGACAAAGGCTCGAGGAGATAAGCTGGACCTCAGCTTTGAAAGAATGGAAGTTGGACATAGTGGTGTAAGAAAAGGCTGAGGACACCACATGCAGAGTTAACACAGGACATAAAGGGTCAGACATGGGAAGATGCACACTTTGCGGTGACAGGGAGGGAAGAAGTGGGGCACAGATTACAAAATAGTTTGGAGCCAAATTATGAAGGCCTTGAATACCAAGCCAAGGAGTTTGTACCTGATCCTGAGAACAACAGCCGGTGAATGTTTTAAAGTCAATAATGAACCTACAATGAAAAAGAATGAAAAAATATGAAAAGGAATACATGACTATACTTCAATTTTTTTTTAAATGGAAAAGAATAAAATCAGTAATGAAGCTAGCATCTTAGAAGAGTGACTCTACATCAGTGAGAAAACCAGTTTGGAAGAAAAAGGCACAAGTGGCAGGATGTTCAGCTTAGATGTGCTAGTCTGACATGAGGTAATGGAGGGCAGTGGGATGGAGAAGGGGAAGAAACAGGTATGGGACGTAACACTGGAAGACACGGGCCTCTTAAAGGCAAGGCTGAAAATCTGCTTCTGGGATGTTCTTCCCTCCCAAAAGGCGATCCTGATTGAAATGCACCATCAGTGAGTGAGGACAAATGCCCCGTGTGAGCTGACCAAGTGCCCCTCAGGTCAAACTCTCACCAAGATAGGGCTGGTTGGGGTGTGAAAAGGGCGTGACCGGATGGAGAAGATGTGGTTTGAATCACTGCTCTGCCAGGTGTGGGCTAGATGTCCTTCAGCAAATGACTTGGACCCTCTGAGCCTCCGACTCATGACCTCAAAGTGAGATACTAATATCTTTGCCTAAGGAGGTTGTAGGAATTCATTCAGTGAGATTTGTGGATTGCAGAGAACCACACTGGGGTGAGGACTACATGGGGGTGAGGGTTAGGGATACTGTTAGGCTGGATTCCTCTGAAGATCTTGTCTGTCTGAGCAGGGCAAGTGGAAAGCAGCAGGCTCTTGCCAAAACATTAAATTAAGTCCCCATTCTCTTTCTTGCCAAAGCTGCTGGGTGATCAGATTTGACTGATTATTATAAGCCTCAGCCTCCCAATTATCCCTCCAGTACTGGGGAAGGCAGTACATTTTATCTGACAAGGTGTGGTTTTTTTTTTTTTTTTAAACCTTGATTTATTTTCATTCTCCCAGCCCATGACCCCAAAAGGTGTTTTCCTGTTGTTTCCCTGAGCTTGTCACTATTGCTAGTTTTGGCTGAAGAAAATTTCGCCCAATGCCTGGTACTCTTTGGTCTGGGTATTTAGCAACATGCCAAGATGTAGATTAAAGCAGTGAGCCCATTTGAATATAATGGATGTGAAATGTGGTTATTTTTACATCCTTGAGGTTTGTATGCAAATGCCTCTATGGGTTCCCCAATGAAAATACTGCTTTCGATTTTAAGCAATTTTTACAAATAGTTTATTTTCTTTCCTCCAGACAGTGCCTACAAATCTAATAATAGCTATCAATAACAAGACACACTGAGATGTACACATCAAGTAACTAGGTAGTCGCCCTCACCAGCTAAAGCTCAAAACCATTGAGCCCAAATTCATGCTTTCACGAAGTACAAATGACCTCCTGCCATGGAATTCTGTGATTGGCTTTGAATAATTGAAACCGTGACTTTAATACCTCTAAGGCCAGGGATCCCCTTTAGCTGATCCCAATGACTTGGCAATAATTTGGGGGGAGAAATGCAGAAAGTGGTAGTTTATAAAAGAAAATCTGAGTCTCACTGCCCTGATTTTTTTTGTAGTCCTCAATGACTGAACTTTTTACTCAACACTTATTCATAAGCGTTAATGAAGCCCCTGCTAAACCCACGGCACTGTGCTGGATGCTTGAGGAGAAAGGCAAAGACTTATGAGATATGGCTCCTCTCCTCTAAGGGCTTACTGGGGACATTAGACCCAGGTAGTACCAATGAGTGACTGTCCTACCCTCATATAGTCATACCCTCAATGTGGCCATTCTGTGCATCCCACTCTAAGACCAACTGACCCTATCTTTTCAGACCGCTTTCTCTAACATTCAAGCTGCAACAATTCTTCAGCCTCACCAGGTTGACTCCATCCCTGTCACTGTCTCTCACCCCTCCAGGTTCTGTACTCCCCCCACCCCCCACCTTCTACTCAGCTCACACTCCATGGTCTGTCATTAACAACTGCTCACTTCTATTCCCTGTCCTTCTTCACATTCCCTTAAAGTCACTTTTCCTTCTTTTCTTTCATGGCATCAGCTTGGTAAAACCATGCTTAAATTCAGCTCCCCTCCTAGTCTTCACCTGTACCCAGCAGCTGATTGTGGCTGGAGACAATTTCCACAACAGCAAATCTCATTTTAAGTTCATGACTCCCGGTGTCAGGCGGTCCGTAGAGCTGCTGTCAGTCCTTCTCCATTGTCAAGATCCATTCCATCCCCGACTTCCTAAGGTAACTATTTTTCACGTTCTTCTCTCTTCAAACCTCCAGCATCTCCTCCATTCTTTCACCGCTTTCTATTCCACTGGAGGGAAAAAACAGAAGCTCTCAGAAGAGAATTCCCCTATTCTCCCAACTCCCACTTCTCCCAGCTAACTCTATCTGTGCATAAATGCCGTCCTCCCCTTCTTGTTGCTCTGGATGATCTAGCTGGGTTCCTATCTAAAGCCAAGTTCTGGGCGCGAGGTATAGCTCAGTGGTAGAGTGCACATTTAGCATGCACAGGGTCCTGGGTTCAATCCCCAGTACCTCCATTAAATAAATAAAAAAAACTAATTACCCCTCAGAAAAACCCACAAACAAAAAAATGTAATAAAAATTTGTTGTAAAACCCAAATTCCTCCACTGTGTACCTGTTCATGAATATATTTCCAGCAGTTATCTCTTCTTTCCTGATCAACAGTATGTTCCATTGGGTCATTCCCAGCAGCATATAAACATGCTGAATTACCACGTATATAACAAAAATAAAGCAAAATCTGCCTTGACCCCACTTTCCCCTGTAGCTACTGGTTTGCTTTACCGAAAATCTCCTTGAATGAGCCTTCTGGACCCAGTAATTCCCATTCCTCTCTCCAGTGTCTTTCCTAAATACAGCTCAGGCTTTCATTCTCAAAACTGCTCCTTGCAAACTGCTCTTATCAAGATCTTCAGCCACCTCCACCGTCCCAGATGCAACAGCCGATTCTCAGCCTTCACTTTGTTCATCTTATTGGCAGCATTTTACACGGCTGATCACTGCCTCCTTCTTCAGCACTCCCATCGCTTGGCTTCCAGGGCACCACTCTCAGCCCTCCTCCCTGGTTGTTCCTTCTCTGTCTCCTTTCCTTGTTCCTCCTCATTTTCCCCAAGCCCTGAACACTCTTTCTCACAGCTTTAAATTTCCTTCTGTGCTTTTTACCCCCAAATTTGTATTTCAAGCCTAGACTTCTCCCTCTAACTCCAGACTCACGTATCCATCTGCCTAATGGATCGCCACTTGGGTATGGAATAGATAGCTCACCAGATGCCAGAGTGAACATGATTCTCCCTCAGCCCCAAATCTACTCCTCCCAGTCCCCCCATCCTCCCAGTCATTAAGACCAAAGACTTTGGAATCATTCTCGACTCCTTTCTTTCTTTCTTTCCCATCACATTCTCAATCTATCAGAAAATCTTTTTTATTCTTTCTTCAAAATCAATCCAGACTCCACTTTTCATCACTTCATTATTACCATCTTGTCTAAGCTACCATTGTCTCTCACTTCTTTCTGAAAAAGTCCCTTACTTTCTCTCTCCTTCTGTCCTTATTCCTCTGAAATCTATTTTTCAACACAGCATATGGAATGAGCCTTTTAAAAATATAAGTAAAAGAATGTAACTTCTTTGCTCAAAACCCTCCTGTGGAATCCCAACTCACTCAGACTGAAAATTAGAGTCCTTCCCATCAACTACCAGATCATACCTTCCTGACCTTATCTCCCACCACTCTCCCTGGCTTACTCTGCTCAGCCACACAAGTGTCCTTCCTAGAACATGCCAAGCTATCTCCTGCCTCAGGGCCTTTGCACTGGCTATGCCCTTTACCCTGAGATGTCATCCCACAGGTTTCTCATGGCTCACTCTCTCTACTCCATTATTACCTCAGTGAGGCCTTTCTTGACCACCTGATATATAATAATAACCTTCCCACTCTGGTACTCCCTTTTCTTGTCCTGTTTTATTTTTCTTCGTAGCACTTATCATTATTTGACTTACTGCATATTTATTTACTTATTTATTAATTATCCTACTCTTCCTACTATAAGTTCAGTGAGAGCAAGACTTTGTTCACAGCTCTATTTCCAGCACCTAGAACAGTGACTGGTACAGAGGAAGTACTCCAGAAATACTTCTTGAATAAATGAATGAATTAATTAATAAATTCAAAAATGCACATCCGTAACCTTTACTGCTGTTTTAGACAAGGTAGAGTATCACACACTGAAGTCGGAGAAGACTTTGATGAGATAGTAAATCTAGACACTGAGGGATGGGGAGAATTTCGATAGGGTTAGGAAAGCATTCAGCTGACAAGCAGCTAAAAACTAAGCATTGAATAAAGAAAACTTCAACAACGTATCTTGAGCATCTACTACGTATGCCAAGTACTTTAAGCTCATTATCTTATATTATCCTCATGATCACTATAGCCAAGAGCTACTATTGCATCCATTTTGTAAATAAGGAAACTTTGTTGCAGGGATTTAAAAAACAGCTTTCCCCAGAATCTATAACTAATAAGTTGCAAGCCATCTTTGCAGTTGAGGTTGAACTGAATCCAGAGCCTATTCTCTTTCTCTTTTCATTTCTTTATGATCGTCACTATTACTGGTGTTATCCAAGCTCCTACTCTCTCCACCTAAAATGCTCCCTCCCGCACTATGTGATGAATTATGACCCTTGTTGGGGCTCAATTAGGTGATACATCAGAAATGGAGGTACTAACAAATGGATGGGATTCTCAAATCCTTCTCATTAACCTAATGGAAGTTAAACTGCTCTGAGTTTACTTGTGTTGGTGGCAGCGTAGAATTTCAGCATCGTGGCTGGCACTATCCACTTCTCTTGTGGTCATCTCTGCGTGAAACGTCTGTCCATTTATTTCTTTGCTGAGGCTGAATGGAATATTCCATCATTGGAAAATAAAGCTTCAAGTATAAAATTGAAATCTTTATTCCTATTTGATGAATTGGCAAAATCCTTAACAATTTGGAAGGAAGTGCTGTTTTTGCTGCCATCAGCTACAAAGTGCTGGATGCTCACAGTGCAGTTTATCAGATTTACATAGATTCCAGGTGAATCTGATCCAGGAGCTACAAAAAGTGCGTATTAAGCTAATTGTTATTCTATCCTCTCTCCCCCAATATCTCTGATATGGAAAAAGCAATGGAATCTGAATAGAATCAGGAATTAAAATGTGGCTTTGTTCACCACTGAAATTCATGGGACTGCCAGGGAGGGGAGAAGGGAAATTTTTTGTTGTCTTTTCCAAAACCCATTATCTTCAGAATAACGTTAAAATTTTTTTTTTGGTCAGTTTTGCTGTGGCAACAAACAACCCCAACATTTCAGTTACAACAGCAAAAATTTCTTTCTTACTTACATTACAAGTTAGTCATGGGGCATTGTGGGGTCAACTATGGTTCTGCTACAAGGGTCATTCCAGAACTCAGCTAAAGAAGCAGGTCCTCTATGGGATAAGCCATTCTGGTGCAGAACAAAAAAAGCAAGGGATACGTTGGAAACAAAGAATGGCTCCTAAGGCTTCCACTAAGACATGGCGTATGTGATTTACATGTCATGGCAGAAGCAAGTCACACGACCAAGTCCAGTGTCAGTGGGGCAGAAATGTAAACTCCCGCTGGAGGCACTGAAACCACACGGCAGTGACTGGAGGTGTGTGCTTCTGTTACAGGAAGAGTGGAGAGCTGGGAACCATAATCACGTCTACCACACATTTCTTATCCTAGCATTCAAAACTCCATGTGAGAGCCAGCTTCATGTCCCTCCACGTCCCTTATTTTGCCTCTGCTCTGGTCACATAAGCTGGTCCCGTCTCCCCTAAACACCATATGCCCTCACACTTCCACATCTGTTTCCTTAGCTAGAAAGGCAATTCCCTCCATTTTCCACCAGCTGAAGTTGCTCTCAGCCTGTAACGTCCAGCTCAAATTTCATCTACTTTATAAAGCTTCTCTCGATTCCCCAGCTGAAATGAAACACTTTTCCCTTAGAGTTAGTAGGGCAGGCTGGTTGTACCTCTTTCCAGCTTTAATTTTAATCTTCCTTGGTAAGTCTGGATAAAAAAGCTCCTGGAGGGCAGAACCCAGGAATTCTGTTATGTTGGAATTCCTCTCCAGCTTCTTTGAGGTCAGAGTCTTGACCATAATAGATGCTTAATAAATTCCACTGGACGACTAAAAACCTACATATTCACTGTCAAGCTTATCCATAATGTGAAATTCTAAGTCTTTTCTCTAGGAGGCATATGTAGACAATTCACACCGAGGACTCTTAGGGGAACTTTCCTCAGTCAGAAACAGTCATGGACACTTAACTCAGCAGGCAAGATACCAGACTCACTAAGGTGGTTTTCCCAGGGCGAGCCTCATACGTTGCACTCTGGATGTGCTGACCCCAAGGATTTCCCCAAATGTGGGGAGCTTAACTGAATAATTGGTGATAGTGAGGGACTATCTGTTCACACTCTCCCCTGGGAAAAAAAAAGAAACAGTCATGGAGATGATCCTGTTGGTTCCATGATCTAGACTCTACCAGTCTTGTGTGCATGTGTGCGTGTGTGCATGTGTGTGTGTGTGTGTGTGTGTGTGTGATCTCTAACTTCCCACCAATAAGGCATTGTGGGCACCCTATTTTCACAGCAACATTGCTTCCCTTGCCAGTGATTGCTGCATTGAGAAGTGGTGTTTCTTTCCTTCTTTTTCATTGCAATATTGTCTTCTCACATTGGCATTCTACATCATGCCCTTGTCCATGGCCACTCAGTAGGAGGGGTGGTAGGGAAAGGGTGGGCCACTGGAGAGAGGCTGCAGATGCAATAGAAAGAGAAGGAGCTTACAGCCAGAGAATCTGAGTTAGATCTCACCTCCGCTCCTTACTATCTTTGTGGCCTTAGGCGAGTCACTTGACTCCACTGTCCCTTCAATTTTCTTATTTGTTTAAAAAAAAAAAAAAGAAAAGAAAAGGAGACAATTAGAAAGATAGAAAAGGGTGTAAGGATATTGTTCAAGCACTAAAGTGTGAATAGAGCCTAGTAGCACGTCACAGGAGCCCAGTATCTTTGTGGCATGTTTTGTGCTTAAATAAGCCGTGCTGTAAGAGTCCCTTGGTCCATAAGGGATTACTGGCACTCTTGGTGTCATTATCTAAATGGTCTTGATGTGTTGCCAGAAGGAAAGAGTCCCTTGGTTCCCAAACAGCTTCTTCAGCCTCATCCCATCTGTTTATCCTGAGCCTTAATAAATCCATGAGTGAAAGGAGTGTTTTCAAACTTGATGATTCTCATCCTGTCTCATGTGAAAAATCAAGGATAATAACCCTACCTTTCTGGTTCCTGGGGAGAAAGCCAGACTTTACCAGGAAGTTGGGAAGGCACTTACAGTCTCCTGACTTTCCAGGTCACTTATGCGACAGCTGCCCACTCCACTTCATGGTCAACATATGAAACATCCATGATCAGAGACCTGGACTCTCACTGTCAAACATGCTCTTTTCTTCTTTTACCCAATAAATGTGCTGAATTTTATGAAAGAAGTCTGCAACGTCCTTTGAAGGGGTAGACATTGTATGCAAAACTTTGTTCTTCTGTCCTGAGTGGGCAGAAAGTATTGGTTTTATCAGATTTCACAGGAGTCTAGAGATGCCCATTTTCAACAACTCTCTCCATTTTTTGTTCATAGTAATTGTATAAGTCAGGGTTGTCCAGAGAAAAATAGAGAGAAAGAGAGCTAATAGGATGTGGCATATATATTGGTTCTCTTGCTCTATATAGGTTATTATAGATAGAGGGAGAGAAAGAGAAACAGAGACAGAGTTATTTAAGGAATTGGCTCACACAGTTATGGAGGTTTGATGAGTCCAAAATCTCATGGGGTGGTCTGGCAGGCTGGAGACTCAGGGAAGAGTTGCAGTTCAAGTCCAAAGGGAGTCTTCAGGCAGAATTCCTTTTTGCTTGGGGGAGGTCAGTCTTTGTTCTATTAAGATCTTCAGCTGATTGGACGAGGCACACCCCCGTTATGGAAAGTAATCGGCTTTACTCAAAGTCCATCCATGTAAATGTTAATCTCATCCAAAAACACCTTCAAAGAAACATCCAGAATAATGTCTAACCAAATATCTAGGTACCGTGGCCTCACTAAGTTGACACGTAAAATTATCACAGTAATATAAAACAGCAAGCAGCCGACTGACGTGAGATGTAGAGTCATAGGAACTAAAAAGAAAGCTTTGAGAACAAATCTGCCCTCCCTGTCTTGCAGATAAGAAAACCACAGCTCAGAGATCACACACCTGCTTAGCCAGAAAACTGAAACTAAGTTTCAGATTCCGGACTCTTTCTGTGACTGCCAGATTTGGTATTGGTTACTTAATTCATCATGAGATACAATTTAATGTCCTTCCATGAAAATTAGACAGGGTCAAGTTTAGACTTGGGTTATCTGTGTGGCAACTGCTAAGCAAATTGCAGTTAGACCGAAGTTTTCCTCTTAGCCCAATGTAAAAAGAAAAATGTAATTTGAGACAATAACAAAAAAGGAGGATGGAGCTTGATAGGAGCAGAGCTACAAAGGAATTGAATACAATACAATTGAAGCTGAATTGCTATTAACGCAACCTAGATTGTTATATATTTAAGGTATTAATTGTAATCTGCTTTTCTGAGGTCATCCAAGTCATCCACGGAAGAAGCCAGTGAGTAAATTTCCTGGGCTGGAAGGATTTTGTCTAAATGTGTAAGAAAAAATTTATGCTTCAGTGGAAAACTATGCCTGCCTTGTCTAAAGCACACTTCTGGGTTGTCTGATTCTGATTCCACGGGAGCTATTTTAATCTGAAAACTGCAGATGACTGATAGCAATGCAAACCAATTCTTATTTATAAATATGCAAATGAATTCTGTCCAGGAGAGGGATGACCCTTCCTCTCCTCCAAGAAAAGGGCAGTTTCGCCTCCATTTGCTCATTTATTTCAACATTCCTTTGCTCTGTATAAATTTGGTTCTAAATCTGTGCTTCCTTGACTTCTTCTTTAATCCATTTATAACGTCTGCCTGGTTCTCTCACTTAATTAATGAGTCAAATAGAATCTTTACCATGTGTTCATTTTATAGCTCTAGGAGAGTCATGATTTTGCCTTTTTTTGAAAATTATCCTTTAATGAATGTCACATCCTTCCCAGCACATAAAAGAATGCTCTGCTGAATTAAAATCGACCCTCTGCTCAGCAT
Organism: Camelus ferus; assembly: GCF_009834535.1. Taxonomy (NCBI): domain Eukaryota; kingdom Metazoa; phylum Chordata; class Mammalia; order Artiodactyla; family Camelidae; genus Camelus; species Camelus ferus. The sequence continues at coordinate 81,645,876 of NC_045696.1, read as the reverse complement.
CCATTCAGCTCCACTCTGCTCTAAATCTCCACACTAAAACAAAAGTTCAATTAGGTTTTCACAGGGTTTGCTGCATTAAAGTCTGGGGGGTGAGGTGGGGGCGGTGATCGAAGTGGAAATAGAGATTCTGACAGCAAAAGAAAATAGACTGAGGAAGACATGGATGAGCACACAGATTTCTTAACCACTTAGTAGAGGATCTGAGAAATTAGGCTGAGATGGGAGGTGGTGGAGAATAGGATAAATAATGGCTCAAAGCAATTGCCTCTGAGTTCCGCCCAAATCATCACTTATCCCTCTAATGAGCGGTTTTCCTCCACCCCCACACTCCACAGCAACTCCTAAAGTGGGTTATTAGCAAGTGTTTTGGACTCCATTCATCTCAGGAACATTTTAGTCAGCACAGAGCCTGGGCTCTACCCCTCCTTGGAAACAGCCATGGAGGACCTCCTGAACTCAGGGCAAGTTCTCAGGAAGAGAACAGAAAAGTGGAGAGCTCTCTGTCCTCCTGTGTTCCCTCTGTAGCCTGGATCCCCACAAGCTTTCTATGCATGTTGGGGCAAAGAGGGGGAGGCAAGGGGACGTGCAGGACATACTCCCCAAGCTAAACCCAGAACCACCCTCCCTGCCTTGCTCGGAGGATTCCAGCTGCTTCCACATGGCCTCTGCTATTAAAGTTTGCCTGTTGTGTTTGTCCCTGCCAGGTCACTCTGTGCTCCCAGCTTCTCCATGGCCTTGCTGGATGTCTGTTGCCATAGCTACTACTTTTCCTAACGATGCCTCCACCGTCAGCATCATTATCTGTTTGGCTGCTTGCTGGAGGGTACTGCTGCTCATTCCTTCCAGACTGTAGAGTTTTCATTGACTCCAGAGGATGCCCTGTAACTCCTCACCATCCTCTCTGATGAGGAGTGTGGGTAAAGCTCCTGGGGGCTTTACCGTCCTTTACCCTAACTTACTTTTGCTATTCCGTCCCCTGTGGCCACATCAGTACTCTAGATCCTCATCTTCTCTTTTCTGGGACATGCAACAGTCTCCTAAGCATTGGATTTTGTTGAGGGAAACAAGCCCCAAAGTTCTAGCGGCTTAACACAAGACAAATGTATTTCTTGTTACTAGGTTGACAGGGAGCTCTCCCTGACACAATCTTCCAGAAACACTGAGTGATGAAGACTCATTGCTGCCTAATATGTGGCCTCCAAGGGTTCTGGACCTTGAGGGGAGTGGGGGAAGGTGATGGAGAAACCTCCCTATCAGAGTCAAGCTAAACTTTGCCTTTCCCTTTATGGAGGGCACTGACACTCCAGTCAGAAAGGGGAACGAGAATGAACAAACATGCGTGGGAGTCCCTTCTGGGCCAAGCCTGGGAATGGTACATATCCTGTCTGCTCATTCTGTCAAAAGAAACCCAGTCATGTGGCCACACCTGTCTGCAAGGGAGTCTGGGAAATGTAGACTAAGCTTGTGTCCAGAGAAGGAAGAGTGAGTTTAGGGGATCAAGGGTGGTCTCCACCGTAGGGCTCCCACCTCCCATCTTGTTCCCTTCCAGTCCTTTGTACCAGCTCCTCTTCAGAGGCTGAACATGGAGAGCCTCCCAGCCAGTGGGTAACAGAGCCAGCACCAACCCGGGTTTGGCTGATTCCAGACTCCACGTGCTTCCCCACATCTCCCATCTCCTATAGTAGCTTTCCGCATCCCATCTTCACCTCTCCATTGTGTTCTCCTCTTTAAATCTCATCACGTTCTCCCGACTGGGGCGGAGTCTTGGGAAGGGGAATAATCCATTTGTGTGTTGTTTTTTTTTAACCCAACGTGAGCCTGAGTGTTAGTGTGAAAATTGTTTTCTTTCCCACATCGTCTCAGCTGCCCCGCTTCGCCTCCTCCGCTGTGTTCTCAGCTTTACGAATCCCCAAGCTGCCATCGATGGCATGAGGCAAAGTTTAGCTCTGCTCCAACAGAAAGGTCTCCCCATCACTGCCCCCGCCCTGAGGGCCAGGCCTCCCCTCCTGCCGCACTGCTTGTCTTCTAGTCTCTCCTTTTTCCCGACCTCTAGTCTGTTGGTCATAGCAAGTCACAAAGCCAGTCCAGAGTTCACGTGGGAGGGGAAGTAGGTTCCACCTCTTAGCAGGAGCACCAGCAAAGAAATTGTGGCCAGCCTTGACTATCCACAAATACAGTACAAATGAATGATAGTGAGAACGAGCGTCTGCACAGGGCTTAGGAATTGTGATAGTTTTTACAAACATTGTCTCCTTTGAAAACATTGGACTTAAAAAAAAAGTTAGACTTTATTTTTACTCCCATTTTTCCAAATGAGGAAAAAAAAAAAAAAGAACCCATGGCGTAGTGGAGTTAAGTGACTTGCCCAATATCGCTTGTCTAGGAAGTGACCGAGCAGGGGCTTATGTTAGGTCTCCTGTCTGTCTGATTTCCTGCTTTTCCTTCTCCTTCTCACTGCTTAGTTCTCGCCCTAAGGAAACATGGAAAGGATTCCTTTGATTTTCCACTCACATTTATTTTGGCGACCCCCAAAACAAAACAGCTAGAGACATTGAAGAGCTATGAAAAACAGACTGAGGGAAAAGATGAACTAAGACATACATTTATGACCCTAAATTGTGACTTCTAGGCTTTACTAAAACTGTGTTGAATAAGTTAAAGTAAGAGGCAGAGCCCTAAGAAAGCTATTAACTACTGTGTGGTATGAAAATGGTTTTCACTTCTCAAAGAAGTGATTACAGACATTTCAAGGGTGGATCTGGGTGAGGTTTCCTTTGAGCCAGTGACTGGCAATGTTAGGTCCCACTGTACACATCTCAGTATGTTATTCTGAAATAGCATCTTAGTGCCCAGATGGGGCCATGCCAGCCACTTTAGCTGATGGTGAGAAAAGAAGGAAGAAATAAAGGAGGAGGGACAGGAAGGAGGCAGGAAGACATGGTGGAGCTGCTTAGAGAAGCCCAGGTCTCATCTAGCTACCCGAGCACTCTGCCATCCCTAGCCACGGTGCGGGCAGAGCTCTGTGAAGTGCTGCGCGGGACATGCTGGGGCAGATTGCTCTGCAGAAGAGGACCCAGTGGAGAGGCAAGTGGGAGCTGAAGTCCAGCCTGCACTCTACTTTGCAACCAGGCACTGCAAACAGACTGTGCCTACTCAAGGGGTGGGGGGAGCGGGAGGGAGAGTTTCCTGCTTTTGTTTCTTTCCTCTTGTCAGGTACATGGAGGAGGTGCCTTTTTCTGATTGGTCACAAAGGCACCTTATGCCCCAGCAGCAGATGAGCTGCTTACTGCAAAGTAGGTTTCACTTTCATAAATTAAACAGCCACACTCTGGCGCTGCCCTTTCAAAAACCTGTCCTCCCTGACCTCGACTCTCGTTCGGATCACACAGTCAGTGGCCTCGCAGCACGGAAACCTGCCCAGACTTGTGTGGGGTTTTTCCACTGGCTGTTGGACAGGTCACGCAGCCCCTCTTCTTCCTGTTCCTGTCTGAAATGAGGGAGCTGGACCAGGTGACTTTAGTGTCCCTTCCTGGGTATAACATGCCATGGCTCATAATTCTGTGAATGACAGTAAGTCGGGGAGTGGGCCAGACTGGAAAGGCCAGTCTGGGCTTCTCTCTGGGTAACTTCCCTTTTTATGTTCTTCTGTCTGAACATACTGTGGGCCCTACCTAACACCTGTAATCAGAGAAAAAAGATTTCATCTTGAGATAAGATAAAGACTAGTAAATACAAGCAAACAGCAGGTCTCGTCCTCTCCCTCAGTGCACTTTCTCATCTAAACACACACATGTACATGTGTGTGCAAACACATGTGCATGCATGCGCACACACAGATGTACACACATACACACGCTGAGCTGAGGACAGAGCTTTCCTCATTTTCAAAGCGTAAACAATATGATACAGTTTCCTAGATGTAATCATTTAAATGCACTCCAAATGTATTTCTCTAAAACCCAGAAGCAACTAAAGTGCAAAGAATCCCTGCCCGGGGCATTTCTATTTACATGTCTCCATATACAATTTTTAAAGGAAACAGTTCATATTAATAAAGGAGTTGATTTATCTTCCCAGCTCTCTCCTCACAGTAAGTGCTAGCAAAAACCTCATAAATCATTCCACACCGCCCAGACTCGCCTTTGCAACACAAAGGGAGCCCTACTCCATTTTGAAGCTTTCTGTTTATCTCCCTACACTTAATACATTTCCATTATTTATATTTTTCCTTAAAGCAAATGATTCCCCAGTGGCCCGAGGCAGGCAGATGGATGCTTTATTCTTTGTGCCAATAGATTGTAAGGGGTGGGAGAGAGAAGCGTGGAGGTGGAGAGGGTGGGTGGAGAAAACCAGACTTGTTGGATTATGAAATGCATGGAAATGAGGGAGAGGGGAATTTGGGGGCAGGGAGAATAAAGGGACCGATCGATACTGATTTGACACTTATCTAGCAAACCACCTGCGCCTCTGTCTGCTAGAACGTCCACCTGGACATCCCACAGGCACCTTGATCATCAGTTAGTCCTCAAGTGAACTTACTTCCCCTTGCTGCACGGACACGCCCTGCCTGTCCCCCACACAGTAAACAGCACCCCCATCCATCCAGGGATTGCCTGTGTTACCTCATTCAATCCTCACATCCATCCATGAAATAGAAATGATCACTCCTAGAAAACAAATGAGGAAACTGCAGCTCAGGAAGGCTAAAAAGTGTGACAGTCTACTAGGGCTTCTGTAACAACACCCCATGGACTGGGTGACTTACACAGTAGGACTTTATTTTCTCACGGTTCTGGAGGCTGGAAATCTTAACACCAACGTGCCAGCAGTGTTGGTTTCTCCTGAGGCCTCCCTCCTTGGCTCACAGACGGCTGCCTGCTCTCGGTGTCCCACACGGCCTTTTTCTCGGTGCACCTGAATCCCTGGTGTCTTCTCCTCTGCTTGTAGGGACACCAGTCCTTTTGGATCTGAGTCCACCCACATGACCTCATTTGACCTTAATTACTTCTCTAAAACTCTATCTCCAGGGATTCGGAGGCATAGATGATATAAAACTGAACAAAAATAAACCAGGTCTTGGCACATTTACAGTCCAGTACTTACTCAAAATATTAAATTTACAAATAAATGAAAAAGGTATAATAAATGACCACTGTGGTGAGTGTGTGGAGCCGAAGCAGAGGCTGGTTGTGCACAGGAGTGCAGCAGCGGGGCAAAGCTGGTCCAGGGGGCTGTATGGATGCTGTGGTGCCTCCTGGCTCCCCCTGTGGGACAGATGACTCACTCTCCCGCTACCGGTGTGGGTGTTGCAGGCTCTCTGTTGAGTCCCTCTGCAGAAATTGCCTTCAGTCAGTCTCCTCACCCAAAGTGCCCCCTCCCACGTCCAGGGACTGATCCCTGTTGGGAGGAGGGGGCATAAAGATCGGGCCTCCCCCTTACCTCCTTATGCTCAAGATGGACAACTCCAAAGGGCCATCCCAGCTCTAGGGTAACCTTGGAACCAGCTCAGTTCTGGACTGCAAACACATTGCAGTTCAGCTCCTCCCTCTGCCCAGTCTCCTGTCATTCCCTACACGTGCTGATCCCGAAGACACTCCCAATGGACTTGCTTAATGCAAATCTTCATTTCAGATTCTGTCTTCCTGAAAAAACAGAATTTGTTTGCAAGGGCTGCCGTAACAAACGACCCTGGGCCAAATGGCTGAAACAGCAGAAGTGCACTGCCTTGCAGGTACAGAGACTAGAAGTCTGAGATCAGCGTCAGCAGGGCTGGTTTCTTCTGAGGGCCAAGGGCCTCTCTCCTCCACTTGTAGATAGTTTATCTTCTCCTGTGGTTTTCCATCTTGTCTTCTTTCTGTGTGTCTCTGTCCAAATTTCCCCCTTGGATAAGGGCACCAGTGATTCTGGATTAGGGCCCAACCTGAGGACCTCATTTTAACTTGACTTTTGTAAAGAACTTATCTCTAAATAAGGTCACATTCTGAGGCACTGGGAGGTTAGGACTTAAACATATGAGTTTGGGGACCACAATTCAACCCAAATACCACTTAACACAAAGGTTTTTCTGGGAGGCAGCCTTTGAGGAATGGCTCTGACTAGATGAAAACTAGAGCAGTGGGCAGGGATGGTGAGAGACCCCCCCGGGAGAGCGGAAATTCTACACTTCGGCTGAAAGTGGGATGGAGTAAGGACACAGCCAAGGACAGGAACTTGAGGGGGCCAGGAAGGGTCCTGACCATTTGTGCACAAGACATTCACAGCGCAGCCCAGCTGGGCTGAATGCCAGGATGATACCCAACGGTATCCTGGCATTTGCCAAGCAGAGGTGCTGTTCCCTGCAGAAGGTGGATTTGTTTCTGGGTGCATCATGATTGAGGGGAGAGCTGAGTTTGGCTGGGTCAGAAGTTAGCCTTAGGCTGAAGCCAAAATATACCAAAGGGATTTTTGAGCTCTGAAAATAAGCAGAGCGAGGCAGGGATGAGGCTTAGCCATGAGGAGACTGAGTGGAGAGCAGTACTCAGAGGAGAAGCTGAACAAAACAGGACAATTTGTAACTATGGCTGAGAACACCGAGGTCCCCTACCCACCCCAGCCCTGGCGGCATGAACGGAGGAGAGGAAGGAGGGGACAGATAATGCCGTGTTTCCCCTCCTTCACAGTCTTGCCTTCTCCTGGTCCCCACAGAAAGGTGTTCTGACTATAAAATAGGGGCTTTTAACCATTAGGTAATATGGAATAAACTGTCAGAAGAGGCCGGACCAAAACTACTCGAATAAGAACATCACTAAGTGAGGGGCTGGGTCTTAGCTTCATTTTATTCTGAGCCTTTGGCACATGACACACGTCCGGCACATGGTAGGCCTATGAGGAATACTCGTGTGTTTGTCCCTCTGGTTATCTAAGAGGGCATCCCAAGGACACCATGAGTTTCCAGGTAAATCCTGTGAGTCTGCTCCCAGCCTGGGAGAGCTGCCTCTGGAAAGGGGGAGATTATCTCAGTTCACTCCGTTTTCAAATCTTGTTAATGCTGATTTTGTTTCTGATGTATTATTACTACCTGAGGCTATTTACTAAGGAAACTGAGACTAAACAATGCACAGATCTTGGAATTTAATAGCTCTTCTCCAAGGAGGAAATCAAATTCTTTCTAAAAAAATATCTAAAATACATGGCTTAATTATACAAAGAGGGTATACTACCCAGAAAGATGTGGATATTTTTAGAGCGTGTGTTTTGAATCTTTTATTTTTGGTCCTATCTTCCTGGCTAAGCCACATATTAAACTTTCCCTATTTTCTGCCTTTAAACCTTAAGCTTCTTGTGTCTTTGAGCAGGTTTCCTTAGAAGCTTACCCAGAATGCAAATCTTCCCATCATTAAACTGCTATACTATTTATCAAATCTATGGTTTGCTGGGTTTTGTATTGAGTGGTACTGTAATATCAAGACATTGTTACGCAAGCTGTATTATTCACTCCCAAAGTGGCAGTTCTGAGTAACTGAATTAGAAATAAATAGCTGGCGGCCTGTAGAGTGATTTTTGGTTTTGCCTCTCCTTTGAAAGGTGGCTTTAGACAACTGTGGCAGGAAATAGAGGTGAGGCCTGGAGTTCTCCCAGGGGAGAAAAAGTCTAATGGAAGTAGGAGTTGCTGAGAGCTCAGAGAAAGCGGCAGAGATGAGTGAAAGACACATTTAACACAAGTCATCAAAGGTGCAGGTGGCAATACGTGGAATCGATCGACCAGAACTGAGAACATGGTTCAAGGAAGAGGCATGCTGGCTAATTTTTCACTGAATTTTAGATATGGACAATTTTACCTTGTTGAGTGCTGGATACTTTTTGGATTCCTGTAAGCATTCAGGAGATTTGTTCTGGTTCATAGTTAATTCCCACAGATACAGTGTGATCCTTCTGGGTCTTGATTTTAAGGTATTGTAGGTGGGACCAGAGCAGCATTTATTCTAGAGCTAATTTTGTTCCTCTCTGGAGGCAAAGATCTTTTTGGTACTCTAATATGGAGTATGAGGTTTTCCATGCTGGCTGGTGGGATCCGAAACTATTGGCTGCTCTGTGTGAGTCCCAGCTATGTTCTCCACAATCATTTTGGTTGGTTCATTTACTAGCCCCTCCTAGTTTCACGTGCCAGTCAGCCTGAAGCTGAAGACAGTGGGGGCCTTCTGTAGATGTCCGAGGTTCTCTGTGTGTACAGCTTTCTCCTCTCAGCCACTCTTCCCTAGAACCCCAGCTGCCTTGGCCACCCCAGACTTCCCCCTTCATCGCTTCACACAGCGGGGCCACCGGGCCCACCTGCACTCCCCTGGCCAGGGCCGCAGCCTGGACATCCTCTGCAGGCAGGAACTGGGGCAACCAGAGCACTCGCTGTCTGTCATTGCTGGTGTCCTGTCCGTTGTCCTGGTGGTTTCTTACACTCTGTCTAGGTTTTTTTTTTTTTAGTTTATTTTTATTTTATTTTTTTCAGATGAGGGGGTGACATCTGTCCTTTTTACTCCACCTTTGGCTGGAGTGGACATTCACTTGCTTTTATGAGCAAGTCCAGAGTCAGCTTAGATCATCGTGTCTTGATAAAACGTCTTTATTCACAGCCAATTTCACTTTCTTGACACTGCCTCATCTTTCGGTTTCATTAATAATGGACAAAAAATAATCCACAGGATCTCTGCTGATTCTCCTTTCTGTTTATTGTGATATCCTTCCTGAAAAGACCAGGGCTAGGCAGTAGTGTTTAAGTAATAAACCAGAGATTGAAGTGTCTTTAGTTAGACATCTCTTGCTTTCATTAGTCCCTCTGCCACTGTCTCTATCAGCAAAATAGCAAAGATGAGAGATATGTGTTAAAAAAGACATTTTCAATTTATACTATGCCTCTGTTACAAGGAGGGTGCATTTTCTTGTAATTCAAAAAACAACAAAATACACAATAAATAATATCTGACCCACAAGGCCATCATAAGTATGAACTGAAATAATATGCATGCTCAATAAAGTAGTTATAATTGGGCCCATCATTCCACTGTTCCAAGTACAGAGCAGTCATTCTCTAAACAGCCAGTTCAGTTTCACAGATAATAAAAGTGTGTCTTCCGTAAAAGGTCCAGTTTGCATTCTTTACCTTCTTCAATGCCCTGGGAGTATTCCTAAGGACCCAGTGAGGTTCTGCAAGAACTGTTTGGAATTCCTTAAATGCATATGGATGTTGCTGTGCAGATTTCCACTGAATGATCTTTGATTAGGCAAATCTCAAAAATGCTGGTGAAGGGAGACTTTAGGTTAACTTTAAAGTGGGTAGGGGCTTGATTCGTGAGAGTAACTAGTTGAGGAGAAATGAGGGACGGAGGCTCTACAGCCTACTTAGAAAGGAAAAAATATCAACTTGGTGATGAATATTTACTGCATGCAATTAATCTTGAACTAGTTGCCGCCTCTCATTCTTTGAATTCCTGGGTCATACCCCACTCAGTTTTCTTCCCCATCTCAACTCCTGTCATAATATTTGAACAGGTATTACAAATGTACGGCTCTTCCCTCCTTCTACAGGCAAACATTGCTAATTTACCATGGTACTCTTTCTATCTGACCCTTAAAATGGGCTCAGAATTCTCAACACAACAGTCCCAGCAGCCAGAATATTCCATCATAGTTGGCATAAAGTCGGAAACCTCGTTACCATCTGATGAAGCTTTCAACATTCATTTAAGAGATTCATCCAACAACGTAGCCCTGCGATTCCTGGACCTCCTTATTTTAGTGACCTCTTCTCCACTTCAGGCACCCACTCCCACCCCAGAAACTGTCATCAGTTGCAACAGATGTCTTAATAACCTTCCAAGTGACAACAGTCTTCAGCCTTTTCAATGCTCTCATGATTCCATGTCTGCCCTTGTTCTTTGATCATGGCACCTCCATTTATTCCAGAAGTTCCTTTCCTGGCTTTTCTTGCCAACACTGGATCCCATGGTGAGAGCCTAAACCAGTCTTCGCCAGCATCTTCTAATTCCTTGCCACCACCCATTCCCCCGTCTCTTGCTATACTCATCCAGCAAAATACGGTACCTCTCTAGTGCTGCAGTTCTTTTTCCTTCTCCGAGCAGCCGAGCGCTGGTGCAGACAGTCCTGCCATCACACAGATTCATGCACCAGCAGACTCATGACTTCGACCCTCAGCCAGGCTCTCAGTGTTGCCCCTGACTTTGATCAGCTCCTTCGTCTATTGCTCTCAGTGGCTCTTTCAAATTCTCTCCTTCCTCTTTAAGGCTTTCTCAATCCCTCCATTCCCAGAAAACAACCTTGTCTGTTCCATTACTGAGAAAAACAAGGCAACAGTATTTTTCTGACCCCTTCCGTTTTCTGAAGTTTCCCTGCCGATATATATATAGTAATGCCTGCCCTTACCATCAATATGATAAATGGCACTGCCACATTTACTGCTATTATTCTCAAATTACTGTTCTTGCCAGAGAATCCCCAAAGCCTTGATGATTGAGTCTGCCCAAATTCTTCCTACCAACTTCAGCTGGACCTGGATGGCTATCCACAATGCTGGGATCTGCTTGGGGCAGGTTTACCTCTTTCGGGTCCCCGAGGCTACTTTAGCACCCTCTTCTGGGAGAAGGGGGACCCTCTGATTCTCAGCTGATTCTCTCAGATCCTCTCCTTTCCATTCTAGAGCTCTTCCTTTATGCCCATCACTGAGGAAGTAAGCCCCTCCCTGTGACAGCCCATCCTGCGGTTTATAGCCCTGGACCTCATCATCAATTATCTTCTCTATTACCTGCATTTTTCAGTCTCTCCCTATTGTATCCTTATTGAAGTCTCTCACAGCCTTAAAAATAAAATAGAATAAAAATTTAAACTTCCTATCCAGTGAAGCTACTTCTTCATCATTCTCCTTCCTTTCATCAGAAAACTTTATGCAGGTCTTTACTATTAGCTTCCATTTCCTTAAAATCTATCTTTCCTAACCCCCTAAAAATGTGGCTGCTGCCCCCACATTTTTTCTTAAACTTCTTTCTTGAAGGTTAACAGTAAATAACCTACAAAGACCAGAGTCTCTCTCTGCTATTTTCCACCTAAAACCCACACTAAAAATCTGTAATTTTTTATTTTCCTCTTTTCAAAAAAGCTTTTTTTTTTACTCTAAAATAACATATGCATACAAAAATGTGCACACCACATAAATATAGAACTTGATGGATTGCTGCCATGTAACCACTGCCCAGGATAAGAAATTAAACAGTGCCAGGATCCCAGGAGTGGGCTGTGACCCTCCCACTCCCTATCCCACCCTCCTAAAGGCAACCACTGTCTTGACTTTTATGTCAAGTACTTAGTTGATTTTCTTTATACTTTTACCACTAGGGTGCCTCCCTTAAGAGTTAGTTTTGCCTGTTTTTGAACTTCACATAAATGGAACCACACAGTATATATGTTTTTGGATCTGGCTTCTTTCACTCAACATAATATTTGTAAGATTTATCTGTTTTCTTGTACTTAGCTATAGTTTATTTGTTTTTATTGCTCTTATAGTGTTCCACACTATATACCACAATTTATTTATCCACTCTACTGTTGATGGCCATTTGGGTTGTTTTCAGATGGCCGTAATACAACTAGCGCTGCTATGAACATTCTTGTATAAGTTCTCTGATGCGTGGGCACACATTTCTTTTGCAGATATGCCTCAGAGTGAAAGTCCTGAGTAATAGATTGCATGTATCTTATACTTCAGTAAACAATGCCAAACTGTTCTCCAAAGTGCTTGTTCTAATTTACACTCTCACCAGCAATATGTCAGCTTCCATAGCCCTAAATTCTCACCAACAGTTGGCATAGTTTATTTGTTTTAGCTACAAAGGTCAAGGTGTACTTTTAATTTGCTCTCTCATAACTACTAATTGGGAAGTTTCACACATTGGACATTTGGATAAGTTTATTTTATGAAATACCGTTTCAAGTCTTCGCCTGTATTTCCCTGTGTTGCTTTTCATTTTCTTCTTTATTTGTAGTAGTTTTTTTATAGTCTCCATCATATCCAGCATTGTGTGTTGCCAACATCTTCTCTACTCTGTGCCTTGCATTTTCACTCTCTTAATGGTTAATATTGAAGGATAGAGTTTTTAATCAAAATTAAATTGCTTGATCTTTTCTTTAAGGCTAGTCTTTCGGTCTCCTAACCCGTACTCTTGAAGTCCTTTCTTCCCAAGGTTTCTGGGACCCTGTGTTTTCTCAGTTCTCTTCTCCTTTGCAAGGATCCCTCTCAGTTTCCTTCATGGGCTTTTCTTCCCTCCGGCATCTTCAGTGTGGCTCTCCCCCTTTGTAAGGTGCTGCCCTCTGCCTCTTTGCTCCACACTTTTCCTCCTCAACTCTCACGTCTTGGAATAGCATCCCTCTCCCCAGCACCACACCAGTGTATCCAAGGGCTAAGCAGTTCAATTCAACGATCAGCTCCACAACATGTGCAGAGCATTATACTGGGCGCTGGGGCTGTTAAGGTGAACACCACACAACCTATTCCTTTGGGCAAACCACTGAGTAAAGATACTTATGATCTGGTCACACTCATGTCTCATATAGTCCAAAATCATCAACCCCCCACCCCAGTTTCCCAACATGCTTCAAGATAGTGGCACCATCATCCATCTAAATACCCAAAGTACCAGGGTCATCTTGGACTCCTCCTTCTTCTTGTGCATCCAACATCCAGTGATGTGACAAGTCCTGTTTGGTTTTTTTGGTTTGTTTGTGAAAATTATGTTTTATTCAGTGGACAGACTGAGGACTTAAGGCTGGGAGACAGCCTTTCAGATAGCTGAGACTGTTTCCAAGTCATGTTCATTTTAATTCTACCCTTTAAGCGTCCGTCTCTTTTTCCCACTTCCGCTGGTGGCCCTCACATTTAGTTCCTCACTCTGCCTTCCACAGGGGCTGAGTTGACGTCCTCACTAGTATCTCCACTCCCAGTCTCTTCCCCTCTCACTCGCCAGCTCCATGTTCACTGGGTCATTTTTACCTTGGGCACAAGCCTTCAACAACAGTCATCTGAAGTGCTGTCTTATTCCTCCTATTTCCCTGAAATCTGTTTGAAAGCAAGGACTAAACTGTGTCTTACTCATCTTTAAGAAAGAAAGACTTACTCATTCTATCAGCTAGCCTGGACTTCGAGGCTCTCAGTACTCCTTAAGTGCCCTGATTTGATTGACCTGAGCTGAAACAGCACACTAGTGTGGATGACTAAGGGATAAAACGTATGGCTTCAGCTCTCAGTGTCGTGGAGGCCAGGAGCACCTGAGAAACTCTCTCTGGCCCTTGTCGGAGATCCCAGAAAAATCCTCTACCTCCGTTTTATCACATCCTCCAAAACTTCATGATTCCAGATTATCTTTCATCAGGATCTTTGTTCTCTGCTGAGAAAATGATCAGGATAATTCATTCATGTTGTTCACTTAGTCAGAAATCTTCCATGAAAAACTCCCCACAGCCTGGCACTCAAGCTCTTTAGGATCTGACCCCAGTCGACCTTATCAACTTGATCTCCTACTTAGCATACCTACTGCCAAGTCAGAGGCCTGGCCACGCCCCTCATGTGCTCTCTGCTCTCTGGCCTTGGATCAGGCTGTCATATCTGCCTACAAAGTCTTCCTGCACCATCTCACCATGTCCAAATCTTACATCTCCTTCAAGTCCTGGCTCAAATGCCCCCTCTTCCGTGAAGCTTCATTGAGGTCTCCAGCCAGGAGCACTTGCTCCTACTCCAGACCTCCAGCACTTACTTGCTACTTCCGGCGCCACCGATCATTCTCCCCTTCTGCTGAGTACTGTAGTTGGCTGTTTAGGTATCGCTTGTCCTCTCAGACCACAAACCTGTGTCCTCCTCATCCTGGTGTTCCTCGCAGCCTTACAGAATGCTTCCTGCAAGGCAGATGTTTCGTATTTGTTGTATGATTGAGGTATTTACTGAGGACATGTTATAGGCAAAGCTCAGTGGTAGGCACTGTAGAAAAGACATAAACAAGTATTATCCCATTGCTTTTCAAAAAACTTGCAATCTAATAGGCATTTACATAGATACTATGTAAATTCACTGTACTGGATACTGATTTGTTATACATTTCATAGACAAGGTTCAAAATACTGTAATGTTAGTCCTGTAAACTAGTCTTTCTCATCTTACAAAATGCATAGAATCCTTTCAAGGGATTCTATTACAAGTCACCAGCATTCACTTGAACTACTTTTATGATATCTTACCTAAATAAGAACAAAGTATATGAGTTATGAGTATAGCTCTCGATACCTATAAAATCAAAACACATTTATAACTTGTAATCAAGCAAAATAATTCTATCAACTCAGTCAGGCCACCTTTAACCAGTTAGGAGGAGCTTGGTGAAGAGGGAGCTGGGGTCACAGGTCCTTTGACTCCCAGGTCTTCCTCCAAAGGCTTCTGCCCATTGAAGTGCTGGTTGGGAACATTCATTCCTGGGAACTGGAGCTTCAGGGTGGGGTACAGCAGAGTCAGTACCTCCACTTGGAGCAACGGGTAAGACAGAGAATGGCAGAGGCTGCCAAGCAGAGGAGACCCTCAAGAACAGGGATTCCAGAAACTACAAAAGGTTGAAAAGGCCAGGATGGATCCCAGGAAGCATATGAAAGGAGTGCTCAGAAGAGTTGTCTTGGAGAAACTTTACTTCGCTTCTTGCTCTGTGCCAGGGTCTCTGCTAAACACTTGTTATTCATTTCATGAACCGATGAGGTACTCAGTTCTGTTACCCCAATTTTATAGATCAGGAAATGAGCACTAAGGAAGTTTCCTAATTGGTCCAAAATCACAAAGCTGGAAAGTGAGGGTCTGAATTTGCAGCCAGGGTTGCCTAACCCCAGAGTCTGAACCTGTGACCTAGACACAGGACCACCTCTTGGCTGGCCTCTTGGCCCCATATACTTGTTTCCATTTGTTTCAAACAGCAGCAGGGGAATGTTATCAAGAAGGTAAACTCCAGTCACTCAGGAGACAGCACCGAGCATGCTCTCCAGAGCAGTGCAGGGGAGAGGAGGAAGGAGAGCAGAGTTGCATGTATTTTAGAGGGAGCCTAGAGTAAGCCATGCTCACAGGGTCTGAATCTCAGAAGGAGCTCCTAAGAGTTCTCTTGGAACATTGGTTTCAACTCCAGATACCTTCTAAACTTGTATTGTGTGCCTTGCCTTGCACTTAGTGGTGGTTCATGCAGAATTTTTGAACTGCCCCAGAGGTTATGACAGCTCTGACGATGTGATGAGCAAGGTGAGTCGAATGTGTAAAAGAGAGACCTGGGGCTGGATAAGCTGGTGTTTACCAGAGCCATTTAGGGAACAGGAGGGAAGCTCTCCCTGAAGTAGCTGGTGCTAACACCCATCTGTACCTTCACACTGAGAACAAGCTCGGTGATGATGAATCAGTAATACACACTTACATGTTTCCTAAGAGCATGTATTTGAAACCTACTGGGTACATAATACCTTATGCAGATTCCAAATAAATAGAAGGCATGGTCCCTCCTTTCTCTGGTTGTTGATGAGCAGACATAAAGAAGACTTAAGCTGACCGAGCAACACAGACATTGGAGACTCAGAATGACACCAGCCACTCGCAAATATTACTGTGCCCACAGGCAAGGCTGATTGTGGATGATGCAATGAGCTGGGCAAAGGAATGTTGGTGTCCCCCCGCCCCCACTCCTCTTCCGAATCTTTCCCTTGCATCCCAAAGCCAGATTGGAAAATAGGAATCTCATTAAAAACTCATTCCCTTAGATTTTTTTCAGTTCTAGGGGACCCAGAATGGGCTCACTAGGGTGTTAAGGGCTTAATGCCTAAGTATTCTAGGAGCCCCAAGGGATGAAGAGATCAACAGAGGTCATCTTTGAGAATAAAGACAGTATGTTTGGATCCCTATCACCGGGAGCAGTGTCTGGCACACAACAGACACTTAATAAATGTTGGTTAATAAATCAATGCATGGTGATAAAGGGGCTTCAGAAGCTTAGTGAAAGTAGCATGGTGGTCAGGTGGGAAGGGGGGAAACTTGGTAGCAGTTGCCTGGAGCTCCTGCTGCCCCACAAGACACGGGGCTGCTGCAGACTCGCATCAGGATGACTGGGCTCCCCCAGGGACCTCGTGCTGCGGCCCTCCTTTTGGAACAGGTGCCGTCCCACTCTCTGATTTCGTCTGGAAAGTGGAAAAGAAAAATGAGATTTTGCCTGAAGCCATTTTTAGAAGATGAGAGAGAACCGAGTCATTCCTACCTGTCACTGCTGCTTGTTCAGTTTGAACGAGCAAGATTCAGTAATGAGCAAACCGTTAACGTAAAAACATAGAAATCAGTATGAAATGCAAACTCCTGCGTGATGTTTTGAAAACATAGTTTGGATGAAACTCAAAACCAGTTTGCATTATCGTTTATCTTGTCGTCCCTTTTAGCTCACTTAGCTTTCTACTGGGAGAAGGTACTCAGAAATCTACTACCAGCCAAAGATTTAGAAAGTAAATATCATGCCTTCAGTGAAAAGGAATTTTGAATATAAAATAAGATATGACAAGATATCTTTCCTCCTTTAGATGCACAAGCAAATTTGCTCTGGTATTTATAGACTTCCTAACCTGTGATTCATGTTCCAAGAGAAAGCAGCAGCCCACCAGGGACTTGCTCACGTGAGAAGTGCACTTATTATATTAACTCAATTAGATCCACATTAGAATCTGTTCTCCATGTGGAAGAAACCAAACAATAGTGCATAAAATCACTGTAATTTGAGGTCTTGAGTAGCGTCCTGGGTTTCAAAATGACTCACAGGAAAATAATGAACAGCCCAAAGCTCATGAATTCAGACAAAAATAAGATCTCCATAATTCTTTCAGTTGAGTAGGGTAACAAGATTTTAGTAGTAGCCAGAGAAATAATGAAATAATGACTAATTTATGATGTTTGTGACAGAGAACAAGTGGGGAAAATGGCCCACAATTCTCGAGTCATTTGGCAGGAGCTCGTGACACATTGCCAAGTAAAAGTGGGGATTTCAAACCATCATCAAATGTTACAGAATTCTTTTTCCTATTTACTTATTTCCCTCAGAATTTATTGGTAGCATTTGAATTCTTACACTTACATTGTCAATGACAAATAATAGATCAATTTGGGGAGCAATGATAACTACTCATCCTTTGCATATATAAGCAATGTATACATGTATATATATATACACACACACACACATATATGTATCAGATTATATGCATGTGCATGTATGTCTGCATTTTTCTTATCACATCCTCTTCTGAATGCACTATGAGGACAAATTGTCCTGGGAAGTCTCAATACTGGGGAAAGATATACATGGAGTGCCACAGTCATCATTTTATTCAACTTTTATTATCTTCTCCCCCTTGGAAACTTCTGGAGGAATTAGCTATGCAAACTCAGAATATTAAGAAATTGCTGGTCAGAAATAAATGGCCATAATGAAACCACTCTACTGATGAACTCTGGCCTTCTTCATAGCTTCTTTTAATGAAAACAAGAGAGTTGCATTAATGTGTTGGCTTTGCAATTTCTTCACAAATGAAAGAACCCTCTTTTCTTTTCCCTCCAGCAGATCTGAGATTTCTGCATGCCTGGCACCTAAATCGTTTTCTGGTTGAAATGAGTACAGGCAAGTTCTGAGACCGTTCTGTCCAGGGCTATCACAAGAAAGAAGTGATGACCCACATGAAAATACCCATTTTCAGATTTGCTTATTTGACAATGCTAATGATTGCGATAGGCTGAATTATATTCTCCCAAAAGATATGCTGCAGTCCTGACCCCCTGGTACCTGTGAATGTGACCTTATTTGGAAATAGGGTCTTGCAGATGTAATTAGTTAAGATGAGATTGGAGTAGTTTAGGATGGGTCCTAAACCCAATATAACCAGCATCCTTAAAAGAAGAGAAGAATCATGGACACAGGGAAGACAGCCACAGGAAGACAGAGGTAGAGACTGGAGTTATGTTGCCACAAGCCAAGGAACACCTAGAGGTACCAGAAGCTAGAAGAGAACAAGGAAGGATCTTCTGGTGGCTTTGGAAGAAGCGTGGCCCCACCAACACCTTAATTTCAGACGTCTAACCTCCAGGACAGTGAAAGAACAAATTTTTGTTATTTTAAGCCACCCAATTTGTGGTACTTTGTTACAGCAGTGCTAGGAAATTATCATAATGGTTATTACAGCAATAATATTAATAACCATAACAGCATCCCATATACTGAGAATTTTTTCCATGTGCCCATAACAATTCCAAGTACTTTTAATTAATCAGCTAATTCCCTGGTCTTATGGTAGTTCCTATTTATTACCCCTCATTTTCCAGATGAGGAAGCAGGCATAGAAAGCCAAGGAAATCCTGACTGAAGTGTGCAAAGGGAAAGTTGCTTTCACGTAGATAAAATAAACGACCTGAGCAGCCTTCAAGCGTAGGCATCTTTCCAGCCCAGGCCTCCTGGACAGTGTGGGTTGGGGTGTCCCGGGATGTCTCCTCTGGCCTTAATTTTGCAATAAACTACCCTGCAGTGCTTCATGGGTATCCGTTCCCTTATCTGTAAAAAGAGGGGACTTGATGATCTCAGAAGGGCTTCCCCGCCCGAAATCTCTAAGATCCCACTCAAGACTTGTGACTCAAATGGTCAAATCGTGACAACTTGCAAGGTTTTCAGAGGTTCCCTAGAGTTGGGTCAGACACTGCATGAGATTGGCCGTGCAAATTCTCACGACACAAGGCTCTGGTTTTCCACTCAGGCGCATGGGCCCTGGTCATCTGGCCCCAGGGCCTGAAGGATCCACAGGACATCGTAATGCAGGTGACCCTGCCCTGGTCAGTGAGGTGGTCATCCGTCCTTTGCCACGTGGCCCTCGGTGGGCAGTTCTCAGCTGTGGGGGAGAGCCTGGCCACCTCAGGAGGCAGGGACTTTCCCAGGGAGGCAGCAGGCACAGAGGGCCTGATGAGGGCACGTCTGCGAAGCTTCTAGATTAGAATTCTCTTGAAAACAATGTCTGTTCGACCTCTTCATTTATTTCTAAACCTATTCCAAACATCACTTCAGGTCCACTAAACGCTAACCAGTGAAGCTCTGGCCAGTTGTGGCCACACCTCCTGGTAATGCCCATTTGGTCTCCCAGCCAAATTCTTGTACCAGACAAATAATCCTCAAATGTGATAAACACGAGAATGCCTGAAATTCATCACCACGGCTGTGCTGCAGTGCTGGTCCCTGATCTGGGCTCTGCTCCTGTGAACACCTCCTCCCACTCACTCACCAACAGCTCAGCCTCGCTGACGCCTCAGGGGCTCTAGCACCAGCTTCTTTGTATCCTGACCCTGTACAGAGTTAGAGTATGCGAACCCCATGTTTAAAGGGGTAAAACCTGTCAGGTACGAGGCATCTTGAGGTATAAACTAGACATAGACAGGTAGACTCCTGGAGCAATACTTGCAGATTGAATCCATCCTTACGTAGTTTAGAAACAGCATCATCGCAGATGCAATGAGTTAAGATAATGTCATACTGGAGTAGAGTAGGCCCCAAATCCAGCGTGACTAATGTGCTCATAAAAAGAACACCATGTGAAAAGAAAGATACACACATAGAGGGGAAATGATGTGAGGAGATACAGGGAAAGGACAGCCAGCTGTGAGCCAAAGAGAGAGGCCTAGAACAGACCCTTCCCTCACAGCCCTCCGAAGGGACCAACCCTACCGACACCTTGATTCAGGACTTCCAGCCACCAGAAGTGTGAGATAAGACATTTTTGTTGTCTAAGCCACTTCGCTGGTGGCACTTTGTTACATGGGCCCTAGCAGAAGGCCACAGTGGGATGTCAGTGAGGATTCATGAGTTACTGCACATAACGCCCTTTCAGTGCTCTCTGGCTCTAGATCAGCAGCACACAATTGAAGGCTATTATAGAAAACAAGCTTGTGGTTACCAGGAGTGGGGTGGGGGATACATTGGGAGCTCGAGATTTGCAGATACTAACTGTGATATATAAAATAGCTGAACAATAAGTTTCTACTGGGGAACTATATTCAGTATCCTTCCAAAAGTATTAAAATAGGGGAAAACAAAATAATTGGCACCTATGAAAATATGAAAGGAGTATCTGTATGTCCCTGTATGACTGAAGCATTATGCTGTACACCAGAAACTAACACAGCATTGTAAACTGACTACAACTTTTAAAAAAACTGAAGGCTGTCATTGTCGTTGTGGTTGTTGCTGTCTTTATGAACGCTCTAGACAGCTAGTAAGTGGAGCAGCAAGGGGCTTGTTGGCTCTTTCAAGTACAAATCCCACATTTAGGCCCAAAGAAGCGCCAGGGTGTTTTCTGACGCCCTCTTGATCAGAGGGCCTCCCTGACCTAGCTCTTCTCATGCCTTTCCTTTGCTTTATTTGAGTAACTGATTCACGTTCACTAAAGAAAACCTTAATTTTCAGAAAGAATAAAAACATAAAAACCATCTCCTTGAATTGCTCACATCTCAGAGGCAACCAATTTTGCTGTATTTCTTCCCAGTCTTTTTTTTTTTTTTTAGTATATTTTTATTGAAGTATAGTCAGTTTACTGTGTCAATTTCTGGTGTACAGCACAATGCTTTAGTCATATAGAAACATACATGTATTCATTTTCATATTCTTTTTCACCATAAGGTACAAGTTATTGAATATGGTTCCCTGTGCTATACAGTATAAACTTGTTGTTTATCTATTTTATATATGTATATATATATGTATGTATCTGCAAATATCAGACTCCCCATTTATCCTTTCCCATACCCTTCCCCTCTAGTAACCATAAGTTTGTTTTCTATGTCTGTGAGTCTATTTCTGTTTTGTAATAAATTCACCTTTTTTTTTTTAAGATTCCACATATAAGTGATATTATATGGTATTTTTCTTCCTCTTTCTGGCTTACTGCACTTAGTATGGCAATCTTCAGATCCATCCATGTAGCTGCAAATGGCATTATGTTATTCTTTTTTATGGCTGAGTAGTACTCCATTGTATAAATATACTGCAATTTCTTTATCCAGTCATCTGTTGATGGACATTTAGATTGTTTCCATGTCTTGGCTATTGTATATAATGCTGCTGGGAACATTGGGGTACATGTGTCTTTTTGAATTAAAGTTCCCTCCGGATATATGCCCAGGAGTGGAATTGCTGGATCATATGCTAAGTCTATTTTTAGTTTTTTGAGGAATCTCCATACTGCTTTCCACAACAGCTACATACTTTTGATACTTTTCTTACACAATCGGCTTCATTTTCTCTACATGCAACGTAATGCCCTGTTCTTTTGATCAGCATTGTATCATAAGTATTTTCCATGCCATTCAAATATTACATAAGCATAACTTTTCATACTCAGATAGCCATCCATCTTATGCTTATACACGATTTACTTTAAGCTTCCTTCCATTGTTGTTCATTTGCCAAATGTTTGTAACATCTGGACTGCTTTCTTCTTGTGCCTGAAGTTAATGTCTTGAAAACTGATTTTTTCCTCACATCTCACCCCCTGTTTTTCCCATTAATGCCCTTCTCTCTTTCCTCCTCATCCTGCTTCTCCTGATCTCTGCTTTGTACATTTATATTTATAACATCTTTTCATTAATACCACTGTTGCATTTAAAAAGAGTTTTTTTTCACACTCTTCATCTTGTATGGTGTCCACCATAATCCTCTGGGGAAAGCAGGGGAAATAGAAACTAAAATTCAGAAAAGTGATTTGTCCTTGAGCCAGAAGACTCTTCATGCATTGTTCACCTGACACCGCTCTAATGATTGTTCTTTGGGCACGTGTTTTAAAAAGCTGCACAGAATTACATGTAGGTTTAGGAAAACCTTTCATTGTTCATGTGTATGACATGGCTCATGCATCTCTCAACAATGGTTATAGGTTCTTCCAAGGGTTTTAACATAGAGGGAAACAAAATAATTGGCACAGATAAGCTTTAGCAAAGGCCTTAAGAAGGCATAAAGTAGTTATGTGTGGTCTTTCAAACCTCATCAGCAAGTGTTGTGCTGGCCTCAACATATAATTCCCCACCATGCTTTGAAGTGATCCCACTCTTAAAAATTAGTAAACGCTGATTTGCTAATGAGTATTGAAGATGGTCTCCTGTGACCTCCAGCTTTATTAAGTTCTCTCCCTGCAGGGAAGTATTACCCCTCATAATCACCCCTTTCACTCTGTCTTTCCAGGTTTAAAAAGCAGCTTTGTGCCATCATGAGGTCAGAGTTCCCCCTTTGTGCGGGTCTTCCGGGGACCAGTAGGCTCCCCAGGGAATGTGAAAACAACCAGATTACCTAGGACTTCTTTCTTTCCCAGAGGGTCTCCCCAAGACAGCAGCATCTCTGAATTTTCTATTTCCTTTTGTCAAAATAAATAAGGAAACATCTTATTCTATGTTTAACCAAAGATGAAATCTTTGCCACTTCTCTTTGACTTTATAGTTTTTCAGGACAATGTTTTCAAAGCCACAACTTATTTCAATAGCTGGAATAATACTAATGTTTCCTGATAATAATAGCAAACACTTTTAGAGTGCTTGTCATGCATGCTCTTCTGAGCACTGTTATGAGCAGTTTTCATTCATTAATTTAATCCTTACAACAACCCTATAAGATAGATTCAATTACTGCCCCATTTTACAGATTAGCAAGCAGAGGCACAAAGTTAGTTGCCTTGCCCTAACTGACACATACAGTGAGAGCCTGAGGGGGAATTTGGAAAGGACAGTCCAGCTGCAGTTTGTGTTCTTCCTCTACATTATGAAGAACTCTTAAGTACTGGGCTGGTCACTCCAACCACATCATCTTATTTAATCTTCACACAGTGTAGATTTTACAGATGAGGAAAGTAAGGCTTAGTGGGGTTAAGCATCTTTTCCTGATCCCACACTGTTAAGCTCAGAGGGAAGAAACCGATGTGCCTTCCTATTTCCCTGGTAGGTAAAGCCATTGGCCCAGGGATGAGACATCCCAGAGGATGATCTGAATACTGATCATAGGATCTTCCTAGAAACAAAGTGGTGCAGTCAATAAACAAAGTCTACATAAAGCTGCTTGGCCACTCTCTGTGTGCAGCTGCATTTCTCCTTAGGAAAATAGCTTTACCAACACACAGAGCTAAATAAGTCACCAGGGAGTTAGGACGCAAGGGGGATGGATGACCGTCTGCAAACAGACACTAGAGAGAGAGAAACACTCCAGGGTCGGGCTATTATTTTCAGATTAGGCAGAAAAACAGAGGTGATGAGGCAACATACAAAGGGATTCTTCGACCTTGACTGCAGGCAGGAAGTAAAATTCACTCTAATCATTTAATAAAAAGCACTCTACAGGGGTGGGTATAGCTCAGTGGTAGAGTGCATGCCTAGCATGCACAAGGTCCTGGGTTCAATCCCCAGTAACTCTATTAAAAATAAGTAAATAAAAACCTAATTACGCCCCTCCCCAAAAAAGTAAAATTTAATTTTAAAAAAAGCAGTCTTCAAAGAGACCCAGTCTTACGTGGTTATTTCAGCAAGTATCTTTCCCTTGTGGAAAAACAAGCTTGGTTTCCAAATCACTTTAAGCTTGGATCTTAGTGCCGTGGGGAGCTTGATTTGACAGGTAATGAGACCACAAAAGGAAATGAGAGCCACTAGCCGAGGCACGGTGAGAGCATGGAGCAGCTGGTAGAGGAGAATGGTGTTTGTAAAGCTGTGGGGTCGGGGAGAAGAGGCATAAATGAAGAGAACAAGAGGGAGGGCAGCTTCTGAGCTTGGTAGCAGGAAAAAAGATTCTTAAGCACAGAGGAATTTCTTTTAAAAATACCACTGTATAAATTGGGGTTACAGATTATTTTTCAATTAGTACTGGGGAGAGTGTTATACAACAGCAACTTCTCAGTCACAGCTGGAATCACCTTTTTTCAGAAGCACAGTGCCTGTGGTTATTTTATTGCACTCCAGGGGATATTGTTGAAAATAGCAAGCTAGATTTCTTTATGAGCTCAGTGGTACCGCAGATACCTGAGCATGCATCGTGGTGCCATCCATCCTAATCGGACAAGCAGTCAGCCATGAATCCAATCCTGTTATTTCCCTCGTATGATATTTCATCCCAAGGTATACCGGTCAGTCACACTTTCCACTCCAAGGAAGCAGGAACCACTCTCAGCAAGAAATATTGATCCTTTAACATTTCAAAACTAAGTCACGTCCCATTTCTCACCCATGGTAATTTGGCCCTTTCCCTGGGCTCTGCCATGGTGTCCACATGGCTCTTCACTGGACACAGAAATGAAAAATGAAAAACAACGCAATATAAAACTTTCAGGTGAACCATACATCCTTGGGCAACGGGATAACAAATACATTGTTTTCCTGTTGTGTACCGTTTGTACTCTGAATCATCTGGAACCTGACATAAAGTTCAGATTGGTTGGAGAGACCCTTGTGGCTATTTCAGCTTCCCCATTGTTTCCACTCTTACAGGGTCTGGTTGGCTGCTTGACAAA
Organism: Camelus ferus; assembly: GCF_009834535.1. Classification (NCBI taxonomy): domain Eukaryota; kingdom Metazoa; phylum Chordata; class Mammalia; order Artiodactyla; family Camelidae; genus Camelus; species Camelus ferus. The sequence goes on along the minus strand of NC_045696.1, from coordinate 81,621,282 downwards.
TGTAATTGAATGAGGACCACAGAGTGAGAAAGCCAGAATCTGATTTGAGTTCTCTGAAGAATGCACTGGCCACTCAAGCTGCAAGGTTTAAATTTTTCATTTTTAGGGAGAGATATATACGCTCAGGGGAACCAGCCAGAAAGCCAAACCTCATGGAATCACAGCACTCCAGGGGACTATATGAGGTCCTTTTGTGCCCATCCTTGTGGTCTTCAAAGCATCTGAGGAGACAGTTCCATCCATTTCACAAAAGTTACCCTTTTCTATTGAGAAATTCTTTATGTAGAATCTAAAATGCCAATGCTCTCCTCTTCTCACCTTGTCTCTTATTCTCCTTGTCCCTTCTCCTGTTTTTTATATTTTCTTTTTAATTTTGCTGTTCTTTTCTGGACCATATCTAACATCTTGATACTCTTCAATGTTTAGATCACCTCTTCTTTATAACTTGATATTGCCCTACATATGTATGCTACCAAAGGTTAATATTTATTAATTTCTTCATTTTTGGTCCTCCTCTGGATCCTGAAAATTTCAAAAACAGCTTCACGCTGCTGACCCTTACTTAAACCACAACTGTTTTCTATTGTTCTCTCGCTTTGTAGCTTGTAGTTTGGGGAGCTGTGCAAGGTTTAAATTAGGTTGACTTTTTCTGATTGTTTTATAGTCACCCCTTCCAAATTGTGAGGTAACTAGCTGGTTCATATTGGCACTGACAAACTTAGGATGGTACTTTCAACTTGGTTATTTAAATATTGATTTTTTTCAAAAGATGCTAGAACCAGCACTTCCTCCAAGTGCCCCTTGAAGCTTAACATAAATCCCAATATTATTATTTTTGCACGGAACAGTCAGCCTATAAAGTGTCACAATAAAGGTGAAGCAAAATTTTAAAAGCCAGCTAAGGAAACATAAGAGAAGGAAGAACTGCATCGCAGACAAGTTAACACATGAATTGTGCTTTAAGGAACATGGGGAGGAAGGTCCAACTCTTCTATCTTTGGATTTAGTGTGAAACTCAGTTGTCATCTCATTATACTCTAATAGCTGACCTCCAAAAAAATAACAATCATACAGAAAGGAGACAAGAAATAGGGAAGCATTATCCTCTCAACTGCTTGTGTGTTTCCGCAATAACAGTAATAGCCACTGGTAAGGTGTCAGATATTTGAAAATTGCTGAGTAGATCTTGAAAGTTCTTATGGCAAGGAAAAAAACCATGTGAGGTGATGGATGTTAACTAAATTTATTATGGTGATCATTTTGCAGTCTTTACATGTATCAAATCATCATGCTGTACACCTAAAACTTACACAATGCTATATGTCAATTATATCTCAGTAAAACTGAAAAAATAGGAGGAGGGTATAGCTCAGTGGTAGAGTGCGTGCTTAGCATGCACAGGGTCCTGGGTTCAATCCCCAGTACCTCCATTAAATAAATACATAGATAAACCTAATTACCTCTCCCCACCAATAAACAAACAAACAAACAAACAAATAATGTGACACAGAGGGTTTTTTTTTAAACTGAAAAAAATGGTTACTATCCATTGAGAACTCCCTATAAACTATGCATTGTGCTAATGCTGTACGTAAATGAACCCACTTAATAATTACCATAGGCTTAGGTTCCCCGGCATTTTTATCCCCTTTTTATGAATGGGATAACTAAGTTAACAACTTCCTCAAGGTCACACAGTTAACAAGTGGTCAGGCTGGGATTCAGCCTCAGGTATGCCTGACTCCAAAGCACATGCACTTAACCACCAAGTTTTTAACTCCTATGCTCTCTACCTCCCGTGAAATCTTGTCTCACAATTAGCAAACACATCATCTTGCTCCAAACAGGCCTTCCCAAAAGACAATGATCATAAGCTGAGCAGGTACCCTATGCATTCCAGCAGCTCAGCAGGCCTCTTGCCCTTGCATATGAGGTGTCCACCTCCGGAAGCCAGGCACGAGCTCAGCGTGTGGCATCATATCACATGACAATTTCCCACCAGCCCAGCCTGCCCCTTAGTCACCAAAGGCACAGCCCCACCTGCCCAGAGTCCCACTCACAACCGGCAATGCTCAGGCCACCTGAGATTTGTTCTGCCTTCCCACTGCCACCTGCCTAGCCTCAGGACGTCCCTCCCAACCTTGAGAACCAGATCCTCAAGGAAGGGAATTCAGGGTTGCTGAGTGCTGTCTCTGCGCCAAGAACTTTACTAGACATATTGCTTAGGTAATATAATTTATTAATAATTTAACAGCAATAATAATGAGGTAATGCATGTAAAAGTACAGGGGTCAGAGTCAGACATGGGTTTAAATCTAGGCTTTGCTGCTTTCTAACTCTAAGACCTTGAGCAAGTTAATTAATCTGAATCTCACCTGTAAAATGAGGATAATGGGGTTACTTGAGGACTGAATGAGATGATATATAAAAAGCCCTGAGCAAGTGTCCAGCTCATCATAGGTACCCAGTAACTGCTGAAAATTGAGGATTAAGAAAGCAGTTAAAAATGAGACTTAAAAGTCTTTCAGTACAACAACAAGAGTGAACTGTAACGTCAGCTATGAACTCTGGGTGATAAGGATGTGTCAGCATAAGTTCAACAATTGTAACAAATGTACCCTCTGGTGGGGATGCTGATAACGGGGAGGCTGTGGATGTGTGGGAGCAGTGGGTATGTGGGAAATCTCTGTACCTTCTGCTCAGTTTTGCCATGAACCTAAAACAACTCTTTGAAAAATGAAGTCTTAACAATAGCAACCAAAAAAATTCTTTCAAACTAAATCTCCTACTTGCAAAGGAAATTGCAGTTCTACCCATCGATATTTTGGGGGGTGGTCTAGAGATTATAAATTGTATAAATAAAGTTTAGTTTGAAGTTTAGTCCTCTATATAGGAAAAACTGTAATAAAACTTCACTATTTCTGACTTACAGAGATTACATACTCCATTCTTCTCCCCCCACTTTAAAATAGACAGATTTTCATGTAACATGTCACCACATATTGTTTCATGGTGGCTGATGAAAGACAGTGTGGTGCAGGCTCTCCCACCTGGGGAGGGTGTGGCGCGGGCGTCAGCACTTCATAACCCTCCGCCAGTGATTCTAGTCATTAGCAGCCAAGTTTGAGAACCCCTGGTTTAGGGAGGGCTTGGAGAGAGCTCTGGTGCTTGCTAGCTGTACGGCCTGGGTAAATCACACCACCTCCCTGAGATTTTGTTCTTTTATCTATAAATTGGTTGGAATAAAAATAACTACTCTGCAGGGCTGCTACAAGATGACAGATATGTGTGAAATGTCAGTCAAATGGCAATTTCAATATATAATAGCTATTTTTAACATTTTAATTGAGATTTGTATTCAATAAAAGTAATCAGTTTTGAATGTACAATTTGATGAGTTTTGACAAATAAATATAGCCTTGTAACCACCCCTCAGTCAAGATATAGGTGGTCCTTGCTTTGCGCAGTAGTGTGAAACCATAACTGAACCCACAAGCTGAGATCATGCAAAGTGAGTTAAATCAATAATGGGGAAATTTTTTATTACTCCATTACCTTCAAAAATCCTTGTCAAAATACTAAACACTCTCTTGCTATCAGTTATAAATGAATAGAGAAACTAAAAAAAAAAAAAATAGTAAAACAAATACTTAGTACACTCTAATTGAAAACATCCAAAAAATTGAGAGCTAAGGTATTTTATTTACTTGTAAAAAGCTTCTCAAGAGTAGCTTGAACAGTGCTGGCCACCTTCCTGTCGTGTAATTTATGATACAGAGTGAGCATCTTTTCTACACCTTGGTGAACTGTCACAGTCCTTTCTAAGTTTGGATCAGCTTCAAACATTGACTCCTTTGCACTTGTTTTTTTAATGTATATATATATTTTTATTAAAGTATAGTCAATTTACAATGTGTCAATTTCTGATGTACAGCATAATGTTTCAGTCATGCATACACATACATATATTCCTTTTCATATTCTTTTTCATTTTAGGTTATTACAAGATATTAAATATAGTTCCTGTGCTATACAGATAAAACTTGTATTATTTTATATACGGTAGTTAGTATCTGCAAATCTCAAACTCCCAATTTATCCCTTCCCATCCCCTTTCCCCTCTGGTAACCATAAATTTGTTTTCTATGTCTGTGAGTCTGTTTCTATTTTGTAAATAAGTTCATTTGTGGGTTTTTTTAAATTTGTTTCCTGTTTTTGTTTTAGATTCCACATTATGAGTGATATCATATGGTATTTTTCTTTCTCTTTCTGGCTTACTGCACTTAGTCTGACAATCTTCAGGTCCATCCATGTAGCTGCAAATGGCATTATTTTATTCTTTTTTATGGCTGAGTAATATTTCATTGTGTAAATATACCACAACTTATTTATACAGTCATCTGTCAATGGACATTTAGGTTGCTTCTATGTCTTGGCTATTGCAAATAGTGCTGCTGTGAATATTGGGGTGCATATATCTTTTTGAATTAGAGTTCCCTCCCAATATATGCCCAGGAGTGGGATTGCTGGGTCATATGATAAGTCTATTTTCAGTTTTTTGAGGAATCTCCATACTGTTTTCCATAATGGCTGCACCAAACTACGTTCCCACCAACAATGTAGGAGGGCTCCCTTCTTTGGCATGTTCAGTATCATATAGCTCTTGAACCATCTTTCTGAGATTAATGCCTTTAATGTGGGGTATTTTTGTTTTGTTTTTTACCAGTATCACTTCTTCTGGGACATCTTCATTCTTTTAATCACAGCCATTTTCCTCATTTATGTCCACGTTAAGTTCACCTGACCTGCTTTCTCCGGCTGCTTGTCTAGAGTCCCTCCAGCGGTGGCCGAGTCGGCGTTCCCACTGTCAGCCTTTGCCGCTTTATTCCTGTTTACGTTTGACTTGAATTTCACTTCCAGTATTACCACTTTTCATTTCTTTGCTGCCGTTTCATCTTTTTTGGCCAGTTCCTTCTTTCCATTGTCCATTTTTGTAAAATGTCACATGGGTCTACCGCTGGGAGACAAGGCAGGAACACAAAGAAGTCTGTGAGTGAACCGCAGAACAAACAGGTGGCCACTGAGCAACAGTCAACGCCCGGAAGGAGGCGCCGTGCTGGCTCACTGATGCAGATGCACACCTGCTCTACACAGCGGTCTGCGCACTGAGGCTAGCTGCAAAGTGTGTAACTTCAGCAATTACTCACAGCTAAGATACTCTTGTAACTGAAATTTGAACGATGTTGCTGGGGACTGGTGTTTATTTAACTAAGTGGTGATAACTGAAATTTGGGCATATCAATAGCACACACACCAAGGACTGCCCGTATTAAACGTTCCCCACACCCCAAATAGCTCTCTGGTACCCACAAGCAGTGTCCACCCCAACCCCTAGGTCCTGGCAAACACTGACCTGCTCTCTGCCACCATAGTTTTGTCTCTTCCAGAATTTCATATAAACTCAGTCAAGCTGTTTGAAGTCTGTCGTGTCTGGCTTCTTTTACTTAGCACGGTGCTTTTGAAGCCTGCTTACTTTGTTGCGTGTACATGATGGCTATTTTTCTCTCTTTTCTTTTAGACTACTAAACCAATCTTTCATCTTAAATGAAAATATAATGAAACAAAGTAAATAGGTGAAGAAACTTCCTTCGATTTCACAGCCTCCCCCTGGCCTCCCCTAGCTCTTTCCACTTTGTAGCCAAACTTTTGGAAACAGTCATCCTTTTACTTTCTCTCCTTTAACTCCTTCCTCAAGCTGCTGGTTTCAGCCCCCAGCCACACTATTAAAGCTGCCCTTAACAAGTCCACAACTTCCTTTCTGCTTCCGCCATGGACATTTCACCCTTATCTTTCTTACCTTTTTGGCCGCACTTGATGCTATTGAGCACTCCTTTAAAATCTCCGGATCCTCTTCTTCTGTCTCTGACCCATCTTCTCATCCCCCACTCTCCGTGGGGCCCCCTGCCTCAAAATGCCTTTCACGTAAGTGCTTCCTAGGGTGTAGTCCTGGGACTTCTGTCGTGGTCACATGCATCCCCTCCCTGGACTATCTCAGCTCTCCCCCATTGTTTTCTCTAGCTCTGACCTCTTTCCTGAATTCCGGACACATGCATGCTATTTCCCATAAACATCTGCATCTGAATGTCCCATAGGCGCCTTAGAATCATATATTCAAAATTAAACTCATCATTTCAATGCTTCCCCCTCCAGAACAAAATTTCCTCCATCTGTGTTCCCAATTTTAGTGAATCGTTTCGGTATCGACCGTTTGTCCAAACCAGAAACCCAGCTTCCTCCCTCTCTCATACTCCCAACCCCCCATGAACAATAGACCACCAAGGCTAGTCAGTGCCACCCCCAGCCCTCAGAATCTGTACATGTCTCTCCATTCCCATCCAACAAGCCCACATCCACACCATTACATCTCCCCATGACCACTCTGATGCCTTGTAATGTTTTCATCACTGTGTGATTTTTCTAAAACACAATCTGATCTTTTATCTTCCTGTTTAAAACTATTTAATATGTCTCCATCCCAAGCTTCTAAGAAAGAAAGGCCCTCCATTACCCTGGCCTCAGCTCACCACCCAGACTTCACAAATAGCCACTTGGGGGAGGTCATCTGACCCTTTGTCCCTTGTTTCTAAACAGCAGACACTAGGAACATCATGAGCTGACAGGTCCTTGGCCATTTCCCACGAGCCTGGGTCTTGGCAGATAACAGAGCTACCATTTGCTTCCTGTTTCAGAGGACCAGCTAGGGCCTTTACCTCGGAGGCAGAGGAGCTGCATGCAGCCAGTGACAGAACTCCCAAGGGAAGAGAAAGGCAAGACAGTGGGAAGAGGAGAGGAATTTGGAGGGCCCGTCTGGAAGTGCAGGACTGCAGTGAAGGGACAGAGCCTTCCTTGTTCCACCCAGCAGTCCTGCATCCTGGAGGAGGTCAAAAGGCTCCTAATGAGGACAGAAGCATTACCGACCTCAGAGTTCATATCGTGATAGTTCAGAGCATCTTTCCAACCAGCGAGCTTGGGTTTAGGGTAAGGCTAAGAGGCCATGAGGCAAATGCCTGTCTCTTCCCAGCTGCCTGAATCAAGACAAGGGCTAGACATCCAAACCTGAGCAGGGGCCACAGGGCTCAGTTTACCACTGAGTGTTTCCAGTTACTGTTTTTTTCTCAGAATTCCTTTCTACGCCACACCTCAAATCCCAATTCCTCTTTTCTGAGCAGAGTTATCTCTTTGTGGAAGAGGCTCTATTACCAGCAGGACCCTTGCAGAGACAACAAGACCACCTTTCTACTGCTGAGTTACCCAGGAGGCAGAATAAACACACATTCTGGCCTCCTGCAAATCAGGGGCACAAAAATGTTTTTAAAGAATTTGGTTACTAGTCCCAAGAAAAGATGTCAAAACAGTCATCGTAGGAAAAATGAGAGCTTCATCACACTTGTTAAAATTTGCTTTATAGTTTCTCTTTTTTTTTTACATTTTGTATTGATTTATAATCATTTTACAATGTTGTGTCAAATTCCAGTGTAGAGCACAATTTTTCAGTTATACATGAACATATATATATATTCATTGTCACATTTTTTCTCTGTGAGCTACCATAAGATCTTGTATAAATTTCCCTGTGCTATACAGTATAATCTTGTTTATCTCTTCTACAATTTTGAAATCCCAGTCTATCCCTTCTCACCCCCCGCCCCCTTGGCAACCACAAGTTTGTATTCTATGTCTATGAGTCTATTTCTGTTCTGTATTTATGCTTTGTTTGTTGGTGGTGGTGGTGGTTTTTGTTTTTTTGTTTTTTGGGTTTTTTTTTTTTTAGATTCCGCATATGAGTGATCTCATATGGTATTTTTCTTTGTCTTTCTGGCTTACTTCACTTAGAATGACATTCTCCAGGAGCATCCATGTTGCTGCAAATGGCGTTATGTTGTCAGTTTTTTATGGCTGAATAGTATTCCATTGTATAAATATACCACATCTTCTTTATCCAGTCATCTGTTGATGGACATTCAGGCTGTTTCCATGTCGTGTTTTCATTTTAAATTACACATGAAGGCAAACCAGAGATGTTAGTCCAGCCAGTTCTGCTGGATGATAGCTGCTCAGAGACCAGCCCACCTCTGACAGGCTCTTTGAAGGAAGTCAGAGCAAGCAACCATGCTCCTGAGCAAAGGTGGGTTTCTTCTCATTAATTCCTAGACACGGCTGGAGCCAGCAAGAGGCCTTCAGAGGTCACCTGACACCCCTTCTCTATCTTTCATTAAGGAAAGTGAGGGTCGGTGAGGTCAGGGGCCTTGCCCAAAGTAAGGTGGCTTCCTTGAGATCAGGTGGCTTACTCAGGGTCACACAGTTAAGCTTGTCTCAAAGCCAAGACTGAAATCCTGTTCTGACTCTGGGGTAGTATTTCCTCTCAGTATCACAGGTCCCGTCCTCGCCTCTACTCCCAAGCAGCAAACGCATCACTCTGGAACTTGCAAACCACTTTTGAATAACCAGAACCTGCGATTCTATCATCCTCAGCTTACAGAGTGGGGTCATATTGTTTCCTTCTCTTTACGGGGTGGGGAGACTGTGGGGGGGCACTGATGACTTCACCACAGACCATGCAGTGAGTCAGGGACTGAGCCAACTCCCCAGCTCCCAGATCCCTGGTTTTTCTTTCTGTTTCTAAGTCAACTGAGCTAGTCAGCCTCCCACGCTGTAAACACACCACTGAGCAGGGAAACAATGAGGCTGCTTATTTAGAAAAGACCTGCTTCCCTGCTGAGTGTCACTACATGTCTCTTTTTATGCACTTGAACAGTCTGTTTCTGCAGTTGGCTACTAGGAAAACAGGCAAGAGGGATGACTGTGAAACAGCCCCCTTAAAGGGCCTCGATCCATCCTCACTGACACAAAGCAGCCCACCGAAGTCTCAGGTGAGCAACAGGTGAAGTGGGGACCATGGCCAGGGTCTAAGTCGTTAGGCCATTCAGACAGATACACCTTTATTAGAGCCCGCCATTAGGAAATAGATACTACCTGTGCCTTGGAGAGGAAACTGCCATCTTTCTTAGCAAAATCAAACCCTGAGCTTGCAAGGTAGCCGTGAAATAGGGAAAGATTTATCTCTGTTTCCCCTTCCCATTAGGCAGTGTTTCTCAAACTGTAGAGAGCACATCTTCAAAATGCACATATTTGGGCTTCACTCCGAGAGGAAGGGAGGTCTGGGGGAGGGCAGGATGCCTGGACACCTGCATTTCTAACAAGTACCCCAAGACCGCACTTTAGATACACTTCCTCATTGCTGCTCTGCCGCTGGGGAGCCTCTTGGGGGTGCTTTTCCCCATTTATCGCTCTTACTCATGTGTCCCCCCTTCCAGCCAAGGCTGGATCATTTCAACAAGGCTGTGCTAAAGGCCTCAGAAAGAAAAAAAGGAAATAAGGAGAGAGTCTCTTGCAATTAAATAATCTGGTTTGTAAGAGATAGTTTTCTCATCTTCAGTGTGGGGTCCCCTACAGGGCTATCTCTCAGCTGGACTCTGGCCTGTCCATGCAAGAGGGCAATTTTTACCACCCACGTGGGCATGCCTTCAGGCATATGGACACACCCTGAAGTCCAGACCCAGGAGAGGAAAGCCAGAGGAGCCACGAGTTCCCACTTCAGCCTCCCCACAGTCATCTTCTGAGCTTCACTCTCCTGTCTATGAAAGTACTCACCCATCTCAGCAGTTGATCCTGGGAGAATCTAAACTGGTCAGAGCAAGAGATAAAGTTCCCCAAACCCTCATGATCGTACCTACGCCAGTGCCACATGTGGATAAACGTCACATAAAAAATAAAAAGAAAGAACGTGGCGGGGGTGGTATTAGTAGAAGGAGTCAGTTCCTCTCAACTCATTCTGGACAGATCCTGATGAGAAGATCAGGGTGATTTGAGAGGCAGCAGCTTGCAAAACAGGCTGGATTTGACATTTTAATTTAGCCATCTGTGCATTCAACCAGTAGTTTGGGGGGGCCCATTATGTGCTAGATTCTGTGCTAGGGATTGTCAATACCATAGAGCAATCAACAAGATAGGCTCTTGCCCCTGTCTCCATAGCACATATAGCCCTCAGGGAAGATGACTAAGACAGCTAAATGGGGGCCTCATCTAGTGGTCCTCAGACCACATCTGGGCCCACACAGCATATTAAACAGGGTAATTCTCATAAAAATATGGATTTCTAAGTTCTCTTTAAAAACCAGGGAAAAAACAGCAAAAGTGGGCTTGTATTCCCCAATGGGAACACTTTCTGGAACTGAGAAGTGGCTGACCATTTAGAGAAGCACGCAATCTCCAATTTACCATGCTCCCCACCACTCCTAATTGTCTCATTTATGGCCAGTTTCACCCATTTGACTTACCTATCCTGCACCCAAATGCATTTGAGTTAAAGATTCTTGTCTGGAATCACATGGAAAAGGATCTAATCTGGTCTGAAGAATGAAAGATGAACAGGGTTTCCCAGCTGATAAGAAGCAAGGAAAGGAGTAGGTTAGGAATATGAGGCAGAAGAAACAGCATATGCAAAGGCTCGGAGATGAAGGCTGGAGAGTCTGAGAGCAGCAGGGGAGATGTGCTTGAGGAAGGGAGACTGTTGCTTACAGGTCGAGCTCTAAGTGATGGGTAAGAGATGGAGCTGGAGAGGAAGACAAGGGTGAGTCATATTAAACATGGACTTTATCCCATGTTACACAGTGGAAGACACCAGAATATTTCAAGCTGGGTAATGGCCCCCATCTGACTGTTTTTGGAAGGCTATTGGACTACTGTGTGGAGAGCAGATTGGAAATGGACAAGACTGAGTTGAGAACAGGTATTTTAGGACATTCATGAGCAGTCTCCTGTACAGAAGCCACTCAGGAATGCCAAAGGATTGTGTCCTATTTTTTCTTCCTCCAATCCCCTAACCCCTCCGCAAAGCAGAGTTCTGGGCACAGAGCAGGTACTCAGGGAAGGTGTTCAAACTCAGGCAGAAACAACGACAGAAATGTTTCAGTCCTGTGGTCATCTGGCTTTGCATAAAGAGGATGCTCCAGATTTGCACAGAAAGATGACCTTTTCTACTTGACCCTATGGGAAGATTAAAATTTTTTTAATAAAATAAAATGTGAAACCATTCTGAAGCCATTGACCTTCTCTGCCAGCTATTCAGCTCATCTTTGATTTGCATGACCCCCATGCCTTAGACATGACTTTCTTGAGAGGGAGCACATCACAGCTGCCAAATCTCCCTCAGATGTCCATCAAATTTAAGAAAAAGACGTGAGAATCTGGCAGGTTAACGAAAGGGGAAAGGTGTGTAACCAAGTGTGCAAGTAAAGTGGAAAAGGATACAAACAGCTAGAAAAGGGCAAGATTTTCTACATCAGGTGGTGGAGGGGAGAGACCATATCAGAGGAAAATTTTTATTTTTCATCCTGACCTAATTGATTGGGCTGGAGGTGTAGATTCATTAAAAATCGATTTAGAGAGACAAGATACTGCTCATTTCAAAAGTACAGCTCCACCCTCCCAACCCTCCTCCTCCACCGCAAAATGTCAAGTGCCAGCGTGGGAGAAACCCTCTAGAACTCAGCCTTATAGTGCTCACGTGGTCTGCTTGGATTTCATCCACTGGAATATTTACTTTGGATAAAATGCAAGTTCTCTGTGGCTTTCGGGGGAAGGGGGATTACAACGGATGGAACAAACAAGGCATTTAACAGATGAACTCAAACCCCAAGTGGCATGTTCCACTCAAATTAATTGATTTTCCCACATCCATACTCCCCTTTGTCTGATCTTGGGTCATCTTGTCTTTTTTTGCGGGGGGGGGGGTCATCTGTTCTTTATTCTGGGATCTCAAAGCTCTTTTTGAGCAGATATTTTTCTGTTCACATAATTGCAGAAACTTGAATTGCTTTGCCACCAGTCAAACCAAGATGTCCATGTACCTGGAAGTGAACAGTAAGGAGTGGAGCCCAAAGAACAGGGTCCCAGATTGCTTTGCCTTATATGCATCTAACCAGTGTTCTCCAAGAACCCCTACCCATCCAAAGGCTCACAGCATCTGAAAGAATAGACCTTGGTCATTCATACTCCAGGCAATAGGCATTCTCCCTCACTTATTATAATAGGAAGGAAATGTATCTGGCAGGAAGCATCTGGTAGTCTACAAATCAAGGAGTGCTTGGCTTAGTTCTGATGTTTATTATTTTAGCTGAAGACCACACATCATAGCCCAAATACCTCAGTCCCCATCTTATGTGCTTTAAACCAATAGAGTGAATCCTAAAGACATCAGTCAAGCTCCGCAGAATCCTGGATCTCTAATTTCACTCAACAAATACTTCTGGAGCCTCTGTGATGTTGCCAGGAACTGTTCTGAGGACAGCACTGAACCAAACCAAACCGGCAAGTCTGTGCTTAGACTGAGCTGGCATTTTAATGTAGGAAAAATAGACAATAAGCAGATAACTACATGGCGCGGCAGGCAGTGAGAAGTCTGCGTGTGCAGAATAAAGCAGGGTGACGGGTCTGAGGCAGTCAGGAGATGCCTTTCTGAGCAAGGTGACCTTTGAGCAGAGACTAAAAGAAGCCAGGGAGCCAACCACACAGAGTCTGGTGGAAGAGCGTTCCAAGGTTAAGGCAAAGCAAAGGCAAAAGTCCCTAGAGGAGTTTCTGTAACTCCTGCCGTCCTGTTACACAGCCTGGGACGCAGAGTAATTCCACAGGCCCAGAAGGAAAGGGAGCTGCCTTCCCTTCTCCTTTGTTTTCCCTTCCTTCTTTGCTTTCCCTCTCTGCCTCCCCCTCTCCCTTCCTTCCTCCTGGCTCCAAACCTTTGCTTTCTGAATAAGCATCTCCAACCCCTTTGCTCTGGAGCAACCACACTAATGATGAAAAACCTCGAATGTTTTCATGGCAGGACAAGTTCCCCTCTTCCGGAACATGGTGGTTCCGGAGGCTGAGGGATGGAAGGTAGGCTTTCGTATTGGTATCTCAAGTCTGGGAGAGAAGCACTCTGTTAGCGTGATAAGGTTACAGCCGATCCTGGAGGATGACCTAGCAGGCACTGTGTTTGCAGGGACAGTCCCAGGTCAGGATCTGAAGACGCGTGTCCCTAGTACACAGCCCCCAAGGAGCAGAGGATGGCTGGCTTGTTATACCAGAGATCAGATAAAAGAAGAGGCAGGACCTAGGGAGTGGGGAGCAGGTAATGAAAAGGCTCAGAAGGGGCAAGTGACTGTGGGGTGGGGCGGTGCACAAGGGAGGTGGTGCAGCAGGGTTGAGCTCTGTTGACTGTGTGCTTAACCTCAAGGGAGCTCCCACGAGTCTCGGGGGAAGTCCATGTGTCTGTGGATGGATCTGTGGATGAGGTGGGTGGCATGGAAATCTTCTGAACCTCCACCAGGTTCCCCCACTGCATACCAACACCTAACCCCTTCCCTCATCGACTCAGCATGTATGGGTTGGCTTATCCCTTGAGCTCAAAGAGCCAAACTCAGAAATGTAGAATTCCGTGTATCTGCTTGACTCGTTGATTATAGCCTTTTATTGTTGTTGTACTGATCACATCATCTCCTCTCCCGGCGTTAAGGGGCATAGTGCATGGATTGCACTCTCAAGACAGCTTGGAAGCTGGCATCCTGTTCCCCCAGAATAGAGTGTACTGACAATTCTTTGCTATTTTGCTTCTGTCTCAGTTTTATCAACCTTTCTCCACCAGCAGAAATCTCATATCGTCTTTTAAATGCACTTACAATTCCCTCAGCATTTGTTAGTTAAAAATGCAACACCATTGGCACTCCTTAGTACCAGCCTAAACAGTAATTCTATTCATTTGACTGAGTGGTGTATTAATGGCTGCCAACCGAATTTCCTTCCACATCTTTACAGTCTAACTATAGTGCTAGTAAATTAGCTGCTAAGTCTGCATCCTTATTTCATCTATCAGCCTCTCAGCCATCAGCTCACACACACACACACACACACACACACACACACACACACACACACATCACTGTAGAGCTGTCTTGTGTTCACTCAGGGGTGAGCGTTCCCAGGGATTAGTTTGAGGGACACCTGTGTGGCACATTCACTAGGGTCTTCCCTGCGGTGTATAAACTGAGAATGCAGAGAACTATGGGGCCAACCTTGCATAATCCTTTGTTAATCCTGGACATATTGTCAGGCGACAGGTGATAGGATCATTGCATGTTGGATGTCAGGATGTCTCACCTGTATCTGGCGTATTTGGATTGCACACAATTTCTCTCATTTGTTCTCTTTCGGTGAAAGAGATAGCCCTTACCTGGGAAAATCCTTATCTACCTGAGCACTGATTATTACCCTTCAGTCTTGTTTTCTCTAGGATAAATTACCCCCCTTCGGGCTATCTTATTTCCCAACCACTTACTCACTTTGGACGTCTCCTCCCTGGGCCCCCACATAGCACTCAGTCTGCACTGACCCACAGCAAACAGTTACCTTAAGTCTGTTGTCTAGGCAATAGGACACAGATCAATTGGTCACATAGCCAACTACACTATATACCAAGACCCTCAGGGACAGATGGACACACAGCTGATCACCTTACTGTGTGTGACCTCGGATGGCCAAGGTGGTCATCCATATTCTTCCACATTTGTGGGAGAGGATGTGACTGCCCCCACAGAGGGAGCAGTGCACCTTCCCTGGGAAACATAAGGACCTCCCAGCAGCTTTCTCTTCCACATTGCACATGCTCTACTGTTACCCGTTCTCCACGCTGGACCCCCACTGTATCCAGGCCAGCTGGAATCATATATATATGATTTGTATAATGTCTAATGGCAGATGTTACGGATAGAAACTTATTTTATATGTAAACCATCTGGGTGTTCTAAAAGAAATTGAAATCTCAGAATGTGGGCCAACAAGAGATTAAGAAAACTGAAACAGAGGAGAAGCAGGTTGGTTTCACTCTCACTGCCAAGGAATTCCAATGGATTCTATCAAACTACCCTCTCTTAGGAGTCCATCCAGCTGATTAGAGCCCCATCAAGTCCAAACCAGCCAGCTGCCCAGCAGTACACCCAGATATGTTCATCTGTGCCCACAAAGTCTCTTCCAGGACCACTCTAGTGGTAAGATTTACACCAAATCCAACCTAATTATCTCAGGTAAAATGATAAAGTCAGAAACAGGCTGGCCAACCACCCAGGTATGCCTAGGAGTAAGGGGGTTCCTGGCATGCAACATTTTCCATGCTGAAATTGGGAAATTCTGGGAAAATCAGAATGAATTGGTCACTCTCTCAGAGACCATAATTATGTAAATAGTAAGCTTAAGTGTCATGCTGCCATCTCCAGTGCTATGCTAGCTCCAGGGAGATGCTTTACTTGGCTATAGATATGGACAGCCATGGTAGTCTTGTGTGCACTATATGCACTCTGAGGCTTATTTAAATTTTAAAAAATTAAGATGTCTTCTGCAAATCCTTAGAACTAAATCAGTGACACTCCAAAATTAGCTTTAAGTGATAAAATTTTATGTAATTATGACAATCATCTCTAAAATAAGTGATTAAGTGCTTCAATAAAAAAAGGAATGGTCTGAAAACAAATCTCTCCGGAATTATAAATATTCTCTAAGATATTTGCCCAATTAGAAGTTCTTTGAGTCTAGTTTTTATATTTCTTGCCAACAAAGGTTGCTTAGCAACAGTCAGCCGTCTCCTTTCCCTCCCACCTTGGCAGTTGCAGGCTGAAGGGAAGGAAAGCTGCTGCTCTGGGATGGCCTCTTCTTCTCAGTTCATAACAGAAAAATGAGGGTTGTTTAAATGCGATCATCCCTAAGGCTGGTACCAAGGTGTGTGCAATGCGAAGGATTGTTACTAAAAGAAGTTAAATTCTAATGGTACCGTAACTCATTAAAACACACAGAGTAGCAGAGGTTCAGGCACCCTACTTCTGGAAGGGCAGTTGTTTAATTAGCCTAGGATCTTTGTGCTCCAGAATCTTCACCCAGTTATCAGCTGACGGAGAGGGATGGAAACTGACTTTGCTGAGGAGCATCTTTATGCCCTGCCTTACCTGGGTGCTAGTATAATGGGGCTTCTAGAACTGGACTTGGGCTGGCTCAGGTAGTTTTCTGTTTTTAGTTTTTGTGGGGTGCCTGATGGAAAAAGCTTACATTGCCCTGAAGAGACTGTTGGTAGGAATATGAATATCAAAGGAGATTCTGGTGAGGACTCAAAGAAAAAAGGAGCACTATAGAGAAAGCTTCTATTGTCTCAGAGATTACATACATCATCGTGAACAGAATGTTGCTAGAAATATGGGTGTTAAAGATGCTTTTTATGAAATCTTAATTAAGTTGGCTGCTATAACGAAATATCATAGACAAGGTGGCTACAACAGATATATATTTCTCACAGTTCTGGAGACTGGGAGGTTCAAGACCAAGATGTCAACATTCGGTTCCTGGTGAGGGGTCTCTGTCGGACTTACAGACGACCACCTTCTCTCTGTGAACTCACATGGCGGGGAGAGAGCTCCGGTCTCTCTTGCTCTTCTTATAAGGACACTCCTCCCATCATGGAGGCCCCACCCTCATGACCTCACATAAACCTAATTAATCCCCCAGGCCCCATTTCCAAATACCATCACATTGGGGCTCAGGGTTTCAACATAAGAATGAGGGGGTGAGGGCACACAAACATTCCATGACAGAGGTCACAGGCAGAAGTGAGGAACATGTTCTTGGAAACCGAGGGAAAGGTGATCCTTGTTATAAAGCAGCAGAGGACTTTGCTGAGTTGTGTTCTGTTGGATGGAAGTAGAACTTGAAAGCAATGAGCTTGGATATTTAGCTGAGGAGATTTCCAAGCAGAGTGTTAAAGGTGCAGCCTGGTTTCTCCTTGTTGCTTAATAGTAGAACATCAGAGGAAGGAAGGAACCACTAAGCAAAAAGAAACCAGCACTTAATGATTTGGAAGATTCTCAGCCTACCTAGATGGCCCAGTCTGGAAACAGAGCCACGGGTGTGGCTGGACGGCCATTTTCCACAGAGAGTAGGTATGCGACTCATGGATCCAACCAACCATCCCAGCAGAAGCTGGGAACAGGGATGCTGTTATCCAGGGAAGGGCTGTGCAGGATCCTCTTGTCTGATGTCTTGGGCCTCCATGAATTGCATGGGAGGCCAACATGTTTCCTGAGAATTCTTTATGGACAGAAACGCTGCCCACCTGGACTGAAAGCGACAGAGATGAGATGAAATGAGGGAAGAATGACTTTGAGGGCAGAGCCAGGACCAGGGCCATCTTCCTCTCAGCTCCAGAGGGCAGGCTGCCATCCAGGGCCGAAACTAACACAGAAGACGTAGACTAAGCATGGCAGACCAACCCCCTCAGTGGGAAATTTGGACAGGAAGTTTCGCTTTGGGGTGTGGGCGTGGCGAATATCTGGTACAGGAGCTTTACACATTTTATGTAATTTTGTCCTCACTGAAGACTCAGCATCAGTTTTATTCTCCTAATTTTACCTGCTTGGAGACCAAGCCACTGTCTTCAGGTCTTACATCTGGGAAATGGAAGAATCAGGGTTTAAACCCAGGTCTGATTTCAAAGTCTGCTGTTCTAGAAGAGGTACTGAATTTGGGACTTTGTAATGGCAAAAAAGAAGTTAAGTAAAATTAACTAAACTCATTCTGTGGAATGGAAACTAAATATAATTTACTATTCAGTTATATTAGGCATGAATGTGTGTATGTGTGTATGTGTGTGTGTGTAGAAATTTGGTGCACAAAAATACAAGACCAAATACCCAATGGCCCCTCCAGGACATGTGCATATCTACATATCTGTATCTATGTCTATATTCATATTTGTATCCACACCCATATTCATATCCATGTCTGTGTGTGTGTGTACTTAAAACAAATAATAAGCATTGACTTAGTAATGACTTCTAACCCTTCAATCCTTCTCAGCTAGGAACTGCTGAAACCTTTAGTCGAGGATGGCCAAGGGAGAGGTCTCTTTTCCATTCTGTGTCAATCCACAGATTCTCTTTCTGACAGCATTCACCAGCCTCACCAGCTGCATTTGAAATGGCTGCTGCTTTATAGCAGAGATTTTAATACTGTTTTAGAGAATTCACAAATCTCTTGGCAGCAATGATTTTTAAAGTTCATTCTTTAAGTCTTCATTACATGCTGGAATTTAAGAGGATTTACTCTTCTTTCGTACATTCGGCAAAATGCCAGCTGAATTGCTTATTATCTGGAAGATGTCCTTTCTCTTTAAATGGCATGGCATCTCACTGCCGATCTTTTAGAGCTTTTTTACTTGGTTATGTTCTGTGCTGCTGTACGTGGTGATAAGGAGAGTTTTACAGACTTGTGCCTTTTGAACTGAGAAACAAATTGTAGGCTGATCCCCTCTTTAAAATGTCTCCCCAGAACAATAGAACCTGGATTTTATGCCACTTTCTGATTCCGCTGTGGAATATCCTCCTCTGTGCAGGAAAGCAGCATTTCACAGTTTATGCATTTCCTGGCCATTATTATATACACTCTATTAAGATATAAGGAGCCAAAATAAAATTCTAAGAATTAGATGTAACATTGATTTCAAGATCCAACCTCAAATAATCACAGAAATTTAAGTCTCTGCTGTTACCACAGCCTTACTTTCGTTGTTTTATTTCATTCTGTTTTGTTAAGAGAGGTGGGTATGGTTCTCTTGTTTTTGTCTGTCTCCCAGGGTTCCTGGAATACTTGTAGTTTTTTAAAAAATTAGTCCAAGTGTATCATGAAGCAACAGCTACAGTTTTTGCCCAAAGGTCCACAGAGACGTCTGCTGGAGGCCCTCTTGTTTTAAAGGTGAAGATCTGACAATTACCTGTGTAAAGCTCCAGGAGAGTCTGCTGTTTACTTGTGTATCTCCAGTGATCAGAAAAGCACCTGGCACAAAGACAGTGCTAAATAAAGAGAAGAGAAATTAACTTACAAGTTCTAAAAATGCCACAGGTGTAGGCTATAAACTCAGTTCTAATAAACTAAATTTCACGTGATTTTCATCAAAAGAAGGAAAACCATATGGTGCATTGATAATTGTACCTGCTGTATTATCAAATATACTCTTGATAGGAGAGAATTTCTGCTTCGACCAAGTGTCAATGCGAATGGATTCCTTCACTTATAACTTTACACATCTGATGCTTGGAAGAATTTCCACAGACTGGCTTCTGGCTTTGTACATTTCAAACCATGTGTTTTCTCTGCAATCCAATCCCTAGTCCTGGGTACCACTTGGATGCGTATGATCTATGACACTGCATCCTCATGTCAAGATGTCAGGTAAGTTGGGCCAAAGTCCTATAGGAGTTCTCTGGAGCCATTCTTATACCAGAATGGCTAGAAATATCAAAACCATATGTGGAAATCATTGCAAAGTATGTAAATATATCCAACAAAAGCCAAACCAAAACATATACTCAACTCAACTGCCCCAAGACAAATACCTATGGCCAATCGAAATTGCTGGACACAGGGGAAGTGTGATGGAGGGGAGGTCAGAGTGGAAAGAGATATGATTAAAATATTTACTTTGGCAAATTTTACAGTTTAGCTGCATTGGCTTCATGGTAAATACACCTTTGATTTATTCAGAAGTGAGCGTGTCACCACAATCTGAGGAGAAGGCAGTGCTAGTAGCTAGTGGGCATCCCAGTCTTTCCTTGGACCGGAGTATGAAAGGTAGGAGAGGGAATTCCTCCTTCTGCTGAGGTTGCTAGACTGACACAGTAGGATGAAGTAGCAACGTGAGGGCAAACAAGGCCACAAAGAGGGAAACGGCTGAGAGGGAAGAGTCACAGAGAGAAATTACCCCACTTGAGCTCTTAACCTGGGCCATGTCTGAATCAAGCTACAACCCTGAACTCTCCTGTTCTGTGAGCCAACACACTTCCTTTCCAATTTAAGCCAGTTTGAATCTAGGTTTCTGTCAGTGAAGCCAAGAGTCCCGACTAATACACGAAAAGGTAGGCTGTCAGCATTATTTTGCTAGTAGAAGTCTCAGATCATCTCATGTTGGCAAGGATGTGATGCAGTCAGAATGCTCATATATTGTTCATATCAGGGTAACTCTCATACATGGTTGGTGGAAATGCAAAATTTTACAATCACTTTGGGGGAAGTTCTGGCAGTTTCTTAAAAAGTTAAACAGATTTTTTCTGTAATCAGTAATTCCATTCCTGACTAGGTACCTGTTGTAGGCAGTATAGTGCCCCCCCACCCCCTAAAATGTCCAGGTCTTAATCCCCAGAACCTGTGTTACATACAAAGGAGAATTAAGGTTGCTAATCAGCTGACTTAAAACTAGGGAGATCAGTGGGAGGGTACAGCTCAGTGGTAGAGTGTGTGCTTAGCATGCACAAGGTCCTGGGTTCAATCCCCAGTACCTCAGTTAAAAAATAAATAAACCTAATTGCCTCCCTGTCCCTCCAAAAAACACAAAAACAATAAACTAGGGAGATTATTCTGGATTATCTGAGTGTGCCCAATGTAATTACAGGGCCCTTTAAAGTGGAAGAGGGAGGCAAAAGAAGAGAGTAAGAGGGAAATGTGATTGCAGACGAATGGTCATAGAAATGCAAAATTGCTGACTTTGAAGATGGAGAAGGGGGCTGTGAACCAAGGAAGGTGTGTGGCCTCTAGAAGCTGGAAAAGGTAAGGAAACAGGTTCTCCCCTAGAGACCCCAGAAAGCAAAACAACTCTGCCAACAACTTGATTTTAGCCCAGTGAGACTTGTGTTGAATTTCTGACCTGCAGAACTGTAAGATAATACATTTGTATTGTTTAAATCACTGAGTTTGTGGCAATTTGTTACAGCAGCAATAGAAAGCTAATACAATACCCAAGAGAAATGAAAGCATATGTCTCAAGAATGCTCTTAGCAGTTTTATTCACAATAGCCAAAGACTGGAAATAGCCTGAATCTCCACCAACAGGATAATGGAAGCCAAACTGTGGCCTGTCCACATAATAAACTATTACTCAGCAATAAGAAGGAAAAACGACTTATACACACAACATGGGTACATTTCAGAAGCATGCTGAGTGAAAGACGCTGGGCACATACTATATGATTTCTTTCACATGAAGTTCTAGAACAGGCAAAGCTGATCTATGGTTTAAAAAAAAAGACTTCTGATTCGCCTTTGGGGTGGAGTGAATGTGCAGACTGATTGGGAAATGACTTAGGGAGCTTCTGGGGACAGAGGTACTGTTGTGTAGTAGTCCCCCTTGTCCAAGGGGGATATGTTCCAACATCCCCAGTGCATACCTGAAACCGTGGACAGTACCAAACCCTATCTATACAGTGTTCTCCTATACATATGTACCTATCATGAAGTTTAATTTATAAGTTAGGCACAGTAAGAGATTAACAGTAAATAACAATAAAATCAAACAATTATAACAACATGCTGTAATAAAAGTTATGTGAATGTGGTCTCTCTCTCAAAATACCTTATTTTGCATATTTAATGACTTTTCTATCTTAACTAAAGCACTTAATATCACACTGTGGCCCTAACTTTTGCAGTTGGAGACGCAGTAGCAAAACTAGCATGAATTTCTTTTTCCTTCTTCACAATTTCACAGGTAGATCTGTTTTTACCATAGAGCTTAGCAACCTCAGCATATCATTTTTTTTTCTTTCCTTAGTAAGTTAAGAACATTCACCTTTTCACTTAAAGAAAGCACATTGACTTCTCTTTGGCAGATCCAAATGGCCAGCATCACTTCTCTTGTGCTTTGAGACCATTACTAAGGAAAGTAAGGATTCCTGGAACATAAGCATTGTGAAACCACAACAGTTGATCTGATAACTGAGCCATTTACTAAGTCACTAAATGGGCAGGATACGCTGGACAAGGCGATGATTACATCGAGGGTGGGGTGGTGCAGGACAGCAAGAGATTTCATCACACTACCCAGCAGAGTCACGATCTAACACTTATGAATTGTTTGCTTCTGGAATTTTCCATGTAATATTTTCAGATCATGGTTGACATAGGATAACAAACCACAGAGAAGGAAGGCCAACTGTATATTTTAGTAAGGATTTCAGTTGCGCAGGTATATGCATTTGCGAAATCGCATGGAATAAGCTATGCACTTTATTGTGGATTGAATTGTGAATTGATATGCCTAAGTCCTGACTCTCACTGCATATAAATATGACTTTATTTGAAAAAAGAGGTTTTTCAGATTTAGTCAAGTTAAGATGAGGTCATACTGAATGAGGGTAGCGTTAAATCCAGTGACTGGTGTTTTTTATAAGACGGACATGTGAAGACACAAGGATACAGAAAAACAGGGAGACGCATGTGATGACAGAGGCAGAGATTGGAGTAATGTAGCCACAAGCCAAGGAATGCCACAAGAAGCTAGGAGAGAAACTTGAAAGAGTCTCCCTCAGAGGCTCTAGAAGCAGCCAACCTTGCCAGCACCTCGATGTCAGTATCCAGAACTAAGAGAATAAATTTCTGTTGTTTAAAGCCATACAGTTTATACTAATTTGTTATAACAGCCCTAGGAAACTAATACAAACTTAAATTTGTGCCCTTCACTATATGTAAACTTTATCCTAAAAAGATAACCATAAAAATATTGGGTTGTAGTTTATAAATATGTATGGCATTTAAGTGCCTGGAATTGTTGAAACTAAATGGTAGGTATATGAGTATTCAATGTACAGTTGTACTAAAACATTGTACAATACATAGTTCTTTAAACTTTTCTACATATTTGAAATTTTTTATAAAATGTTGGAGAAATAATTGTAAAACCTGACTCATCATGAGGGGTAAAATCAACTTAGTGAGTGAGATTAGCATTTTTCTAAAGTAAAACAGAAGATAAGAGAGCACACACAACAATGGGAAGTGTTTCATTTTAATTATACATAATATACATGCGTATACATATATTTACTAGATCATGATGTAAAATTAATTTCTTACTGGGGATCAAGTCAAAACTACCTGAGAAATACCACCTTAGTCTCACAGGTTTCCCAAGATTCCACTTTTTCCCCTCATCACAGGGCACTAATGTTTTTACACCCACGTCTAACCCAGGCATCATTTACACAGATTCAGAGCGCTTAGTTATGAAATGCTTGTGTATCTATTTCTCCCTGACCCATTATCACAGTTACTGAACCACATTCTCCTAATACAGAGTTTCTTCCCAGGGAATTCACAGGGCTCTTTGTGAGCTGTATTTATACCTTCAAAATCCCAGGGTAGCTTTAGCAATTTTCTGCATCGTGACACTAAACGGAAGCTTGGAAGAATTAGTAAAACTATCACCAGATGCTCTGCCTTTGTCATATTTTGGAAGGCATAGGCATAGTGAGCTAGCACCTCAATAAAAAGTTTAGCCATAAACTCTGCAGCTAGAGATTACTTCAGTCTAGGAAGTGTGTGAATTCATATAGTTCCAGCCATCATTTGTATTTAAAGATAACATGAGTCATGCTAGAGAGAATCTTTAACAAATGAAGCTGATTTAGTTGGAAATAACTATTTTAATCCACTATAGTGTATGTTTAAGTTCTCAATAATGTAATAAGTGTACGGTTCAATTTAGTTCAACCAGTATTTATTAAACTTGACCTTTGTGTCAGGCACGATATTCTAGGCTTAGGGGACACAATGACAATTAAGTCTGATCCCAGCCCTTGAGGAGCTCACAGTTCAGCAGAACAGGCACATAAGTAGCTCATTTCAAGAGTCAGGTAAGTGCTATCTATCCACAGGGTCCTGGAGGTGCACAAATGTTTGGCTAAGCCGGAGTACTCAAGGCCTCAGTCGAGCCTTGACTAATGTGCAGAGGTTATCTAGAGGATAAAGGATCTGGCAGGGGTAGGATGTGTTCCGTGTCCTAAAGGAGGTGGCTCTGGCTAACTACAGAGATTTTGTTTTGCCGAAGGGAGTACACACTGTCATTATCACTTATCACTGTTGATGTTAACTTGATCACTTGGCTTGGGGTAGTATTTGATTCTCCAATCTAAAGTTTCTCTCCCTTTTCCGCGCCCCTACCCCTGGCCCCTTCCATCTGTACTTTTTGGAAGATAGTCTCTGTACAATCTGCATGTCAGGAGTCAGGAGTTATGCTTCCCCTCCTTAAGGGCTGAGTATCTACATAAATTATTTGGGATTCTTCTGCATATGTAATTTATTTATTCTTCCCTATTTATTTATATCGGTATGAATTCGTGGATATTTATTTTATATTTTGTGTTATAAGTCAACACTACTTTTTTTGTTGTTCAGATTTTTCCAGCTTTGGCCACCGGGGGCCCTTTCAGTGGACTTCTGTGTCCCTTTGACACATCCCCATCGTTGTGAGTTTTGATATTTGAGCACTTTCTAAGTTTTTGGCTCTGGAGTATCCTGTGTATTTCCTGCTCCAGTCCTAGCCATTTCTCCAAGGAGATGTGGTTCCTTTTGTTGGAGAATGGTATTGGAAACCAAGATCTGGGTGCAAGGTGTGTTCTTTACTATTGCGGTGTCACTGCTTCTATCCTCTCTTAGCTGATAAAGCAAGGAGATATATGTGTGAATATATTTCTTTGGGTATATACACATAACTATAAATATTTCTAATAAAGCCATGTGTATCTAAATCAAGCCAAATATAAGTTCGTACTGATGCCTCCAACTTAATCCATTACCACAGGCACCATTCTAGCTTTCTCCCTTTGTAACCTCCCACTCCAATATTGGAAACCCTGGGTCCCACCATCTGCCATCCATTTGCTTAATTATTCAGTTCCAGCATACATGTACAGTGGTTTCAGAATTAATAACTTCTACCTCTGTGGGAAACGATGTTATCAACTAGAGTACCATGCTTATGTACCATTTATTTAGCCTTTAGTTTTTACAGACTCCACTTATTTCCAAAGTTACTTAGATTAACACTCTTTCCCCTACCCCCTTTAGTGAGGTTGTTTCATACTCTTGTAGAAGAGTTAGATTGTTTCATCACAATCTATATCCATGCTGGCACTCTCTGACCTTCCGAATGATTTTTTTAAATTTGTATACATTAAGGGTTTGTGTGTGTGTGTGTGTGTGTGTGTGTGTGCCGTAAAGTTCTATGGGTTTTGACAAATACTAAATATCTTGTATTCATCATTACAGTATCATACAGAATAGTTTCACCGCCCTAAAAAAAAAATCTGTACTTTACTTTTTCAAACCCCACCTCCCCCAGCCCCCTGCCAAACCTCTAGCAACTACTGATTTTTACCATCACTGTAGTCTTGTCTTTTCAAGAAATGTCAAATCATTGGAATTATACAGTATGCAGCTTTTCCAGGCTGGCTTCTTTCACTTAGTAATACGTACTGAAGATTCACCTATGTCTTTACATGGCTCGATAGCTCATTCCTTTTTATCACTAAATAATATTCCAATAAGTGGATATACCACAGTTTATCTGTTCATCAATTGAAAGACATTGTCACTGTTTCCATTTTTTTTTGGATATTATGAATAAAGCTGCTATAAACATTCACGTGCAAGTTTTTGTGTGGACATAAGTTTTCTAATCTACCGAGCAAATACCTCACAGAGTGATTACTGGTGATCCTGAAAAACTATTTTTATTTTTGAAGGAAACAGGCAAACTGCTTTCCAGTGTTACTGTATCACTTTGCATTCCAGTGAGCAACGAATGAGAGTTCCTGTTGTTCCTTCTCCTCACCAGCAACTGGTATTGTCAGACTTGGGGGTTTACCATTCTAATAGATGGGTAGTGTTTTCTTAAAATTGTTTAATTTGAAATTCCCTAATGACAAATGATACTGAGCATCTTTTTGTATGCTCATTTGCCATTTGTATATCTTCTCTGATGAAGTGTCTGTTCACGTCTTTTCCAATTTTTAAACTGGATTGTTTTCTTATTGTTGAGTCTAACAGTCTTTTGTATATTTTATATGCAAGCCTATTATCAGGTATATGTTTTGCAAATATTTTCTCCCAATCTGTGACTTGTCTTTTCGTTCTCTTAACAGTGTCTTTTGCAGAGCAGAAGTTTTTATTTTTAAGAAAGTTTAAACATAATTTTTAACTCATTTCTATTGGCGTTATATCTAAAAACTTACGACCAGACCCAAGACTATAATTTTTCTCCTACCTTTTCAAGAAATTCCCTACTTTTGCATTTTACATTTAAGCTTGTAATCAATTTTGAGTTAATTCTTGTGAAAAGTGTAGGTCCCTGTTTAAGTTTTTTTTTTTTTTGCATACGGAAGTTCAGTTGTGCTAACATCATTTGTCCATTGGATTACTTTTGCTCCTTTGTCAAAGATCAGTTGACTCTTGTTGTGTGGGTTTATTTCTGGGCTCTCTATTCTGTTCCAATGATCTATGTGTCTATTATTTTCCTAATACCATGCTAAAACTGAGATACTTAGAAATAAGTTTTTTTTAAATATGTCTACAACTTATACATTGAAAGCTACCAAACATTCTGGAGATAATCTAAATAAATGGAGAGATATATCATCTTCATGGATCAGAGAATACATTGTTAGTATGTCAGCTTCTCCCCAAACTGATCTATAGATTCAATGCATTCCTCATCAAAATCCCAGCACAGTTTTCTGTAGTGACATGCTTATTCTAAAATTTACAGATCTTCCTTGACTTACAATGGGGTTACATCCCGATAAACCCATTGTAAGTTGAAAATATCGTAAGTCAAAAATGCATTTAGTACAACCTACTGAACATCATATAGCCTAGCCTAGCTCACCTTAAATATGCTCAGAACACTTACATTAGCTTACAGTTGGACAAAATCATGTAGCACAAAGCCTATTTTATAATAAAGTGCTGAATATCTAATGTAATTTACTGAATACTATACTGAAAGTGAACAACAGAGTGGTAGTATCAGTGCAGAATGGTGGCGGGTGTGTCAGCCCTTCACCCTCCCCATCCCGTGGCCGACTCGGAGCTGCAGCTCACTGCCCACGGCCCGGCACCATGAGGGTATTGTGCTGCATGTTGCTAGCTTGGGAAAAGACCAAAATTCGAAATTCAAAGTATGACTCAACCATAAACAAGAATAAAATAATGCCATTTGCAGCAACATGAATGGACCTGTAGATCATCACACTAAATGAAGTAAGCCAGAAAGAAAAAGAAAAATACCTTATATCACTTACGTGTGGAATCTGGAAAAAAAAAACAAAACACAAATCAACTTGTTTACAAAACAGAGACAGACTCACAGACATAGAAAACAAACTTGTGGTCACCGGGGGAAAGGGGGTAGGGAGGGATAAATTGTATATACAAATGAATCATGAGGCTATACTTCAATTTTAAGAAGACATAATTTGAAGTATGGTTTCTACTGAATGCGTATCACTTTTGCACCATTGTAGAACTGAAAAATCCTAAGTTGAACCATCATAAGTCATGGGTCATCTGTATATGGAAATTTCAAGGACTAGAATATTCAAAACAATCTTGAAAAAAACTATTGGAGTACTTACACTTCATGGTTTCAAAACTTAATACAAAGATATGCTAATCAAGTCAGTGTTGGATGGGCAGAACGATAGAACTGAGAGTCCAGAAATAAACCTTGCACTTACGATCAATTAATTTTCAATAAGAATGCCTAGACAGGAGGGAGGGTATATCTCAGTAGCAGAGTGTATGTTTAGCATGCACGAGGTCCTGGGTTTAATCCCCAGGACCCCATCAAAATAAATCTAAATAAATAAATAAACCTAATTACCTACCCCCAACCAAGAAAAAAAAAAAAAAGAAGAAGAAGAATGCCTAGATCATTCAATTAGGAATGAATAATATTTTCAACAAATGGTGTTGGGACAACTGGATATCCACATGCAAAACAATGAAGTCAGACTACTACCTCACACAAATAATAATAAAAAAAACTCAAAATGGATTATAGACCTAAAAGTAAGAGCTAAAACAATCAAACTCTTAGAGGAAAACATAGGAGTAAATGTTCATGACCTTAGGTTAGGCAATAGTTTCTTACACATGACACAAAAGTGCAGCAACAACAACAATAAAAATAGATAAATTGGACTTTCTCAAAATCAAAAATTTTTGTGCTTTAAGGGACACTGTTAAGAGAGTGAAAAGTCAACCGAGGCAAAGATTCAAAACAATAACAACACCAAATGTTAGTGAGAATGTGGAACCACAGGAATGTTCATCCAGTGCTTGTGGAAATTTTCAATGGTACAGCCACTTTGGAAGAGATTTTCTTACAAAACTAAGCATACTCTTACCATATGATCCAGCAATCATGCTCCTTGGTATTTAGCCAAAGGAAATGAAAACTTATGTCAACACAAAAGCCTGCACACAGAGGTTTATAGCAGCTTTAATCATAATCACCAAAACTTGGAAGCAACCAAGATATCCTTCAACAGATGAATTGGTAAGTAACTGTGGTACATCCAGACAACAGAATGTATGTATTTCAGCACTGAAAAGAAATGAGCTCTCAAGCCATGAAAAGACATAGAGGAAACTTAAACTCATCTGATTAAGTTAAATAAGTCACTCTGAAAAGGCTATAGAGTGAATGATTCCAACTATATGACATTCTGGAAAAGGCAAACTATAAGGACAGTAAAAAGTTCCATGGTTCCCGGGGAAAGGAGAGGGGAGGGAGGGAGGAATAGCTGGAGCGCAGGGTGTGTTTAGGGTAGTGAAACTACCCTATATGATACCGTAGTGGTGGGTTCATGTCATATATTTCTCAAAAACCATGTAATTCGCAAAACCAAGAGTGAACCTTTATGTAAACTACCGACTCTGAGTGACAGTGAAGTGTCACTATAGGTCATCAGTTATAACAAATGTACCATTCTGGTACAGAGGGATGTTGATAGTAGAGGAGGCTGTGCATGTATGGGGACAGGGTGTACATGAGAACTCTCTGTACTTATGCTCAATTTTGCTGTGAATTTAAAATTTCTCTGAAAAATAGTCTATTTTTTGGTCAACCCATAGAATGAGTGAAAATATTTGCAAATAGTATACCTGATAATAGATTTGCTTCCAGAATATATAAAGAACTCTTACAACCCAATAATAAAGGCAAATAATCTGGTTAAAAATGATCATAAGACTTTAATGGACATTTTTCCAAAGAAGAGCTACAGGTAGCCAGTAAGTATGTGAAATTATGCTCATCATCATTAGCCATTATGGAAATGCAAATCAACACTGCACCAATGAAGACACCACTCCACACTCACTAGGATGGCTATAGTAAAAAAAGACAGTGTTTGTGAGAATGTGGAGAAATTGGAACCTCATGCATGGCTCTGGGGATGGTAAAATGGTGCAGCTGTTTTGGAAAATAGTTCAGCAGCTCTTCAAATGTTAAACAGAGAATGACCGTATGACCTAGAAATTCCACATCTGAGTGTATACCCAATATAATTTAAAACAGGTGCCCAAACAAAAACTTGTCCAATAAAGTTCGGAAACACTGTTCACAATAGCAAAAGGTGGAAACAAGCCAAATGTCTATCAACTGATGAATGGAAAAACAAAATGTGGTATATCCATAGAATGGAAAATTATTTGGCAATAAAAAGAAATGAAATATTAATACATGCTACATGGACGAACATTGAAAACGTTGTACTAAGTGGAAGAACCATACACAAAGGCCACATCATGTATGATTCCATTCATATGAAATGTCCTGAATGGGCAAATCCACAGCAATGAAAGATTGGGGTTATAAGGAGGTGGCTGGAGGGGAGAGTGGGGAATGACTGCTAACGTATATGGAGTTTCTTTGTATGGAGATGAAAATGTTTTGAAATTAGTGTTGAAGGCTGCACAACCCTGTGCATACACTACATAGCACTGAATTGTATACCTTAAAAGGGTGAATCTTATGATACATGACTTATGTCTCAGTAAAGCTGCTGTAAAAATAATTGACTGGGTTGGCAAAAAACTCAATAGCTAGAGTGTGGTGATGTTTTATTAAACTATCCCAGAGACTTCAGAGGATTACAAGCAAACTTGCCATTTCTAATATATATAGTCAAGTTAAAATAAACTGGGTAAATGCTTGATTTGTGTTTTAAAACAAATTGAAAGTCTACAGCCAAGTTCTCTCACTACACCACAAAGAGTATAGCTTCATTTGTTGTTTGCCAAAACTCACTCCATTTTCTTGACTGAAGTGGTCCTTTAGATGGACACTATAGAGCTAAAAGAGTGCAGAAGAATTAAATTCTGATTTATCCCCTAAAATCCCATGGAAAATTTAAATGGCCAAATTTTAGAAGAGCTCACTCAAAAACTCTCTTAAAAATATAAAGGCATAAGTCACAGCCAAATTAAGTGAAAAACTCCTCCCTCCCGGATCTTTTATTCAAGAACAGAATTTAATGCCTGATCAGCAGTGTTCATGAGCTGATCACCTTATCAGTTGCCTCTGGAAATTCCCAGGTAGGCTGTCCAGCCACCGCTTGCATTTACTCATCCCACTGTCTCACTTCTCGTTGCTAGGACACCACTTCTTGATGACCTATTGGAATATTAAAAATTTATTTCTAATCAAGTTTTTATTTTACATGGCTTCAGGAAAAGAAGAAAACAAGGTCTGATGCACACATAAAACAGCTTCCAGAATGAATTTAAACCTCTGGTAATAATTCTAAACTCATTTTTTATTTAAAAATTGAAAAACCTGATTTTATCATTTAAATTGCAAGTTTTAGCCTTGTGTTAGTAGTTTGTCCATCAGTGGAGGGGGAGGTCATATCACAGAATCCTTTCCTTCTAAAATGGCTGGCTAATTTTGTCTCTCAAAGATGAAACCTCCAGGGTATAGAAAAAAATCCTCTTTCAGAGAAGACTCATTTTCTTCTTATTTTTTAGGGCTTCCAGGTTCAAAACTACAAACTGGAACAATCTATTTTCTTGACTTCTAAAAGTGACAGAGATTAGAAGGTTAAAAAAAAAACTGGTATTACTCTATTTTTTTATTCCAATTAATTCAGTTCAGTGATGGTGTGCCGAATACCCTCTATGCACAAGTCACGGTACTAACCAATGTGGACGGTGTAGCGGTGAATTGGCAGCAGTCACTGTCTTCCAGATGGTCATAAACTAGTGAAGAAATGGGCAAGGGCACCATGTCAGTGTCAGTCCCAGGGGAGCAGGGGACTGAGTCAGTCCAGGCGCAGCGGGTAGAGTCCCGGCACCTGCTCTGGGTCTGCAGAAACACAGGTGGGGAGACTGCGTTGGTTGGGAGTGATCCAAAGGGGTAGTTAAGTACGCAGCATCGTCAGGGCACTAGAGCACCACAGAGCAACTGCTCGAAGCTGGTGGCCACACAAGGCAAGCTAATGGGTGAAAAAATTCACAGGGCAGGGCTCGTCAGGCACTCCTACATGGCGCCTGTGGCCTCCGCCCCGGACGCTGAGTGGGGCTGGTAAAGGCGGACACGACCTAACTCTGACTTGTTAATACCATGGGGTGGGGACAACCCTATCTGACGAGAGACTAGCTGAGGTTCAAGAAGGCTTTGCAAGCAGCGTGATAGTTAAGCTGGGCCCTAAAGAACGGGTGGGACTTCACTAAGTTGAAGTTCACGAAATGGGCACACAAAGTACAAAGAAGAGGAAAACAAAATATGAAGGCTGGAGAACGCTGCTGTGGTAAAGCAAAGGCTAGATAGAAACGGTGGGCCAGGAGTGGGGAATGTGTTCCGCTGTGGGGTGAGGAGACAGCGTGGCACGGGGTCCTGGGCCAGATTCAGAGGGGCCTTGAAATGCCATGCTGTGCAATTTGGACTTTATTCCATATGCGCAGTGAGGCTCCATCCAGGGTTGTTGAGGAATGCAACGTCGTAAAATACTACCTTTCAGTAAGAAGCTTACGAAGCAACTTGGCTCAGTAACAGTTAAAAATTATTTGCTTTTAAACTTGTCCTAGTGATCCTCCTTGTGACCCTTAGCTCCCTTCTTCCTCTTCCCTTTCCTGCGCTGTGCCCCAGGAGGCGGACTTCACCAGGCTCCCTTGCCCTCTGCCTTCCAGCAGGACGTGGCCAATGGAAGGAGAGAGAGGTAGGCATGTGTCTGGTCAGTGTTCCTCCACCAAGGCCTCAGCTCTTGTAAAGTGTCCCCTTTCTACAGCTGCAGCTCTCACCGAGTTCTGGTTACTGCTTCCTTCTCCTGCCCCTTCAGGGCTACGGGTGGTAACAATTCCAGCTGTTGCCAGTCCTGGATGCCTCATCATCCCTAAAACTTTCTCTTTACCTTGATGTAAAGGTAAACCTAGGCAAGGGGAAGGTTATGTAAGGCCACCCTCAGTTTAGATGAGTCACTAAGAGGCTCACCATATGGCTCAACATATAGTCATACTCATGGCTTAGATTTATTACAGCAAAAGGACACAAAGCAAAATCAGAAAAGGTGAAAGGTACATGGAGTAAAGTCTGGAAGAAACCAGACACGAGGTCCAAGAGTGCTGTCCCAGTGGAATCACACAAGACGTGCTTAATTCTTCCCACAATGAGTGTGACAGCAGTGTGCAATATTATCTACCAGGAGAGCGCATTAGAGACTCAGTGCTCAAGATTTTTATTGGGGGCTGTTCACATTGGCCCCCCTCCTCTGTCTAGCACATACCAAAATGCCAGAGTCTTAGAAGGAAAGTAGGTGTTCGGCATAAACCGTATTGTTTACAAAACAACGTAGGCACAGTGAACCATTCTTATCAGGGGACAGTAGGGACCCTCTCCAAACCCAAGTTCCCAGATGCCCACCAAGGACCAACTTTGCAAGTCGGCCTTCCTAAGGATAGCAATCTACTCTTAACTATTTTCAGTATACGTTCTGCAAATAATTTCTTCGTTCAAGACTTTTCAATCAAATTCTTTCAAATATGCCATCTGTTTTCTCCTGGAAACCTAATAACTACAAAACAGTATCTATATCTGTCTGTCTATGTATCTGTTCATACACATGTATAAATTGATGGGCCGTCACTTCTGCAAACTCACGACTTTTCTCCGCAGTTTTACTTCAGAATTTCCCTAGTCTGATAATGAATGTATGTATGTTCATGTATAACTGAAAAATTGTGCTCTACACTGGAATTTGACACAACATTGTAAAATGACTATAATTCAATTTAAAAATTAAAAAAAAAAAAAGAATTTCCCCGATCTGAGACCCACCAGGACATGAGGGCACCCAAAGTACCCCTGGGCCACTGAGGCACGGCTTCGCTGTGAATACTCCCCATCTTCACAGTCACATGATTGAGCATCTCTCTGCATTTGTCCCCTGGGTCCCCTCTGGGGATGGATTCTGTTCCTGACTCCCAGGCTGTTCATCTGAGACTCTCAAACACTCCCTACCACTTAACATCTCTTGTACTGGGGCTAGGCCCTTTGCAGTTCAGCCAGAAGACAAGGAACCCCACCATCCCCACCATCTGACTTTCAACTTGGCCCTTTTTAAAATCTCTTGACCCTGTCACTGCCTAAATGGACCTTGAGTTTTCAAAGCCGCAGTAGATGCGTGGTTAACTGAACCTTTAGGCATTTTCATGCCCCCCCCACCCCCAACCATGATGCCCACCAGCCAACTGGGACAGTCCCCTTATGCCTTACCCACTAGGCTCCGGCTTTTTTACCCACTTCCCTCAGGTCCAAGCCCATCCCAGCTTCCTTTCCTGCCATTGTGAATACTTTGGCTGTCTACTGTTCCATTTAAAAACTGCGTTAAATTTAGAGGCTTAAATCATCAACCATTTTATGGTACCTCATGCTTGTGTAGGTCGGGAATTTGGGCAGCGTTTGGCTGGACCAGTCTCCTCCACGTCATGTCATCTAAGGCAACGTGGTGGTATTCAACTAGCAGCGGGGCCGGCTCAGAGGGTCCAGGAGTCTGGAAGCCTGGCTCAGTGGGTCTCCTCTCCACTTCCACGTGGTCTCAGGGCCTCTCCGTGTGGTTCCTCCGGCAGCTTGGTCATATTTCCCACACGAGAGCCAAGGCTCCAGGAAACCACGAGAGAAGCTACCAGTCCTTTACAGGCCCAGCCTGGGGCCGAGACAGCATCACTCCTGCCATATTCTATTGCTCCGAGCAACCACAGGCCAGCTTTGGATTCAAGGAGAAAGAGAATAGCCCCTGCCTCTCACTGGGGGACGTGTCAGAGAATGCATGGCCAAATTTGTGGAGGTTCCCGCATCTCATAGCCCAGTATATTCAGATTATGACCAGAGACATATGTTAAACAAAGCACCCCAAACCACAGCTTGCTATTCCCAGTTTGAGAGTCACCAGCTAGAAATGGAACGCTGAGAATCACAGCGGCAGAGCCAGCCCTGGCGCACAGTAGGGTATCCGCAAGCTTCGCTCTCTAGTTTCCCTCCTTGTCTCTCTAGCACTGCGCACAGTAATGTCTCAGGCTAAAGAATCCTTGTCCCTTCCAGGCACTAAAGTCTGAGTCCCTCACAGCAGGAGGGTTATAAATCACAAACATGAGACTGGATTTTGCAGCAGAGCTGGTGTTGCAGATCCTTTGGCAGTGACTCTTTCTCACCTTGTCTTTTTCTTTTCAGAGGAGCATCTGTCAGGGGATGGGGTGTCCTTCTGTGCTTGTGTTTGTTTCCCTCCTGGTTAAGGCCAGGCCACCGTGCCCCAGGCGCAGGATGACTGTGGTCCTCCTGAGGCCAGTCCAGGAGGCTGTGTTCAGGCCTTGTGCTCAGGGTCACAGAGGGTGAAACCACCATAGAGGAAGCCCCCTGGAGAAGCCCCCTGGACAGTGTCCAGGAGACCCTCCTACTGAATTCCACCTTCTCGAGAAGCTCCTGTGGGTGAGATTCCAGCACCCAGATGATTGTCACCCCAAAAGGCATACGTGCAACCTGTGTAAAATTGCCTGGTGGAAGCACAAAGGGACACCAATAGGAGAGACAGAGCACCGGGGGGAGGGGATTTTGAAAGACTCTGGACATCTTACTGAATAATGTGTGCTGCTTCTACACACATTTTTAAAGTAGAAAAACAGTAAGAGGCATTTGCAG
Source organism: Camelus ferus (assembly GCF_009834535.1). Classification (NCBI taxonomy): domain Eukaryota; kingdom Metazoa; phylum Chordata; class Mammalia; order Artiodactyla; family Camelidae; genus Camelus; species Camelus ferus. Next base: position 81,586,130 of record NC_045696.1, on the reverse strand, counting down.
CAGTAGCACACACAAAGCCCTCTCACTGCTGAAGTCCGCCGGGAACCTGCCTTGGCGCTCCGTGACGCTCAGCCCTTGTATGGGCAATGAAATTACCATTCCACACTTCGTCCACAGTAGTTCTCCCACCTACATTGCAAAGCACCTTCTCATGGGATACCACTTCACACACCGGAGGGCTGTCCGCCACACAGGGCTGTTAGACGCACACCCCCCTCACAGAAGAGGGCAGCGCCCAGGGAGGCCCCTGAGGGCCACGTTGTGTACCCCTGCTTGAACCAAAGAACAGCTCAAACTTTGCATGAGCGATCTGCCCCTAACAAACGATAGTGACTATCGGGACCAATCTGATTCTTTGTCTTAAGAATCTGAATGTGAGGCATGGGAAGCAGAAGCAGAGAGACATGCAGAGAGAAGACAGGAGCAAAGGCCAAGCAGCAGCGGAGGTCACAATTTGATAGAAGACATGAGTAAGTAAAAGCCATAGAGGAACCAGAAGATATTAGACTGCAGAATCCACTAAAGAAGGAAAAAGAGGAAGGGCGGGGAGGAGGAAGGAGAAGAAGGGAAGAGGGCGAGGGGAACAAGAACAAGAGCAAGAAGGAGCCTTGAGCAAGCGGAAGTTAAAGGACAGATACACTGGAGAGGAAGGTGGTTGGCTGGAGGATGAATAACAGAGTCCAGGAGCTGAGTCCCCCCAGTTACAGAGCAGCTCACATGGGACTGACAACTCCAGCTGCCAAGGGGATGTCCAGGTGGCCCAGGCCCTAGAACTGTACCCAATGACTTCCTAATTCACAGACCCTGCTCCCTTCTCTCCGTCTGAGGCCTGATTGAGCAACTCCTCCTGGGTCCCCATGAGGACTGGCCACAAGGCTGACGGCATAATCTGCTTATGCCCAAGAGTTTCTTCACAAGAAATCTCCTACTATTTGAAGTGAATTGAGTAAGTGCCTATTTCTTGCTACCCAAAAGACTAACTCACTCCACGGTTGTCATAAAAACCATAAGTATATTCTTCACAAACCAAATATAGGATGAGGAAAACGTCAACGCTCTTAAAAGTTTGGTTTATCAATTCTGTCACTGTGACAATACAGTTTTAAGACAGTACAGATTTAAGAAGCGATTGTTTTTACACCTTTTCTTTAGCTCTCCTAGTGAGACCACTGACAAGACGATGGCACCAGATCAAGCCTCTGTTTTCAAACCAGAACCCAATTCTATATATAGGAAGTGTTCAGTAAATGTTAACCACTGCAGTCGACAGAAAGTATTGATGATATAATGTCCCAGAGGTTATAAATCAGGGGTGAGACCACCTACTTGGGGGCATCTGAAATCAAGTTGGAACATTTTTACTTGTCAGTGAGTGGGGTCTTCTCTTGGCATTTAATGGGAAAGGGTCAGGAATGCTAAAATCCATGCAATGTTCATGACAGTCCTATACAGTGAAGAATTGTCCTGGTAAAAATGCAAATGCTGTCACCTTTAAGAAGCACTAGACCTGCACACATATGCTTGTGATGACCAAACTAAAAACGACAAGCGATAGCCTGGCGCACGGACAGACAGCACAACGCCTGATCCATGGTCAGACAACAGAACAGCATGGTTATTCCAGAAAATTCTTACATATGCTGATTTAGCTACAAACCGGTCCCAAGCCTTGTAATTTGGCCTCTGTCATAAAAGACAACAAACTCCCTTCCAGGAACACCCTTATCCCAGGACAAGAAACAAGAAGATATATTTGTCAAGGTAAGAAGATAGAACATATTTTCTTCAGCAGTTTGTTAGCTGAATTGATTGCTTGTAAATGTTGAGACTCCTGGTATGCGGGCCTCCATTTGCACGGCTGCCCGGGTCCTGCATAAGTTAAGGGTTGGGCAGCTCACGCCCCAGGTGGCTAGTCTGGGTGTAACTTAAAAAAAAATAAAGCCCATCATAAGACTCAGAAAAATAACCACTGCCCTTAACTCATGTGATTTATCTACAATTGAAATTCTATTCCCTCAAAGAAGACTGTAGAAAGGATCTCTTCTCCAGATCATAGAGCAGATGCCCTCAGATTCAGACAGGGGTACTTCTAGTTTTTTGAAGGTTTCTATGTTTTCAGGGGCTCCTTGGGAGCCATCTATGCCTCTGCCTTTTAAGTTTCTGCCTCTTATCCCAATTTGTGAAAACTAGAGTCTTTGTTCACAAACGAACTACACGTTCCCTTATTTCTAATGAAACAGCTGCATGACTAACGTGGTTCCTTTAATCACCCGTACATTAAAGTGCGCGGATTGGAAGTCTAATCACTGACTTGCCTTTTAATGGCATTAAGAAAAATTTCTCAGATGAATAATCCAAAGCTTCCTAACATTTCTATTAGAGGAAAGGTTGGGAAACATTTTTTTTTCCTTCCCTTAAGAACTTGTCTGATGACCAGAAATGTCAATTTCAATTCAGTTTCAATCTCGGAGCAATTTTTTCCTTTATGTTTGGTTAAAGCTTTCATTTCTATTTTCTTCCTCTGATCACCTTGAAGGTAAATAAATGAAATAAAACAATGCATTTAAATTTTCTTTTTCTGCTTAGAGCTTTAATTCACAGAACATTTTTCCTTTAAAAAGCACGTAAAATGGCCTTTTTTCTCAAAAATCTAACTGTAGTTTCTACTCAGTAATTATTTCTTTAAAAAAAATGTGTTGTTATGGCAATTGCCCACTTGATTTCAAGCAGGCTTTGCAGTGCAAATATGACTATTTCCCAAGGAACTGGAAGGTTGTTTTATCCTTTGAGCTGAAAAAAAGGTGGCATTTCCATGGTCTGTAGCTCAAAGCCAGGGCACTAGATTAGGAGTCAGGAAACAGCTCAGACACCAGTTTGATGTGGGCCCCTCTGGACTCCAGCCTCCCCCTCAGAGCAGGAGACTTGTCGGAGGTCACTTCCAGCCCAGAAGGTCTATAATTCCACAAGTTAATCTCTTCATCCTGGAGGAAATGTATGGAAAGTTCCAGAGGTTCACTCTAGTGTGTCTGTCAGGGAAGCAGCTATTTTTCTTCCCTGTTACTCTCCAGGAGAGATAGAGGCAGAATGAGGGACATGCAGAACAAGGTTATTTTACCACAAAGTGTCTTAGAAGTAAGATTTCTTAATAACATCAAGTACTTACATAGCATCCCCTATGTGCCAGAAGCTGTTCTAAGAGTTTTATATGGATCAACTGATATAATTCTCACCACAACCCTCCTAGGTGGGCAATAGTATTGCATCACCAGCTTACAGATCAGGGAGCCGATGTAACTGATTCTAAGTGACTTATCCACGCGCCTTCCACTGTCAATGGTGGCATGGAACTTGAACCCGAGATGTGGTTCCAGACCCCAGGTAGTAACTGACTATGGTAACCACTTTCCACCTATAAATAAGCAGACTGGGGCAGTGGGAAGTGTCTAATATTTGGAGTCTAATTGCATTGAAATCCGGAGTTCACCACATTCTAGTTCTGCTACCTCTGACTTACTCTCTCACAACCTCAGCTATTTATCAGCAAGACATCGGCTGGTGGCAAGGTTTTAACTAGATAATAGCATGGAAAAGCATTTTGTAAACCTTAGAGCCTTAAGCAAACAGTCGCAATGAATCCATCTTTGGTAGATAACACCTTCAAGTGGCAGTTTCACTAACCAAGCTTAAAGTCACAAGCTAAAAAGTATAGTTCTAACTTTAAAAATACAGGCTTCAATTTCTTTTTTGAGGCTGATGTGCAGGGAGGAGAGGTGAGGGCCAACAGCAGAGAGAAATGATGCATTTAGGGGCAGTGAATCCCCCCAAGGGCCTAAAACAACAGTACTTTGCCTGAACCAAAGTAAGTGACAAAATGGCTTCTCGGTCACTTCCTTCAAATCGTCACAGAGCCATAAGCACTGGAAGGACTTGGGCAGGACCCAGAGACCACCGCGATGGGTGGGACTCATTCAGCATCTCAGACAGGAGCCAGAAGAGTCTAAGTGAAAAAACACAGAAACATCCAACACTTGTCTTGGCCCAGCTTCCTGGGTGGGCAGCTCCTCTCTGACTGTCAGACTCATCCAGGTGGAGCCTGTGAGCTGGCTGTTTAGAGTCAGAGGGCCTCCAGCAGGCATTCTCCACCTTCCCCTCTGTTCCCTGTTCCTCTTTCCCAGAGGTCCCAGGGATTCAACCTGCTTTTCTTTCCATTTCAGGGTTGCCTATTCTGTCTCCTACCCTGTCTTTGAGCTTCCTCTTCTGTTAAGATATGCTGTGACAGGGGACACAGTCGCCCCAGCCTCCCTCACCTTACTGATCCTCAGAATAAACATTTAGGCCTCTTTCATTTTGAGGATTTTAACACCAACCAGTTAGGAGAAGCAGCCAGTGGGTAGCAATAGATCTTAAATGCTCATATTACGTCTTGCCTGCTTCCCAAATGCCAGGCAACCTCCCCAGAGAGCATCACTCCCAGAAGACAGCGCATGTCACACTGGATCACACACCCCAGGCCAGCCCTGTAAAGACTCGGGCCCTGTGAGCTACTTCCTAGCTTTGGCTCTGAGGATCACTCGTCCCCACGTCCCAGTGCCAACCCCTTGTCCACTTCTCAGATCAGTGGCTCTAGTTTCTCTACATGAGCAAAGTCCTTTCCCCTGTGGCCCCCAAGGAAATAGTCCCTGGTTTCAGGAAGGTTTGCCCCCTCCTAGCACAGGTTCTCCTCCCCCTCTGTTTCAGGCTCCCACCTCTTCCCTAGCTGGATCCTTCTCTACCTGTTTTATCTGGAACCAGCCACTCAGGACGGTTACATCTTTGAGTGTGAAAGCTCTTATTTGTTTCAGCTGGAGATTTTTCTCCTTTTTTAAACTTTTCTAAATTATGAAAGAGATAATTCTCATTTTTATAAGTCAAACAATACAGAGAAGCAGTTCTTCAAAAGTTCATAGTCTCCTCACCTTCTAATCAATCCCATCCCACGGACTTAGCTGATGATACTAGTTTGCTATGCAATTTTCCCTCCCATCTTTCAAAATTGGATCATATTATTCGCGTTTATAACTATTCTTAATCTTTTTAGAGTCACAGATCTCTCTGAGGGTCTGATAAAAGCTACGGACACTCTCCCTAACACTCACATGAATGCGCACACACACACACAACTTTGCATTTAGTCAAAGGGTTCGTGGACCCAAAGTAATAATTCCAGTTTCCGAGCTTGTGCCTCAGGACCAGCTCTTCTTGCCCACGTGCTCTCAGGGGCTAGTCCTACAACCCCTGAAGCCTATGCCCGTTGCTCCAGGAGTCATCAAACAAATGCCTCATTTGGACTTGTCCCACCTACACGGAGTCCTTCTCACTCTGGAACCTCTCACTACAGTCCCGTTGCTTGTGCGAAGAAGCCCTGTCGTCTACAGCCCATTTTAAGAACCAGCAAAGGAGTAGAACTGGACTGAATGCTAAACTAGCCCTTCTAGTGGTCCTGAGCAGACTGGAGCGGAAACCGAGGGGCCCAGGGAGGAGGTGACGGCAGCGGCCACCAGGGAGAGGTGCTGCGTCCCAGGCCGCGTGTAGCCCCACGCCTGCAGCACATCCGACACCTCTGAGCTGGATGAAACCTCTGCAGTCCTCTGGGCCACCCTCCTCATTGTCCCCATGAAACAAGAGAAATGATTTGTCAGAGGTCTCAAATGTGACCTGAAGGAAAATGTTACAGACCCATCCAACCACTTGGCTTCAAACCAGATGTGTAAGATAAATGGATCAAGATGGAGCTGAAGAGGGGAGGGTATAGCTCAGTGGCAGAGCAAATGCTCAGCATGCACAAGGTCCTGGGTTCAATCCCCAGTACCTCCATTGAAATAAATGAATGAATAAATAAATAAAACTAATTCCCCTCCCCCCAAAAAAGATGGGGTTGAAGGCAACTCTGAAAGTTAGCTTTCAGGGACAGTCAGGAACTTGGGGGTGATTGTGACCTGAATAGAAGAAGGTAATTGAAGGAAAGGTTTAAAGAAAGCTTTAATCTGTGTGTTTAACCTGGGTTGGTGATTAGCAGCACTATACAGAGTAGAACGTTTAGGACTTGGGGTCAGAACACCTGTTGCTTATCACCTATGTGGCTTTAGACATGTCATTTAACTTCCCCAATCTTTATCTTCCAGGTAACAAATTAGAAATTCTCATAACCAACATCTATAGGGCTGTTGTGAAACTCCTAGAAAATGTGTGTTCGGAGGAGTTCTAGTACTTGGAAATATTGCAGAAGCGTCAGCAGTGTTTCTTGTTATTACCTATTAAAATAATGCCAGTGAAGTGTCTATTTCTGGAAGGGAATAGCCCAATAACTTCAGAATAATTAGTGAGAAAAGAGTCAGGTTTCTTTGCCAAGCCTTCCAAAACACCCCGAATAAATCAAGATGTCTTATCTAGGGTCAAAGTCAGGCGACGTCTCCTATTGGGAAGAAGGTAGGTCAGTTGTCCCCAGGGTTCAAGAGTTTTCCCTCAGGAACTTAGGAGAAAATAAATCAGCAGAAACCTTTCAATATCTCCCTCCCAAGCAAAAGGTTCAGCATATTGACAAGACATGAGGGAAGTCAAGGATGGATCTCAAATGGTACGTATTCTCAACTCTCTTCCGCTCTGGCATTACAGGTGCTCCCATGATTAATATGTCCTCTTACCAGCATCCTCCAAGGAACAGCTCTGGAAGAGGCTCTGGGTAGGAAGCACATAACATGAGTCTTCAGTCTTAATATAATTGAAACCCAAACAGTTTGTTGCTGCGGGAAAACTTTGTTGACTTGCCAAGAATCATTGTTAAGATAGCGTATTCCAAACAGTATCATGTAAGTAATGAACCCTCACAGTTGTGAGATTGGTCTTGGCTTGTTTCTTCCTGAGGGACAGAGATCGATTGTGATTTAAATTCTTCAGGAATAAAAACCTTTGGCTGCTCAGCAAGTCCTCCCTCTGGGGAAACCAAAGTTTTCCAATCTGGCTCTGATTGGATTTGGAGCACCTCCGAGATGCAAAAATATTGAACAAAATATGCAGGAGACATATTCTGTGATCACCTTGGCCCCAGGCAGACATCACATAAACACTTGAGCCTGCTCTTAGGTAAAAGAAACAGGATGGGGAGGAGAGGCAACTTGACGGGAACATGGAGCTATTTTCCTGGCTATATAGGGCTGTGGTGAGCTGCACGCCAGCACCTTAACCACTCCAAAGCTCGTGTCTCCTCAAAAATTGAGACACTAGTTTGGAATCCCTCCAGAGAACAGTGAGTAAGAGACATCTATAAAGGGGACCAATCCTCCTGCAGTCAGGATTAAAAGCCTTAGAATCATAGTCAGAGGGTCCTCAGCCCCTTTGACAGGGAACATCGACGAGGCTGCCCCAGTGGGACCTTGGACTCCAGCTGCATTCCTTCAAGAGCAACTGAGGTTACCTTTGCCTCCACAGCTGATGTTCCTGTCACTTCAGACACAGTGTTTCACGTTTCTCATCTCTGCTCCCTGATGTAAAGGACTCATGCAACCCACGGATATCTTTTCTTGAACCCTTATAACTTCCCCCTTCAAACAATCCTTCAGCCAAAAGCACATGCCTCTTTTCTCCTAATGGCGTTTCTCCGTCTTCTAACAATTACATCCTTTCCAACCACACACACACACACACTCACACACACAGACAGAGAAATAAATAAACTCCAGGGAGAGTCACACTGTCTTGGCCGGGTGGTGGTAGGATTTGTTATTGTGACTACATTGTCAAATCATAAATCCTAGGAAAAGAACAAAGTTAAAACAGAATGTCTCTGTAGTAAGTTACCAAGTTGGAAAAAAAAACCCCAAAACTCTGCTTTTAATTTAGTGGGAAAAAAACCAGAAGCAGCATACATAGATCTTTAGCCATCTTCTAGGTGTGGTATCTTGGGGAATCCTAGAGCCAGGATGCCTGGGTTCTGCTATGAATCAGTCCTGTCACACTGGGCAAGTTGTTTAACCTCTCTGTGCCCCGATTTTCATCTATAGATAGTGTTAAGCACTAGTATTAATCCACAGAGTTATCTTGAGGTAAATAACATATGTAAAGCACTTAGAGCAGTGCCTGAGACATAGTAAGCACTGCACGTATTAGCTATTATTAAGGTGAACTTGGCTTAAGATGCTGGTTTGTTTCAGCAGGGGTAACTAAAAGCTACCTGAAGGTAGAGTAAAAGAGATACGTGCATGTGAGCTATACTAAGGGCTGAGCACACTGCCTGGCACATCGTAAAAGAACAAAGAAATTCTAACTGTTGTGGCATAGCCACAGCTCAGTTGGCTGGAAGACAGTACTAAAAAATCTCCATCCCTCATGGGCACAACTGCTGGATTGACAGCAGGAAGGTTTGGCTGAGAGGGAGCAGCAGGTTGGCTACAGTATGTCAACGACTGCAGAAAAACCGCCTTCACCAATGGTGGGATGACAACAGCGTCTCAGTTCGTGAAAGTCAGCATGTTCTCTGGACACAGAACACTGCGAAGAAGACAGGGGCATAATGCGTCTCCCTAGAACACACACACACAACCACTCCCTCCACAGCGCCCTCCAGAGTAATCAGGTTATTTCATTGCAAAGAATGCGATGAAAATGCCCGGGGCATCCTCAATGTGTGAGTCACATGGTACCTAAATGTACTTAGAGATGGCTTTGTCCAACTCCACTTACTGGATGAGGGTGAGGCTCAGCAAGATGACGGATGGGGTGGTACTGTTTACAAGAGAGTTGCCCCAGGCCCCCTGGCCAGCTAGTGGCAGAGCTGGACTTAGAGGCAGGCGTCCAGATTCTAACTCCTCGCTCTGCTGCATTGCCTCCCACTCCTGCACTCTTCATTACCCACCTCAGAATCTTAAATCCAATATTAATCCAGCCTTTCTCTGCACCTCTGGAATTCCTGAGATGCCACATCTTTGGGGACTTCTAACTCCTTGTTGGCTGCTGTCACATAGGTAGTGAAAGTGACTCCTCTTCCTTGGCAGTTGCCTTGAGGCAGTGGCCGTGCACCTCCACCCTGTTCCATGCCTGTCTCCTGATTGAATCATCCTCAAAGCTCCCTCACCAAATAGCAGAACTACTCCAGATATCTGAATATTCCAGATATTCAGATAATGCGCACTTGACCCTTGTTGAGGAACCCATCCTCTCTCTGGTTTTTTGGGGGGTTTTTTTTTGGTGCTTATATGCATTTTTTTTTACTGAGGTATAGTTGATTTACAATGTTGTGTTAATCTCTAGTGTACAGCAGAATGATTCAGTTATACATTTACATATGTATTCCTTTTCATATTTATTTTCATTATAGGCTATTACAAAGCATTGAATATAGTTCCCTGTGCTATACAATAGGACCTTGTTGTTTATCTATTTTATATATAGTAGTTAGTATCTGCAAATCTCAGACTCCCAATTTACCTCTCCCTTGCCTTTCCTCCTGGTAACCATAAGTTTGTTTTCTATGTGAGTTTGTTTCTGTTTTGTAAATAAGTTCATTTGTGCAATTTTTTGAAGATTCCACATATAAGTGATCTCATAGGTTATTTTTCTTTCTCTTTATGACTTACTGCACTTAGAATGATGATCTCCAGGTCCATCCATGTTGCTGTAAATTGCATTATTTTATTTTTTATAGCTGAGTACTATTCCATTGTATAAATATAAGCTTCTGTATCCAGTCATCTGTCAGGGATGTTTAGGTTGCTTCCATATCTTGGCTATTGTATATAGTGCTGCTATGAACATTGGGGTGCATGAATCTTTTCAAATTAGAGTTTCCACCAGATATATGCCCAGGAGTGGGCTTGCTGGATCATATGGTAAGTCTACTTTTAGTCTTTTGAGGACTCTCCACATTGTTTTCCATAATGGCTGCACCAAACTACATTCCCACCAACGATGTAGGAGAGGAACCCATCCTCTTGTTTGTTCTTTGAAATATTGTTAGGGAAATATTCAAACCCTATGGTTTAAAAAATATTGCTGAGAGTAGTATTGACTAATTCCTGAGGTCTGGTTTAATATCTGATTCTTTTCAAGGTGATGGTAAGAAGGGACACATCTATTTCATCCCCACGGTTGCATGTAGGAAAACAGCAGACCAGCTGACTTGGGTTCAATGCATCAAGACCTATAAACTCAAGGTCGTTGTTGACCATACTTCCACTTTCTCCTGATCACTCCCTATTTCACTGTTTTATAGCCAGATGCTGGTGGTTGACAACAAAATAGTCATTCATTCCTTCATTCTTGGTTACTTGGCAGCCTTCACTGAACCAAAATCACCAATGAACTAGGTCCTCCAGACCCTAGTAAGTCCATCAGCGGGTTATAGAAATGATGAAAGGGGATCCTGACAAACAGTAACAATCCAGGTTAACTTTCTATGTAATTAAAACCAGACTCCAGGAATTTCCAATTCAAGAAAAGAATAAATGAAAATAATCACACAGGTGATTATTTTTCTAAGCAAAGAGTTAGAAAGTTTCCTGTTTTAGCATGTAAGCATTTTTCCCGGCTGCATTATTATACCATGACACATAAAGTTATGACTCTTCCCCTTTTTGCTTAGTATTATTTTAGATTTCTAAGGGATCTTCTGATTCATCCTGTAGCCCTGAGTACATCTCCGTAAACTTAATACTCTCAAGATGCACAGTTAAGCATAGTGATTTAAATATTTGAGCTTAGAGACAGACCTTGGATCAAATACGTGCTCTGTCCCTTACTATTTGTGTGACCTTGTGCAAGTTTCTTAACATTCCTAAGCATCAGATCCCTCACCTCTGAAATGATGATCATAATACTAATTTCAGTGTAGAGTCATTGTAAGAATTAAAGATAATGAAGGCTTGGTGCTTAGTACCTTGCTTGGCTCATGTAAGTGATCAATAAAAATCACCTACTATCATCATTGCCATCATCATCATCATCAGTCACACAGCCATTGCCAATACAAGATCCTCAGTTACAAGCTAGAGACCAGAGAGGAAGCCCTCAGGTGGTTCTGGTAAAGTAGACAGTGGCACTGTGGCCAGGACTGGAAAATATGCCAGTTCAAATCCCAGATCTGTATGAACATTAGACAGTACTTAGCTTCTCTGTTCCTCAGTTTCCTTATCTGTAGAATGGAGATGATAACAGAAAACTTGCAGATTGGGGTGAAGATTAAATGAGATAATGCCACTGACAGGACCGAGCCCAGCACCTGGCCCACGGGAGCAACCTTTCCCTCCCTTTCCCTACGGCTGTTAGGCTCTTGCCCTTGGTCCTACCCCTGCTTATCACCTCCTGCAATGAGGGGAGGGTGGCAAACCGCAGTCGAGGATGCTCTGGGGGAACCTGGTTTCCTGATTCTGATCTTTTTACCCCATAATCCCAAATATAAAGTAGGGTCTCGGAGGTTCTCTACTTAGTAAACGAGAAAGTCTGTGAGAGGAAAGCAGTGACCGTAGCAGGGAGACCTGGGGAAGGCAGTCCCCAGGAGAATGAGGAATAGCAGCAAATTCTGGCTGTGAGCCGCAGATCTGTGTGGGGGCCAGGAGAGGACAGGGGATGGCTGGGATCCGCTTTTACCTGTGATCAACAACCCCAACTTGGTGACTCATATCCTTCTGGCTTTTGGCAGGCGAGGCTGATATGCCACTATTCAATGAAATTTAAAAGCTTTCTGAAATATAGGCAGCCCTTTCTCTCCAGGTGTATTTTGAAAAGATGACACAATTTGGACACAACGTATTTTCTAACCTGAAGCAATATTTACACAGTGTGTTAACGTATTTAAGTCAGTAAGCGTGTGTGTGTGTGTGTGTGTGTAGAGCACTCTCCCGTATGGTGCACAACACACTCACACATGTCACTTAGTTATTTTAAAACAAACTGTTGTTTGGCATAATAACACCCCAGAGATTTTCACCAGCTAGTATAGTGTAAGATCAATACACACTATATTACTACTTAAATAATTAGGTCTTTGACGCATCACCTACCCTCACCACACACAGAAAAAAGCAAAAACCTCACAGCAGCTTCTAACCCCAGCCCGAATACCACACCGAACGCCGCACCCTAACGCCATTCTCTATATTGCGGATCTTTCCCTTCCTCCTTTTCCGAAGAGAGGGAAGTCGTGTGCGCCCCCTAGTGGCTCACAAGCAAAATTGCATCCCCGGACCTTTGTTCTTGGCCTGTTTACTAAACAGTATGAGCAGCAGCGCTGTGGCCGATCTCAAGCGTCGAATTCAAGGACATTGAATTGGGCTGCAGTGTAGAGGTTTAGTTGCAGCTAGTGAAGAGGTTAAAAGGCTTTGGGTAAGTGGAACAGTCAGCTTCCTGTGTCTGGTGTATCTTCCTTGGAGTTCCTCTTTTCCCACGTAGCTGGTTATGCAAGAGGGGCTGGTGGACTCCTCTCGCGACAACTCCCATCCCCAATTTTCCCGCCCCAAAGACTTTGCTCCGTCCTCTCTGCCAAGTGTCGTGTCCACTCTAACCTGTAGCTATGGTGAAGGAAATGGTGTAGTGTGGGTGAAAACCTTGGAACCCCAAGAAAATCCTGTGTTTAATTTAGTCAAATTGCCAAAGTTCAGTCGCAGCTCTTGCTTTGGTTTTGCCAGAACTTCACCTCATCGAAATCTTTAAGGGCCTCGATGTACAATTTTGCCACACCAGGAAAATAGCTCCTCCACTGCTCATCTAGAATATTTGTGGAATTTGCTAGCTCAAGATACAACCATAGTAAAGGCCACCTAGGAAGTGCCACTTAAAGCAGAGGTGTGTTTCCCGTGGCCCCCACAGCTCACTGAATACCCCACTACTCTGACAGCTACAGTGCCAGTCCCTAACTACGAACTCCTGAAGACAGGGGCTGAAAGTCTTCAGAAATTCTTATTCTCAGCACCCAGCCCAGGGCCCAACACATGTTATAGACTGAATTGTGTCATCTCGAATCCGTATGTTGAAGCCCTACCCACCAATGTGACTGTACTTGGAGATAGGCTTTTAAGGAGATAATTAAGGATGTCATAAGGGTGGGACTCTATCCAACAGAACTGAGGTTCTTATAAGAAGAGGAGACATCAAACAGCCCCCCACCCCGCGATGTACACAGAGGGAAGGCCATGGGAGGACACAGAGTGAGGGTGGACCTACAAGTCAGGAAAAGAGGCCTCACTATCAACCTTTCCAGCACCTTGTCCTTGGACTTCCAGCCTCCAGAACGGTGAGAAAATTAATTCCTGTTGTTTAATCCGCCCAGTCTGTGATTGTTACGGCAGCCTGAGAAGACTAATACAGAAAGGATAACTCTTTAATAGAACTCCTACAACCAGACCATAACACGATTCTAAATTCCAGAGAAGGAGGGAGGACAGCAACTCCCATGTACTGAGAGCCGAGGTGAGTGGCAGCTTCGTGCTGCTGCTTCTCAAAGCAATTCGCCAGTTGTCTTCCTGTCCTGCAGAAACTTGTGTGCATCCACCCCACACCCGATGGGGAAGCACCCCCCCCAGCTCCCGTGTTGTCTTTCACCCCCTAGAACTTTCCCCCAGCTGCTGGCTGTGATTTCATGGGTGTGTGAGCTCGGAATCCACTTCTCACCAGGTGAGATGAAATTAGGCAGCCCAAGGGTCTCCTGCCCCGCCCCCGACCGAGTACTGCTCCTCACTGTCCCCGCGGACATCTGCAAGCACCCAGGAGTCAATGCGGTGCTTTTCACGCTGCTTTGGATTTTATGGCCTTCGTTCCATTTTGATCAACAAAATGTAGTGAGAAAACTGGACTTCCTGTGAGGAATGAGCCAAAACCAGCGTTAGGTTGTCCTCATGAACCTTGTCTTTCCCTTCAATAACAGACATTAGACCACCTGCAAAAACATATTCACAATTACCAGCGACTTTTCAAAAAATAAATATTCACCACAGATTTGTGAAGGAGGAAAGGCTGTTGTCTCTGAACGTCAAGGGGGCCAGCAGGGTCTTTTCATCTTGGTGGAGGACGCGAGGCTCGCGGGTGAGAAAGCAGCGCCGCCGCCTGTCCGGCTCAGGGCCCTCGGGAGCTGCCGGCTGCGACCCTGAGCGCGGCTCCCCAGCCGCTAACGTGGGGCCTTGAGCGAGTCCCTCAGCCTCTTCATGTCTCAGCGCTCAGAATTCCTGCAGGATGTTTTCCTGCAGCTTCTTTTGTTGGTTTATTGTTAAATATATTTATATGGAAAGTACGTGTAGCAGAATAGTATTTTAAGGTTATTAATCAACATTTTTTCCCGTGTTCCCTTAACAGAAACACACTACTATGTATAAAATAGGTAAACAACAAGGTCCTACTGTGTAGCACAATATCGTGTAATAATAGCCTATAATGGAAAAGAATCGAAAAAAGAGTACATACACGTATGTATAACTAAGCCACTTAGCTGTACACCTGAAACTAACACATTATAAATCAACTATACCTCAATACAGAAAACAAAAAAAAACACTTTTCCTGTGTTTCCTTAAAAGAACCCCTCCCTTTCCCTATTCAGTGGGAGGCTCTCACTGAGCCACGGAAGGGCAAAAACCAAGAAAAGAAGAAGAAAGGCCTTTGGTGACTAACGGCAATGTTTTGATTTGTAAATCCTAGACCAGGATGGCAAGGAGACGAATAAACAATAGATTTGGAAGGCTGCAAGGTGATAAAAGAGGCAGTTTGTCTGTCCCAGAGGAACAAAAGATTCCCTGGGTAGAAACACAAAGAACAGCACTGAGATGGGGCTCCGGGTTCCACCCACTCCTGGCCTGGCCCCCCCCAGTCCCAGGGACAGGGAGATGGCGAAACCCCCAGGAGGGCTTGGGGCACTGGGTGGAGCTCAGGAGGGCCGCAAGTTTACGCAGCAACCCCGAAACATAACATGGGGGCTGGCGGGAGGCATATCCAGGCTGCTGGGCTGAGATGGCCTCATGATGTTCCCTGTTCCCAGTGAGGTTCAAGGAGCAGCTGAACATTTCCAGGAAGAGCTTAGAAGTCCTGAGAGAGGACCCAGTCGGGAGAAGCTTTGAATTAGTAAGGAGGCTCCAGCATCAGTCTGGTCAACCATCTTCCTCAGAGGCCAGACAGGAATCAGGGCATCATGGCAAGGACAGTGTCAGTGACGAAGACTGTGGGGACTCCATGCCTTCCTTGTCCCCCTCCTAATCCAGTGCCACCATGAAAGCTTTGTGGAATTTACCTAAAATGTGAGATGAAGAAGTGGGGTCCACTGAGCCCAGGACACCACACACAGGGGTGCAGGTTGCTCACTGCACAGCGACACCGCAGGGAGCAGGTGGAGACCACAATCTAGTTTGTGCTTTGCCATCACACCATGTGTACTGGTGGGGGCTGCACCCGCCCAGAGGGGTACTTTTTCCAATTTGCACAATAAGTCATGGGCCACTGGCAGCTTGACTGAGCCAATCTTGATTTGCAGAGATCCCTCTGAATTAACTGAAAAGTTTTCACTGCAAGAAGATTGGGATTCAAAGTCAAAATTAATTTTTAGTACATAAAAATAAAGTTGTATCACTTGCACACCTGAATCTGCAGCCTGATGTTTGTGACCATTTTTAGTAGAGAACCATGTAAACAAACCCACTCCCCCAGAAAAACTCACCTCTATTTGTATCATGGTTAATATTTTGGTATATTTTCTTTCAGTATTTTCTCTGTAGTTTTCCATAATTAATACACAAGATATATGCTCTTTGGTATCATGCATTTTCTACTTAAAATTGTATCACAGGGGGCATCATATAGAAAGTGGATCACAACCTTGTCTGCAGTTTTGAATACCTGAGGTGCATACACACGTGCTAGTGCCCAAGGCCACTGTCCCAGGCCAGTGGAATCAGAGACATAATATGCTATCAGGTGCTGGAATCACTAACTCAAGGCACAAGGGAGTAGAGAAGATGTCTAAGGACTGAGTCTTTGAAAACACCTGACTTAGATCAGTGCTTTTCAAACGTGAATGTGGTGTGAGTCACCTGGAGATGTTGTTAAAATGCAGATTCTGATTCAGCAGGGCTTGGGTGAGGCCTGAGATTCTGCATTTCTCACAAGCTGACATGTGGTCCACTCTGGTCAGTGGACCACACTGAGTACCACCGGCTTAGAGGTCAAGAAGATGAGGAAGAATAAGAAAAATTATTTATAATTTAATCATTTTCTCAAGTTATTACAAATTATTTTTGAACTGTTATTTTCAATATTTATATATTCCTTAAAATGAACAGGCCATATTTTTTCCTTGACCATTTCCTTATTATTTGTCAATTTCACTGTTTTCAGGGTTTTTTATTATAATCAATGCAGCAAGGAACGTCTTTGTGCATACTTCTTTGTCGCCAACTTTCAAATGAGCAACTAACAGACGAAAGAGATGAAGGTGGTGAAGGGGGCGCAGTGTAGCACAACCACCCAGGGCACAAGTTCCCGTCCAGCATGGTCACTCTGACCATGTGCCCTCAGGCAAGTCAAGCAGTGGGTTTTTGGGGGGTTTTTTTTAATTTTTAAAATTTTGGTTTTTATTGAAATGTAGTTGATTCACAATGTTAGTTTCAGGTGTACAGCAAAGTTGTGAAGGAAAAGCCGGGCTGATCTAACAAGATAACTCACAAGTCTAGGAATGTGAAGGAGAGGCTGGGCTGGTCTAACAAGATAACTCACACATCTAAGTATCGGAATATTGATCTGAGTTCTGCTGGACTAACTTGTAAATCTAAGTTAATTAGTGTTGGTTTGCTGTTCATGTTTTTTGCTAGCCAGCTGGATTTTCAAAGATACTATCTGGCTTTGGAATGTTGGTTTGCTGCCTCCCCGCCTCCACTTTTGTGATAATGATGCTGCTAAAGCCATTCCATGCCTATTGGCCGAATCCCCCAAGCTTGTACTTTACGCTACAAAACCTCATGCGCATGTCTTGGAGGTGCTCAGAGCTTCGGAGCAGAAGCCCCTCTGAGCCCGCCGGCGTAATACATCTGAGCACTCCAACCCTCCGAGTGGTGCTTGTTTCTTGGCTGGCCTGTCGTTTCCGTAACAAAGTGATTCAGTTATACATGTACATACATGGAGATGACTGGATAAAGAGCAATGGTTTTTTGCCTCAGTTTTCTCTGCTATAGGACGGGCTTTTTCTTTTCTCATATTTAGAATAAAAGGAGTTCACAAACTAATCTGCAACTCAGTACTTCCTTCTGCAGAGCCACCGTGTTATGAATATTCATCATGGCTCAGAAACAATGACTGGGTGTGCGGACGGCAAGCCCTGGGGTCACCCCACCCTGAATCCTACCAGATACCGAATCGCTGGTGCCACAGTAATGAGCAAACACTGGGATCTGGCCCAGCCTTGGCTGTTTGGATCTCAGTGCCAGGGTAGGAGGTCTGAAAAACATGAAAAGAAACAGCTGAATTCCAAGACACTCCTTCAGATAAAGTTTCCCTTTAAACATTTGTACCATTCTTCATCAATATTTATGAAGTGATGACTAGATATAGCTGCATTCCTCTTGGGCCATGTCTAGAACTCACCCAGAACACCTGATCAAAATACAATTGCTGTTTGTTTGGTGGTGGTGGGGGGGTCACTTTTATAGGCAAGCTTCTTTGAAAATGAGGAACCAAGTCAGCCTCATATTGGAAAGAAAAAAAATCATACTCAGTCACATGAGCACAAAAAGATGAATGCAATTTTTTTTTAAGGGCAACATGGTGTGGAAGAAAAATCATGGAATTCAGGATCTTGGGTTTGATTCCCAAATGAGCCTCTTGCTAGCAGAGAATGAGAGCAAGTTAATTAACTACTTTGAGTTCCAGTTTCTTCCTCACAAAGCACTCTACAAGTTATTATAAATGCAGAGAAAAATACTTTTCTAGAAGGAATCGATCTATCTGGCCTTTCAAGCAGGCAGGATGTTAGCAAATAACTTGCCAACATATTGAAGATTGAGGTCCCTGAGGGTTTCATCTCGTATTCTTAAGTCTAATCTTTGAGGGACACCAGAAAGCTTCCAGGTAAGTTCCTCAGTAGGTGCCACGTGGTGCCTGGAATTTCCAAACGACTCATCTTTGGGGTTAAGTTGCTCATCCTTTGCTTATGTTAGAATTACCTGGGAAGAATTTTTTAAATGCCAATGTCCAGGCCCCACCCTCGACCAACTAAAGCCATGTTCTGGTATTGTTTACAGAGCTCCCTGCTGATTCCATTGAACAGCCTGAGCTCAGAACTGCTCGCTGAGTTACAGTCTTAGGACACCTACTGAAAAATCCAGAGCCTGTAAAACTAAGTAATTTTCCTTTCAGTGACCCCAGCCACAGAAATTTGTCACAGCTAGTCAGTCCTTCAGCAGTGCACCTCGGGAAGGGACATAAGCAGGTGATCCTGGACGTCCAGATGATGGACAACTCAGAAGAGCCTGGAAACCCTGCACCTCTACAGAGAGGCAACATGAGAATAACCTGGCTCATCCTTAACATCATCAGTTACCTTTTACTGAGTCACTACTAGGTGCCAAGTACCGTATGCCAAGCATTTCACATTTTATTCTTGCAGTGCTGGTGTGGAGGCTGCAGACAAGGGTAGGGGTAGTGAGTGTGGAGTAATAAGAGAGTGCAGCTTTTCTGGAAAACAGCTTGGCAATATGTGCCAGGAATCCTCAAAACATTCACATTCTTTGGCTAAAGACTCCACTTCAAAGTGACAATCCTGCAGAAAATGTCACAAATGCAGATGGTGCTTTTGTTCATAAATATGTTCCCTGCAGCAGGGTTGATATCAGTAAGAAACTGGGAGTAACATAAATCCCCAACAAAGGGATGGTGATTGCATCAATGTTGCTACATTGTACACTGGAGGATGGTGCAACCATTGAAGATGTTTTCCTCTATGAATAATTTTACCAGGAGGAGAATTTTATGTTATAAAATATTCATTGTACAACAAAGTAAGATTTAAAATTGTATCTACGGTGTGATTCAAAGTTCCAAGAATGGCAAATAATTATAAAATTTGTTACACGACAAAGTTGGTTGGGATTGGCCAGACCCCATTTGTACCCTTATCTCCTTCAGAGAGCAAGCTTCAAATGGTTAAAAAGTATACTGTCAAAGCGAGAACCTTTTAACAGCAAACACTTTGAGCATGTTGTGGAGTCATCTCTGTTTTGGTTCTTGCACTGAGTCCTGAGTGTGTAGCCCCCTCTCCAAATAAAGCCAGGCTGATGTCAACAGTCAGAGGAAACAGAAAACAAATGACAACTGATTTATAATACAACCCAAATATTTGTTTCACAAGTTTTTCTCACTACTAGAATCTGGTTCTCTGTGGGTGTGAAAAGAAGAGGAACTGAGAAAGAAGGGAAGATTTGCAGAGAAGAAAACAAAGGAAACGGAGCCTGTGAGGGGGAAAGCAAGCAGAACTGCGTCTCTTGCTGAAGGAATTTCAGGTCTCCCGGTTCCCTGCAGAATCTGCTTACTCCACACACAGCCAGGGTTGCCTTGAGGATCTCGCCATTTTCTGCCGTTTTGCATCTTCTCTGGGGATGGCCTGACAGACCCGACCCTGCTACATTTTTCAGAACCATGTTCTCCTGCTGTCAGCTTCCTTCTCCCTCCTAAGTCCCCACACCCAGGCACTCAAAGCCTTCCTGCCTCCTCAGTTTAGGACAAGACTCCAGTCCCAGATCTGACAGTGCCAGCTTTTTCCAATCTGAGGCTGCTTTTTTATTTAAAGAAACAACAAAACAAAACTGGGGGGGGGGGGGAGGAGGCGCGCCCTCTGTTGAGAAGCTGTGCTTTCATCACCGGTTGCTGGAGAACATCTGGAACGACCAAAGCTACCAGAAATTCAAAACTGACTTTTTGTGAATTTTTAAGAGCCATCAGAGCATCCACATACTTTTGAAAAATGGAACGTGTGACGCATTTTGTTTATGCAGCTTACAGACCAGGCTTGACACCCAAGAGGTTTCAGAGACAGGCCCAGACTCAGGACCGTCTTCCTCAGCACCTTGGCCTCCATCTGTCCCGTTCCCTCAAGGCCTGTACGTGAGATTCACCCCTTTGCTCCCTCTCAGTGAGCTAGTGAGTAACTCTCCCGCCCTTACCACCCACGGGAGCAGGAAACGAGCGTTTACTGTAACTGTGCTGAGTTCCAGGCACTGTGCCCTGTTACTCTTTTTTTTTTCTTTTGTGGGTGGTGGGGGTAGTTAATTTGGTTTATTTATTCTTAGAGGAGGTACTGGGGATTGAACCCAGGACCTCATGCACACTAAGCATGCGCTCTACCATTTGAGCTATACCCTCCCCCTGTGGTGTTACTCTTAAGTTGGGGAGACTGAGGGCGGAGAAGTTAAACTAGTAAATGCTGGAGGTGGGATTGTGTGACTCCAGAGCCCTTTCACCTGCAACCTACCTGAACTAAGGTACCACCCTCCTGGGTAAGATGACCTTTATAATTGTCTGCTGAAATAAACGCACAGACTAAAAGTGGAGAGTTATGTTTTACTTGGTGGGAGGACGCGAGCCGGGATGACAGCCCCTCAGATCGCCCTGAGGGACTGCTCCAAAGGGGTAGGGGAGGAGCTGGGATGTATAGGAGCTTTACAACAAAGACCGGGTAGTTGGAACATTAAAAGATTGCTTGTTATCTACCAAGAAAAACAGGCATCTCAAGTTAAAGAATTTAGTGCTCTTCTATGTATGGGAGGAAGCAAACGTTTGGGCTCATTGAATTCATTCCTTTGACAAGCACCTATCCTGTCCTTTCTTATTCTGAGTCCGCTCAGAGTGCACCACTGTGAGTGGCTACAGAGGCTGGGCTGCAGGTCTGTCCTCACTGGGGGGGTGGCGGCAGCCGCTGGTGACTTAGTTTCAGCACTCTTTGTTTACTGATATGGTTGCAGTATTTTCATTCACCTAATGAACGGGAATTTGGGCACCTTAGCAGAACTATTTTGCAAATCACACTGCAGGTGTGGGCATCTGTCTTCTGGGCCTGGTCACTTCAGGCATCCTGCCTGGGCTGCTGATCCAGGCTATTTTTATGATATTATGATATATCATATAATAACAATATATATGACATTACATAATAAAGAATATAATTGTGATATATTGTAAAAAAAAAAATAGGCTACTTCTTTCCATTCTAAAGATAGGATCCAGCAAAACTGAAGCCTCAAGAAAATAGGGGGATTTGATCTTGTGTCTGGTTGCTGCACATTTGAATGTAAAATTGCTCTTCAGATATTTCAGAGCCAGGCAGATGATTTTTCAGTCTAAAAACTAACTGGTTACATTAAATCAGGCTTTGAAGTCCTTTGTGAATACCAGCATTCTTTAAGGCTCTCTTGTAATCCAGATGTTTAGCTCCTTGTCCAAAACTCTTTGATTGGGGTGAATCCACCTGGGAACATATCAAAATGCAGCTTTTCTATGAGGCTTTTTTCTTTCTTCACTACTTTCTGGTTCCCATTAAACCTGAGCCCTCCCAGTGACTTGTCTCTTAGCATAAGGGCCCTCTTGTTTCAAGGCAGATCGTATGTACATTTGAATTAGTTACAAGAGTTTGTAAAAATTGCATGAAGCTTCCAACGCTCTTCTCCCCTGTTAAGAGGCACCACTAGTCTCCAGCCTTTGGGATCTTTGCTTTTAGTAGCCAAAAAAATAACTATAACTTTAAGAAATCTGTGCTCTCCAGAAATTTTCTGGGAGAACTCGCAATATCCTGGAGCTCACCTGTCACCTCTCCACTCCAAACCTCTACTCCTGGTCTCATTCCGTCTCCTCTGCCTTCCTCATCAATACTCTTACGAGCTGCTGTCCTTTTTATGATCACTTTGTCCCCAGTATGGGCACTCTACCCTTTTCTTCATTCTCCAAGGCAATGCCGTTTCATGTAACAGACTTCACTGCATGTTTGAAGGTAACAAAGAATCACAGTGCAGGATTAAGAAATGATGCAGAGTTAGATATGCAACACCAGTGTCCTTGAATTTCCTTGCTATCCTGATATAGCTTTCCCAGCTCGCTGTCTTGCTACCTGTTATAACAAGAACTGGACCATAAGATGTGGACGAGTCAGAATAAAGCCATCATCACTACTGCAAGACCAGTTCTCTGTCTCCAGTCAGTCCTGGGACCCACGTGGCCCAGACTCAGGTGATATTACACTCAAACAAACAGTTCAGGAGCAACAGGACACTTGAATCTCTAACTGCATCTGTTGAAGGATATGACAGGCATCTGGTCCATAGCTCACGGAACCTTTCTCCTCTCCTCCTCTTCACCTCCCGTGGTTATTCCAGAGCCTCTCACTCTCTAAGGTGCCTTACTCCCAAGTCTCCTCTATGACTTTTTCCAATGCCCAGCCAAAGTGAATTTTTTAATATATCTCCTTTTAACATTTCATTGTGTACATCAATTTAGCCTCCCTGGCTTCCTTTAGTTTGTCCGTTTGCCTGGTTCCAGTATTCAGTGCTATAGAAAAAAACCTGGGAGTTGACCATCAAGCCAGAGTCACCCCCACTGAGAAGCTAGGAAGGGAGGAGAAATCTGAGAACGAATACATTGACCATTCCTATGTCTATTATGTGTCAATATTGTTCTCTGCTGTAGTTCAAGCCTACCTGTTGCCGAAAGATCGGCCCCCACCCCCACCCCGTCCCTGAAGAGCCAAATAACTCAGCGACTGGGACCCGTAGAAGAGAAGAGGCAGCTGTATTACTTTGCTGGCAAAGGGGACTCACAGCAGGCTAGTGCCTTCAACACTGTGAACCCCCCTTGGGGATGGGGTGAGGTGGTTATATAGCCATAGCTCAAACAATAAAGCATTGATAACAATCAACAGAACCATTTTCTCATCAGAAGACTCAGAATGGCCTCATGATGCCTCCAGGCGACCAGTTCTATACAGGCCAGCCGTGGTCACTTTTTTGATCTCTTTATCTCCTAAGCACTCAAGGCATGGTCTCTTTGGTATTTAGCTTACTTTGTAAGGTTACAGTTCTGTGACTTTTTCCCTGGAGATCAGCTCAGAGACCAAGCATGATCATAGCTTTTGATTTCTGGAATAAAGTAGAAATAGTAGGATCAATAGCTTTAGTTTTAGCAATGGGTCAGTCAGGTCAGTTGACCGTTTTAAGGCCAAGCATAAGAATAAGCAATCTTTTAGTCTAAATGTGGCCATTTTGTTAATCCTTCTTTATACCTTGGGAAATTAAAAACATGGTAATGCCTATGAGGTGACTGTGAGGCAGCTAAAGTTTGAGAAGCAAACTTTTTTCCTGGCCTGGACGTTCCCAAGCCAAGGAACCCACCTAACTTGGTTCCAGTCCCAGCTCTGCCTCTTTTTAGGTCCATGACCTCCACCAAGTCACTCAGCCTCCCCAAGCCTGGGAGGAGACCATCGTGGACTTTTTGCTAGAGTCACAGGGCTCCTTATGTCAAAGGACCCCCTGGGATTGGCTTCCTTGGCGTCCATCCACAGGGCCTCAACATGCCTTCTTTCGTCGTTTCTTTGGGGAGCTGCCATCATCATCTCTGTCCCTTGGGGTGTCTCACACCCAAGTTTGGGGGCCATTTCAATAATAATAATAATAATAATAATAATAATAATAATAATAATAATAATAATAATAATAATAAATTCCAAACTCTTTGTAATAGTGACGTTGAAATGATAGTCCCAGAATCCACATGGTCAACTTGTTCTTGGCCAATAATGGAATCAAATTGGCTTCTGCAGTGCAAGTATGCTTCCTGAAAATCAGCACCCCTGAAACTGGGATAAAGCACTTTGACCAAACGCAGTTCTATGAGATAAATGGCTCACCTAAAACTAGAACAGGACCCCAGCAAGGGGTTAAAACAAGAAGTTGAAACACAGTTCCAACGTTAGTCTCTCTCCCTTCACTCATCACTTCCTAAACTCTCCTTTCCTCCAGCAAGCTCCTAATAACGGGTGAGAGTCCTCAGTTGCAGCTTCCTTCCTCGAGTCCTTTCCAGCTTCCTTCCTCGAGTCCTTTCCAGCTTCCTCCAGCAGCTCTGCCACAGGCCGTGCGGCCTGAACACTCTGCCCAGTAGTGCCCAACCAGAAAGATTTTGGTGAAACAAAGGATTGCTTCTGCCTAGTTTCTGATTCTCTAGGCTCTGGGCTTTTCAGAAGAAGGGAGCAATTAACCCTGGTCAAAGTGGGGGCTCATCCTCAGATGCAGCAATGAGCCAGGAGCCACAGAGGGAGGACCAGGGTACAGTTCCAGAGAGCCGAGAGAGATACACCCAGCACTGACTCGCACACTTGAGGAAGAAAGGCAGGAAACTGCAAGCCATCTCCATGCCCTCGAGCTGCCCTCACACTCCCCAGAAGAATGTTTTGGTTACCTAAACAAATGCTTCTCAAATGTTAACATGCATATGAATCACCTGAGGATCTTATTAAAATGCACATTTTGATTCAGCAGTGGGGGTGGGCCTGAGATTCGGCATTTCTAACAAGCTCCCTGGGGATGCTGACAATAATGTGCACAGCCCACAGGCTGAGTAGCAAGAACTGCTGGTTTGTGAGGTCCATGGCTAAGAGAAGGAACTGAGAAAATGCATGAGATTCATTAGCTGGGAGTAACAGAAAGCATTCCTGCTGAGTGTTACCATCAGCCTCCATGGCATAAGTTAAAATATTACCTTATTCAGAGTCTGTTTTTACTTTTTTAAGGAAAAAACCTTTTAAGTAGCATGTGTATTCTGCTGTTTTGTGTGTGTTGGTGTGTATTATATTTCCATTTTCTTAGCTAAGTTTTTGCTTAAATGCAAAACTAATTCCAGAGCCCACAATACGGGGAGACAAGAGTTACTCCCAGCCAGGGCTGCGGTTCACTGGGTAGAGCACAGAGTTTAGAACCAAACAATTAAGGTTCTCGGCTGCTGCCCAGCTATTTCCAAATCACCACCTTGGCCAGTGCTTTTCAAACTTGTTGGAGAGGTTGAGTGCTTGGAAATCACAGTGCTTCCTACAAAGCACAGTGGATGAAATGTTTATAATTTTACATAATTGAGACAGGAAGAGGGCAGGGCACAGCCATTCAAGGAATGCTACAGCAATTAACATCTAAATGGTGAAAGATTCAACCCCCAGTAGGCCTTGATGAGAGATTTCAATTCTAGTAGTTCTTGAGCTTCATTACACGCCCATTGTAATATGTTAACATGGTGAATAACACGCCCACAGGCACCAGGGCAGTCCCAAGGCTAGCCACAAAAGGCCACAGAGTGGGAAATGGCCAACTTCCTGGGAACCCCAGCCCCTTCCCCTTATTTCTCTCTCTCTCTCTCTCTCTCCCTCCCAAGAGACGGCCCGCATTCTGTCTATGGAATGTGTACCTACTTTTAATCTGAGCACCCAACCCCCACACCTTGTGGCCTTTCTCTTGCCTTTCAATGTAGCTGAATAAATCTACCTTTACTCAACTATGGCTCGCTCTTGAATTCTTTCCTGCTCGAAGCCAAGGACCCACACTTGGCGGGGCACGTCCCAGGGGCTCAACCGAGACCTGGGACACAGCCCTCCTCATGCCCCACATCTGTTTTCCTGCATTATAAGGATATGATACAATTGTACTGGCAGAAAATATGGCTCTAATAAGTGAACACAGCATAAAATAACAAGTCGCCCTAAGTCCTTTTGAAAATGAGCTTCAGTTTGATTTGTAAAATGCAGGTAATAACCTTACCTCACAGAGGGAGACCTCTGATCCTTCAGCTGGAACCAAAGACGTGCTGAAGATCTTTGCTTCCAACACCAGAAGGCACGCCAGCCTTCCAGCAACCACAGCTTCCACTGCTGCTGGCTGCCATGTATTTAGCATCTACCATATACCCGGTACTCTACTAAGGGCTTTGCAAACATCCCGTTAACCTTGACAACTCAGCTAGGTGAGTATCTTTATTAACTATATATTACAAAGAAGGGACATACAGTGGTTATGGCTCCTTGACAGAGCTCACTGGTCCTCACTCATCTTTCAGTTGGCCACTCACCAGCTCATGCTTCCAGCTCCCTCTCCCATACTAGGACTTTGCTCTCTTCATCAAGAAACTAACAAGTAGCTTGTGATCAAGCAAGTCCCCATGGTAGTATTGATCTCTTCTGAGTCACAATCCCTTTGATTATCCATTGAAGGCCACAGAAACCTCCCCCAAAAACGCACATAAGGCACATAAGCAAACACACCATCTTGCGTTCAGCTTCGGGGGTTTGGGAATCTCAAGCAAACACATTCCCTCCTACACAGTTTAGGAGGACAAAGAGGGCCTTTTCAGGCTTCAAGCTGAACATGGCTGCTATTCCAAGTGCTGACCTGAAATATTTTCCTAAGCCATTTTCCTGACCATTTTATTTTTCAAATATTTATATTGATAAAAGATTAAACAAACACTAAATATAAAAAATATTCCCTGGCACCAGGATGCCCATAGAGCTTCCAACTTTTTTTAAGCATCAAGTCATCAAAGAGACTGTCTTTCTATTATTAGTAGACAATCTCAGTTCAGATTTGGGACTGTCCAGAGAATGCTTGTTTCTCTTTCTATTGGTATCTGAATGAAACAAGATACTTAGAGCAAAACAACATTATTGCTCCCTTCTGTTTTTTTGTTTTTGTTTTGTTTTGTTTTGTTTTTTTGACATAAGAGGAGACTTGAGCTATTGACAAAACATATGGAGGTGAGACATACAGAATTTGGTGGTTTCTATACCTCCAAATATGGGGGCGGGGGAAAGTGGGAGTGAGGAGGAAAGGAGAAACAGAGGGAGGAAGGACAGAGATCAGATATTTATGTTTAGAATAATTTGAAATTAATTCTTGTGCAGCTTGTAGATCCACAGTTCTCAACGTGTGCTCCCTGGACCAGCGGCATCAGCATCACCGGAAACGTGTTAAAAGGGCAAATCCTCAGAGCCCACCTCAGGTCTGCTGAATCAGAAACGCTAGGGGTGGGCCCCAGCAGTCTGCTTTCAACAAGCCCTCAAGGTGATTCTGATGCACACTGAAACCTGACAAGCGCAGATCTGCTGACACAGAGGTAACCCTCCCAGCTGGTCCTAAATCAAACTGCGGGCCGGTAAGGAAAGGAGAGCGCAGAGAAGAGCAGCGCGGAGAAGAGCAGCGCGGAGAAGAGCACCGCGGTGAGGAGGCCCGTGTTCACGGAGAGACAACTGCAAGTCAGGCAGACACTGTACGCGCTCACGTCGCCCTTCCATCAGCCCTAAGCGTTTCTACTCTTGTCTCCACTCTAAGGATTCCTTAAAAGAGAGATTCCACAAAATAACTACTCAAGCTTACAGACCTACTAAGTGGTGGGTTCACAGTAGGAAATGTGAACAGTACAAAAAGCTATAAAGAATAATAATACAGACACTACCCACAACCCCACTCAAAACAAACTACTATTAGTGTTCAGTGCACCCCTGTATAGTATTTTTTTCACCGGCGTACAACCGCTTTGGATTTAGAGTTCAGTTTCCAGGGAGGGTTCCTGTCACTGAGATCTGAAGACCCAGGAACTCATGCCTGAGTCCCCAGCTTCGTCCTGATCCTTTGGTTCTCCCCCACCCCGTCCCTACCTTCGGTAATACACAGAAGTAAGAGCTTAGAGAGTTAAACAAGTGAGCTAAAGTAGGTGCTGAACGTTGACCTAAAACAGAATGGGAGCAAAGACCCTGCTCTAAGACTGAGCAGACATGGACCTTGAGCCACATGCGGAACAAGCTGCTTGTGTTCGGTTCCCTAGACAAAGGACGGAGGCTTGTGCTGAGACGTGTGCGCCTTGTGCCGGAGCTGAGGAGGGCTGCTGATCCTGGCACACACTGCGAGGGCCCGTCCCGGCCAGGACACCGTGGTCTCTGCATCGCGAGCCAGGCCTCGTGCACCAGAATCGGGGAGCGGACGTCATCAAGCTTCTGGACAGCGCTCTGTGATGTTTGGATGGTTCTCTGTTTAACCCCTGTGGAGACTGGTGTGTGTCTGCTTCATGCCAGACTCAGAGAAAACAGCCAAGATGAAAGATGGGAGGCTCAGGCTTATAGATGTTGTATTCATAAAGTGTTTGTTTTCCTTGCCGTTAAGACCACTCTTCCAAGTGAATCATTCTGAGTTTCATTAAAGTACAGCAAAAAAAAAAAAAAAAAAAAAAGCCAAAATGATTTTAGCTATATAGCTGTGGGAGCCCAGATACAATGAGCTGCTTCTTTTGGAAAAAAACAAAGAAAAGAAAAATAGAAAAGCTTAGTTTTTTTCCCCAGCCCTGCCACTAATTCTGTGAAGCCTGGAAACAACTGCTGTCCTCTTACCCCTCAAACCCTTAGCTTTCACCGAACATCACACGAAAATGAAGATAACCTTCATTTTCATGATGTTTTAGCAAAGATTTTATATGACAGAGATTTGTCACATTCAGCCTGTGGATAATTGAAATTTACAGTTAGCAATTTTGTCAGAAGAAAGCCTTTTAGTCTCAGGGGTCCTTTATCACGTATTCTAATAGGACAATTAGAATAAAGGCAGGAAGTAGGTTCTAAAAAGAAAAACACCATTATGTAAGGCAAGGAGTAAAACAAGGCATTCACATATGAGAGGAATTTTAATATATTTTACCTGCCTCCTTTCAAACAGACAACACATTTATGTCGTTGACAGTTCAGACGGAACAAAAGGCTGGAGAGTGAAAAGACTTCACACCCCTCTTCCCACTCCCCAGCTTTCCTCTCCAGGGGCAGGGCTCCCGGGGTTCTGCCAGAGGTATGTGGTGCACAAGCAATGCACGTAAATTCTTAGACCCTAGTATCTAAAGCAAGTAGGAACACACTATTGGATTACACTGTTCCATGCCTTGTTTTTACACTTAACAGTATCTCTTGAACATGGTTTCATTTCAGTATATAAAGAACTTCCCCATACAGGATCCCTACCTTAAAATTATGCCCCATAACCTAACTGCCCTCATTTGTGTCTATTTTGTCCCTTATATTATGGTATTTTTCTGTCTCTGCTTTCTTTCATTGTAAGCCCTCCTTTCTACTCCTCTTACATTGCATCTGGCTGAAAGGAAGAACTCTGGAAATAGCACATCGAAGAAAATCCCTGAGGTTGGGAACTTGTACCTTTCTGGAGAGACAGATATGCAACAAGATGTAAGGAGCAAGGAGTAGGGACAATGGGAGATGGAACCAAGATGAAAGACGAAGGCAACGTGGAAGAACCAAGCATTTGGGATAAGACATCCCCAATGTATCAATCACTGATGATGATCTGGATGGCTGGACCAGTAAAAGCTGTTTTCCTATGTGTGGAGTCTGGTAAGTGGGCAGAAGTGACTCATAGACTAAAGCATTAGAAGAGGGATTATGCTGGATGCACAGACTGACACGTGCCCAGCGAGCTAGAGAAATCAATGCAGCCTCTACAGAGGGCAATACAAGTTCATATATTCCTAGTGGCCAATTTAGGGGAAAAAAAAATCAAAAACATTAAAAATGCACACACCCTATGGAACTATTAACAAACTCCTATTATTTTAGGAAAACAAGGATGAACAAAGTTATCACATTATTTAAAACAGCAAAAAATGCAAACTACCTAAATATCAAAGATAAGGGATTAATGCAGTAAAGTATGGTACATCCATAAGCTAAATCTTATCAGCTATAAACATATTTACAGGCATGAGAAAATGTTCTCCATAACTTTGAAATTATTAAAAATAATAACAGCAAAAAGGCTCACTCTGTATGTTTGTTTATTTTAATGTAATGATAATAGCAGATGCTTACTGAGACTCACTATGTACCGGATGCTCTCTGTGGCATTTAAAATATGTTAACTCATTTAAACCTTACGATACCATAAATTAGGTGCTGTGATTTTTTTCAGATTTGCCCATGAAAAAACTGAGGTACAGAGCAGTTAAGCAACTTGGAGGAGATGGCTTGTTTGGCAAGTGGAAGGCTGGTGACTGGTCCCAAGTGTCCTGGCTATACCCACACGCTTAGCCACGTGTGACAGTGCCTGCCTATGTATCAAGAAACCTAGGAGACAAAACAGAATTAGGCTGTTTTTTAATGGTAACCATAGGGGAGAAAATTTATCTCTGCATAAAGGAACTCATTGTCTGGAAGCAGCTAAGGGAGGCACTGAGGGAGGTGGGTCCAAGGCCGGTCTGCTGTGGTGCAAGGGTTCAGGTCTGACAAGGCTGACATGGGGAACGGAAATCAAGGGTAGACAAATAAATTTCATGGGGACCAAAAAGCATCAACTCAGTATCTTAAAGGTAATTTAATCACAAATTATGCCATGAAAGCATTCAGATTAAAAAAAACAAAACATAAAAGTGTTTATAAACCTGAACTTACAAAGTGATTTGTTTTTGCACATAATAGACAATTTCTTTAGTCTATAATGATTGCTTACGATGCCATTTACAAGCATGCTCTCATCGTGCACTTCAAATTAAATAAAAATATCCAAAATAAAAGAGTAAAATGAGGCTCCTTCTTATAAAACAAAGTACCCAAAATTCTAATGTTCACCTTACATATTGAATAATTGTATGGGGAGAAATTTCTCATACTTTGTAACTTTTCTTTGCAAATGCCTTCAAACCACTTTTATTATTACTTTATCATTCTACATTGTTTTCAACAAATCATTTCACCTATGTCATTTACCATACTTGTCACCTAATGGCTATGTTTCCAGAAGTTCAAACCCACTGACAAAGGATGATGATCTGTCACCGCGGAAGCTATTTTTAAAAACAGACGGCAGCTTTTCAAGACTCAGGGAGATAGTCCCATAACATATTTAGTAATGTCAACAATGCTAAGATAAGTATATTTTCCTAAAATGGCTCCTGAGAAATTCTGACATTTTGTTAAAACAGAACTAGTCACATTATTTCATTATCACATATGTAACTTCAAGTTTAAAAACCCTATTGTGTAGATTGAGCTGTATTTATAGACACATATCTAGAATTTATTTCAAGGCATGTGGGCACAGTACTCCTTAAAGCACAGTAAACACTATTTTCCTCTTCATTGCACAATAGCCTGGGGTCTTGAGCAAACTAAAATAAACTACACTAATTTTTCAGTTGTATGTTAAAGCTTTAAATCCACCACATAAATATTCCAAAACCAGCTCGGAGCAGTAAGCTGATGGCTGGACGGGATGCACAATCACAGGGATTCCTCTAAGGCTTGGGGGAGCGGGAAACGCATTTCTTGACCTTCTGTACTGAAAGGCTCCTTTTCATCTGGTTTCAATTCTCCTGTTTGTGCACCTTGCCGTATTTATTATTGAATTCCTGATTTCTTCTCCTTGTTTCATGTTCCGTGTTCCAATGATTTATGAGAAATTGCTGATCTAGTTGTTATCTTTGGCATCCAGCAAGTGCACAGAGCCCCTTAAGAATGCGGGGAGAATAAATGCATTCTGAGCTGCACGGCGCCCAGGCCGAACAGATGTCCGTCTGCACGTGAAAAATGCCAGCTGAAGAGGCCTCTGTAAGACCCATTCTTCTCAAACGCAGCAGTAGCAAGGGTGGTTTCAAAATCACTGACAGTTTTTCCTCATCGGTGGATGACTGTTCTTAGAAAACATTATGTGATCCTAAAATAGTGGTTTGAGGAGAAATCTGGTCAAAGATAGATTTTTCTCTTTTAGTTTCGCTCCAGGTAAAGTGATATGTTTTCTGCATCAGGATTCTGTCTTGTTCGGTTCAACTAAGAAATGAAATATGCTAATAACATTTCAGTTCAGTCCTAAACATCTCCATAAAGATGATCTAGTTTGTAAATGTGTAGGGAATGAGTTTTTTTTTTTTTTTAAATGGTGACCAGCTTTCTCTTGCTTAACTAAGTGAAAATTAATTAGCACATCTAATGAGCTTAGACAAAATCACCTAATTAGATAAACTCTGTAGGCTGATCAAAATATTTGGGGAATTTTCTCTACGCTTCTTCCTCTCTACTAGAGGGGGTTAAACGCATCCAGAAAACATTGCTCTCACTGAACTTTATCTTTCCAGGCAAGGGCTCTGTCTTACCAAAGCACTACCACAAACACCCTAAAGCAGACATGTATGCAGATTCCTCGTAGGCTTAGTGCTTTGTGACTTTGTCCACAGAATCTAATAATTTTTAAGTGACTACAGGGTGAGATGGGTCAATACATCAAGTTGTAGTTATTTAAATTTATATTCTTCACTCACTTCCATCTTATTTCTCAGAGTAAAATCAGGAAAGCAACACACAGAATGAAGACAACATGTAAAGAGGTTAAGGAACACCATAATAAACTGTGCCCTGACAATAAAATTATACAATAGTTAAAGAGAAAAGAGTTCTTTCTTCTCATGAGAGTAAGGGAGAAAGCGGACACTTCTCCCTGTCTCTGCACACACGTAGCAGCTGTGATAGAACACCTGGAGCAATGAATACTTTCCTAGTTTGGTAGTTAAGGAAATTCAGCAAGAGGTAGTTAGATAACAATTATTTTAATAAATCAAACATTCATTTCTGCAGTTCCAAATTCTTAAATCCTAGGGTACTTAAGAAATAATTAAAAACAAACAAACAAACAAACAAAAAAACCCTGAAGATTTCTCCTGGGAATTTTAGGAATTTTTATAGGACATACATACCTCAATCTTGGCCAAGGGCAAATCTTTGATTTCCAGGGCTATTCTTTATACAGCTCATCAACTTTGTTTCCAAAACTCAAATGTAACATTGTAGGAAACAAAATGTTTACTTCTGCATGATGGGACTAAGCATGATTTTCACTTTCTTCTTTATGCTTTCCTATTTTATATCGTTTTTTAGTGTTTATCACTTTCATAACTTGGGGGAGAGATATAGGGAAAAAAAAAATCCTAGGTTGCCAAACAGACACAGTGCAGTTCACAAGTCATGGCACACTGGTGAAGAAAGGAATTTTGTTGAGAGAGTTTCATAAGGATGGCTACTGACCTGTTCTACATTCTGGGATTCAAAAACATAGCCATAGATATAACCTTGTATCCATCGAGGCTAGGAACCTAAGGGTCTTGTCTAAGAACTTTATTAAAAAGTTTAATTAAGAAGAACCAATTCCACTCTAAAAAATGATTTGAGATAAAGTTAACAGATATTTAAACAAAGTCAAAAAGCAAAACAAAAACAATACCATACAGATAGTATACAAATAAAACTGCATTATCCCCAAACTGTTCTCTTTAGGATACAGAAGAAACTGTGAATCAGAAATGATTAGAGAAATTACTAGAGAAGCCATGCTCCCGTCAAGACTCCTGTTTTCTCAAAGCCCAGCTCAGCATCATTCAGGGCTACAGCTCTGTGCCCTCACTGGACCGTATCATATGCCATTCTCATTCCTCATTCAGACATTTCATTTCTTTACATTGTGCTTGAATTCTTAGTCTTTCTGTCTCCAATTGTTCAAGTTGCAGGCTTTCAGAAACAATGTCTTCTTTAATTGTGTTGCTAGTCGCCAGCTACTGCAGCCCTTCACTGCTGTATCACAGATCTTTGCAGATATGACTCTGTTCAAATGTCATAAATGTCCACTATTGTTCCCATGACAGAACACCTTCTTCTGGCTCAGACAATGGGTGCACAGCTCCCGTTAGACTCCTGGACCTGCCAGGCAGTGCAGTATTTTTCTTTATAATGAAGATACGGGCTGTCACTCATCCTCACAGGCTGACTCTCTCTTCACCCATCACCAGTAGGCACTTAGGCCCTTGCCCCATTTTACACAAGAAAGACAGTCATTCCTAGCACGCTGAGGAATGACTATTTTGAAAAAATAGACTTTACTACAGATTTCAAATGGGAAACTGAAAAGAGGTCTTACATTATACGTTCTCAGAGAACTGCCGCAAACATCCAAATCAGTGCTGACTCTTCTCTCCTTCTCTCCAGCTCTGCTGCCAGCGGGGGTCTTCCTTGTCACCCTTCAGAGAGCC
This sequence comes from Camelus ferus, assembly GCF_009834535.1. Classification (NCBI taxonomy): domain Eukaryota; kingdom Metazoa; phylum Chordata; class Mammalia; order Artiodactyla; family Camelidae; genus Camelus; species Camelus ferus. Next base: position 81,552,056 of record NC_045696.1, on the reverse strand, counting down.
CCCAACCCCATCAGCTTCCTTTCCTTCCTCCAGTCTCTCACCCCCAACCTGTATACTTATATACTCAGTTGTCAGCAAGCTAAGAGTCTTCTTTATAAAGTGAAGGGTGATTATGAATAACAGTTTTATTTTCTCCTGCTACATTCATATTAAATGCTCACAACAAGGCTTCGTGATACGTTTCAGCTCACTCAGTTTACACAGAGGAAAGTCCAGGGTCCAAACCCAAGTTCTCCCTCTAGAGCATCATTCTAAACTACTATACGATGCCTATTTCTTTGTATAATCATAAGTTGTCTCCATAATCCTCACATCAATGAGTATAAAATACCCAAACATCAAAGTCCATGCAGCTCCAGATACAGTAATGGCTTTTAAGATGCAAGACAAGAAGTAACTACAAAATTATATTTTTGTTTGTTTGTCTCTTTGTTCTAATAATGAAGGAAAGCATCTCAAGGTCAAGTCCAACTTTGAGGTTGTCTCCCTTAAAGAAAAACAACGCTTGGACAGCCTATACACCCTACCTATCAATCACATAAAAAGAAGAAATCATTTCCCGCATCAAGCTTTTATACATTAAAGCACACATTCTTAACCTCCAAGTTTTATAAAGATGCACACAGTAGTAAATGAATTGTGTGGTGGGGCAACAGAAGTAGAAATAGTGTTGTTGAAGATTCTACACTTTAAAATCTGGACTTGAGAACTGTAAAATAGAGACTAAAAGAATCTGCACCGTTATCATCAGTCCTTATAAAGTCAGGGAACCATGACTTGCCTGAGATGTGAGCAACCACAGGAGATAGATGGATAAGGATGAATGAACCTGGGTAAGGGAAAGAGAGGATCAGACCCAGTTCCCGATAATACTAGTAAAAATGAGTTACAGTGCCTTCCCCTGCACCACACTCCCCAGCGTGTTCTGCAGCCTCGCATATAACCAAAAAGAGCTTCCTTTTTCTTCCTTTGAACAGAGGAAGCACACTGACAAAGCAAAAGCTAGGTATGATGTGGTGACGAGAAAGGACGGCTTACACACTTCGGAGAAGAAAAAGGCTACACAGGACTTGGCTGTGGAAGCTGCCGGGAAGCTGTCCGCAGGAGTGAGACTCCCCACAGGCTTGGACCCTGTGCAGTTGGGGGAACAGCCGCCTTCCAACACGGAGCTGGGTTGAAGGGGTGTATCAGTCAGAGTGGGTTTGATTTTGCTGCAGAAACAAACTTTGAAAGTCTCAGTGGCTTAAATAGTGTTTATTTCCCAGTCACACTTACATATCCATCACAGAATGGCAAAGATGCTCTGCTCACTGAGCTATCAGGGCCCCAGGCTGACGGAGAGACCATTTCAACATGAGCTTCCACAGTCACCAAGGCACGAAAGGGGCAAGTGGCAAAACATACATTGACTCTTAAAGCTGCCGCACAGAAGTGGTACCTGTGACTCTCCTCTCACATTTCATTGGCTCAAGTAAGTCGTGGCCACAGTTAACCTCAAAGGGAGCTGGGAATGTGCAATCTCATCATGTGTCCAGAAGAAGAAGTGGAATGTTTGGGAACAGGCCTGATGGGTACCACGTGGAACCTCAGTGCTAATTTAATAAGGGAGAGGTGGCGGGTTGTCCTCCCTCAATTTCTCTGCCTCCAAAGAAGGGTGCTAAGGCTGTCCATGTGCCCTCATGTAGTTCATCATCTGTGATGGATTAGCCTCATCAGTCTTACTATTTTTTAAAATTTGCTTAATTTTGTTGGATGAGGAGGTAATTAGGTTTATTTATTTTTAATGGAGGCACTGGGGGTTGAACCCAGGACCTCCTTCCTGCATTTCAGGCATGCGCTCTGCCACTGAGCTACACACTCCTCTCTTTGGCCTCACTATTCTTCAGTGAAGAGGGGTTAGAATTCACATCAGAAACTCTCTGTACTTCTAACTCTACGTTGACTAAAACCCACGTATCAACATTAGGTTTAGTAAACTGCGTATCATTCATTCCAAGGCTGAATTTAGTCATTTCCAGGTAATGCTTTTAGTCATCTTTAAAAAAGTATTGAGTGGGGTCATATCAAAAAGTGGTAAGAAAGGGCTCGTCCTACTTAGGTAGCTGACCATTGCATTTGAGATCCTTAGTACCCACTTCCACATGCTGCTGGTTAAAATTTAATCTGATAAAATCCTTTTGGAAAGAAATGCGGCAGTACGTATCAAGAGCCTAAAATTACCTCTCATTCTTTTACGTAACAATTCAACTGCTGGAAATCCATCCTAAAAAATCCCAAATGCTTAAAAACAAAACCTTATGTTCACTGCCACACTGCTAATAGTAGTAGATTAATTTAAAATAACCAAAATGTCCAATAATAGACAAATGATGTAAGCAAACAATGGTAAATCTATACGAGGTATCCAATAAAAATTGTTTGTGGGGAGTGATTATCTTGTAATGTTAACTGAAAGAATAGGGATGCAAAATTTTTCATATAGTGTAATCAGAAGTATCTTGAATGTACCTATATCATATATATTTCTGTACATATTTTGACATTCATTGTGAGCAGACCACTTTGTACAATGGTCCTAAATAAGACCTGTTTCCCTTTGGATACGATTCATGTTATAAATACACAACTAAAGGACTAGTATTATTTCTTAATGAGTGACACAGACCACAACTAACTTGTGACAACATGAGGGTATGTAATAAGATTTTAAGTTGAGCTTAGGAAGCTGGAAGATAGAGGCAAAATATATATATGAAAAAGAGAACATTAGTGGGTTTATTTGGCAAAAATTTATTTTCAAAGTGATTAGAAGAAATTGAGGCAGCATAAAAAGACCTAGCTGGAAAAGACCTAGTAGACACATTATAAACACTGAGGCTGCTCTGGAGTATCACTCGGGGATGTGTACATATGTTAAAAAATGCCTACAGAAATGCAATCCTCCTGTATATTATGCCTTAATACACCAGTGCATACATGATTGAGGCTAGTTGTTTTATAATAATAACAAAGTTTGTTAAAATGGCTACAGTGGAAAAAATTTTGAAGGAAATTGAGGTTATTTAAGCTGGAAATAGAAACTGAGAAGAAAATCAATAGCTATTCAAAGAGGTAAAGGCATATTTGTGAAAATGTTGAGCAGTTCTTTAATGGTCATTAACACTGACTCTATTTAAAAAATAAATAACATTGACTCTATTAAGTATCTGCTGAAAGCAGACAGATTTAAGACAAATTAGAAAGCATTTCCTAAGTAGCAGAGCGACAACATTCTGGAAGGTAATGTCAGCGAAGTTAGGCAGACTCCCTCCACAGGGCCTGTTCCGTGTAAAGGGAAGGGAAGACGGCGTCTCTCCTTCGGAGTCCGAGGCCCTCTTGCTTGGGCTGGGGACGACAAAATGGTTTCTCCGTGGTTCTTTCGGTTTGAACTGTAGGTGCCCTGTCCTCTATGTTACTTTTCTGACTTTCCGGAAGCAGCAGAGAATCAAGACACTCTTTTCAAAAGAAGTTAGGTTTATTTTCAGTCACATTACCTGTGTTGAACCAATTTTGGTTTTTTAAAAAATTTCTTACAGTATCTTCAGAAATAACCTTTTGTGTACTTTTCTTGCTTACTAAACAAAAACTTATCACTGCTTCATAATCTCTTCTCTAAAAGCCTTGGAGACAACTGTAGTTTAAAATTCAGTACTTTTTCTGATTTTGAAACAATAACATGGTACAAACATCATATATTATGTTAACACCCCCAGGGCAGTTGGGGTAATATCCATAGTTAAATACATCTGTTTCTCTGCAGTGATCTATGTTTGCACTAAGTGAGGTAAAATGTGTACATGGTCTTGCGTCAACCTAGGTTACATTTTCTAATCAAAAATCTATGGTTTTCCAAACGGGTTACAATTTAAAATACACAATGTCCAAATGAATTTGAGTTTCAGATAAACAACAAATAATTTTTTAGTATATTTCCCAAATACTGCATGGAACATACTTGTGCTGGAAGAGTTATTCAGTGTTTACCTAGAATTCAAATTTAACTGAGTTTCCTGGCTTTTTATTTGCAAAATCTGGCTTTTTGGATTTCAGAATTGCAAACAAGTGATTGTGGACCTGCACCAAGAAATATCCTAATTGAAACACTATTAACAGCTACTCTTTTAGGGGTAGAGTTTGGTTTGGGCCTTTTGAAAGGAGTCACAAGAAACAAAGTTTTATTACATAAGCTTTATATCAACAGAATGTGTAAAATATAAGACTCATGCAAAGGCACCCATGTAAACAACTCAAGGTATTTCAAAACTTAGAAATAACATGGCTACTCTAAAACTATTTTAATTTTCAGTTCTTTCCTGTTCCGCATTAACGTTCATCATCTATAAAACATTCCTGTCATAAGTCATAAAATTCTCCTGTAACAAAGATGTAGCTCCATCTAATGGAAAAAACTTCCAATTACAGCCCTTCGTGGAGCGAGGACCATTTCCACGAGTGTTAGTAAAACTATAAAGTGCGTGTAGATCATAGACACACACACGTGCTTTTCTGTGCCTTTTCGTTTTTTGAAACTAAGCAGGACCCTAAAGTACTTAGTCATAGTTTTTGCAAGATCTGCTCTTTTCCTTAGATTTGGACTAAATAAATGAAATCAGGATCTCTTGGATCCACCCACTCCTTACTCTCAAACCAAACCCTCAATTCCTTCTGCCTGGGTAACTATTACAGTCTCTTAGCTGATTTTTTTTTTTTTTTTTTTTTTTGCTAATTTCCTAGCCTTCATTCTCTCCCAACTAATATGTTCTGCATGTTAATTTCAGACTAAATTTCCTAAAACCTGGCCTTCATCATTTCACTCTCCTGCCCTAAAAAACACATCTCCATCTCGTTTTCTTCCTGCTCTCACCCCACCCTAACCATCCAATCTCTTCCCTCCCTTTTCCCCTCCCCATCCAGTCAGGACATGTCGCAGCTCCACTTCCTTCTGCTCATTCATTCTTCATTGTCTTGAAGTAATGGAATTAACAGACGCTGTGGAATCAGACTGAGTAAATGGTTCAGACTCCAGCTCAGCTACTTAATCACTCTGAGCCTCAATTACTTTGTCTATAAAAACATTTTACATATATGTGTATGTGTGTGTGTGTGTGTGTGTGTGTGTGTGTGTGTGTGTGTGTGTGTGTGTGTGTGTGTGTGTATAATATAAACAGAACATAGCCCTGGATTTACCTTTTTGCTTAAGTCAATTTGGTTTGAGTTTTCTGTCCTCTGCAACTTCATGAGTCTTACCTCTTGAAAAAGATCAAAGCAGTCAGGGGCTGGCTTGGTCCTCACAGGCAGACCAAGATATTCTGTTAAACATAAAACATAAACATAAAACATTAAACATAAAAAATTTCACAAAATGTTAACATCAGACAAAGTCACTCTGTGATCATGAGAGAGCAAGACAAAAATAAGGCAGTTTTAGTAATTATGTCTGAGCTAACACAAAAACAAGAACTGTCCAAACCACAAAAATGATCAAATATTCCCACTGTCTGGCTAATATAAGGAATTGTTGCTTTTACAACTTTAGCCCTAATTAATTCTTCCCACCTCCTAGGTAAGATTCGTTAAAAAAAAAAAAACAAAACCCAATCACAGAATCACTCCCATGTCCTGATGGCACCCAAATCTGAGCAAACTGCTGCTGCTTTAAACCCTCCCCAAATCACCTAATACAAGCTGCAATCCTATAATTAGCCTGCCCCATGAAGTTCATATGCATTTTTTTTAAGCAAACAACAGCAGGATCTACCCAACAGCAAGGGTAAGGGCAGAGAGAAAGGGCATCCAAATCTATCCTTTAAAAAATTTGAGTTTAATCTCACTAGTCTTGTTAAATAAGGACAGTTCAAAAGTTTTCGTGATGATTTTATTTTTCCTAAATTTATATTTATTTATCACGCCATTTAGAAGGGAAAACCTTTTATTTTGGAAGTACTTCAGTTGACTTTTTGCAGTACTAATGTTACAAACAAGACATTTCTTCCTTGTTTAAAGTAACTGAATAAGAACTCTTATAATTAAAGGTCCATTTATTTTGAAAATACCTCCCTCTTGAGGGCATTACTATTTTTGCACAGCTATGCTGTTAAACTCGAGTGCTCTGACACATACCGGTGGGTGGAAATGGAGTTAGATTAATACAAACATCTTGAAGGACAATTTGACAACATCTATTAGCATTTCAGACCCACGAGTACTAAAACCTATAGGCAAGGACAGTCACACAAGCACCATGTGGAGTCACAAAAACTGTCAGCAACCTAAATGTCCAGCGCTAGGTGACTAATGTAATGCATACAATGAAATATATATAACTATTAAAAGTTAGAAATCTAAATATACTGACATGGGATTATCTCCAAGACATGCTTGCACATACATGTATAAAAACACCTCAAGATGAATGCTGGTAACAATTATTGTCTCTCAGAAGAAATGGGACGGGAGGAGGAAGACACACTTTTCATTGTATACCCTTTTCATTTAAATTGATTTTTTTTAACCATCTATACATATTATCTGTAAATAAAGAATCCAATAAATTCAATGTTTTGTAAAATTTTTGAAACAGAAGTTATATACCAAAAGTAAACAAACCGTAAGTGTTAAGAACAATAATCTTTTATAAAGTTAATATAACCAAGTAAGAAAAACTCGTATCAAGAACAAAAGCACTACTGGTGTATATTTAAAAGAAAGTCCCAGCCACTTAAAATGCCTACCTGTAAATATTTCAGTGTGTCTCCTGCACAAAGATTTCTACCTCAGGTGGTACCAGAGGATATGAAATGGAGAATCTCAGGCATGCACCCTCAGGAAAATAAAACTTAAGAACCGAAAGACTGATTTCCCAAAACTTTTCTCCTGACCAATGAGCATCCTCCAAGAATCCCTCCCCAGTTTCAACGGACTTACTGCTGGGACTCAGGCTGAACTCCCCTCTCTCTTCACTTTTTTCCCATAAATACAGCCTGCCCCCAACCCTCAATGCACTCTCCTAAAGCTTGGTGTGTCCCAGATTGCAATTCCTCTGCTATTACCAAATAAACTCAATGTCTAATAATTTGAGTTTGCCTCAGTTTATCTCTTTGATTTAGATGGACACTCTTAACATATACCATAATAGCATTAAAAAAACATAAAAACGTAGCTATATCATTTTCATACCCAATAAAATTAATAATTAGAGTTTTAAATATTTAATGCTTAAATTTTTTAATACCCAGTTCATGGGTTTTTTTGTTTTGTTTTTTGCTTACCTCAGAAATGTCTATTGATGCTTGACTTATTTGAGTCATGATACAAGAAGGCCCACATATTATATTTGGTTGATTTTTCTCTTAAATCTTTTTATTCTGAAATAGTCCCATCCCCTTTGGTTAATGCTACTTCTCTGTTGTTAAAGAAACTGGTTGTTCATCTTGCAGAATTTCTCACATCCTGCATATGGCCGGCTGAAATCCTCCTGGTTCCGTTCAACAAGCTCTTTATCCACAGGCCTTTTTTTTTAAGCCAGCAGACAGACCTAGAGAGACTCCATATGCTTTTTTGTGTTGGTAAATAAAAGTGCTCTGTGATGCAGTATGCTTGGGAAATGCTGTATACTTTTGCAAATCAACACATGGAGATTCACAAATAAAGAACTGGAAAGTCACAGTGTGAGGAAACGTTTAATTTTGCTTAACTGTGCTTTCCCCCCGTGTTTGGCTTCATTACTGTTGCTGTACTGCCTGTTACATTCACGTGGAACGAGAGTCCTGTTTTACACACTGGTAAACACTGGAGTAGAAGATCTGGTCTTCTCAGAATCCACGACACGCTGCAGATGCTCACGAACATCTGCTGATAGACTGATCCAGCAGACACTTACTGTGCGTCTCCTATTTATGGAGTACTATTCCTGAAAACACTATTCCTGTTCTCAAGAAATAAGACTGAGTTGATGAATCAGCAGGTGTCCAGGAAGTAAACACACGTGCTCATTTAAAGGAAAAGACAGTGAAAAATCAGCTGTGTACACTGCAGCCGTGGAGTGGGATGGCCCGGTGGGGCTCACGGGAGGTAAGCTCCAGCGGTGAGGTCAGCTTTGGAGATGAGCAAGAAGAACTGGCAGCAAGTCAGAGCTGAGAGAGACCCCAGAAATCATCTGGTCTTGGCTCTTCATTTACAAAGGACATGAAGCCCAGGAACAGGAAAGGACTGGCCTGGCTAAGGAGGGACACAGCTTAGGACTAAAACCCAGATGTTCCTGCTGCTAAATTTAATAATACCCTGAGTAGGTCCCATTCAAGATTCTTTTTTTTTTTTTTTTCCTTTTGATAGGTAAACTATTTTGTTTTGTTTTCCCTTTGGAAGATTTAAGATTTCTCTTTATACTCTGGAGTTCTGGAACTTCTTCAGGATGTGTCTAAGTATGAGCTTTTCCCTTCATTCTGTGAGGCCTTACAGTCAGCCTTTCTAATGTGACGATCCAAGTTTCCTTAGGCTGAGGGAAACTTTCTTCAGTTTCTTGCATTTCTCTCTCTGGCCCAGTTGTTTCAATTTGTTCATCAAAATCTTTTTTACCCCCGTTGATGTTTTATTCATTTTGGGTCATCCTTGGCTGATCCTTCCACATTTATGAAGGAAAGTTACTGTCAGTTATCTGGCTTTGGATTCTTTTGTAGTTATATGGTTTTGTTAACACAGAAAGACACACAGAAATAAATCTGACCTCGAGATAGTCACAGTCTAGTGAGGGAGGAAAACAAGTAAACCAAAAATTCTATCCAAGTGTTAGAATGCCTGTTGTGCAGCTTAAGCAAAAAGAAAAAGGTGGTAGCATTAGTTTGTGTGCCAGAAAATTCCAAGTGTGCCCCTCCTCCAACTTCAGTAGCTGCCCTGGCTCCTCCAAGGAGGGCTGGAAGCGGAGGGGCTGGCCGAGAAAGGGTAAGGGCAGAAAAGTCTGACCTAAGAGCAACGGTTTGGTGGTATGCCTCTCTGGACAGGGAAGTTCAAGCCTTATTCTTTATCTTGAAGGATAATGCTTTGGTATTCTGGCCCTAGATAGCTAAGATGCATATCTAAGGAATAACTTCAATGAACCCCAAGTCTTGTATCTTCCCATTCGTGGAAAAGCATTAAAATCATTAACTTGAGACGTTTGCTCTGTGATCAGCAGTGATCTTTTGACGTTCGACTACATGTTTTTTTCCAAGCAAAAATCCTCAAATATATCCTGGCTCCTCCCTCACCTCTTTGGAGCAGTTCCTCAGAGCTATTTGAGAGGCTATCTTCTGGGCTATACTCCCCAGTAAGGTCCAGGAATAAAACTTAACTCACAACTTTCATGTTGTGTGTTTCTCTTTCAGTCGACAATACATATCTGAACTTCTCAAAGATTTATCAGTGAGAATCTTAATCTGCCACACTTGTGACATGGGTAGTGCCTTGCCTTGGAATTTTCACTTACCACTTGTAGCCTCTGCATACTTGGTAGTTCATTCTATGCAGATTCCTCTTATTTGGGGTCCCATCTCTCTCCCAAGTAGTCCTCTTAAGGGGACACAAACTTATCCTGGCCGGGTCCTTCTTCATGGACCACATCTGGTCCAGGAGAAACACCCTTACATATGTGGACATGCATCTTTCATTGCCTTGATGTAGGTAAACTGCTCCAGCCACCGCCTTGGGCCTTAATTTCTTGAGGATGAGTCAAAAACACCCAGAAGTCTTCAACTCCTCATATGTCCTAGAAGCAGGTAGTAAACTAAGGCTTAGAACTGGAACCTATGCACCTCCTTTGCAAGCTCCACAGAGATTGTAAACTCCTTACTTTGGAAAGTGGGGAAATTTGTCACCTTTAATTTTGTTCACAGTTTTTGGGACCTCAGCTGAAAAGGAAGAGAAAACGTTCCATCGTAAAAGCTTGTTTCATGCCTAAATGAAAAGTATAGGAGTGATGAAGTATGGAAACTTCCATGCTGCTTCTAGAAAGCAGTGGGCCAGCTCTCATGATTAACTTTATTACAACAAAGTTATGTACCTATTAAGCCAGTTTGTGGGTCTCAAGCAGTAGAACAAAACAAGGCAAAACAAAACACAACACTGGTTTCCCTAAGAAGCTGAAAGGAGGCAGTTGAACGTGCATCACTGTGACAAAGGGCTGCCTGGCAGAGAGAAGCTGAGAAACACTTTACACTAGGGCATTTACAGAGAGTGAGCAGAGTCATAGACATGGACTTTATTAGCTGTGCGGCCACAGCGAGACAGTTTAGCACTCTAAGCCTTTGGTTTTCTGACTTGTAAAAGGGAAATAAAAGCAACGTGAAGGATGGCTGTAGAGGTCAAATGAAATATTCAGTAAAGACTGAAATAGAAGGCCCTCCACGGGCAGTAGCCACCATCACCATAATTCTCAGTCTAGAATCCCTTCCTCTTTCCTTGCTCCGTCAATCCCCACTCTTCCTTAAAGACAGCAGAGTCAGCCACCTTTTCCAGAAGGCTCTCCTGGACTCCCTTTCCCACGCGTTACGGTATAGGTGCTCCCAAAGCACCTTGTGATGTGTCTATGTGGCACTAATCACACTAACCTGAAACTGTAAACTTGCTTTCCCCATTAGAACTGTGAGCTCCTTGAGTACAGAGGACACGGTACTCCTGAGAGTACGGCTCTGAGGGCGGGGCCTGGAAGAACAGAAATCAAAGGCTGCACACGTGCGAGATGTGTGGGATCTGCACAGTTCACACCATCCTGCCTCAGAGAGGTAGGGAAAGAGCAGTTGTATTACTGGTTCCCTCCCTTGGGAGAACAAAATCAGTGTGTGTGTGTGTGTGTGTGTGTGTGTGTGTGTGTCTGTGTGTGTGTCTGTGTCTGTGTCTATCTATCGACCATCAATCAAAACTGAGATAGCAGATCCCTGATCCCCAGTCTGGTTCTTTGACTCACTGAACTCTGAGGCAGCAAAAAGCTTTAGTGCCTCCTTAAGGGGTGGAGGTGGGGGGTGGGGCACATATCTCAAGGAGCTTGTGTGTCTTAAAAAATGTATTCAACATTGTAAGTTCATATTTGGAAAAGTTAAAGAAGAACCTTACTCTGTTGCATCTTGGGATGGGAACCCCAAAAGCCCTTGGTTCTCTTGGTGAGGATATTTGTGCATCAGTCGTGTCACGGGGAGAGCAAACAGAACTGGGGCAGGGAAACATGAGGTGTGTCTATCAAAGGGAGGCAGGCCTTACTGGAGTCTGACAAACACTGACCTATTTCCAACCACTTATTTGCATACAGATGAGGAAAGTGAGGCCCAGGAGGTAAAGTGCGTCAAGGTCACACAGCTAGCAGGCAGCAGAGGCAGGACTTGTGACCCCCAGATTATTCGTGTTCCTCCACTGCACCACAGCCTGACCACAGCCCTGTGTGGCGAAGAAGTGGCACAGGCCTAGGGCAGGAGGGGCACTGGGTGAGCACTGAGAGGTAGAAGGATGGTGTGATCCTGGGAAAGCCAGGTGTCTGAGACCCAGTTTGCTCCTGTGCAAAATGGGCAAGATAACATTCTGCCACACAGGGCTGCTGAAGGATCCAAAGACAAGTTCCCTTCTAAACTGCAACACATTATTTTAAAGAGGCCTTTCTAGCATTTTAATCATCCAGCTTGTAAAAGAGTGGCAGCATAGTCACAAATAAGGATTTCCAGACAAGTAGGAAAATTAATGCTAATCAATTCCTGAGCACTTTCTAATCAGCAGTAATGGTGTAAGTATGTAGCCACATGGGAAAAAAAGAGAGGTAAAATTAGATCTACTTCTCCAATTGTAAACCAGGATAAATTCTAAATAGAGACCTAAATTTAAAAAATGAAACCATACAAGCACTAGGAGAAAACATGAATGAATTCTTCAATAACCTGGAAATAGGGAAAACTTTTCTAACCATGACTAAAAATTCTGAAGCAATAAGGAAGATTAATAGATTTAACTGCATTAAATAATACTTCAACAAGACAAAAAATACCATAAATATGGGGAAAAGACAAATTCAAATTAAAAAGAAAATTTGCAACTTACATCACAGACAAGAGCTTAATAGCCTTAATATAGAGGGAGCTTCTAAAAATGAAAAATAAAAAGACCAGGAATCCCATATATATCCTAGAGATACAAACAGGCAGCCCACAGAAAAGGAAAAGCAAGTGGTCTTTATTAGTGATACTTAACCTCACTCATAAGAGAAATGCAAAGTATCCTGAAACAATGTTTTATCAAGCAAAAATACCCAAATTGGACAGTACAATCTGTTGGTGAGTCCATGGGGAAATGGACATTTTCATGGTGCTGATGGGAAGGTAAAATGGTAGAACCCTCATGGAGGGAAATTTGACAATATATAGTGAAATTATACATTGATTTATCTTTTGACCTAGGAGTCTCACTTCTGAGAATCTACTCCAAAGATTTACCGGCAAAAACTTGAAAATACACGTGCATGAGGCTTTTAATTGCAGCACTATTTATAGTAGTGAAAGCTTGGAAACAACTCGAGTGCCCATCAGTAGGGAACTGGGTGACTAAAGTACAGTACACCCACTTGGGAGTGAGGGCTCCAGGATATTATTAAGTGAAAAAAAGTAGTGTGGAGAAAAGTGAGTCCAGTAAGCTACTATCATTTAACTAATGGTGTATATCTTTTAAAAAAAATGGATGGATAAACCATGATATTCTTTTTAAATGGCTAACTGCAGGGGAAGGGAGGAAACAGAATGGAGGGGACTAATACAGGAGCTAGACTTTAAGCATACTTGTTTTGGACTTGTGGAACCTTGTAAATATTTCACAGAATTATAAAACACAAAAAGATTTTAAGCAAACTTAAAAAAAAAAATCAGAAGTAAAATGAAACAAATAAACCTGTGCGTCAGGTTTGTGCCAAAACCATAGAGAGATGAGTCACTTCCAGTGACTTGTAAAACACACGACTTCGTTCATTCCTAGTAGGATACACCATCAGGACAAAAAGAGCTGTGAAACAATCTGCAGAGTCATTGTATTGTAGGTAGCAATGCTGGTTTTGCTTTTTTGAGACTATTATGTGTGGTCCATGAGGCAAGCAAATGAGTATTTATGTTGGTGTCATTGACATTTTCAGCATGGAAAAAAGCAAGTATGTCTACACAACAGATGATGTAAAAACCCTGTCATCCTAAATTTGAATTGAATTATACTGATAAACTCATTAAGTGTTTTCCCTTGAAAAACAAAAATGTATGTATTTCCTTGCTCTGTTCACTGAAAAGATCTAAAAACAATGACCATCCCAGTAACAATGAGCGCGTCTAGCACCTAGAAGGTGATCCAGGGCTCTTTGGAAAAATGGGTGATTCCAGATCTGGGGAAGGAAATTTGGAAGTGCCTGGAACAACTTATATCAGGAACCAAGGAAACAATAAAGCACTAGCGAGGTCACGTCAAAGAAACTCAGGAGCCAAACTGAAGAGGCTCTCATTGGTCAAAGATGGGACCATTTGAGTCAATAAAAGTAATCGCAATGGATTAGGACATACTGAATACTTTTACAGCATGGCTTCAGATACTAAGACAAAACAAAACCAAAAAACAAAGAAACAGAACTTCTCACTGATCACCTTTAGAGGATACCTGCTCGGGAATCAACTTTAAAAGTAATACACAAGAGAAAATAAGCAAGCACTTATCTTTCTTACAGGAGCTGTACCTCAGTCAGGGTTGATTAAGAGCAGCACCTCTTTTAGGCCATTTCAGTCCATAAATTTTAGAATGATAGAGTATTATCATTCAGGAAGCTTCAAGGAAACAGTGAATCCAGGCAGTTGTCATCAGTGGTACGAATGTGACAAAAGAGAAAACCAAACATCCTACCTCTTAACAGATGTGCACAGTGACACCTGTAAGTATTCTAGCCCCCACCAAATTAAATTTCAATCTAATATTTGATCAAGCTTATGGATCTATCAATTCACAGGAAACACAGTGGGCAGAGGTGGGGGAAGCAACTAACGTGGCCTAAATTGAACTTTCCTCCTACTCTTGCCTTCTTCCCTTGTTACCCAACTCAGCAAACGCCACCTTCTAAGCCCACTGTATGTCACCCTTGACACTTCTCCCTTACCACCAATGTTCATCACCAAGTCCCACAAACTTTATCCTCTACAAGAATCTCTAAAATCTACCTACTTCTTCCATCTCCACCATCTCAGTCCTGACTACCGCTATCCACAGGATACTGCCATGGCCTCCTGTCTCCTTGAATCCAGTGACTGCCACTGGAAACCATTCGTCGTAATGCAGCCACTGATCTTTTTCAAAATGCACTCCTCATTGCATCTCACCACCCTCAAGGCACTTGAAATTCAGTAGCCTTCCACTGCTCTCAAGATTAAAAGCATCAACTTCTGCCCTGCATGGGCTAGTTTCTACTTGCTTTTCCAGGTTCTTCTTATAAACCAATCACTTTATTTCAGATGCAGTGTATAGCAACCAGATTCCCGACGTTCTGAGAATTTGATCTATGCTGTTCCCTCTGCCTGGAACACCGTTCTCTTTACCCAGAGATTACCTATCCTAGGTCAGCTCAAACACTTCCTCAGTTGCCTTCCTTGACTGCATCAAATTCCTTTTAAATAGCCCCTCCTTTGTTGTACTTAAGATTTTATGTAATTATTTGGTGTTTCCCTCACCATACCAGGAAACAGTTTTTATTCCACTGCACCCACAATGCTCAACAGAACAAGCACAGTTGGATGTTTGTAACTATTGGTGGAAAACACGAACAATTCAAAGAGCACGCAGAGTTAAGGTAAGGCCTGCTGTGCATCAATTCTGGGGAGTACTTAAACAAGCTCTTAATAAGGGAAATAAAATTCCTGAAACATTCCCAAACCAATTATATCAATCAGTATTAGGGTGTAATAGTCAAGACCTATATGGCAATGATTCCATTGGTATCAGGGCCCAGGGCCCATTTAAGTACCTGAGGTACTAACACCACCTTCACCTTAAAAGTAGAAAAAGGCACATAACTTGGCACTGGAAAACCAAACTGATACGGCTAATACCCCTTCCCATTATTCTCTCCTCTCCTGCAATTTGGATTTTGACAAACCATTCTGCTTAACACGTTGATTGCCACGTCACCCAAACCTGGGGTGTTTTCTCAGGGGCCCTGTCACCCAGATGGGTGATGCTTTCCTTCATCCAATTATGCAGGTTTTTACAAGTAATTTGCAACAGTTTTCATTTGTAATACACTTAATAATAACATAAGTATATACACAAAAATATTTTCTTTTTAACAAAATTATGTAAGATTATGTTGCTTTCTTATGATATTCACCAAGAATTTATACAAAGCTGTGGTGTTTTGGGACAACTAGGACAGTATGTTCCTGTCTTTTTAAACTTTTTTCTAGCTTGTCTTGAAAATAAGAAATTGTTTAGAACAATTCCAATTATACTGGGAAAGACAGATTAACTATGAGCACATATATGATTAGAGCCTCACACTGTGGTGAAACGTGCATTTGGGCCCTGCAGGAAACATACCCAATCCACAGTGGGCGTCAGCGTTAAACAGCTCTCTAAGGTCACTTGATTTGGGAGAGTCTATCCACTGCTAAGTTTTAAGCAACTGAAGACCAACATTTTTATAATGATCAGTGCAGTGGAGTTGCATGAAGATTTGAACCGTCTGAGTAAACTTCAATTTTTCACACAAGAACCACGGAAGAGTACAGATGTAAGTTTTGAGTTTCTAGTGCCTACAAGGCATTTGGATGGAGATCTCTAATAGGCAATCAAACACTTGCTTACACCAGTACCATGCTCAACTCAGAACCTTTATGCTAATTAGAAAAGTTGCTCCTATGAAGTAAAGTGCAGGAGCGATTTAATACTGAACACCTATGTGCAAGAACTGTTCAAGGCACTCAGGACTGCAGTTACAAACTGTACAAAGGTATTTGAGACTGTCACGAGAATTTTAAATATTTTATTATATAAAGTTATGCCCCAAATTGTGCTTCATTTTTTCCTATACTATACTGGTACATTTTAAAAAGCAATACAGTTCAGAAATCCTGGGGGAAATTCCACTTAGCTATTTAAATATTGCTTATAGAAAATATTAAAGGAAAGCTAGCACCATGTAAACAGTATATACTTAAATTGAATGCTTAACAGAGTACAATGCTTTTCATTCACTGATAAACCAAAGGTCAATTTCTAGATGTCTTTTCCTCTTGTACATATGTCACTTGTTTTATTAGCAAGCAAAGCCCTATAATGGGTGGCTTCACCTAATCCTCAGACTCAGATCCATCTTCATCTTGACTAATCTGGAAATAACGAAGTTCGTAAGTCTCCTTGTCAGATGCAACCACACGAAGCCAATCACGAAGATTGTTCTTCTTAAGGTATTTCTTGGTTAGATACTTCAAATACCTTTAAAAAAAAACATGAATTTCATAAAACATAGTATCTACTATGTAAAGGCTTATTATTTAAGACATGCATTGTCATATTCATCTTGTGTGTTCCCAGTTCCCTCCACAATATTTTCTTTCATTTGTATTAAGCATTGTGCAAGGTTGCTAGGAATACAGTAAGGGAGCATCTCAACCTCAATTAGAACCAGTTTATGCCCCACAAACCCTTTACCTCCCACCCCCCAAATAAACTTTATGTTGGAGACCCATGCAGGAGAGCAGTAATAGTACCTTCCTTTTCAGTCTTACTGCTACATTAAAAAAAATTAACATACAGTTCTCATTCTTCAAATATCTTGTACTAAAATGTCAACATTCCCTCCACCATGATCAGCTCCCCTAGCCTCATTCCCATCTGAACTACCAAGCATTCCTCTCAAACCTCCCTGCCTCTTGCTGTCAGTGCCACTCCCTCTGCTAGAAATACCCCATTCCACTGGCAACACTAAGCTTATCCTCAGCTTCTCTGAAAATCCTTGTGCCCTATGACAAAGATACAGCAATTACCGAATTGCATGTGTAACAACTATCCACATGTCTATATGATCCTTGAGGACAGATACTTCATCTCCAAATCCCTAGTGATTAACTCACGACCACAGCTAACATGCACTGCTTGCTACCACCTTAGTCCAAGCTACCATCATCTCTTACTGCAACAGTCTAAGTTTTCAGTTTCCACTACCAAACTTTTTCAGCCATAATGATCAATTCTTTAATTTGCATGGCTCACTGTTGCATTTCATTTAGATGAAATTTTCTGCCCACTTTATGCACTTGTTAAGTATTTAATATTGCATTTCATCTCTTCTCCACTAGAATTTAAGCTCCTTGGTGGTGGGTCCTTAGTCTGCTTGGTTCACTGCTAGGCTGCTCAGTCTTGCAACAGTGCTGCCATGTGTCAAGTATTTAATATCTGTCAAGCAAATTGCATGAACAGAAACTGGTAGCAAGACTAACATTAGTGGTTATCTGTACTAGATGGCCAAAACTAAGAAAGCTGGCACATCACTCCCCTCTGACACAATAGACAAGTTTCTGGAAACATATTCTAGTATCAAAGCATGCAACATTGTTAAAGTTTACGTACAATTTGATTACAGGGCCTCTAATTCACTGGACAGGAGCCCTGGACATAACTTGCCTATATTCCAGCAATAAATCACTTACTGACAATCAGCCTAAGTAACTGGCACTGTTACTGAATGTATCTTCCTTTCATACAGCCTTTAATAAGTTCAAAGTACTTCTGACATCTCACTGACCTCATTAACAACATACCTGTTTTTGCATGTGAACAGAGAATACTACATTACATATTCTATAAATATTCCGCAATTAGTTTCATTTCAAAAAAATCATGGAAAACGAATACCAACCTTTTAGAGAATTGTTTCTCAGAAACAACTGTTATTTTATTCTTGAAGCGTTCAATGTGAACAACATTCCCAAGATTTCCAGTTTTTCCGTTCACTTTAACCTTCTCACGTAGAAACTGTTCCTATTTTTAAAAAGAAAAAGTGCCACACTAGGGAAGAAAACCCTAGATATTCACTAGGGAAGGTACCCTAGGAATAGAGCTTAGGTTAAAATCAAATATTACATACTTAATTCATCATTAAGAACTTTACTATAATGATAAAAACAAACTGACTGAAGTGATACTTACAAAATTTCCAGAATCAAAAATTCCATCTTCTACTGGATGAGTAAGGTCCAAATTAAACTTCCAGGTTGACTTCTTAGGCTTCTTGTCTTTCTTCTACAGAAAGTTAATAATTATGACTCTCTACAATAATTTATTCACTTTACATACAAAATAAAAAATCTGTATCAGTGCAATAATGTACAACATGTTGTGAGGCGATGTGTGTGTGTTTGTATATATAAAGTAGTGTAAGGTTCTAAAAAAAAAAAAGTGCTTTAGTATCTACTGGATATACCCTTTTTTTCAACCAGGCTGTCTGAAGGGGAGTACTCTCATCAACTTGGTTAAAAACCAAGTTTCGTGAACTCCTATGGAAATTTTCCCTGTTCGTCATACAAGTGTCTCACAAGCACAAAACTCAAGATTAAGTTCGACGTATATAGTGAGCTACTTAGTTTCCTTCATCAGAAGATTCTCCAAACCCTATTTTTGCAACTGGAAAAGATTAAAAGGATCAGCCTACTTTCTACTACAAGTTAAACCTAAAAAATACCCACCAGGGATGGTGTGAACCTCTAACCAGGCCCACTGTGTTTGAGTTATCAAGAAAAGTTTTGTGGGCTTTTATTATTTTCCATACCACGAATATTCAATTTTAAATTACCAGGTACTGTTTAACTGCTTCACTACTGCCATCCCCACTGCAGACGGGAAACAGGTAGTGCACCACTTAGTCCAAGCTCAATCACACGCCAGAACAGGATATTTCACCCACTTATGTCTACAGAATTCACTTCTTATGCTGCTATGGGTGAGGGAAAGGCAGGAGAGGTCTGACAGTAATTTTAATTTGAAAAATATGTGTAACTTAAAGTTTTCTAATCCCAAACCTTTTAGACCAATACCATAGAATAAGAATACTTAAGTAAAATCCACCCAAACAGCTACCGAGGCTTTCTTAGGCAGTGGAATAACTTGTGCCCCCAAAATTTATCCAAAACCTGGGACTGGAAACTAGGTTAACTAGTTACTAGGAGTTGGGCCTTAGTGGTCAATTTATAGTTCTGTTGGGGCATTAGTTAACATAAGAAACGCAAATAATTTGTCTGGTGGAACAGATAAGCCCAGAGTGTTTATGGTCCCATTGAACATTAGTTCTGTATATATCCCAGCAATTTTACCCTAACATTTCAAATGTTTTCTGGGCCGGCTTTTACATCTCACTGGTTCCCTTATTAATAAAAACCTTTGAAACACTCTTTTACAATTTGCCTAAGAATCGTCACTTTTATCTTTCACGAGGTAATGAAGAAACTTCTTCCCCAACACAGTTTTAAAGTTCTCTGAAACTTCTGTAACCGCTGCTATCGCGGGAGCCGAGAGCCTCGGCTCTGCCTCCGCCCTGGCAAGGCCATTAGACTAGCCCGATTAGACACATTTGGCTTTCTGCTGCAAATAGGGTAGCATCCGCGCGCGAGAGAAAAGAAACGGCCCAAATGCTGTCCCCTAGCCCCGTTCGCCGTCGTGCCTTCTTCCCCACGCTCCCACGGCCGCCCATCCTAAGCCAACTCCGGGCCCAGGTCGAACTCCACCAGACCGCATGGCAGCTGCCAGGGGCCACAAAAATGCCTACAACGTTAACATTTTGGTTGTATTCCTGACCTGAGTCTCCATTCCCACCCTCCCTTTATCTGAATGAGACGCCCCCAACTCGCGAGCTGCAAAAATCATCTATATCGGAGTAAAATAGTCCAGCGGAGAGCACGCACACTCACCGGCGCCATCTTGGAAAGCCGGCCGCGCGATGAGAGAACGCAGCGTCCGCGCCGCTCGTATTTATACCAAAGCGTGGTGCGTCACGCGCCGGGAACGTAAGATCACCGCCTCCCGGAAGAGAACTTGGGAGGAGCGCCGAGGTCGGTAACCCAGGAAACCGGGGGCGTGGCCCGCGGAGAATACAATCAACAGGCCGTCAGGCTTCCTGGCAGCGCCCACTTGCGGCGCGAGCTGAAATGACTCAGTTTCACGCTGGTGACTACAAGCGCCGGTTGACCACAGTGGTCCCTAGGACTGATTGCTTGGGAGGCCGCTCTAGAAGTACACGCCCCAGGGATGTTGGAAACATTTTTTCGCTAATCACCTGGATCTTCTTTCCAATCAAGGCAAGGCAATGTTTCATGTTGCTTTGGGGATTCTTGTTTTATACTGCAATTATAATCCTCCAGCTAAAAAGTTATTTCTCTGTGTTTTGACCATGAGTCTTGTTTTCTAAATGACTGTTGACGGAAATTAGTTTTTCCGGGAGCCAAAATAAACTAGGTTCTTGAGGATAATAAAAACCAAACCCACAAACAAGCAAACGACCTTTAAGTGAAAAATACATAGTGCTCATTTGTTCACACGTTGTGTGTAATATATTCTATTTTATGAACCTTAGAATTAATCCAGGACTCCTGAGTTCCATTCAAAATGCCTCCCAGTTAACATTCAACGAACATTTGCTGAGACCTAATTACTAAAATGTACAAAGGATGAATATGTGGTGGTGACAGTGGCAAAAGAAAAAAGTGTTCGGAGTTAGAAGGATTACAAGTTAACGTCATTTCAGAAAAGTGGCACGTCTCTCAGCGTTTTGCAATTTTTTTTTTTTTTTTTTTTGTGGAGGAGAAACTATTGCACTGGGAGCCAGGGGTAGAGGATGGGGTGGGCTTTTGTTGTTAATTTGGAGGTTGACACTAGAAAGTGACAATTGTGTATGTCCCTTATGATAGTGATTAGTAGTAATAACAACTATGCTTTAACGAAGCATGCAATGTATATGGTCTAACTAGAGGTGTTGAGTTCCTGGAAGAAATACATTTCAAGATTTTTTTGGTTGTTTGCCTCAAGAACCACTAGAATTTCATTTATTTTCCAAAAATTGAAGGAAAAGAAGAGCAATTGGCATTTTCTCCTCAAGGATGGCCTGGGCTGTAGGGCAGAAATGATCCTTGTACTGGTGGATATTTTGAAAATAAGCCATTAATTGAGTCATTTATTATTTTTCTTGTTTTGGCAGTCCCCCATGTCATGACAAAAACAAAACAAAACAAAACAAAAAAAACCCTAAAGAACTATTAAACCATTTTTACAAAGGCTTAATATTTGCGAAAACAACACGTGTTTCTGAATAACTAGTAATCCCAAAATAACTAGTTAGAAAACAGTTTCTATTAACAGAAAATTTTCTAATAACAGAATTTTTTTCTTTTAATTAGAAAACACTTTAAAAAAAGAAAAATAGTACCCAGAAATGTGCAGATAGTGAGATTAAATATTGTAAATAACCAAATTCTTCCAAATTTCACAAACACAAACAGTATATAAGTATGTATATATTATATAGGGTGGGAAGGGACGGACTGGAAGTTCGAAATTTGTAGATACTGACAGGTATATATAGAATAGATAAACAAGTTTACACTGTATGGCACAGGGGAATATATTCAAGATCTTGTAGTAGCTCATGGTGAAAAAGAATATGAAAGTGAATATATGTGTATTCATGTATGGCTGAAAAATTGTGCTGTACACCAGGTCTGAATAGAGTAGTGAAATAAGGTATAGAAGGACACAATATGGCAGATTAGGTTAACAGAGAAACCTTCCATATGTAGCCAAAAAACTGGCTAAAATATAGTTTTATCAATAATTTCTAATGTATGGTTAAGTTGGTGAAAAAGTAAAATAATTTTTGGAGGGGGATGGAAATGACCTGTCCCCATGCTCATACCAGTTTATGGCTAGAATTAGCTCTGCTCAAATAGCATGAAAAAGCTCCAACCTAAAAACGTAGTTTAAAAGTGTGCTTGACTTCATGGTACCAGGCAGAAGCAAATGCACATTTTTTCTGGAGGAATGCACGGTATATCCAAGCACAAAGGATTCCCTGAGATAAGCTTTCTGAAATATGAGCTGACAATTAAAAAAAAAAAAAAACTCAATAAATACACAGGAAAACAAGCCACGATGAATGAAAATCAATCTAAAAAGCCATATTAAGTCGTATGAGCTGCTTATATATTCTGGAGATCAAGCCTTTGTCAGTTTCATTTGCAAAAATGGGCAGAAGACCTAAACAAGCCATTCTCCAAAGAAGAAATACAAATGATCGATAGGCACATGAAAAAATGCTCAATATCACTAATTATCAGAGAAATGCAAATCAAAACTACGATGAGGTATCACCTCACACCAGTCAGAATGGCCATCATTCAAAAGTCCACAAATGACAAATGCTGGAGAGGCTGTGGAGAAAAGGGAACCTTCCTACGCTGCTGGTGAGAATGCAGTTTGGTGCAGCCACTGTGGAAAACAGTATGGAGATTCCTCAAAAGACTAGGAATAGACTTACCATATGACCCAGGAATACCGCTCCTGGGCATATATCCAGAAGGAACCCTACTTCAAAATGACACCTGCATCCCAATGTTCATAGCAGCATTATTTACAATAGCCAAGACATGGAAACAGCCTAAATGTCCATCAACAGATGACTGGATAAAGAAGAAGTGGTATATTTATAAAATGGAATACTATTCAGCCATAAAACCCGACAACATAACGCCATTTGCAGCAACATGGATGCTCCTGGAGAATGTCATTCTAAGTGAAGTAAGCCAGAAAGAAAAAGAAAAGTACCATATGAGATCACTCATATGCAGAATCTAAAAAAAAAAAAAAGCAAAACATAAATACAAAACATAGACATAGAATACAAACTTGTGGTTGCCAGGGGGACAGAGGGTAGGAAGGGACAGATTGGGATTTCAAAATGTAGAACAGATAAACAAGATTGTACTGTGTAGCAGAGGGAAAATATATACAGGATCTTGTGGTGGCTCACAGTGAAAGAGAATGTGACAATGAATGTATGTATGTTCATATATAACTGAAAAATTGTGCTCTACACTGGAATTTGACACAACATTGTAAAATGACTGTAACTCAATAAAAAAAAATGTTTAACGTTTAAAAAGCCTATAAAGTCAGACCCAAACAAGAGACTGTATATATTGGAATTATAAGAAACAGAATATAAAATAAGTATCTGTAATGTACTTAAAAGCTAAAATGATTTAAAATCCTATAAGGGAAACAGGGACAAGCAAAATTGGCCAGGAATTTTTTTTAAAAGGAAGAAAATATAACTTCTAGAAATTAAAAATAGAAAATCTTTAGTTAGAAAGAGTTGGTGAGTTAAACAGGGGAGTAGACAAAAGCTGCAGAGAAAACTGGTGAATGGGAAATTACTCAGAATGCAACAAAGAAAAGCAAAGAGATAGAAAATATTAAAAGGTAGGTTAAGAGACAAGAATGTCAGAGTTAAGAATGTTCCAGTTATGTCAAATGGAAGACCTAGAAGGATATAACAGGGAAAATGAGGGAAAGGCAAAACTGAGAGAAATAATGGCTGAATACTTAGATTCAGGAAGCCCAATAAACCTCAGACAGGATAACGGAAAATAAATGCACACTTAAACACATTATAGTGAAACTTGGAAACACAAACGCAAAATTATTTTAAAAGCATCCAGAAAGAAAAGCCAAACTATTTGCTAACAGGAGTTATATTAACAGCTGACTTCACATCAGCAACAATGGAAGCCAGAGCAGAGGGTTATTATCTTTGAAGGGCTGAGAGAAAAGAACTGTCTACCTAGAACTGTAAAGTGTGAAACTAGCTTTCAAGAGTAAAGATGCATTTAAGACATTTTAGATAATGAAACTGAAAATTTGCTATCAACAGACCCTCCCATAAAGGAACTCTCTAAACTATACTTCAGGATAAAGGAAAATAACCCTAGAAAGAAATAGTGAGCAAAGAAAATGGTTAAATTGTGGACAAATCTAAACAACACTAACACTATAAAAAATAACGTTTATTTTGTAGGCTTAGGGTGTTAGTAATGTTCTGTTTCTTGATCATGGTGATGGATATATGACTGTGTGTTGTTTGTGAAAATTCATCAAGCTGCAAATTTATAATCTGTGTACTTTTCTATATACATATACGTTACGCTTTAATTAAAAATGAGGATAGTTTAAATTACTGTATGCCAAAATACTCCAAATTGTATGAAATGAATTACTAGAAAAATACAACTTAGAAACACAATTTAGAAATACACAAGAAACAGAAAATCTGAATAGTCTTATATCTTTTAAATACATTGAATTTGTAATTAAAACTTCCTATAGGAAAAACACCCAGGTAGCTTCACCAGTCACTACTGCCACACACCTGAGGGAAAAATAATGCCAACTGTGACAGATACCTTTTATGCCCCAAATCACATCCTGTCAACTTCCCTTTTAATCCAGAAGAGGGGAACACTTATCCACGGTTTCCTGTCCTGCCTTGGTCAGTGGTTGTCCTTGGAGTGTTAACTCCTTTGTGCTCCCAGGTTGTATGTGTGTAAGGGAATGTTAGTAGGAAGGTTCCCACCAGTGTCCCATGCCTCGAGTCAGAGAAACCATAAAAGTAAAAGGTGAAAAATATGCAGGGAGACGCTGCCAAGCTTTCCCTGCCCCAGACTGGTTGCTGCTCCCTTCTTTCTCTTGAATGGACAGAAGGACATTCTATAGCACTGCATGGAAGATCCCATCAGGATTAACCCTCATTCGTCCCCAGCACGTTTCTTTTTGCTTTTATTCCTTCCCAGTTTCACATTTCCCGGTTCCTTGTTTCTGTTCTCTGTCATGTTGCATTTGTATTTCAAACGTCTGCTCTTCCTGCAGCTCTATATCTGTCCTGCGTCTGTGCATCTCACAAGGTTTCTTACAGGATCAGATTGTGTGCATCCTTCCTTTTGCGAGACTTCAGCTCTATTAACATCACAAAGGATCACACTGTAACAGAAAGTAGACAGTGTCTGCATCTCTGAAATTTACTTATTAATTATTAAAACTCATCTTACTTGCCTGAAGCTAATTTATGTAACAGGAATCTGTACATTTCCCTTTACCCAAACTTTCCAATCATCAATGTTATCAGCATTCAAGCATGGTAAAAAAAACCCAACTGTATATGTACTAAAAATACCATTGTTTTCTATGGAATTTTTTCTTTCTATGCCACATGCTGTGAAGTGTAATACGTTGAGCATCACGAGGCATTGCACTACCCATCTCCAAAAAAATATACTCAAATGACACTGCAGACAAACAGTCCTATGGAAGCAAACTGCACAGCTTTGACAAAAGATGTGCTACCGCCCTTCCGTGCAAGCAGCAATGAGGCCCTGAGGAGCAACTTATTACTACTGAAGAATATTGTTTTTAACTCTGCCAACTTAGAAATGTTCTTTGTTAGATTCTTATAAATGAAAGCTAACGGCACCAGGCGGGGAAGTAAGAACTGAAGTCACTGCTGCTTGCCCTTTTCTTTACTAATTTGATTGGAAAGCATTAAAACCTATGATTAAAACAAAACAACAAACAAATAAATATATATATATTCTTGCTTCCATTCATCTGTTCTCTGTGTGTATTTAGAAAAACTTGTTATTTTTAAAACTACTTTTAACAATTGCAGTATCAGAAGCAAGATTTTCTTGTTATACAGTGCCACAGGAATTCGGAACAATTGGTCAACCTATAAAATGAGAGCAAATATCTTTTTTCATTGCTTAATTTTATTACTTGTCATTTTTAGCTTTGTCATTCACCTATTGGTGGCTGTTTAGAGTATTTCCATTTTTTCACTATTATAAACAATGCTTTGAGGAACTTTTTTAATGTAGAAGAAACTTTTTTTATTTTTAAAGCTTTTTTTTTTAACTGTAGTTGATTTACAATGTTGTATTAATTTCTGGTGTACAGTATAGTGATTCAGTTATACATGTATATATACATATTCTTTTTCACTACAGGTCACTACAAGCCACTGAATATAGTTCCCTGTGCTATACAGTAGTACCTTGTTGTTTATTCTGTACATAGTAGTTTGTATATGTCAATCCCAAACTCCCAATTTATCCCTCCCTTCTTCCTCCCCCCACAACCTCTAGTAACCATAAGTTCATTTTTTTATGTCTGTATCTCTTCCTATTTTGTAAATAAGTTCATTTGTGACAGTTTTTTAGATTCTACATGTAAGTGATATCATATGTTATTTGTCTTTCTCTGAGTGACTTCCTTCACTTAGTATGATAATCTCTAGGTCCATCCATGTTGCTGCCAGTGACATTATTTCATTCCTTTTTATGGCCGAGTAGTATTCTATGTGTATGTGTTTGTGTGTGTGTGTGTGTGTATACACACACCACATTTTCATTATCCATTCATCTGTCAATGGACATTTAGGTTGCTTCCATGTGTTTTACTATTGTAAAAAGCGCTGCTATGAATACTGGGGTGCATGTATCTTTTTGAATTAGAGTTTCTCCGACTATATGCCTAGGAGTGGGATTGCTGTAACTTTATTTTTAGTTTTTTAAGGAAACTCCATACCGTTCTCCATAGTGGCTGCACCAATTTGCATTCTTACCAACAGTGTAGGAGGAAGGAATTTTTTAAATAATAAAATTATTATCCTCTTATGCCAAAAGAAATGCTCATGAAAGGAAATATAGAGAAGAAAAATGTATAAAAATACCCAAAATCCACTTGCTTAAAAATAGCTATTTAATGCTTTGAGGCATTCATGTTTATCAGTGTGTACATGTTATCTATATCATTTAGATTACACAAGTCATTACATACATTTATAAAAAATGGATGGCTCTATACATACTTTTTTGAATTTTAAAAAACTTTTTACTTAGAAATTATTTCAAACCTACCAAAAATTGTAAAAATAGTTCAAAACGCACACATATACATATAAATATAAATATCTAAAAGTCTGAATAAAGAATATGTAAATGTATATATATATCCTTTATCCAGATTTTACCTGTTAACATTTTGCTCCACTTATTTATCATTTGTTCTTTCTTTACATTATATCTGTATATCTATAAATCTTTTTATTATATCTGGATTTGCAGTCATAGTTGAAAAGAAGCCAAGTTACAGAGAAATTCACTCATGTTTTCTTCTAAGGACTTGTACAGTTTGTGTTTCCATATAGACCACTGCTTCATTTGGAGTTTGTTCTTGTGTATGTTATATGGAATTCATTTTATTTTTTCCAAATTTATTTTTTCAAACTGTCACAGCAGAATTTAGCTAAATTATTATCTGCCCAGTGGTTTGCAACACCACCTTTACTGGATATTAAATTCTGTATGTATTTGGGTCTATTGCTAGATTTTATATTCCATTCCATTGGTCTGTCTGTTCATTTGCCAGTACCTCTCTTTTGATTATAGAGGCTCTGTAGTAAGTTTTCATTTCTGGTGGTTCTATCCCCAACTCATAGCTTTCTGTGCAGTATTTTCCTAGCTATTTCTTGCATGTTTATATTTCCATATGAACTTTTTAGCAACTTGCTTAGCTCCATAAAAAAACTTGTACTGTATTATTGGGGCTGCATTAAATTTATAAATCAAATTAGGTAGAACTAGCATCTCAATGTTGAGTTATCAGCCAAGAATGAGGTATGTTCTTTCCATTTGTTTAAGTCAACTTTGTGTCTTTTAGGAGTGTTTTATATTTTTTTCTCCAAAAGATTTACCTCATTGATTGTACAGCAATTATAATAAACTAGAGTGACAATAATTTAGTTGAAACTCACATAATTGTGAACAAAAAAAGGCAGATGCACTATCAGTGTTAGGTAGATAAACCTCCATTCTCCCAGTTAGAATCTTTGTTGGGGATCTGATGGCAACTGTGGTTGCCAAGCCTTTTTGGCCCTCCTAAATACTGGGACACAAGTCATTGTGATGCTGGGTAGTACCTATGGGTGGGGTCAAAGTATTATTTTGACTGGATTCAGAAATAACTCTCAATTGGACAATGGGTTGATAAAATCTTGTAGGTGGGTCATTTTGAGCCAATACACAGCCAGTGGTTGTAACTGATCCTGCTGAATGTATTTGTGGGAATAGATATTTTAAGTTCCCAGTGGAACACACACTTTAGAGAGGCAGTATGGGTTTTGAAAGTGGCAATTCCATAGGGCACCTCTTATTTGGATAGAATGTTTAAGTATGAGGTTGGAGTCAGGGGAGGAAGAAAATCAGAAAGGCTGAAACATAACACGATTAGTCCCTTTTCACTCTTCTTTTTTTTCTTTCATGCCTGCCTCTTGGAAACTAGCTACTGGTATTTGCAAGTAGCAAAAAGAGTGGGACTGAGGGGTGGGAGACTTTAATCTGTTGTTTCTCTTACTGCCCAATTACGCTTGCTGGATCTAGAAGGTTACAGATATCAGTAATACTGAGCATGGATATGAGGTGACAGCTACACGGGTAGTCTTGGTATGGTCCACATGCCAGGGAGTGAGAGAGATGTTCTAGAATGGTGCAGTGTATAAATGAAAGAAACTGCTGAGCCATCTAGGGATGGATCTGTCCAGATGGTGTTGATTAGACATGGTGAGGACTGGAAAAGGGTGAAGGGTTTGCTTTAGGGACTCATTACGCCATTCACATTGCTGTGGAAAGAGAACAGCAACTCTGGTAGAGAAAGAACATCTCAGACCCTGGGAGGTCAGCGGTTGGGGAGGCACCACTAAACTCTCCTGCATTAAATGTCTCTGGAAGAATGCACAGGAAGAGGATGCAGGTGGTAAGATGGATTTACTCTTATACCTGTGGAATTTTGAACCACGTATTTTACATATTCTAAAAACTATTAAAACTTTAAAGATAAAAAATTGTACCTAAATCTGGAACTAAAATTTAGAAATTAACCTTCCCAGGCTGTAAAGCAAGGGTGCTACATAGTAAGACCTAAAATATAAAAAACAGTAAGAACAAAAGTTAGATTTTCTTTTAACAGTGACATACTCATTAATTCATTGACTATTCTAGCATGAAAATGTTTCTGGGAATGAATATATACAAGAATAGTGTATCCTGTTAAATCAACTTTATTTTTATTCAATATAACTGATGAAGTCAACAGATAAATATATTTTAATATAACAAAAAGTTATAATTGATAAATTTACCATCTACATTTTAAAATATTTCACAATTACTTTAATATAGTCAAAGACTTAATATTTCAATTTTACCCATTTTTGAAATGTAAAATGCACAATTATAATAATACCCATTCTACATATCTTATAATTTTAAAGTTTTAGCTAAAATGTATGAGTCTCTGCAGGTAAAAGCATGAGTTCTCTTATACCTAAGACAAATAAAATGTATTACTAATAAAATGCCACTGGACTAAACAATGCCATTTCAACTATTTCCTTTTTGGAGAGGAGGATAAAAATAATAGAGAACTAGTAATTTGTATTATATTTTGTAACAAGCACAAGAGTGCTTATTTATAGTAGGTATTAACCACAATAAAGAATTCCTCTCAAGAAAGATCACAACTATGATTTATGATAAGCTGTACAGTCATCAATGACTATAATTTATGTTCAGAGTTTGTAAGATAAGCTTAAGTCTATCAATACCAAGACATAGTTTTAGGGACTTTATATAAGTAAAGGAACCTCTCTTTCAATTGTAAAATTGCTTTCAGCCTGTCCTAAGGAGAGAGGAATAGTGGTGGACAGTAAAGTTTGGCAACAAGTATGTTTTTAGCAGGTGAAAGCCGCATATGCGTTGCTGTAAGATGCATCTTTCATGTGAGGAAAACGTGCTAATTAGATGGATACAGCACTTTTCAGGCACTTGACCTCACTTGGTAGTTAAGTTGGTGTTTAGATATCTATTTAATGGAAAAACATTGAATTATATAGGACTTCAAGCTACAGAACATCTGTGTTCCGTAAGCTAAATCCAATGTTCCCTACTAAAATCAAATAATGCCATATATCCAATTCAGAGGGAAAAAATTTAAGGGATTAAAGTTAACAGATTGAATTTTCTCAATTTTAAGATTTTGCACAATAAAATTTTTTAAGCCTTTGTTGGCTGTTACCTGTCTGAATGTTAGGAGAAAAAAAGGCTTAAAAACTATGAAATATTATGCCTAAATGATACCAGAAGATTTTGAACTATTGATCAGTTCAATATAATATACTGTTTATGGAAATATGCTTACAGTTTGTACATATACTCCTTAAGAGCCATATTTTCTCAAAGTAAATTTGTTCCTAGTTCATATTACAGAACTCAATATGTAAACATTTTAATGTACCAAAGAAAAGCACTATGAACTTTTGTTCTGTTGTCCCTAAATATGTTTGAGAATCACCATATCATTGTCTGGCTCTAAAGCTATCTTTGGGGTCCATGCCAAAGAATGCTTTCAGATATATCATTAAGGATAAGGTTCTAAGATAAGACTACCAAATTCTATTATAAAATGAAAAAAATACGGTAAGAGTATAGATTGTTACCAATGTTCCCATTTTTTCTTGAATATTTAGCATATAGTTTATATGTGTTGATATTAAGGATTTTTTATTTGTATGTATCACTGTATTACAACTTGGGAAAATTTTGCAACATACTTTTAGGCAGTTAGCTTTAAAATAATGAAACTTCAGCTCTTAGCACAAACAGCCCTGAGAACAATGCATTCAAATTACAGCTCAACTAGAAATAATCTAATTGAGAAACTTTAAAGTACAAAAACAAATTCTGGAAAAGTTGTAAAATAAAAAAAAATTACCAACATTTGAGGCACTACCAGACTACAGTACTTTTAAGAGTTGGAAGGACTTTGTAAAAAGAACAAACATACAAAGCTATGTGTGCACGTGCACACACTCACATTGTGCTATAATGAAAAACTGTATCCCCAAACTTTATAGTCTGAACATTTTTTTGCAGCATCTCCTATTAAAGATATCATGCTCTGGCTGCAGGAGACTTTTGGTAATTGTTATAAAGCATTGGTACTGAATTTTGTACCATAAATGGAAATGGATTCAAGAGCTTGGTTAGCAGTAATTTTAAGTGACTGACAGCCCTTGGAAGGGAGCATGAAAGAAATATCATAATTATGTTTATGATGCAAATGCTAAGTCAAAGTAGCAATAATTTGATCTATTTCAGAGGGTATACAACTTCTTAGCAAGTAAGGTATGACAACGTCTCCACAGTAGAGATAAAATATGTTGTTCTAGAAAGAAACAAATATTCCACTTATTACCATAATATTGTATATAAATTTGTGAAATGCCTGCAGACAGGTGTTTTCACTGTATAATCTATCAATGTGACAGTCTACCTTCTATACATGGTAACTTTGATATTTAACATTTGCTACAAAAGGGTACAACAAATACTAGGAATCAACTTTTAACATTTCTGATGTCAAAAAAGAATGAAGTCACTTCTATTCTGTTAAAAAATATATGTTTCCCTGCTTCCTTTTAATACAGTTTATAAAGCTTTACTAAATGAAATATTTTTCGAGAGAAATATGTATTGACTTATGTGAAAATAAACAGTCCCATGTCTTTAAAATCTATTCTTATAATTATATGTCAGAGGAGTATTTATACTTCATTATAGTACTTAAAATGAAATATTTATGCATAAATAGCTTTTGCCATTCAAGGTATGATGACAGAGATGCATTGTTACAATTTAATATAGGCTTATCTCACAACTGAAAATATATTTATGTGAAGTTTGACAAGTTAAGAACAAGGGCATGCTAATCTAGAATTAATACTAAACCAGAACACTAGTATGGTTAACTGGGGTCATCTGAGTGACCAGCAAGCAGCACAGACTGATAACTTTCTAGAGTTCTTGTGGGTAACAGTGCCAATCAGTCGCACGTAAGGTACACATCACAGAGTGCTAAAACCTAAAGCAGTATGTAGCAGATACTGAAATGGAATACTGGAAAGAATTTAGCCTAATTACTAATTGTGCTTCAGATGGGCAAAAGCTAAAATGTTATACTAAAAATGACTGGCTACAACCTCAATATTTTTTGTGCTTTAGAATTCCTCTTGCATTTCCTTAAAGTACCGCTTCTTCTCCAAATGGGTTTGCTGAGGCCAATACAAGATTTAAAAGTATGTGAAAATTAAGTAACTAAAACTTTGGGATCTTCTGTTCTTAATGCTATTTCGAGTCACTGATGAGACCAGTTACAGCATGACACATATTTTCCTCTAGACACTAGGTACAAAGGCCCTTTAGAGGTCAGAGCATGATGGAAGAAGTCTTACAACCAGTCTTAGAGAATGAAGGTATTACTGAAATGTGATTTTGTTCTAAGTTTCACTGCAATATTATGATTGTTATTGAGTCAAAGGTCCTCACAAACCCTGTGACAATGTCTAGAATTCTGGAAATAAGAGATATATGATCCAAAAGACTAAACAGAAATGTAGCAGAATCACCTAAAATTCTTTCTTGAATAATTCAGTTTATAGAATTTTTCTCTAGTTATATTTCACATATGGAACTGAAATAAGTCACATGATAACCAGATAAAATACATATACTTCTTAAGTTAAATAATAATTATCACATAAAGTAACTTTTCTTCCATGATTCACTTTCACTTTGGAAAAAAATAAATTGAACAAATGATCCAAATCAATTTCAAGTAAGAATTTCCAGTTTTTGTCTGATAAATAAATATTTTGATGTTAAGGAAGCCTACTTAAAAATGGTTGGAAAGGAGTGACTCCTGCAAACACTAACATTTATTCAACATAATTGGTAAAAAGCACTGCATTGTATCCTGTAAACCAGGTCACTCCTTTACATACAGAGAGAGAGAACACAAGTTAAAAGCAGAAACACAAATAGAAAGAAACTTTCTATTTTTATGCTGATTACAAAATCCTCAAATAAAACCCTATAGATTAAGCAACTCCCTTTGCCACTGTCCTGTGTCTTCTTTACAATAAGACTTGCTAACAGTCATGTAGCAGTTTAATGCCTCTGTCAAGCACAAGCAAGAACTGAAATCACCATAATACAGGTTAAGTCTGCCAGCAATTTGGCAAAGAAAGACCAAGGTAATACAGGTGGCTGCACATGGCTACTAAGATTTGACACTTTTTGATAATATGATTTTGGTTTAAGGATCTATACTTGCCACACTCAGGCTGAAGCTGTGACAATTCCAATCCATGATATTCTATGATACTAAGTTTGAAATTACTGCAGAGCAATTCAACTTAAATGTGGTACGTCAATACCACTAGATGCTACATTGTTTAATCTAAAACCCTGGTTTACTTATCATTTAACTAAAATTCAGGAATGATCTGCTCAGACAAATCACATCTGCCAAAACTATCTTGTCTGTTTCTTGGGCTTACATACTGAAACCGCAGGAATGTTATAGGAAAGACACCTACAAAATTAAAAAACAAAAGAATTATACACCTTGATTATTTTTTGAAATTACTAGTTGCCTGCAAAACTAACTCAGCACAATTTCAAAACAATTAAAAAAGAAATGAGGTTGCTTATGAAGGCCATAGCTTTGGTGACAACTTAGAACCAAACTTTAGATCTGCAGTTGATCCAGACCTAAACAGTTTGCTGATGCCTGATGTTCCCATTTATTTGCAGGGCTTTATGGCTACAGCATATTCTTCACTCATTGCACACATGACAGATACCTAGAAGGGGAAAATGCAGGCAAAAGTTATTCAGAAGGCATTACATACATAAGAATATACATAAATATACCTAAGATATATTTAATTCATTGTACACTGGATATATTTGTAGATACTTTATACATATTGACTTTGGAAAGAGGTGTTCTAAGACCAAATAACTTACTTTCTTTATAGTTTTCTAAAGCAGAATTTCTCAAATTGTGGTTTTTAAGACTTCCAGGGAACAGGGAACATAAGAGCTATAAATGTTTTAATACTAGAGTAATCACCTTCACTCTTTAGTATTCTCATAGCATCCTTTCTTACCCTTAAGAACAGTTCACGCTGACCTTCAAAACAAGTTTGGGGCTGACACTGTCTATGTAGCAAAAAATGAACTTTGACTCTTTGGTAATGGGTCTCTAAGGGGATACTGGGAAGACTGCCTTCCAGAGATCATTTTCAACATTTCAGCAGTATTTAAAAGCTATATTTCACATAGCTTTTAAAGTTTTTATAGAATGGTTTAAAAAAGCAATATTCCCATAGGTCTTTACCTGTACATCTTCACCTGCATTATATTTTCCTTCTATTTCTTTGCCTAGTTCACCTTCTGGCAGCTTAAGATCCTCACGAACTTCACCAGTTTCTGTCAGCAGGGAAAGGTAACCATCCTGAATGCATATCAGCTATTGAAAGAAATTATAGCATTTGAATCAATTAGGTTATATCTACTCCTTTGTAATATTTACATAGTTATGTGGCAATCCACATTAATTTGTACAAGAACATAGTAATACATTAAGAAATTTTTGGTGCTTGAGAATGGTAAACATACAAAAGCATGAAATAGGTACAGACAAAAAGTGTAAGTTCATTCCTCCCTGTACTCTCCCTTCCCCCAAATCTCTGCATTATTAAACTGTTTAGGCTTTAAAAAAGTAATTTATTTATTAAAATTTTTTGAATCAGTCTTTTTTGTTGTTGTTGTTGTTGGGGGGAGGTAACTAGGTTTTTATTTAATTTATTTATTTTTAATGGAGATACTGGGGATTGAACCCAGGACCTCGTGCATGCTAAGCACACACTCTACCACTGAGCTGTACCCTCCCCCCTAGTTTAGGCTTTTTTATTGTGTATCCTGAAGCATTTATATTTATGGACACAATATAAATACAGTTGCTTAAAAAAATGAGATATTGTATTTTTCAGCAAGTTGTTTTCACTTAGTGTGTTTTAGAAATCTTTCCATATTGGAAAATGTGGCCCAACCTTAGTCTCTTTAATCTCTTCACAACTGCATAGATATACTGCAACTGAGTTAACCATTTTCGCACTAATGGGCATAAAAGTTATTTTCAGTTTTTCACAATTACAAAAACCTGTGTTTTATAATTTGATTATGAAACAAGCTGAAGTGGAAAATTTTAGGTCTCCAGCTCACTGCTAACAACATTAGATTTTTTTTAAAAGACAAACACTAGCTTATTGATGTCATTAATGAAACAAAGTCATCACATAGTTTTGATATCATTAAATTTTTTTCATTACAGGTATAAGCAAATAGGCAGGCCAAATCCATTTATTCTAAAAGCATGTATGCCACCAGTGTGCCTAGAATTCTAATGGGTTTTATAAAAAGCAATCACCCAGAATACCAAACATCTAGTAAAAAATGTATAAACATTATACATCTTATGAAAATAAATTGCAATAAGATAAAATTTAAAATTTCAGAAATAAAACTAAGCTATAGAAAAATAAAATTAAATAATAAAAATGAAGTATTTCATCTTACCTAAATTATTAAAAAAAGTTCAGATATAGAGAAAAGTTGCACAAATAATGCAATGAAATCCCTTATCTTTTACCTAGATTTACACTTCGTTAACATTTAACCACATGTGCACTTTTTCTCTCTCTGTATATATGGAATATATAAATTGTATACCGTACATATTCTTATTCTTTTCTTATTTTTACTGAATCATTTGAGAGTAAGTTTCAACCATTATGACTCTTTAGCAATAATACCTCAGTGTGTTTTTCCAAGAACAAGGACAGACTCTTATATAACCACGGTTTATTTTTCAAAATCAGGAAATTCAATATTGTGAGCATATTATTCAACATATAGTCCGTATTCAAATTTGCCAATTGTCCCAATATTGTATTTAATAGCAACTTTTCCCTCTCAACTCCAGGATCATGACTTGTATTTATTTGGCTGTCATGTCAGTTTAGTCTCTTTTAATTTGAAACAGTTCCTGATCCTTTGTCTTTCATGACATTGACATTTTTTGACGAGCACAGGCTCACTGTATTATAGAAAGTTCCTCAGTTTGAGTTTATCTGTTTCTTAATGATTCAGGTAATGCATTTTTGGAAGGATTACTACATAAATGATGTGTCCTCAGAGTATCACACCAGGAGGCCAAATGATGTCAGTTTGTCCCATTACTGGTGATATTAGCTGTGCTCACTTGGCTAAGATAGTTATCTGCCAGCTTTTTCTACTCTCATGGTACCATTTTCCCTTTTATAATTTTCAATCTTGAAAAAAAAAAAAAAGCTAATGGTTGCTGAGTTCCAAGCATATTTCTGGGCAACTTTTTCTATTTCCCCTCAAAGCCCTCTCTGATTCTATAGAGTTAGAAGGAGAGGATGGTAAGAAGACAATTATATGTCAATTCTAAATATTCCTTCTGATCCTTCACCTTTAAACAAATCTACTCAATTGATAACTTTGAGGTGTTTATGACTTTTTTTTTTTTTGGTAGTGAGAACAATCATTTTGTTAATAGCAAGCAAGGAAACAGGAGAGGGCAGGGTCAGAAAACTTGTAATATAGGAGTCTGGCAAGCAGTGGTGTACCAACCTGCTGAATGACATATGAAGTTATACCATACCCCCAAATACCAGTATCAGAATGTGGTATCTATTATATCCTACTAAAAGAATCCAGTGTACGGTGCTATTTCTCTCCATAGGGCTCCTTGGAAAAACACATACTTCCAGGTCCAGGATAAGTATACAAGATGAGAATGCATGGTGCTATCAAAGACCACTAGGTCTGTATCAAAGGAACTCAAAGAGCTAACCAGAAAAAGGTCCCTCTTGCCAAAGATGGAACAATTTGGGAATTGATAAGGATAATAACTACAATGGATTGAAACACAAATGTGTTTAAATGCTTCTATTCAAAGTGGAAAAAAAAATTTCATTGGTCATCTTCAGTAGATGCAAGAGAAACAACTAATTCTGAATACTAATTAAAGGGGGAACTCATGCATTTATATTGGCTTTCCTATTATATACTGGACCACAAAGTAAACAAAAAAATTGATGAACTAAAGTTTATAGAAGTGTTCTGGCTTTTTTTTTTTAAAGAATAAAATTATTATTTTGTCTCTCCTAATAAATTCATGGATTGAGGCAATGATTACCTATGTAATAACATCACACACAAAAAATCAGACTTAACTACCTTGATGGTTGCACAGAACATCACCTATGGAATTGTTCTTTGAAGAAAAAGGAGGAAGAAAATAGAAATCTAAAATGGATCTGATCAAGACTCTACATCTAATTTTCAATTATCCAGGAAATATATGGGACAAAGGAACATGTTAAACAAGGAAATGCAATTAGCAGAATACAGACTGTGGGGAAGTCTACAGATCAAATGATCTAGTTTCTTCATCAAAAAATGAGAGAGAGAGAGAAGGGAGGAAGGAAAGAGAGAAGAGAGGGACCTCAGGGCATGTAGGAGAGAGGAGAACCTATAAAACAGATTTAAGAGATACCTCAACCAATTTCAACATGTGGACCTTATTTAGGACCTGATTTAGACATACTATAAGACAAAAAAGTAACTATCACATCCAAAAAAGTAAAAAAACAAAGACAATTAGGAAAATGCAGATATTGACTGGATATTTGACAATATTAAGGAATTATTAATTGTAAGGGTGCCACAGTGTGCTTTGATTTTGTTTTTTACAGTCCTTATCTTTAAAAAATGCATAATAGAATATTTACAGATGAAATGATAAATGATATAATATGTGGGATTAGCTTCAAAATAATCAGGTAGAGTGTACAGGAAATAAAGCAGGTGGTGGGATACAGATGAAACAAGATTGACTATGTAATGATAATTGTTGAAGCTGGCTGATGGGTACATGAAGTTCATCATATTTTGAAAATGTCCACAATAAAAAGTAAAAAAAAAAAATGTATATCAGAATTCTAGAAAGAGCAGTGTAGCCACTAAATTGCTGGAGACACAGGGAACTGAGGAAGAAAAGCATGAACTGAAAGGAAAGATGGAGAAGAGCTAGTAACTGCAGATTCTGTCCATGATGTGGTCAGAATAAGCACGAACACTGAAAAAAGGAGAATTATGGAGAACATTTTTGCCTGTATTTGTATTATTGATATACAACAGCAGGAGGCTGGAGATGGCATAGCATCACTGCAGGTGCCTTCTTAGCCCTAATTTCTGAATTTAATTTTATTTTATTTCTCAATCTATTCCAAAACAGATAGACTTTTAGGTAAGACCTCCTCCCTTCTCCTTCTCTGTTTCCTCTCCCCCTAGCACTCTCAAGCTACTTCCTTAGAGCTGCTGGTCCCTGGGAGAGACTGAATGCTTGATCATTGTTACCATACAACTCAAGCAAATAACACTATCATCAGCTGGAGTGTTATCTGACCCACCAAGCCATGAAGGTGAGTATGCACGGCAGCACTCCATCATCAAGCTGGAATAGCATACAGGAGGTCAACCTAAGCAGATCCGAAAGGCATAAACAAGTTGTATGAGAAGTAGCTCAGACTCATAAAGGACCTTCTTCTGCAGTATTAACAGCTTCTCCCTCAGCTCATACCAGTGGCTTTCTGGGGAGTTGCCTATGACCAGATGACTGAAAAAGAAAAAAACTAGGATTGGTCTCTAGGTGGTTATGAATGGTCTGATGAAACTATTCAGAGGTGACCCTGAAAGATAGTGGGGGTGAGAAGAACTTCATATACTGGATTTGAAAGAAGAGAGAACCAGAGGTTTGGATTTACACTGATTGTGGGCAATGGCTATGAGTCTGGATGGAAGGTCAACAACACTGAAAGAACAAGATAGGAAAATTGCTGACAGTAAGGTCTGGGGAAGTGGTATGTGGAGGGATCTCTCCAGAAAGTTAGAGAATGTGTTCATATGAATGCTTACCAAAGGGACGCACTACAGAGGAGGTGGACAATTAGGTGGACAAGATGATTCTGTCTGTGAATGTCATTTAACTTCTTTTTGTAGTCATCCCAGTCCTTGCTCAACTGGCTCATGGAACTCCTGGCCATGGTGGCAGGGCTCAATGACACAGGTTTTTTCTCACCAAGGCTGATCTGACTACAGCCATTACTGAGTACCTCACAGTACAGAGTCCTTGATATGGCACCATTCCCCAGAGGGAACAGCCAGCTGCCTGGTAATACTGTACTCCTTCCATGACGGAAGAGGTGGCAGTTTGTGCTCACTGCAATAGATCTTTACTCTGCATGTAAATTTGCCTTCGATGCCTGCAGTGCTTCTGCTAAAATCTCATCTGCAGATTTATAGAATGTCGCATTCCCGTCAGTACCTCACATAGTATCATCTCTGGCTAAAAAATTCATTTGACAGGCAAAATAAAAAGATAACAGGACAACACTCAGAGAATTCACTGGTCTATTGTACTCCATCATTC
Source organism: Camelus ferus (assembly GCF_009834535.1). Taxonomy (NCBI): domain Eukaryota; kingdom Metazoa; phylum Chordata; class Mammalia; order Artiodactyla; family Camelidae; genus Camelus; species Camelus ferus. The sequence goes on along the minus strand of NC_045696.1, from coordinate 81,512,477 downwards.
TAAAACAGCTTGCCTGTGTGGACTGGCCTAAAGAAGACTCATCTTTGCCACCTGCTGGATGATATTATATGGACCTGGGTGCTGTTTCACAGGTTACAATACATTCCAAAAATGGTACTATTTCTCCCATAGGTAGAATACACGGGTCTAGGAACCAAAGGTAGGAGGCTTTTCTCCCTATTACTCTTAATGATACTGTAGCAAGTATTTGTTTCTTGTCCCTGCTATGCTGGGATCTGCTGATTTAGAGGTTTTCTATTCCTAAAGAAAGACTGCTTCTATCAGGGAACACAAAGATTCCACAGAACAGGTAAAAATTATAAAAAGACTTTAGGCACAAATAATTCAGAGCATCATTAATTTCTTTGTTGTTCTATTTTAAGTTGCAACAACAAAATTCAACTCCATATCTGAAAGGCATATCACTTATTTGAAGAATATACTAGGATTTAATACTCATAGTTCTGGCAATTCACCAAAGATCCACGATATATACTTAAACATGTCTTGTACTGGTAGGATTTCCTTCTGAAAAAATGGTCTTTAAATGACAGATAGAACTTTGTAAATACAGAAAAGGCATTTAACTTGGGTTGTGGTGCACATGAACACAGAACTTTCTAAGGAAATATGATTCAAGTGAGTACCAGAGTTTGAACAAGCATGTCTATATTTAAGAGTCTGGGGATTCCCAAAGGTGTTTGGGTGCATTTGTATTTTACATGATCACTGAGCCTCAGACAACAATCACTACTTTTGGGAGAAATGATGGAAATGAGCAATTCTAATCCAATATCTTGGGGTGGAATTCAGGAGACAATTTTCTTTCATTCTGAACTCATTTTAAAACACATAAAGTTAAAACTGTAAATATTAATATGTTTCTTCCCCTAAACAAAGACTTACTTTTTAATTATTATAATGAACATATATATATGTGTGTACAAATACAAAGGACTACATGTAGCCAAATAATAAGTAGGAATTTAATCAAGCCACTTGGATAGGTGAGTGAAGACCACCATAGCACAATAAATATAACCAGAAAGGTTCATAGAACTAATTTTTTAAATGAACAGAAATAAGTATTCTATGGTGACTTGATAATAAAGGGATGTGATCACTGAGTACCTACTATGCAAATCCTGTTCTAAGAATTGACTAATTAAACCTCACAATGATTCCATGATAAGTTTATCATTCTTATCCCTATTTTATAAATAAAGGCAGGTGAGAGGTTAACTGACTTGCCAGCAGAAGTCACGCAATTAGTAAGTGCCAAAGCAAGGATGTGGGCCCAGGCTGTCCTGCTTGAGTCACTGTCTTATCCACTCTGCAACACAGACTACACACCAAGGCTGGGACTAGGGTGAGGCAAGTGAGGACTCATTTTGGGTGCAAAACTTAAGATGGCACGTGCACGTGCGCACCCCCCCCCCCAAAGTGATCAAGTTTTAAAATTAGAATTAATGCAAAAATTCTATGGTGAACAAAGTATCAACATTTTAAATAAAGACAGGATCAGAATTACTGATTTTTCCTTTTGACTTAGGCCTCCGTGTGGCTTGCCATTGTTACTGGTCCTGTCTTTATTTAAAATTTTGTGCTTGAGGCAAGGGCTTCACTCATGTCATCCCCCTCACCCTAGCCTAGGCTCTGCTATATCCCAAAACAAAACCAAAACCAAATTTATTTTTTATGTTAAATCTTGAGCTCCAATCAATGATAGGCTAATTTGATCATAGTAGTTATCTGAACTACTGATACCATCTTTCTGAAATAGTCAAAGGCAAAAGCATTGTATATTGAATGAATATTAATGAACAGTGAATATTCAAAGCATTCACATGTTAGTATGAAAACAGAAATCCACTTTTGGCAAGGAGAAATTCTATACTTAGCCTTAGTTGGCTGCACTATCTTTATCTCATCGAATAATCATGTATGCCTTTAACAAATGTTTATTGAGCACCCACTGTATGCCATGTCTAAATTGGGTGCTCTAAGAATAATGGAATGATTAAGTGGAATTTTCATACTGGAAAAGGGGAAGCAGGAAAGAACTACTTTGTGGTACATATCTGCTTATGAGGTAATTATAGGGTAGATTTTTTCACTTAATCCTCATATTATCCCTGCTTTGTAGATGAGAAGACTGAGGCTCAGAGAGGTTGAATAATTTGCCCAAGGTCACCCAGCTAGAAAGTGGCAGAACTAGATCCAAACCCAGATCTGCCTTACTTAAAAAAAAAGCAAACAACCCACCTCCAAAACCTTGCTATTATTATACTAAGACAATTCACATTTCTACAAAGACTCCAAAGCAACCTAAAAATGTTTATGATAAGTAGGAAAATGAAAATATAAAACTGCTTACTAGATTAAAACTGTGTAAAATATGTTTACATGTGGACAAAAAGTAAAAGGAAATCATTGGATAATTGCAGTTAATGGTAACATTTTTAAAGAATTATACAACACAATATAAAGTATAGAAAGTAATCAATTTAAATTGGGTAAAACAAATCCAGGAATCACATTTGCATTTTTCACTATGCAAAATGAATAGAAAAGAGTTCTATAGACAGTATGCTTGATAAAGAAATTGAAGACTTTCAAGAAGACTTTAGTTAGGATTAATCTGAGCTCCCACATCCTATGAGGTCAATGGTTTGGTTGCCATCAGCACTCCAAACAACAAAATGCTATCATTAAACATGACTTATCCAACTGTGTAACTGGAACTAAAACTTGCAGTTTATACCTATAATTTAACAAAAGGTCACAGCATGGTCACTGAATATAAATAAAACAATTACAAAGTTTTTTTATTTTCTTTACCATACTCAGTGACCATATACTTTATCCTTTGTATTTATGGCTTTCAACTTATTCTATTTAAGAATACCAAATTCTGACACACATTAATATACAAAAACTTGCTGGTGGAACATGAAGTCCAATAAGTTCTTAAAAGTCTTAAGTCTGGTAAGGGAAAAGAAATACCTGGGAAGGAGTTATCTAAACTTGAAATAATCTACAACAAAGGGAATAATAATTTAACTAAACATTAAACTCACAATATGGAGTCACTTGTTCTGAGAAATAATAAGTGTTCAAATTTTTATAAATGCAAGAATGTTAAAAGTGGCAAACTAGCAATCATCCTAGATAAGGCACAAGTGTTAAATATCAATATCACTATTTCTCCAATTTCTAAGCTAAGTGGTAGCTAATAGTTAGAAAAACCTAGAAAACTACTTGTGGGTGTTATTAAATTACAATAGAGAGCAGAGGGTATTTGCACCTTTAAGAAACAAGGAGAAATTAGTACTTACTTGATAATCATTTCTCTTAATATTTGGAACATCCATGTTGTGAGTAGAAGGGCAAATATCTTCATACTTTTTGCCCGTGAAAATATCAATGCCAACAAGGTGAACCTAACAGAGAGGAGAGAACAGGAAACCTGTTTAATCTTTGCCAAGGTATCACTCATTACATACACAAGAGCACAATACCAACGCTGATTATGGCAGATTCTTTCTGCTTCCAAGGTCATCTAATTTTACTTTCTTAAAAAAAAAATGTACTGGTCATACAATTGAGAAGCAGTGAACAACTAAACAGTATCGTGACATATCAAGCAAGACCCAATAGCAATATACAGTTCAATTCAATCGTAAAGTGCTTAAGAAAAATGAAATTAGGTTTCTTAGAATGATGTTAGAACAAGTTTTCTCATTTGTAAAATGAATAGATTGCCTAAATCACTAGGATTCAGGAAAGTTTCAGTTCCTAGTAAATGAAACATAAGGGCCCAGGAGGGAAATGCTACCTTTCAGTATTCAAACAGCTGATCACCCAGTAATTATGGGATGAAAAAATTGTGTTATTATATACAGTTGTAAGTACAGAAACCTCATGTTCTGTAACGGAATGCAAAGGATCAAAATCCCAATGCCAAGACAGTCCTGGAAGGGCATTTACCTTGGCATGACCGTGCTTTCCAGTTTTCGAAGTTGACATATCCACTATTTTGCATGGTCGTCCTTTGAGCACCACGAAGCCGTTTTTGCGCAGGGCCGAACACTGCATAGGGTAAGTGCTGGAAGCCCCAGCATCTCCAGTAGTAAAATCAATTTCATCCGCCATGGTAGGCTGGGGGAGATGGTTGCTTTTCTGAAGGAACTATGCAAAAAGTTTGCTTGCTTTTTAACAACTGGCATGCAGGCAGGCAAACGCCTCATTTCGGATAGGTTACGAGCCAAGCATCATGGATCTATTATTTTTGCATTTATAGAACACCCACCTATAATAATGGGGACTTTCTAACTCTGGCCTCTACAAACTTTTCCATCCACTAGTCGGGAGGTGGGAGGGAAGTCGCAGAAGAGCTCGCTGGGGGTGGGGGATACCCGCCCAAGGCGTTCACCTGCGCTGAGGGCTGGAAATCCCGGCCCCCACCGTCCCATCGCAGGAGAAGCCAAAGACCTTTCCGCACCGCGCCGCCCGCCCTCCGCGCCGCCCGGATCCCCACGGCGGGGGGCCCAGCCCAGCCCAGGCCGCACGTCCCCGCGAAGGATGAGAATAACAGGACCTGGCTAGCAGCACCCGGCCCTTTGGCAGCCGGCGCGCACTCCTTCCCCCAGCCGGCCGCGCCGTCACCCCGACCTCTCAGACGCCCCCTGTCCTGCCCGCATGCCCGGCCCGGCGCCGCACGGGCCTGAGCCCTGGCGGGTCCAGCGCTCGCCTCGGTCCCTCATCCATCCTTCCTTCCATTCTCGGTCAGAGCTCGGCTCCGGCTGCCTTCCCCGGCCCTGCCTTGCTCCGGTCCCAACCCCACCAGCTTTTCTCTATGCCTTCACCTTTCAGCAGGGAAAGAGTGCCTTTCGCTTGCGCACCCGCGCCGGTCCCCTACAGCTGCGGCGGCGGCAGCGGTGGCGGCCGCGGCAGTTCCGAGAGACGGGGCGGGGCCGCCACACTTTCCACACCCCGGCCTCCCCGCCCTTTCCCACCCCCACCCCAGTCCCACTTCCGGGATAGGTCCCGGCGCGTCATAGGAACCGCCCTCCCGCGCTACCATTGGCTATAAGGTTCTCGAGGCCCCGCCCAGTCACGTGAAGAGTGCCCTGGCAACCCCACGTGCTGCGGATTAGTGCACTTCCGGCATGAAGAGCACTTTCTGGAGTCCGGTTGCTGAGGGCAAACTCACTGGCGAGGAAACTTGCTTCCTCAAACTTTCAGGTTCGTTCCTTGCGTTTGGGTCCCAGTCGAAGGTAACGGGAAGCAAGCCGCTCACTGGTTGGCCCTTGCCCTCAGGTGCGTGGTGGTTGTCACGTGACAGCTGTCAGAACTCGCGAGGCGCTCGAATTCAACGGATGTCCCTCGTGGCTGTGGAGGGAACTTTGGGTTCCAACTTCTGTCCCAACATGCAGCCCTACTTGGCGTTCAACACCACGCTTGTTCCTCGAGGAAAAGCCTGAGTGAAGTATTTTATTACCCGGCTCCCGCTGCTGGCTCCGCAGGGGACCCTAGGTACTCATAAGATTCTGGCAGCGACTGCCACTGGTGGCCCGGCCGGATCAGCAGAGCACTTTGGGGTGGGAACTCCGGAGACATCCACGAACTAAAAAGCAACTGTGAAATTACCTAATTCACTCCTCACACCAGAAGCTGTTATGGCATGGTGGAGGCGAGTGGTGCCTAACTCCTACTGCATCGTCCAGCAAAAAGATGTTCTGCCAAACTCAGCTCTTCCTTCCTTCTGGCTTTGGCATTCCTTCCAGTTTGAGGTATGTCCGTACCTCATTAAATGAGCAGTTGGGTTGTCTTGGAATCAACCTCGAGCCAATAGCGCCTTGAATAGGATTAGGACCAAGGTTCTTAAAAAGAGTTGCTTTCCCCTTTTCTCACTGGCTTCACAGCCCACCACATTCTCCTACTTAGAGGGGTGACCTTTACACCCCAGTTTATGTGGCCCTGAGATTTTGTATCACTATTTCATGAAAAATCCCATTTCTCACATTCCTATGTGGCACTATGGTTTATTTTTTTACACAGACATTTCACACATGTTGTCCAGTCTAACCTTTACAATAAGCAAGCGAACTCCCATAACCTGAGCTCAGCTGCTAATATGTGAAAGAGCCAGATCAGAGCTCTGGTTCATGAATCCACTCTGCATTTTCCTTATGCCACCTAACCTTTACCTGTCGTTTATTGTTAGAATAAGCACCAATATTTAAAAAGTATGTAAGCAGTTAGTACATTAAATGTTTTATGTGCATTATTCCTTTAATCTTGACTGTTACTTCTTCTTTAACCTCAAATTTGTTATGATTTATGCAAACTGAAATTTGCCCTTTTTAATTATATGAGTTTTGAAAAACATAGGACGTTATATAACTACCACTATGATCCTATAATCAAGGTATAGGATATTTCCCTTATTTCAAAAGTTTGTGCCTCTTTCTGGTCACTTCTCTCCCCTACACCCAGCCCTTGGCAACCTTTAGAAACTATCTGTTCACATTTTTAGTTGTGGAAAAAGGCAGAGAAATGTTAAGCAATTTGCCCCAAATTACATAGCTAGCAAGTCAGAGAGCCAGGACTGAACTCTAAGACAGTTTGGCTCCACAGTCATTATCACCATATACTACTATATGTTACCTGTATACCACCATATACTGCATTCTCACAAGATTTGGACTGGAATCAAATGATCTAGCTCATTCATTCAACAAATCTCGTAAAGTTGCTGGAACACTGAATTAGCAAATACTGAACCATTGCTCCTAGGGGAAATAGAGAGTTATGTTCCTGTGAGCCTCTGGTCACAACATTTTAATCAGCTAACCAACATATTGCTTTATGTGTATTTCTGTTTGAAGACATCTTATTTAATATATATTGATTAATTAGCATTTAACTCACAGCCAACAGCAGCATAATTTATGCTCAAAGGATGCTTTTGTAAAACATATATGTTCCCTATAAGGCACATCACAGCCTTCCTGAACTTAGAAATACTAGATGGCACTTTAGTACTGTGCTTGGCGACCATTTTAAACAGCAAAATCACTGACACAAAAATGACAAAAGTCACAAAAATGTGAAAAAGTGGCACAAATAGACTGTGAAAAGAACACTTGTTTACAGTTTGATAGTTGAAACAAGAAGGTAGAGCATTGCTTTGTTTGACCTCTGCTAGGAAAATATGTATCGGATGACTCAAATCTGCTGTTCCGTTAATGTCCACAAATGACCGTGAAAGCACAGCAAGTATTGATTTTGGGGTTACAAGTAAATTTTAGTGACTAGGCATATTCACAAATATGGCATCCATGAATAATGAGGACTGACTGTTTTTATTTTAGTGCCCTCAGCAGTGAGATTACCATGTTGACCAATATAGCCCCTTGTTCTTTAGGTGCTTGCAGTCCAGTGCAAGATATAATGAAGCAATTTTAACAGGTACAATAAATGCTGCTAAAGAATTTACTACGGGGTGCTGGAAAAAGGGGCTTGGTCCTCCTCATCTAGTCTAGGTATTGTCCAGTTGAAATATAATGCAAGTCACATGTAATTTTGAGTTTTATTGTATCCACATAAAAAAGTAAGGATGAAATTAATTTCAATTATATATTTTATTTAACCCAATACATCCAATATGTTATTTCACTTGTAACCAATATAAAATTATTAATAAGATAATTTTTCATTTTTTATACTAAGCCTTCAGAATCTGGTGTAGCATACATCTCAGTCCAGACTAGCCACATTCAAGTGTTCAGTAGCTATGTATGACTGGTGGCTATCATATTGGACATCACAGGTCTAGGAGATTTTAACACTACTTATCTGGGGACGATATCTTAATTTGAGATCTGAAAAATGAGTAAAAGTTAGCAATGATGAGGTATTTGGAAAAGGCATTTTAAGCAAAGGGATTAGGAGTACAAGGGCCTATAGCTCACAGAATTGTGGCATCATCCTGGACTGCATATGGTTTAGTGTCAGTGGTGTGTATTCTAAAAAGAGATGGGTGAATATGGATTTTCTCCCAAGGGCAATAGAGAAACATCGAAACAGTACACATAAAAAATGACAAGACAGTATTTTTTAATTAGAAAGTCCTTTCTGGTTGTGATAAGAATTAATTTTTTTAGGGTGATAAAATGTTGGAAAAACAAAACCAATAGTAAGGAATATTTATGTTGGTGAACAAAGGTGGTGACTATGAGAATACAGAGAAGACAGATTCAGGAAAATTATAAGGGATAATGCAAAGAATGTCATAATTAATTGAATGTTGAGGGTCAAAATGTGAAGGGAGACACAGGAAGTAAAGAGGAAAGAGTCAAGTTAAAAACTGTGAAGATTTGTTGGCACCATTTGTTGTGATAGAAAATATAAGAGAAAAAATAAATTTCCAGGGAAAGTTGAGTTCATTTTTGGGTAGATCAAGTTTAAGTTTCCCGTGGGAGAGAGTTATATTTTAGAGATAAACATTTATGAATCATCAGTATATAGATGTTGATTAAAGCTAAAGCAAGAGACTTACTTCAGTTTTAGGGACACACACAGACTGAAAGTGAAGGAGTGGAAAAGATATTCCATGCAAATAGAAACCAAAAGAAATCTGGGGTAGCTATACTTATATCAGACAAAATAGACTTTAAGACAAAGACTGTAATAAGAGACAAAGAAGGTCATATAATGATATAGGGGTCAATCCAGAAAGATGATTAAAATTTATAAATATTTATGCACCCAACATAGGAGCACCTAAATTTTTAAAGCAAATATTAACAGACCAAAAGGGAGAACTAGATAACAATACATTAATAGTAGGGGACTTCGATATCCCACTTTCACAATGGATAGATCATCCAGACAGAAAATAATTAAGGAAACATTGGATTAAAACTACCTGTTTGACTAGATGGACAATATTTACAAAACATTCCACCTGATAGTAGCAGAAAACACATTCTTATCAAGCACACATGAATAATTAAATGCTAACAAATTGGGCAACCTAGAAGAAATGGATAAATTATTGGATTCATACAACCTACCAAGACTGAATCATGAAAAATAGAAAATCTGAAGAGATCAATTAAATAAGGAGATTAAACAAATAATCAAAACCTCCTAACAAAGAAAAGTCCAGGACCAGATGGCTCCACTAGTGAATTATACCAACATTTAAAGAATAATTAACACTAATCCTTTATAAACTTTCCCAACAAGTTGAAGAGGAGGGATCACTTCTAGACTAATTTTATGAGGTCAGCATTACTCTGATAACAAGACCAGACTAGGACTCTATAAGAAAAGAAAATAACAGGTTAATAACCCTAGGAAACGTAGTGCAAAAATCCTCCACAAAAATATTAGCAAACTTAAATCAGTACATTAAAAGGATCTATTCCATGGATGCAAGGATGGTTCAACATATGTAAATCAATCTATGTGATACACCACATTAACAAAATGAAGGATACAAATTATATGATTATCTCAATAAATGCAGAAAAAGCATTTGACAAAATTCAACATCCAGCAATTCTACACTTAGTTATATACCCAAGAGAATTGAAAACATACATCCCCCCAAAAACAACTTGTACACCAATGTTCATAACAGCATTATTCATTATAGAAAAAAAACTGTTTAATTTATCCGTTCATCATCTAACTGATGAACAGATAAATGAAATGTGCTATTCCATATAATGGAATATTCAGGAATAAAAAGGATTAAAGTACTTATAAATAGTACAATATGGACAGACCTTGAAATTATGCTACATGAAAAAAAGCCAGTCGCAAATGGCTGCATGTTGACTGATTCCATTTATGTGAAGTGTCTAGAATAGGCAAATCCATAGAAACAGACAGTAGATTCGTGGTTGACAGGGCATAGGTGTTGGGCAGAATAAGAAATGACTGCTAATTGGTACAGGGCTTCATTTAGGGTGATGAAAATGTACTGAAAATAGATAATGTGATGGTTGCACAACTCTGAATATATTAAAAATCAATGAATTGTACATTTTAAAGGGGGAAATATATGGTACATGAATTACAACTCAATAAAGTTGTTACTTAAGAAAAGATAAAAAATAAGGATCAATACTCATCCACTCAGCATAAATAATTTTGCCATACCATAGTGAGTCCTTTTGCCAGCCTATTCCTTTTATGTGTTTTACATGAAAACCTCCATTTGTTGTCATGAGTTTCCTGAATATTAATAAAAAATAGAAAAAATCAATATATTTCACTATATTAACAGAAAAATATTGAAAAACATATGATCATCTCAATAGATACAGGAAAAAGCATTTGACAAAATTCAATACCCATTCCTAAGAAAAACATTCAGCAAACTAAGAATACAAAGGAACTTCTTCAACCCAATAAAGGACACCTGTGGGGGAACAAAAAACAACTAACATCATACTCAACAGTGAAAGACTGATTGTATTCTCTCTGTATTTCTTTTCTATTGTGCCATAACAAATTGCCACAAATTTAGTGTCCTAAAATAATGCCCATTTTAAAATCACACCGTTCTGTACATCAGAAGTCCATGCACAGTGTGGCTCAGTCTGTTCTCTGCTCTGGATTTTAGCAGGCCAAACTCAAGGTTTTAGCAGGGCTGTGTTTTTTTTCTGGAGATTCTAAGGATGAATCTACTTTCAAGTTCATTCAGATTATTGGCACAATTCAGCTCCAGGCAGTTTTATTGTTAGAGTCCCTATTTCCTTGATGGCTGTTAGATGGAGATTGTTCTTAGCTTATATAAGTCACTTGTGTTTCTTGGCTCATGGACCCTTTCCTCCTTCAAAACCAGCACAATGGCAGGTCAAGTACTTCTTATGCTTTGAATCTCTCTGATCACCCATTCTTCGTCATCTTTCCTCTCCTCCTTCTCCTTTTACCATCTCTCCAACTGACTTTTCTGCTTTCTTCTTCTACTTTTAAGGGCTTAAGTAATTATACTGGGCCCCACAGGGTAATCTTCCTAATTTAAGGTAAAGCTGATTAGTAACCTTAATTCCATCTTCAGAGTCTCTACACAGCAGTACCTAGATTAGTGCAGGCATACCTTAGAGATATTTTGGGTTTGGTCCCAGACCACTGCAACTAAGTGAATATCACAATTAACTGAGTCACACAATTAGTTGTTGTTGTTTCCCAGTGCATGTAAAAGTTATGTTTACACTATACTGTAGTCTAATAAGTGTGCAACAGCATCATGTCTTTAAAAGTGTATGTACGTTAATTTAAAAATACTTTATTGCTAAAAAGTCCAACAATAATCTGAACCTTCCGCAAGTCATAGTATTAACATCAAAGATCACTGATCACACATCACCTCAACAAACTTAATAATTATGAAAAGATTTGAAATATTGCAAGAATTGCCAAAATATGACACAGAGATACAAAGTGAGCAAACGCTGTTGGAAAAATGGCACCAATAGACTTGCTTGACTCAATGTTGCCACAAACCTTCAATGTGTAAAAGTGCAATATCTACAAAGCGTGACAAAGTGAAGCACAATAAAACAAGGTATACTTGTATTTGATTGAATAATGAGAGGATGGGAATTTGAGAGGACATTTTTAGAATTCTGCCTATCGTATCTTCTAAGAACAGGAACAAGACCAGGATACCCACTGTAATCACTTCTATTCAACATCGTATTGGAGATCCTACCCATTGCAATGAGATAAGAAAAAGAAAAAGTATACAGATCAGAAGTTACTTTATTCACGATGTAATTATCATCTAGTTGAAAATTCCATAGAATCTATAAAAGGGGAACTAGAATTAACAAGTGAGACTACTAGAATTAGTAAGTGAGGATAAAGGCCAATAGGAAAATCAATTATATTTCTATGTTAGTGACAATTAGAAATTAAACATATTTTTTAAAGGAACCATTTATAATAGCATCAAAATTAAATACAGGGATAAATCCTCACTGTGCATAGTGATTATCTTCCAAAGAGTACAATACAGGAAGAGGGAAAAACAGTGACTTTACAGTGGAGAAACCTATCAACACTACTTCAGCCAGGTGATCAAGGTCAAAATCAGCAGTAATAAAGAAATATTGATAATATGTACCTTTAATATGAAGAAAACATCAATTCACCTCTGTAGTCTTCATCCCTAAACCTATATCCCCAGTCTAATCATGAGAAAAACAGGAGACATATTCCAGTAGAGGGACATTTTATAAAATATTTGACTAGTACTCCTCAAAAATGTAGAGATCATCAAAATAAAGTCTGAGAAACTGTCATAGCCAAGAGGAACCCAAGGAAACATGACATGCAGTATAATGTAATATAATATCCTGGATAGGATTCTGGGACATAAACATACATTAGTTTTAAAAAAGCCCAAGTAAAAGACAAAACCTCAGAAAAAACAAAATGAAATAAAGACAAGCAATTTACCAGATAAAGAGTTCAAAGTCATAGTCATAAAATTACTCAGTAACATGGGAGAAGGATGGATGAACTTAGTAAGAATTTCAACAGAGTTAGAAAATATTTTTAAGAAACCAAACAGAGAAAAACTACAAAACAGCCAGAAAACAACAAAATAGCAATAATAATACCTATCAATAATTACTTTAAATATAAGTGGAATAAATGCTTCAATCAAAACACATAGGATGGCTGAATGGATAAAAAACAAGACCCATGTATAAACTGAAAAAAGACTCATTTTAGATTAAAAAAAAAAAGATGTGGTATATATTTACAATGAAACACTATTCAGCCATAAAAAGGAATGAAATCTTACCATTTATAACAACATGGATGGAACTTCAGGACACTATTCTAAATGACATAAGTCATACAGAGAAATACAAATACTGTATTGTTTCACTTATATGTAGAATCTAAAAAACAAAACAAACAGAACAAAACAGAAACAGATCTGTAGAGAACAAACTGATGGTCGCCAGAGAGGATAGGGGTCAGTGAATGAGGGAAATAGGTGAAGGAGATTCAAAGGTACAAAATTCCAGTTATAAAATAAGTAAGTCTCAGAGATACAATGTACAGCATAGAGAATATAGTCAATAATACTGTAATAACTTTGTATGGTGATAGATGGTTATTAGATTTATTGTGATGATCAGTTTGTAATGTATATAAAGGTCCAATTACTATATTGTACACCTGAAATGGATATAATATTGTATGTCAACTTTACTTCAATTAAAAAATAAAAAGGAAAAAATCCGTATTCCTAAAAATTTATTTTCACATTTAATGTTTGTTTTATGCTAATCAAAAGTGTGAAACATATAAAACATAGACAAAGTTGGAGATGTTTAAACACTTTATGGTATTTAATAAATACATACAAAATTTTATTTTATTTTTTTAATTGAAGTATAGTTGATTTATAATGTGTTAGTTTCTGATGTACAGCAAAGTGATTTAGTTATACATGTATATATTCTTTTTCCTATTATTTCTCATTATGGTTTATTACAAGATATCAAATATAGTTCCCTATGCTATACAGTAGGACCTTGTTCATATATTTTATATATAGTAGTTTGTATCTGCTAATTCTAAACTCCTAATTTATTCCTTCTCCACCCCCTTTCTCCTTTGGTAACCATATTTGTTTTCGATGTCTCTGAGTCCATTTCTGTTTTGTAAGTAAGTTTATTTGTATCATATTTTAGATTCCACATTTAAGGGCTATCATATGATATTTGTCTGTTTCTGTCTGACTAACTTCATTTAATATGATAATCTCAAGGTCTGTCAATGTTGCTTCAAATGGCATTATTTCATTCTTCTTTATGGTTGAGGAGTATTCCACTGCGTATCTGTATCTCTATATCTATCTATCTATCTATCTATCTATCTATCTATCTATCTATCTATCTATATCTTCTTCATCCATTCATCTGTTGATGAACATTTAGATTACTTCCATGTCTTGACTATTATAAATAGCTCTGCTATGAACATTGGGGTGCATGTATCTTTTCAAATTAGAGTTTTCTCTCGGTATATACTCAGCAATGGGATTGTAGGATTGTATGGCAACTGTATCTTCAGTTTTTAAAGGAAACTCCATACTGTTTTCCATAGTGGCTGCACCAATTTAAATTCCTACCAACAATGTAGGAGGGTTCCCTTTTCTTCACACCCTCTCCAGCATTTATAATTTGTAAACTTTTTAATGATGGCCATTCTGACCTGTGTGAGGTGATACCGCATTGTAAGTTTGACTTGTATTTCTCTAATAATTAGCAGTACTGAGCATCTTTCATGAGCCTATTGGCCATCTGTATGTCTTCTTTGGAGAGAGATCTATTCAGGTTGTCTGCCCATTCAAAAATTTATTTTAGATAGAGCATATTCTTACACATAAAAAGCAAAACTATAAATATTTTAGAAGAAAACATAAGAAGAATATCTGTGACTTATTGGTAGGCAAAGATTTTTTTGGGCAGAACACAGAAAAGCAATAACTATGCAAGAAAAAATGGATAAATTGGACTTCATCATAATTAAAAACTGCTCATCAAGAAAATAAATAATAGAGCCATCAGATGGAGAAAATAGTCACAAAACATATATCTGAAAATGAACTCATATTCAGAATACAGAAAGAAGTCCTTTAACTCCATCATAAGAAACACAATCCAATAAAAAACAGAATATTTGAGCAGACACTTCACAAAGGAAAATATGCAAATGGCTGGTAAACATATGAAAACTCAAGATCTAGGTGCTAAGTATGTTGTTGCTACTAGAATACCATTGTTTAAATGATTAGTGGACAGAACTAAGAAGTACATTTTTTCTTAAATCATGAGTTAATGTTGATATTTCTAATTCAAATGAAACACTATAGCATTTTCCATACTTGATTTTATTTTATATGTGTATCTCTTCTATCTTACAGTGAAATCTTGGTTCCTAATTTCATGAATACACTTGCTTATTTACTTTATTCTACAATTACATTACAAAACTTCAGAATTATAATACCTGTATGATTACCAATAATATATTTAGTAAAGTTTAAGTTTTCTTTTTCAGTTCCTTTTGTCTTTGGGATATATTTCACTAAGGATGTATAGAGTACTTGGTCAAAATCTTCTTCCATCTCAATTATTTTCTCTTTTATTATTTTATCAGTTTGATTTATAGTTAGGTTGATTTGTTTAATATGTCAAAAGAATGATAAAAATAGAAAATCATTATTTGGCAATTCCCCATGTAATAAAGTGATTCAAGGTTGTCAATGTATTTTAAAACCTTTGGCTAAAAATTTGTTAAGGATGAGATATTCACATGGCCTCAAGATAACACCCTACTCGTGGGATTAATTATATAGGGTATATTTTGCAGTCACCACTTAACCAAGTGATCAAACTTAGCAACAACAACAGTAGGACAACATGACATTATATTTCCTGAAGTGATGCAGTAAAAAAATACACAAGTTAGCTATGAAGTATTCTTGCCAAAACATTTAATGTGAATGTTATCATGAGGGTGATAATCAGACAAATTCAGAATGTAGGACATTCTACAAGATAACTGGCCTGGAGGCTTAAACAATGGCAATGTCATAGGAAGTTAAAAAAAAGTAGTGAAAATTGTTCTAGATTAAAAGATTACTCAGAAACATAACCAAGTGCAAAGCATAAATCTTGACTAGGTCTTAGATTAAAAAATACAAACTTCAAAACATCTTTTGTGACAATTGGGAAAATTTGAATAGCATATTATATTTTGATGCAAATTATTGTTAATTTTTTTCAGGTAAGGTAATGGTATTGTGTTTATGTAGAGGATATTCTTTTCTTAGTAAGTTTATGCAGAAAATTTTGAAGTGTTTCAGTGTCTATAGTTTATTTTCAAATGGCTTAGCATATATACACATATAGAAAGAGCTAAAGCCAATTTGGCAAAACATTAATAACTAGCAAATGTAGATTATGGGATAGGAGTGTTTATTTTAGTATTCTTTCAACATCTATGTATGTGTGAAATTTTTTCATAAGAAAAATTAGAAGAAAATAAGGTGGAATTCAGGATGGTTGAGAGGGTAATCTGAGTTGTTGTCACCAGGTGGTGCTGGTGCTTTTTGAATAAAGCTAAATAAACAGGCAAAATTGTTGCCAATAAATTGGATATTTATTTAGGAAAAATTTGGGTGGGAGGGGTCATGGACTATAAATCTAGCTTTTAAATTTTGCCAGTTTTCACTTTTGTTTGCATTATTATATTCTACATAAACTGAAAAGTCTCAGCTATAAATTTTCTTTGTCTTACAGTCTGCCTCTGTCCTGTCCCTTTCCTTTTCCAGGCCCTTATTTACTTCTCCGAAGGGCTGCCTCAGTGGTTCCCTACACCAGAGGCCACTCTGATCCACCTGCTGACACAGTAACCTTCCTGCAGCATTTCTGTCCCCTTCATCATCTCCCCACTTCCTTCCAAATAATTTCCTCTCCTCAGCTAAGTGTTGAAATTGATACCCGTCTGCTTCCTCAGTGTATCTCCCATTATTGCCTTGCATTGACTTTATTCATGAGACTCCTTCATTGCTGTCCTTTTTTTAAAAATTAATTTTACACACTTTGTTTCCCGAGAGTGTTTCACTTCATATATCCCCATATCTATGACGCCCTTCTGCCCAACTAGACAAAGTCTGACCTTACTCTCATCAAAACTCAGGTTACATGTCATTTTCTTTGTTATCTTCCCAAACACCGCATTCAGAAATCTTCCTCTCACAGCTCTTTGTAATTTTCTTATTATCACATTTTTGTATTATGTCATAATTATGTGTGAACACTAAATTATAAACACTTTGAAGGTAGGTAGTTTGTCTTTTTAGTCTCCTCATTGTGTTTAGTACTATGTGGCACTCACTAAGGTCAGTGGAATTGAATTTCAGGATGATTCAAAGCTAGTCTGCAGCAGTGGTGAAAGTGCTGACCAGTCACCACCTGGTTGCCAGCCTCACTCTGGCTTTACATTTCACCAACACGCAACGAGGAGCCACTAGAGTGAGAAACCAACCTGGATTAAGGATGTGCATGGTTTATCAATCCTCACTAACCTAAAAATCAATCAATTTGAAATAAAATTTCCATTCAGTTTGACCCTATATGTCAAAACACTTAAACTTTTGCATGTAATTTGATCCCTGTATTCTACTTCTAGGTAAGAACATGGTAAAAATGCTCAAAGATTTGTTTGAAGAATATTTGGAAGGACATGTTTATAAAAGATAAAAATTAGAAGTTGCATAACTACCCAACAATACAGGGTAGTTAAACAAATTCTAATATATCCATACAATGAATTACTATGTAATGAATTACATTAGTAATATTTAGTGAATTGAGAATTCTCTAAATGTTTAGAGAATAATAGTGACATAGAGGTTCCAATGTATTACGTGGAAAAAAATTGCAGAATAGTGTTGACATCGTAATACCGTTTAACGGAGGGAAAAAAATATCCCATAGAAAGGAGACTGAACATGATGGCAGAGATGTTTCCAGGTTTGGAGATTATTTTCAGTTTTCTCTGTTGCTATCTTTTTTTTTCCCCCCAAGTTTTAATGATGTTTTCTTAGCTATACTAAGAAAACAATAACAAAAGTTATTTTTAGGAAACAATTATATCTCAAATGTTATTTTATCATAGACACAAAATTCAATAATGCAGGAAGGAATTTTGGTCACTAACACTTGTTCTTGGGCCTCACACAGAACCAAGGGACAGGAAGGGCCAAACGATGTCACAAGGGGAAACAGTATTAGAGGCCAGAAAAGCTAAGGAACCCAGGCAGAAAAAAAAGAGCATTAAGAAGCTCAGTTAGCATGCTAAGAACAGAGGGAGACAGGAGTACAAGTAGGAGAACCAGAGAAATCAGGAAGAGACCAAGATTGTAATGTAGTGGGAAGATAACGACACTTAGAGATCTAGGAACAGTGCTTAGTAGGTGGTTTACTGAATAGGTGGTCTTGAGTAAATCATTTATATTTTTGAGGGTTGGAAAATGCTTTGAACTTATTCTTACTCCCATTTAAGTGAGTAGAGTAGCATTCAGAAAATATAAGTGAAATCATATATGTAAGCTTGGGTTTCTCAATATTAGCACTACGGGCATTTTGGATCAATACTTCTTTGATGTGGAGAGCTGTCTCACATGAACAGGTGCACTAGTATGGGAAAATAAGTGATGATGTCAATTTAATAATAATAAAAAAAGGAGAGTTGCCCAGTGAGAGGATAGCAAATGGGAGGCAT
Organism: Camelus ferus; assembly: GCF_009834535.1. NCBI lineage: Eukaryota > Metazoa > Chordata > Mammalia > Artiodactyla > Camelidae > Camelus > Camelus ferus. Next base: position 81,494,135 of record NC_045696.1, on the reverse strand, counting down.
TTTGTGGTTCATAATGAAACTAAGATTGGTACACCTTTTAACATAAAATCTCCCTAAATTCTCAGTATATATCTCACCAAACAGTGCTTTCCTCTGGTTAGGGACTCAGGAAAACTTCAGAATCTGCAGCTGGCAGGCATATGCAACAAACCTATCCAAGTCAAGTCAAGCCACCAGTAAACAGTATCTTGTGTAAGTGATTTTAAGCTCAATCTTTGTCAGAAAGGGATCTCTTATATCCTTCCTGTCTGTGCAGAGATGGGGCCTTAGGATAGGTGAGCCTGAGGGGGTCCAGACATGTGTAAGAGGGCGAGTTACTCTCCCCGACTTGGAGAAGGAGTGAAAACGGTAAGGGAAGCGGGTTTTACTCTGTGGAGCTATTTGTGGCTATGGAGGACTATAGCTCTTCAAATCGTTGTACTATGTTAAATCCCCCCAAATTTGGAGTATGTTTTGTTTACATTAGTCCCATTTATTTTATTTTTTAATGATAACTGTCATGATTATTTCCACAATTCTCCTTAAATTTATTCCAAAGTAGGAATATGACTTGAATAAAAATAGGAATTAAAATTTAACTTCATGTTTAACTTGTAGATTTCATTTTTGAACATAAATTTAAATACACAATCTAAACATTTTCATATTTTAAAGATTGGAAAACCATAAAGAAAAACAACTGAAAAGAGAATAGAATTTGTAATTTCACCACCCAGATAGACCCATTATTCATATTTTGGTTTATAGCCTTTAGACTTCTTAAATCAGTAGTTCTGAACCCAGCTTACAGATTGGATTCACTGAAGGAACTTTTAAAATGTAGCTGTCATCAGTCTCATCCCAGAAAATTAAGCCAGAATCCCAGGGATGTGGGAAATAGGTGGGAATCCAGGCATAGGTAATTATTTTTAAGCTTCACAGGCAATTCTAATGTGTGGACCGGGTTGAGAACCACCGTCTTAAATGAGTGATGTAGTAGTGCTATTGTCTCTAGCTTAAAAAAAAAAAGACACAAATGAACTTATTTACAAAACAGAAACAGACTCACAGACATAGAAAACAAACTTAAGGTTACCAGTGGGGGAAGGGTAGGGGAAGGGATAAAATAGGAGTTCGAGATTTGCAGATGTAACTACTATATATAAAATAGATAAACAAGTTTATACTGTATAGCACAGGGAACTATATTCAATATCCTGTAGTAACCTATAGTGAAAAAGATTATGAAAATGATTACATGTATGTATATGGATGACCGAAACATTATGCTTTACACTAGAAATTGACATGATATTGTAAACTGACTATACTTCAATTAAAAAAAAGTTACTGTCTTTTACCTACCATAGGTCTCTCTTTTTAAAAAAAATGCTTTGAGTTTTGGGGATTTTATAAATGCATTGCCATCTCACAATATAAACAATGTCTTTTGAGAAGGAGGTTTTACTAAATATTGTGTCTTCCTAATGCAAAGAATTTCTGTGGCTTGTAGGGAGGTCTTGTAATGATGATAGATGGTTCCCAGGTTATTGTGTATATGACTCCAAGGTGTAGAGAGATGGAGCTGTTTACCTTCCTAATTACTCCATGCCCACATCTGGACCATCACTCCCACTCTCTGTTCCTTCTCCCAATCTTGGGCATCAATGTCTAACCTTTCTTACAAATAGATGGAAGGAGGGCCAGTGTTCAGTGACTCACAGGCACACCCTCCTCTGCCCATCTTCCCCTCCTCTTTAAAAAGAAATATTTCCTGACTATCACCTGTATCACTGACAATTGAATTCTTTACAAGAGCCAGCATTGGCACTGCTCTCTTACCCCCTTCCTCCCACTCTCTCCACCCTTTCTTTTCTGTTGTTATGGCAGGGGGAAAAATTAAGAAGTTGGAATCTTGGCATAACATTTTTCAGAAATTGCCTGGTCTTGTGTTATTAGAGGGGGAAAAAATAGGAAAACCTACAGAAAACACTTAGAAAAACTGTTTTTGCCTGGAATTTTTGTATGTAATTTTCCCCATAAATTAGATAGGTCTAGGCCAAGAACTATCACTGTCTTGCCCCTGTTTGCTTTTTTTCATTTCAACAACCAGCACTTGTTTTTCTTTCCGGTGGCACATGTCATTATGAAGAATTTGTTATTGCTGGCTCATTTGGTTGGTTGATTTTAATCACTTCATAGAGTTAGTGTATTTGCTACAATGAGTGGAGAAAGGTAAAACCATGAGGAGATTCAAGCTAGCACAGTAGCCTCTGAACACTTTAATCAAGTGTGGGTGAGGGTGGTCGCTAGTGCTTTTGCTTCCACTTTGAAAAGATACTTCCCAAGAGTTACACCTTCCCTTTACTCATGCCTATCTATATACATGTTTCAACTAAAGTATTGAGGAAAAGGGGTAACTGAGAACATGGGGAGAATTTGTACCTATCCTACTTATTCTAATTATTTTATATAAGTAATTTATTTGTATTTATCAGAAAAAAACCCCAAAACCCTTAATTTTTCTCTTTCCTAATGTAGTATGTGTTTATTGTAGAAATTTAAAAAATAGAGATAAATGACATAGGAAAAACCTTCACCTGTAAAAAATAAAAATCCATTTCTGATTCTACAGTAGAGAAAAACATTATTGCTATGTAGGGCTATAACATATCCTTTAAGTAAGGCTTATGTGTACATACCATTTTATTTGCTTCTCTTTTTCTTTCTCACATGCACAAAAAAATGGGTTTAAGTTTTTAAAAATTTAATGTATTGAGAATGTATTTCCATGTTACTAACTATTATTTGTCAGCATCATTTTTAATAGAAGTCCAATATTCCGCTGGCTGAACAGGTCATAATTTATTTAACTAATCTCCTATTGTAATTATTTATATTCTTCTCTTAGTAAGCAATATACAATAAACAAAAGGATATGCTTTTTAAAGACCCTTAACTTCTAGTGTGTGTATCTGTTTTGTTTTTTTTTTAGGGTTTATTCCAGCATCTAGTTTTGCAGTAAGATAGCAATTGAAATTGTAGGCAATAAGATGTTACCATTGGTTTATTATATCTTTCATTCATTTATCTAACAAATACTGCCTACTTTGTACCAGGATCTGTGCTAGGTACTTAGGATATAATGATGAAGAAGATAGAAGTGGTCCTCATTTTGAGGAAGTATAGTTTTATGTGGGAGAAACACAATAAATAATTAAAAAGTCATTGGATAGGTGCCATTATAGAAGAAGTACACACATCCAAGGGGGGACGTAAGAGAGGCAACTCTTCCAGAGTCTAGAGAAGGGTGGTTAATGGGAAATGTTCATTTGCATGAGAATTCCCTGTGCCATATATTCTCATGGTGGGAAAAGACTTCAGATGTCATTTAGTTCAAACCTCTTTTGCTGCTGGAATTTTCTGTGTCAAGTGGTGATGCAGTACACAGGGCTTTGCAGTATAATCAAAGGGTTTAGACTACCTGGGTTTGAGTCCTGGCTCTACTTATTTACTATCTGCAAGTGTGATTTCAGGCAAGTTGCTTAAAACCTCTGTGCCTGTTTTATCCCTAAAATGAAATAATAATAGTATCCACTTAAAGAAGATTTAATATAGGTAAGGCATTTAAAAGAACGTCTGGCACATAAAATACCACCCCGAACTTAGGATAGTTTGGCTTACGATTTTTTGACTTTACACTGGTACGAAAGTGATACTCATTCAGTGGAAACTGGACTTTGAATTTTGAATTTTTCCCAGGCTAGCAATATGCAGTATGATATTCTTTCATGATGCTGGGCAGTGGCAGTGAGTCTGAGCTCCCAGTCAACGTGATTACGAGGGTAAACAACTCGTACTGTACAGTGTCCTGTGTCTGAGCATGGTTAAGTTAGGCTAGGCTAAGCTATAATGTTTGGTAGGTTAGGTGTATAAAATGCATTTTCAACTTATGATATTTTTAGCTTACAGTGGGTTTATTGGGAGATAACCCCATCATAAGCTGAGGAGCATCTGTACATGTAATTTGTGTATACTCAATTCACACAACGGTCATGTTAATAGGGAACTCACTGTCCACCAAAGCATTTGATTGCTAGAAAGTTATTTTTCGTGATAGGTTGAAATTGGGCCCCCGTTGCTTTTATCTAGAAGACATTCCCACCTGAAAAATGAAAGAAATTTCATGGAGGCAATTTTTGGTTCAATTTAGTGAAGTAGTTTCTAACATTTAAAGCTGTCTAACAGAAGTGGACAAGAAGGGGTGATTTTCACAAGTTAAAATAACCACACAGCCTCGTGGTTGCAGAGAGTTCTCTGAATAAAATTCAAAGTAGCAGATTTCAGAGCTTATCTGTACTGCAAGTGGACTATGAAATACATTCGGAAAGCACGTGAACATAGATACATTAAACTTTGATTTTGCAATATAGTGACACTGTTCTTGGCAACCCCAATTTGAAATGACAGATTTGCGTAAGAACATGAGCATGTTATCGTGCATTGAGTTCCGCCAAGAAGTTAATATTCCCACAACGCTCAGATTAAACTTGGCTCTGCAACAGAGAATTGCAGATCATTTTTCTTTGTTACTTTTGAATCAATCAATACTTGTGATGAAATTTAGATTATGACATTGGCCATCAAAACCAGCCTTTTACCAGAGACCTCTCAAAGTATTTTTCCTGCAATGAAGAGACATTAGAAACAAGGCAAAAGGAACCATGCTACATTTTGCTGAGCTAGTTTCCGAGGCTTATGTGAAATAAATATGCTTACTACTGAGAGAGATTCTCATCATGAGTTTCCTAGCGTGAAAGTTTTATGGCGGATTTTGGACTAATGGAAACAACGATGCTTTGGAACAGAGTGTAAGTGGGAGCTGATGTGTGTTTATCAGTTTTGAATTGATTTACAATTCATGAAGCCCTTAGTTGGCAGGAAAGAATGACTACTGCATGAGGCACCTTGGTGAAGATCACAGGGATAGTCAGCAGAGGCCTAGTAAATAGTAGATCAAGGCTGTGAATGGTGACTTGGCAGGAGCCGACTGCTACTGCTGCAGGGGCTGTTGGTAACGAGGAAGGGCTGACCAGCCCTTCCTGTATGGCATTTTCATACCCTTCATATATAATCTGAGTTACATAACTGAGCAGCTTCTTCACTGAGGACATGACTCAAGTTGGATTATTTTTAGGGTCAAACTACTATAATTCCTGGAAACTATGTAGAGATTTACATCTGAAAATTGGAAGTGGTGTAGTATAGGATAACATTATAATACATTGTTGGGTTTTTTTTTTCTTTAAAAAATGTGGGTCCTCCACTTTTAGATAAGTTTACCAACTTAGAAGGGGCAATTTCTTTTGCTCATTCGAACTCAGAACTAACTTCCTTATCTTCCTCTTGAAACCACTTCTTTTCTCAGTGAATTTTGGCATCATCCATTCAAGCCAGCCAGGCTCAAATCTGAACCTCAAGCCTGTAGAGTCTCACAATTGGACCTTAAAAGGTCCTTAATCCAATCACCATTTGGTGCTAAAAGCCTTTACCACTACCTAATTTGTGATTCCCCAAGTATTTGAGTACCTACTCAGTACCAGGCACCGTACTCATTCTACTGAATAATCATTTCTGCCAGATACTAAGCACCTCTGGAAAGAAAGAAGGTAGAGTCAAAACAAGGCGCAGACAGCCCTAATGGAAGACAGCTAAGAACACTTTAATACGATGCAGTGAGTACTTTGCAGAGGTCATGCAGAGGACTGGGAGGAAGAGAGGAAGGATTCCTAGCTCAGAGGAGGCTCCAGGAAGGCAAGGTAGGCCTGCTTTCTAGAATAGGGAACACTAGAACTGAGTCTTGAAGGATGAATAGGTGTGATCCAGGTGGCAAATGTGTGTTCTAGGCAAGGAAACTGCATGGGCAAAAGCACAGAGAGACCATGTGTATCTTTCTAAATCTTGGTTTCCTCATCTGTAAGTGTTTATAGAAGTGTTATGAAGAATAAGTGAGGAAACGTTTATCTTTATAATGGACAGAGTAAGTACTCACCAAATTCTAATTATTATAACATCATCATTATTATTACAACCACTACAAGATATAGGTGCAGAGATTTGCAAGATAACAGTATAGCAACTAGATGACACCTCTTCCCACCGGCTGCAGGTCCATAATTCTTGCCTGATAAATACGCTAACATATCTATCGTGGGAATGTTTAATCTGAAACAATCTCAGAGCCTAGTGCTACTAGATACTTAAGCCATAACAATTCCCTTGCTTGCTAACTTTCCATGTTCATTAGGAACCATGTTGCTTCCCTTGGGGCCAGGTCAGGTCAACATGAGTCTCCAGATTGCTCAACAACTCTGTTTCCTCATTGTAAAATAATTTGCCACTTTGGTATTATGATTAGTCTCTTACTAGTTTGGTAATAACACTCACAAAGCACTGACTATGTGCCACACACTGGTCTTCACAGTATTCAAATATTAACTCATTTAATTCTCATAACAACCCTAGAAGGTAGCTCCTATTATTATTGTAATTTTTTAAATGTGGAAACTGAGGCACAGGGAGGTTAAGTAACTTGCAGCTAGTAAAGGGTAAAGCCCAAATTCAAACTGAGATGGTTTAGCTTCAGAGTCCCAGTTCTTTACCTCTACATGCATTGCATCCCTGAAGCCAGGCAGCTCTAGGGCCCTATGGGACTGATTTTCTGAGCCTACAAGGCTGAGGTCAGACCATGACTATGGTAAATGCAGCAAGATAAACACCACTTTGCTGGGTTTGTCTGGGTGCCTTTGGAAGCTGGTCTTCTGAAGCACCTGGATATCAGCCTTGGTTTTGGAGTTTAGACCTCACAGTCCTTCCTTAGCTGACTAGAGAGAGTGGCTGGTCATCTCTTGTTTTCAAGATATCAAATGTACTGGCCTGCACCAAGATTTCATTTTACCTTGCATTGGATCTAAAGTTTGTCCTAATATAAATAGGAAGGGACCTCAGGTCTGAAAAAAATCTCTGAGGCCTATAGCAGAACAGATCTTTAGCCATATTTTGAGTGGAAATTTACATTCCTTAGGTTTAGAAGTGGTTATTCCATTCCCATGGATAATTTTATGATGTGAGTTTTTCTTTGATGAAAACAGAGGTGGCCAGTGGCCCACCATTCCAGTGTCCCTAGGAGAGCTCTACACAGGAGCCATACTCCAGGAGGACACACGCTGCTTATTCCTGTGTAACTTTGACCCCACTCCTTTGAGACATCCTGGCTTCGCTAAACTCGGTGAACTGTGAATGAACCAGAAGGACTCCCTTTTGCATTTCTGGCCTAGAGCTGAATCTGAAAACAGGTCTTTCCTCAGAGCCGACACTCCGTACTTGACCTTTGGGGTCTTAACCACACTGATGACAAAAAGAAGCAAGGACAGGTGAATTGCTACCCCCCAGAGCAGTACTGGGCTCTGTCTCCCCACCTTAGGCTTCTTCAGGGCAGAGCCCCTCTCGAGACAAGGCTCAAACCTGTCCACACCAGCATCCTGAAGACAACAAGTTGAGGAAGCTAAGAACCAAGAGAAGCTGGAAAGAAAGAGATAACCTCAAATAGCCCTTCATGCCAAAGCAAGGGCTTTTACCTTCTTCTGACCCACTGGAAGCTGCAACTCCTAACAACCCACCTTCAGAGCATCCCCTCCAGTGCTCCTTGAGGGAAGATGAGATTGTGTTGAGTGCGGGTGGAGGTGGAAGAAGCTGGAGGTGGGGTGGCACTTGAGCTTCCCTAGAAGTTGACTTGTGTTGCAAATGCCTTATAAAGGATAAATACAGTCATGGCCTCAACTGACCTGCTCTTCAAATTCACAGATGGGATAAGATACAGCATATCATGGCGTTGAAGGGCAGGGACTCTGAGTCCAACTGCCTCAGCTTGAAACCTGCTCTACAGTTTACTAGTTAAGTGACATTGTACAATTTACTTAACCTCCCCCTGCCTCGATTTCCTCATGACAGTAGAGTTTAGAATGGTAAAACTCTTGGGGAGGAAAGTGTATGACAGTGGTACGGGTTATATGCCTAGACAAATCCAGTTATAGCTAGAGACTTCAATACTTCTCTCTCAGTAATCAGAGAACAAGCAAAGGAAGAAATCATCAGTAAGGAAACAGGTGACCTGAACAACACTATCAACCAGCTTGACCTGACCGACATTCATAGAACACCCTACCCCACAACACAGACCACACAACTAGACTCTCCTCCAGGTGATCTAATGCCAAAGTTATTAAAGGTTTCCTTTGTATTTAATTTCTAACTTGATAATGAAATTTTATATAATTGCAGAGCCAAGAGAACAATGATTCTTCACAGTATGCATAACTCATCTCACATTTTTTCTCTTCTGATAGTTCTATCACGTTTGCATGATTAGGCACTTTTTGCTTTTGGAAAGTGTGGTGTGAGGGTCACATTTGCCGTTCATCCCTCTTCTGCTGCTGCCCCTGGAATGTTAGTGGGCAGTGGAGGATGACAGAGATGGGAAAGGGAATCTGGAGATGGGCACTGAATTACCAAAAATATTTCTATGTGTATTCTTATTTGACAGTAACAATGATGTGGGACATGAGGATGGGTCTTTGGCCATGTTGTCACGCCATTATTTGCTGTTATTTTGCTTAGCTTTTACTGAACAGCTCTGGCCTCAGAAATCATCATCACCTGTAATCCAAGATTGTTTTTCTTACATATAAAATATACTTTTTAGCACCAGTTAAGGATAATGTAACACAGTGGATCCTATACACAGGGAAATAAAAATTGAAAAGAAAAGCATTTAGTGAGAAGAGCATGAGATGGAGCAAGCATATAATAGAGAAATCTTTACCGGGGTCGTTGAATCACTGTCGTGACTTCCCCTGGGTTTTGCTTGCCCATGCCCTCCTGCTGAGATAGATGTGCTTTTTTGCAAGGCAAAATCGCAGATGAGTAAATAAGAAGGTGCTTATTCACTTTTATCATCACAGCACCCCACATGTCAATTCAAGGAAATACTAGTGAAGAAAATTCTGTGGGTTTGTGGAATCAGAAACCAAATTACTTTTAGAATTAAAATAATCAGAGTAGGGACAGCATCAGTCACTTATCCAATGAAACAGAAAAGCCCCGATGGAGATCATCTTGGTGCATTAGGAAAACGACCTCAGGGCTCCCGCTGACAGGACACTTTCCCCAAGTACTATTAATTATAATGCATTATTAGCTAACTGCAGGCTGTGGACACCCTTTGCATGTTAACTAAAGTGCAACAGCCATTTAGTTAGTGGGGCTTGCTCAGTCTTTAGAATTGTCTTAATCATTAGTGAATCAGTTAAACTGTAACGTTAGGAGATAAATATAATCACCAGTATCACTTGGGAACAAGTCTGAACTGGAACTGGTTGCCAGAGTCTCTGGGTACAGATATTCCTGACTGTGCAGATTGATGGGTGACAATCAGTGCAACTCTGGACCGAGACAGCCTCATCCCTGCCTCCTCAGGGTTACATGATATGAGATCGTTGTGGGGTTGATTTCTGGTTCAGAGTGTGGTAGGTTTTAAGACAGGGAAAGTGGTATCCTGGCCTCTATATTCAGTTCTTAATCATTCAGAAATTGATGATGCAGTTAGCAGATTTTTGAAGCATGTTCCTTTCAGTGCTCTCTTTTTGGGCCATTTCACTGATTGTTAATGACTCCACCTGAGCAGGTCTGGAAATGACGCTGAAACCCAGCCAAGCCTCCTTGGCAGTTCTGGAAAAGGGTTTTGAGTGTTAGCTTGGAGACTGTGAAGAGAAGCGCAAACTGTTTGTTAGGATTCTCTCTGGATTTTGATGATCGGCATAGTCCTCTTCTGCTGCAAATCACCCAGACTCAACAGAATAAACAAGGCTTAACTGATTTGATTTTGATTCGTGTTTTGATGACTGACCCTCAGTAGAAAAAAAACGGGGGAAAAAAAAATCACTCCTCAAGTGACCTGAGAAGAACTCCATTACCATTCATTTTATCGAAATTTTAAAAAACATTTAAAACATTAAAATACTTTTTATGAATTTTATGTACAGTAAAATTCACCCTTTTTGGCATACCGTTCTATAAGACAAATATATAGTCCTGCAAACCACCAGTACAATCATAAACGTTTGTATTATTCCTTTCAGCCTGAAGAAATGCTAAGAAAATGTCTTTAGAATTTCTTTTAGAATGGGTCTACTGGCAAAAAAATCTCTTGGTTTTTCTTCATCTGAAAATGTTATTTCTTCCCCTTCATCTCTAAAGGATATTTTCCCTAGATAAACCAATTTATGTTTCCACAAGCAGGGTATCAGGGCCCTGTTTTCTTAGGAATTTTGCCAGCCTCAGTAATACCATTTAAAAAAAATTCTTTTATTAAAGTGTTGATTTACAATGTGAGTTAGTTTCAGGTGTACAGCCAAGTAATTCAGTTGTACATATATATATTTTTTTTCTTTTCAGATGCTTTTACATTATATGTTGTTACAAGAAATTGAATATAGTTCCCCGTGCTGCACAATAGGTCCTCATTATCTACTTTAAATATGATAACTTGTCTCTGTCAGTACTGTCAGTAGTACCATTTTTAATAGCTTAGCCAAATAGACAGGAAAAAATGGCATCTCATTTTTTGGCATTAAGAATATTTGGCCTTTGTTGTATATGTTGCCAATTTCCCCTCACTTTCTTATTTATTTATTTATTTATTTATTTATTTATTTATTTATTTATTTATTTATTTATTTATTGGCGTTCTATTTCTTTATTTGACAAGCAGCAATATCATGTTTGTCATTTTAATGTAGATACAATTATTAGATTATCTGTCATATTACAATATTTAAGTTTTTATCGTATGTCCTTTAAGATACATTAAACACACACACACACACACACACACACACACACATCAACTGCAAACGTGAAGGCGAGAAAAAGCATGGTACCCAACCAAATTTCCACATTTCAGCAATACTTCACTCGTTCTTTTTTAATAAAGTTTTAAGAAATGTCATAATGACATGAGCTTGAAATATCTTTAGGCATTTTCTCTAACGCTAGGGACGTGGCACTGGTGATGTTGTAAACAGCAGAAAAACAGGGGCTGCCAAATGACCAAATTACGGAGGCACAGGTCTGCTCTCATCCCCCGGGGACGCCCGGAAGGTGAGGCGACAACCGCACACGGCGCCTGCGGCGCGGGCGTCAGGCCACATAGCTGTACTCGTCCGCCGACGCCTGGCTGCGATCCACGTACTGCTTGTCTATCAGGACCTCGATGCACTTCTTGATCATGCTGATGCTTGGGTTAAACCTGGCCCTGGACTGGCTGATCACCTCCTGAATGAGGGCGTTATGCCGCAGCACTGTCCGCGCCTTCATGATGCGGACGATGTCGGCCTGGAGATACATCTTCCGGTCTTCATCCACGGCACTTCTCGTCTGCTCCATTTCCTGCGGCGTGTCTTTCTGCATTGATGTAGTAATTTTGAATTTTGTCCTTTTACTGCTGAAGTTCATATTTAATGAAAATGAAGATTCTGCATCAATGTCTTCCTTCTCTGAATCGTGGCTGATCATCTTCACGTCGAGCAGGGATTTGATCGTTTTTGTCAGTTCCTTCTCGCTCTTCTGCGTGCTGTCCTGAAGCTCCCTGTAGCTGACGGCCTCGCTGTTGTTAAAGGCAAGAAGGACTGCCATCTGGTACGTGGTGACCGTGGCCACATATGGTTTGCCCAGGTAGTTCATTTTAACTTCACCTGTACAAAGATAATGCAACCATGTAAGTTTCCTTCCACTGAAATGCTGGCTGTAAAATAATTCAAACATCTGTACACTTTTTTCCAATTCCTGGGGAACTGCAAACGTAGATGAAGGAGCCTGAGTGAGAGGCCACGAGCCAGCCTGGAGAACATATATCTGAAAACTAATTCCCAAGTCTATCGCTGTGTCCTGACTCTCGATGAAGTTGTTGAACTTATTGTTGAGGTCCGCGCTGACGCTCATATCTGTGTACATACGATGCAGCTTGCTGGTGAATTCATAACCACAGGCTTGCTTTAATTTATTGATCATGGGTTCTTCAGAAACCACAGACATAGATAACCCATGAATTAAACGTTTCACCAGCATTCTCACGTAGAACTTTTGAAAAACATCCTTGTCGTCGATGTATTTGAGGACGGAATCCTGCAGATCCTGAATCATGTGAGGTAGGCCAGTGGACACAGCGCGGAGGAGGACGTACATGTTCGCCATGTCGTTCTTCTTCTCTTGCCGGACGATGTTGTGACACTGTGTGGAGGAACTGTAAGTCTGCGACCATCCGCTGCTGACACTCAAGAATCACTTTAGTATACGAACTGGGATGTAAGTATTTTCGACATCGAATTTCTTCATCTTTTAATCTGCCTAGAACCTTTTCGATATACTGTGAGCAGTTTGATTCTTGTAATAGATTTGAAGCTTCTTGTTTGTAATACTCTCCTGTTTCAGTCAGAAAGGGAGACTCAAAGATTTCCTGATAGAACTTTAAGGGGAATTTTTTTCTTATACTGTTCAACATAAACAAAGGAGTTAATAACCCCATGGATTACTTTCTGGTTTGGGTCTTCTCCACGACGATCATGTTTGATTTCTCGGAGCAGCATTCGGATAAGGGTGGTCTGAAGTGGCTCGACCATCAGTTTCCTCCACATGTCCAGCGCTAGCTCTCCTATTTCCATAAGTGGTTCATTCATATCTACACCACCATAACCATACTGAAGGTCGGCTCTGTCAATTTATTCTTTTTAATAAACTGGGTGTTGAGATATCTATACAAGCAGTCCATGTAGTCTGCACCCTTGCCGTACTCCTCCCAGTGCCTGTGGTACATCACCAGCACTCGCTCTTCAGACTCCAGAACTCTCTTGTGCAAATGCCCTACGTGATTTTCCAAAAAAAAATCTTAGTTTCTGCATAAAGTCTTTCTCCACGTGGTTCAGTATAGCCACACATAAAGCATAGATATCTGAGAAGCGGTCGTTCCACGTGGCTCTCTCCACGTACTCCAGCATGACCACGGCTTTGATTTTCGTGAGGAGCTTGTTCCAGGTCTCATCAAAATCCACCACTCTCGGTTTCAAAAACATCGTGCAAGTTTAGTGTTGAAATCTGCTGCGGAGGCGGGGCCGGGGCCGGGCCGGGGCCGGGGCCGGGGCCGGGGCGGGGGCGACCCGCAGGCGCGCAGGACCGAGCCGGCGGGGAGGGTGGGCGGCGGCAGCCGTCAGCTCGGTCCCACTCACCGCGCTGCCGTTACTGCGCATAGGCGCCTCCCCGCCGGCCTCCTTATTTATTTTTAAAAGCATACGCAAGTGTTTAATTCCTAGGTAGGAAAAGTTATTGCTTCTTTTTCTTTACTATTTTTTTTTTTGGCTTTTATTTAGGAAGATCTTTTACATCCTAGGTTAGGTAAATATTCATTAACATTTTCTTTTGGCACTTCTACTTGTTTCCTAAATTTAGCACTTTTCTCTATTTGCAACTAATTGTTTTGGTTAGTGTGAAGTACATCTAACTTAATTTTTTCTAACTGGCAAGCATATGTTCAGTAATATCTATTACGTTTTATACACACACACACACTCACACACCCCTTCCCTTTGTTTGAAATCCTTGTTTTATCAAATATTTATTATTTTTATATAGTTGTGACTGTTTCTGAGTTTTTAATTCTGTTTTTGCCAATCTATGTATTTATACCATGCCACAATTTTATGATTATAAAATTTTTAGTATTGCCAGATTTAGCAAATTAAAATACAGGCTACCTAGTTAAATCTGAATTTCAAATAAGCAATGAATAATTTTTTAGGATATGTATGTTCCAAATAGTGCATGAGATTCCAAAATTCAAATTTAACTGAGTATCCTGTATTTTATCTGCCAACCCTAAATTCCAATATTGGGCCATCCATATTGCCTCCAATTTTTTCCTTTTCCAAAATGTCCTATTTTTTTCTTTCCCAAGAGAGTAAAGTCCTTTAAGAAATTAACAAGTAGGTACTTTGGGAAAGTTTTTAAGTGTGATTAATGGCTACACCAGCAAAAGAAAACAAAAATGGGCTACGTTTTCATTCTTCAATAATAGAATAATATTGAAACATGTTAATTCTTTCAAGGCAGTTTGGTCCTCTTTCCATCGTCACCCCTCCCTCAGTATGTCTTCTCTTTTTCTCTGCTAGAGGAAAAAGTTCTTCACTATTTGTTGTGGACTGAATGTTTGTGTCCCTCCAAATTCATATGTTGAAACCCTAACCCCCAAAGTGGCTATACGTGGAGATAGGGCCTGTGAGGAGAGGATAAAGGTTAAATGAAGTCATAAGGGTAAGCCTCTAATTTGATAGAGCTGGTGTTCTTATAAAAAGAGGAAGAAATACTAGGACCCTCTCTTGCCTTGTGATGACACAGCAAGAAGGTAAGCATCTGTATGCCTGGAAGAGAGCTCTCACTAGGAACCAAATCTGCTGTCACCTTAATTTTGTCTTCTTAGCCTCTAGAACTGTGAGAAATAAAATCTGTCATCTAAGTCACCCAGTCGTATTTTGTTATGGCAGTCTAAACAGACAAATACACACTTCATTAAATTATTTGTGTGTTTCATGGCATATTTCAGTAAATTTTTTAAACAGTTATTATTTGTATCTTGTAAAAAAGCCTATAATTTAAACAGAATCCATGCTATCTTTATTTTCATTTTACATAAAAGCGAATGATTGAAACTTTAGAGGATTATGTGATCAGCCCAAGATGACTCAGCTGGACTCGATAATCAACATTAGGGTGCAGTTGCTTTATAGGAGTTGGCTCAGGAATCAGTGATCTCTAGCATTCCCGCTCCGTAGTAGCTCACCTACTACTTTCTCTGCGGAAAAAGATCTGTCGATCTGATACAAGAAATCTCAACTTTTTAACTTTTTGCCTCAAAATGTCTTCATATCTTTTTTCACCTTTCTCCTACCTTTATGCCTACCTGTGATTTTTATACCAGATTTCCCCATGCTTCACTTATCCTTCTCACTTATCTTAAAATTCCTTCTCTATTTCTCCTTTCCCTCAGTCTACAAACACATTCACATATTCCCCCTTTGTAAGTCCTGAATTGTTCTAAACTGCAGACCCATTTCTCCTTCTTTTTCTCACTATCTATTTCTGAAAGAAGATTAATTTCTCCCACATTTTTTGGCCTAGCATATACATAATAAACATGCACAGTGAAGAAAATCTGGACCACACTCACACACACAAACACAAACACACACTAACTGAAATCCTATCCCCTTCCAATAACCACTACCTTCTGTACATTCTTCTCTTTTCCTCTCTTTCTTCTTCTCTCTTCCCCTTTCTCCCTCCCTTCCTACCCCTCTTTACTCTCTCAATCTCTGTCATCGATCTGAAATATATTGTGTACATATAATCTCATCCATTTTTGTGCTACATAGCATTTTTTCAGTTGATTTAATATTTTAAATTAAATATTTCTTTTTATTTGATAATTATTTTTAAATTTTTAGACAATAATGCATGTTTATAATTTAAAGGTCAAATAATAGTACAAGGCTTATATTAAATATATTTTTTTAAAAAACCCATCACAATGGTTTCCTGCCCCATTCCTCTTTAACCATGTGTCTCCTTATAGGTGAACACTTGAAAAATGTTTAGCTATTTTTTAAAGTTTTAAGTTCCATGTTCTGATTTGTATGCTGTATTGTTCAGGGTCCCAGCAGAAACAGACAGCCTACTGAAAAGGGATGGTTAACAAAGTTTAATGAAAAAAGGATCTACAGAGGGCAGGCCAAGTTAAGGAAAAAGCAAGGGATGGTAAGACACCTGGGACTGGTGGTAGTGGGACTAACGGTACTAAGATGCCATTCCCAACTCTAGGATTAAAAGAGGCAAGATTTGGGGGAGCCGTTCCCCGCTCCCAGTGAGAACTGTAGCTGTACAGGAGCTGTGGCCTTAGGTGGAGGAAGGCGGTCACTGCCCAGCCAAGGGTGGAAGCTGAAGGAGACAATAGCTCTCTTTCTGGCATTTCCCACCAGGGCAGCCCATTAAGCAAACCCAACTAAAAGCCAAAGACTGGGAGCCCAGAAGATACAGTCAGAAGAGATCAGCCTTCTGAGCCACAAAGCAGGGTGGAAAGGGTGAAAATTGATCTGCAGGAGCACAGGGAAGATCACCCGCACCTAGGCTTATATGGATGTTTTTTCCTTGATAGATTTGGGTTGTCATGTGTTGACAGCTAATTATGATAAATAGTAACTGAGCTCTTTTTTCTCACACTGTCTCACCTTTCCTCTCCACATATCTCATAATGTAGTACTATTATAAATTTTATTTGAAAACATGAATTGTAACAATAGCCTGTGTTTTACATGATCATGTAAATACTCTTTGCCGTCGAGCCAAGTAGAGTACTGGGACTTTTCCTTTCTGTGCCACTCCCTGTCTCGCTCTCTCCCTGGGAATTCACAATTACCTCCTGTTTGCATTTGTTTAGTTTTTTATGTGTTTGTCACTATTTCTTCCTAAGTGTTCCAAATTCTTTTTCAAATGGCCAAACACATCAGAGAATCTTTCAGTTTTGTTTTCCCCTGGAACCCTCTGTTCCTTGTTTCAATCTGAATTGTTTGCTTTCTAGGCCCTGGTGCTCGCCATCATCTATGCCCCTGCCCTGAGACTTGCCTTTCATTCTCCCTTTTTGCTGAATCCCATATTGTCCTCTCTCTCTGTTCTCTCTCTCTCTTTTTTTTTTTTTTTTTTTTTTTTGGCAGATTACATATTCCACTTGTTTCATGAGAAAAGGTGCCAAAGATACATTTTTGAGTCTTACATGCCTGGAAATAGAAATAATTCTACTTTTACACTCAATTGATGATATGTCTAGGGGACAAAATTCTAGGCCGAAAATCATTTTCCTTCAGAACTTGGTAGGTATTGCTCCACAGCCTTTTAGCTTCCACAGTTACATTTGGATAATACATGCTGATATGAATCCTGTTTCTTTGTACGTACCCTGTCTTTCCTTTCTAGATGATTTTATATGTATTTTTAATTTCTGGTGTTCTGAAATTTCATGATGAAATTTTGGGTTCTGTTTGTTTGTTTGTGTTTGGCACACAATGGACTTTCAATCTCAAGTCTTGTTCTTCAGCTTAGCAAAATTCCAGTATGATTTGTCTTTGGTAATTTCCTTCCTTCTGTTATGATTTTTTCTTTTTTCTCTTTTGGGCTCCCATTGTTTGGATGCTGGATCTTCTGGGTAGATCCTCTAACTTTCATTTCTTCCTCTCTCCTCCCTACCACCAAAATTTAGTCTGTGAATAACTTATAATAACAGTTTTCAGAGTTGGGCATGTTACCTCTTATTCGTGGACAAAAATGTATGCTGCCATGTTCAGTAATGTGGCTGCGACTGGGCATCAGGCCAGTTCTTTTTCCAACACCTCTTTCCTGGTGGTCCTTCTCCTACTTTACAAGACTGGTATAATCCTCCTTGGATCCCAGCTCTCGCCATAGTGCATTGCCCCAGAGCATTAAACCTTTAGTGGTCCCAAACAATTTTATCTGTGATATTTGCAAATAATTTTATCTGTGACGCTTACTTCAATTAAGGTGGCATAAGAAATAGTGTATTTTGGCCCAAGTTAGGATATTTTGAATTCAGACATTGTGGCACAGGATAATGACCACTTTAGTTTAGCAGACCTTACCCAATTATTTTCAAAGTGCATTTGCTCCTGAGGGAAAAGCCAGTAAAAGTCATGAAAACAAAGCATCTGTAAAAAATGCAGGAGACAGACTTACGGCAAGTCCCCGTGTGTCATCCACGTTTGCCCGTGGAAGCACTGGAATTCAGACGTGAGGTTGCTGTCACAGGAAGTGGTAAGGTTCTCACTGGAAGTGAAAAATGAAGTCAGATAGAAAGTAGGTCTGATTTAGGAAATAAATTTTACATTGAGGACTGTATTTGCTCATTAGGTTATGACAGATATTTTCCACGAGTTCAACAAGCTAACAAGCTATATCTGAGTTCTCATCAGAGGTTTGTTGTAAAGAAAGAGCATGTGATAAAAATAGAATTTTATTATATACATGTGAAAATGCATAAAATTAATAATATTTAAATTCTCCCAACCCTTTCTGAGTATATCAGGTTAAGCAAATTGCCTCTAAGTGAAAGATTCAAAAATATAATTAATGATCTTTTTATTAAGTCTTGGTAAAGCCTTTTTGGTTATGCTGCCCAGAAACTAAGGGAGAGAATAATTGTAACAACTGGGTAACAGATACAGCTTCACAATACAGCTTCTTTCATTTCAACAAAATGAAGGGGCCCAACTGAGTTATTAGCTGGTAGTTTGCTAAAAGTTACTTTGAAGATTAATTTTTATGTGCTTTTGGCTATAACTTAGAAATAGTTATGGAATTGAATGACATCAGTCCTTCTATTTCTATCTCCTTGTTTATGAAAACGAGATCTTCAATACATCTATAATAACAAAAAATATTTATAGTTTATGCTGAACACTGTTTCACATTAGCAATAAGAAATAACTATCCATTAATATTTAAATTACTTGAAAACCCCCCATACTCCTCATTAAGATGAATTTCTAAAATAACTACCTTTAAAATGAATAATTTTACCAAAATTTGTAATATAAATGTTTTTCATCAATTGTGTACTAATTATCATAAATGCTAACTCAGCCCAGAAAAAAAAAAGATGCTAAACATTTTGACTGTTGCAATTTATTTAAAGTGAGAATAGGAAAAATGCTGTGAGAAGGAAACAAGTACATACAGTAAACCAATACCAATCTTCTTAAATGTGGTTATTTTCTTTGCAAAATAAAACAACATTAAGCATTTGGACACATATTTATTAACATAAAACTATAGTGTATGTATACTCTTAACTAAAATCAGTTTCATGATGATTCTTTCTAACATGCATCAAACTAGAAAGCAGTAAAAACACCAGCAGATGGTTCAGCGTGGTTGGCAATAAACGTCTTCTCCTCAGGTCACTAATATAGAATTGTAATGAAAAATTGCATTTTTTTTTACGCTTTACTCAGCACCTCTGTTTAGAACATGGTAAGCACAAAATATTGCCTAATGTTGCTTTATTTGCTACATATGCAACAATAAGCTAGCAAGAAGAAGTAGCTTATGCGTGTACACTGATGTATACACTTGTGCAATTTTTGAGGATTATCAAGAAGGTTTGGTCTTGTCCTGTGACTATAATCCTGTTAAGCTACATTTAACTATGATATATAGCATATTATTTTGTACTCGGTATTATCCAAAGAAACAATATTACATATAGACCTCAAAAAATAACTTAGGCAAAAGCAAATTTAAAAAATATAATAAAAACTCCTATAACCTACTTAGAAATATCAAGTGTGGGCTTAAGAATTAAATGGCCTAATATCTCCCCTAATTCTTACCATTCCCTTGTCATTGTGAAATTGTTGCTTGAAGTGAAGAAAATATTGTATTGAATTTATATAACTTTTTTTTTAATTTAAAACAAAAATTTGGAACTATTTTACATATGATAATCCTGTATCCTTACAGTAGCTTCATGAATTCTTATTCTAGGTAACATTTACTGAGCACCCTCTTTGTATCAGGCACTCTGCTTAACACTTTACATTTCATCCTCACAACTCTTTGAGGTAGACATATTATTGAACCTATTTTACAAGAGAGGCCTCCAAATTGAGTTTCATGGAAGGCAAAAGACAGAGATGGGGACATTTATTCCCTGGTCTTCCTGGAATCCTCCATAGACTGAGCTCTTTGAGGAGGGGCATTCTCTAACTGTGTCTCAGCGCACATCGCAGTGCCGGTCATGTGGAGGAGAGTCGGGAGGAGGCAGTGAGGTGAGATCCTTGCACTAGTTTCATGACAGCGGGCAACACTAGACGCGGCGGTTGAGTGGCCAGACCAAGAAGTGTGATCATGCTTCAAGCAAGTGAAGAGAAAACTCACATTTGTAAGGATGTTAGAGTGTGAAAATACTGCTGCAAAAAATGACAGCATACTATGAAAATCAAGTGTTCAAACTCACATCTAATTTCCCTGGGATTAAGTCTAATTAGTGCTGCTATTATTATGTATTATGATGTATATAGTTGAAGACCTAGGAGTTTTTATCATGTTGAGCTAGTTCCTTTGTCTTAGTATAAAGTTTTCACAGCTTCTTATTTCATCTTTTTTTCTATCAGTATTAGCTGAGAGTATTCTTTCCAATTTCTTTTTTTTTAAATTGAACTCTTATTTCATCTTAGTGTTTCTTTAAACTCACTTGTACCTCTGCAAGGAAAAAACTATAGAAAGGAAACAATGTATGCAACTTACATTTCTCTGAGGCAGAAAACTTCAGGGTCTGAATTTCTGGTATTAGCAGATGTGTCAGATTAATGAGAATTTAAAAGGAGTCTTTGGGTTCTTTATTTAAATCTTTACTACTTTATTCTAAAGGAGGTCAGGAATAGTGATTTGAATAAATCACATTCATTGCCTGTAAAAATGCTACATTTCTTTATCAGTGCAACTTTGGGCTTCTCCAAGGCCATGAGCATCCTGAAGAAGACAGGAGCCGCAAGATGAGCCATTTTTTTTCCTGCTCCTGCCCTATTCGGAGTCCCTACATTTTTTCAGAGTTCAAAGTTTAGCAAAAAGGTCGACTGAGCTATTTAGCTTATTTGTGTCCTGAAGTCCTAAGTGAAAATAGTTTATCTCAAATTGGCCCAGAGGAAACAAAAATCAATCAAAGTGAAAAGAAATAATTTCATGTTGTGTGGGACGCCAAATTGCATAAAGGCAAATAATTTTGCACCCCCAAAAAAAGTACTAAAAGAAAAAGGCCCCCCCAATGTTCAGTGTTTTCCCCCAATAATTTCATGTTGTGTGGAACGCCAAATTGCATAAAAGTAAATAATTTTGCACCTCCAAAAAAAGGACTAAAAGAAAAAGGCCCCCCTCCAGTGTTCAGTGTTTTTCCCTCCACTCTTAAAAAGTAGTTTTTTTAAAGTGCCTTTCTTTTATGCACATTAAAGCAAACATAAAAAGAACTGATTCAGTGCTCCACTTTGTGAGGAAAACAGCATGGAGATAGTTTAGCTCACTGTTAAGTCTTTGGTGTCTATCAGAACTGTATGTCCATAGTTGCAAAACTAACTAAGTGAAAGTCTGTTTAATCATCTGTGTATTTCAATTTGCCTACATAGGTAAAAGCACTTATACCAGTGCCTGGCACACAGGTAGTATACAAGAAATGTTAGCAATCGCAATAGAGCAGCTAATTTAGCATCCATATACTGCTAAGGCAAAAAAGGAAACGTCAAAGGGGACGACTGTTTTGTGCTGGGAAACTCAGTCTTTCCAGGAAAATTAAATAGGGATTTTGATCCAGTCTGAAACTGAACATTCATGAATTTTCAGGAGCCCGCCCTCAGGATCCTCCAACCCTACCTTTCCAACTTATTTTAAAACATAATAATTTAGAAAATATTTTTTCTTAACAAACAGTGATTTTTTACTTCCAATTTTCTAAGTTAGACTGCTCTATCTTATTTGGGGCTTGAGGAGATATACAAAATGCTAGAATTATCACTGTTTGATTGTATTTTATAACACAACTCAGAACACCAGGCTGTGCTCAATTGAAAAGCAAAACAAAATTTGGCTCAAAGGATTGAACCAGCTAGGAGTAACGGGTTTATAATCAATGTTAATATTAACTGATAACCAGTGCTAAATGACCAAGTAAAACCTTTTAGTGCTTAATCCTACAAAAACAATTTGGTCATCAAAATAACAAAAAAAAAAATTTTTTTTTTCCCTAAGTATTGAAAGATTTTTGGGAAGCTTACCCAAAATAAAAGTTTTCTTTATAAACATATTTTAATATGCTTAATAAACCATTCCCCATGAAAAAATAAAATTATAAGCATAATACAAATTCTAATGCACAAGAAAAATGCTGAGGGGGAGAAATAAAAAGTTACCAATTTTAACATGGACCTTACTGCCACTAGTCATATCTCCTTTAGTATGAGGTCAATGGATAAGAAAATTCCAACTCACTCATATTTAAATATGCAAATATTGGTTGTGTCTTCAGGTTTCTAGTTTTGTGCTTAATGAAGCAATAACATAATGCAATGAAACTGCTTCAATTTCAGGAGACCTTTGTTATAAAGGACAGGGTTAAGAACTTTACACTGTACTTGCCATGTAGTGTAACAAAATGAGCTAGACTTCTGGGTTTATGCAATTACTGAATCTTACCATCCAAAATAGATTCTCTAAGTTAAAAAAAATATTTTGTTTGTAATATTTGATGACATTTCTGATCAGAGCTTATAAAATCTCTTTAAAAAAATAAAAGAGTACTTCAAGATGTAATATAAAATTCTCAAACATTCTCAAAAAATTGTCATTTAAAAAACACTGCTTCGTTCCTGTTTCTGTTCATGCCAAAAAGTGGGTTATCTTTACACAGTCTCTGTTGCTCCAAGGAATTCCATTTCTACAGCAGCTTTTGGCGCTTGGGTTGAACCACTCTTCTTTCGGAATTCTGCTGCAATCTCCTCAAAGGACTTTCCTTTGGTTTCTGGGACTTTGAAAAATGTGAACAGAGTAAAGGCCAGGACCACTCCAGCAAAGAGGAAAAACACATAAGGTCCACAGAAGTCCTGCATAGAGAATAAACAGAGGTCCAATTAACAGCTGTTCAACTCTATCTTCTGTTCCGTGAACTTGCACACTGTTAGGCTGCTTACCGCAATGTACTGGAAACACATAGCTATAATGAAATTGCAGGTCCAGTTGGTGAACGCAGCTATTGCCAAAGCAGCAGGACGTGGTCCTTGACTGAAAAACTCAGCCACCATGAACCAGGGGATGGGACCTGGCCCAATTTCAAAGAAACTGACAAAAAGGAAGATGGCTGACATGCTCACATAGCTCATCCAAGCCAGTTTATTCTGAGGAAAACAAAAACAAAAACAAAACAAAACAAGAGTGGTACTGGGATCATTGGCTACTTCTACCTTTAGCTAAGTAGATTGTCATGGAGTTCAGAGGTGACATTGCTCTCTTCCTGATGTCTTTATGTTGAATTATGTACAAGTTATTCTACTCATAGACAAATTTATTGTAGCCTGAGTCATCCTTAAATCTTTTGAGCTATAGGAAATCCTCTGGATTAGGATTTTCTATGACTCTTATTCACTCTTTTCCTGTGAAAGAGGCAAAGCAAGGATCCAGTGACCTTAGCTTCTACTTATACCAAGATTGCTAGACAGGATGCATGACCCCCTGTAAAGCAGCAGATGCCAGTGCTGGACTGGAAAGGTCTAGGCACTTGCCCAAGGTCACACAGGGAGCCAAGTGGCAGAGCCAGCGTCAGAACCTGGTTGGAGCTGATCGCAGAGCCTGTGGTCTACCATTATACTACACTGCTTCTCTGCGTTAACAGGCACAATTTACTGGCTGCTGTTCAGTATTTAAACCCCCAAAATGAATTCTCTTTTTCTTTGCATTTCTCCTTATATGCTATTCCTCTGGCTTTACTTCATAAGTCAATCTCAAATGTTTTTCACACACAAAGCACTTTAACCTGGAGCACAGACGTGCTATCATATGGTAACCAAAAATCTCACCGTAGGCACCAAACTCACCAGCAGCACAAGTCCCACCGACATGAAGATGGCACAAAAAAACATCCCACTCATTCCGATGAGAAACAGAGAGCGTCGCCCTGCCTTCTCCACAAGGAATACCTAGGAAAGTTTTAGACATATTGGCTTTATACTTCACTAGTTGTTTTTTGTTTTTTTTTTTTTTGGCCGAAGAGGTCATTTTAACTTACATAGCTGGAAAGAGGCAGTTCTGTTATTCCATTTTCTAGACGTGGAGCTGAGGAGGGGAGTGGTTCTTTCCCAAGGTGTCAGAACTGGTCTAGTGAACAGAGGTGGGTAACAAATACTGGCTTCATCGCATTGCATTGATTTGAACCTTCTAGAGGAAGAACCAAGCATTACCACCACCCGATGCTTATCACTTTGGGGACAATACTAAGAGGCTGGACACCTTGGCTCTCTCTGAATATAGTTCCTGTACATTTAAAATACAAAGGTTCTACATTAAAAAATGCCATCTCCCTTCTGATAATTATCCTGTTGCAATTGCAAGGGTTTGAGCACTGCAGACCCCTGACACAGCACAACGGTTGATGTGTCAACTGTTCTCATCCAACTTTCTTACTGCAAATAAAGTCAAATTGGGACCACTCAGGGGGCAACGTACAGAATTTGATCTCCTTAAAATAATCAGGTCTGCATTTTTCTGGTGAGCTTAAGTGTACCTAGTACTGGTAATAACCTGCTATTCACTTTGAAAGATAAGACTTTAAAGCGAAAGGTTAAAGTGCTTTCTTATCCTAATTCAGGAGATACATCATTGAGTCCTTTGGGTCTGTGGACCTTTGCATTAATGGTTAAGATTTACAATTAGCCAGGACCAGAGTTTGTTGACCAGACTCTTGCTTTACCCTTGGAATATGGCCAAAGTTGGTGAGTCACAGACACAAAAACTACCTGTCGTAATTTCTCACTTCAGTCAGTAGATTGGCTAGGCTCATAAATCTATCAGTAAATCAATAGCAATCCAATACCCTTCGTATACTGAGCTCAGGCTCTGAAAATATCTGAGAAATATTTCTGTTCACTTTCAGTGAAAGCTCCTTTCATCTCAGAGGCATTTTATATCAGAGTTTCAAATCACTTAAGGATAGTAAGCAAAGAGCCTACCTACTTTTAATTGTTGAGAAAGAAGTGGGAAAACACAAACCTTTCTCAAGTTCATAAAATTTCTCTCTATATTTTGACTGTTTAATTATGACTTTTAAAGCTGACTTGATGACACCATGTCAAGCTGCCAAGAAAACTGAAGCATCTCTTCAGGAATAAGGGCTTTTCCTGTGTCTGTTTCTTCTATTTATGAACAATTATTACCAATAAGATTATAAACTCTAAAACTACCTGCCTTGAAAACTGAGTCAGACTCCCTTCTTGGGGCCAGGTGGGTACTCAGAGAGGAGCTGACTTGGGTCGAGACTTGGTCAGGGGCTGGAGATGTCTACCTGACCTTCAGTCTCATCTTCACCCCAGACAGTGTGCATCACTCAGATCCCAGATGCCTACTTGGAGCTACTCTTTCTCCCCTAGACTCATGCTGCCTTCCAGTAGTAGCAAAAAAAATAGTAGTAGCAAAAATGAAAATTCCTCTTTAGGCACACTTCGAGTTCGGGTTACCCTGACCTTGATAACTTGATGCTTTATATTGCAAATTCTGTTACACATAACATGTTTTAATCATAGTCTCTATATTAGAAAAATATGCTGAAGAGGGATTTGTAAAAAAATACTATCCCAGGAGACAAGAGAGCGCATAGTCCCTTGGATTTCATTCCAGTACCAGGCCTTCATTGATTTTGAGTGGGCTTGAACAGGCATTATCTCTAAAGGCACATCTCCCGAAGCACTGGTGTTCACTTGCTATCTGTTCATCCTCCTCTTTCCAAGGTCCAGTTCTGTTTAATGTGGTCTGAACAAACCTGCCTTTTGATCTAGGTAGCCAGGCTGTAACTTATTGACCAGTCTAGGTAATAGTTAAATGTCCATGTGCAGAGAATGAAAAACAAATGACTAAAAGTATATTGAGTATAGCACTGTGACCAAAATTAAAAAGCACAAGGTTTTTGAACATCCTGCATTCAAAGATAAAAAATAAGCCAAATTATCCTTGTTTTAAAGTGAGTTACATTGGTTGGGAAGTTTTTTGAGTCTTTTGGTTGTTTACTTTAATTCTTAGATTGTTAGGTTAAATATTATTACTGTCAAGATACTGAATCATTCCTTAGATAAGGTATCTGATTTTGAGACGAATATGTGACCTTTTCCCCTGTTGGGAAGAAAACAAAATTTCAAAAGTATATAATAACATTTGACATTTGAAAAAAGTTACATTTGTGGGGGAAGGGTATGGCTCAGTGGTAGAGTGTGTGCCTAGCAAGCATAAGGTCCTGGGTTCAATCCCCAGTACTTTCATTAAAAAAAATAATAATAAAATCTAATTACTTCCCTGCCACAAAGTATACAGTGCTGTATGTCAATTATAGCTCAATAAAACTGGGAGAAAAGAAGTCCCTCTTTAAAAATGTTACATTTCAAAAATAACAATAATGTCAAGTTATACAGCAGTTCTGCTCCCTTCTGTCATATCACACAGTCACGTGCGTCATCAGAAGCCGTGGCCTTGTGAGCTACCTGGAAGCCCCGCCCGTGGCTGAACATCACAAGAATTTGCTGAGTCAGTTTAATTTTGCTAGAGGCTTAGCAAAATATCTAATCAAGAGGGCCATGTTTATTTTAAAAATGTTTTTTCTAAGATATTGGGATAAAATAAAGAATTTCAACCATGAAAGTAGAGGAATCTAAGTGGAAGATCCAGTATTGACAGAAATAACAAGCTGTTTGCTAATTCCTGGGGGCTAAGTACAGAGCAAAGGAGAAGGAACCCAGGTATTTACACAAAAATACCAAGCGTCAATTCACAAATCAGTGACAAATGGCCTCCTTGGCAGATAAGGAGAACCAGTGACCTACCCTGCTCAGTCATGTCTCATCTTAGTACAGTGGTTGGTTATTCACATACAGGGCTCTTCCTGTGACCCACGTGGTTCTACCTACATACCCAGTACACGTGGAAAATGTCATTGGTTGCTTTTAGCTCACAAGGTTTTTTACTCCCATTTCTGGGCTGAGGAACAAGCAGACTATTTATCTAGGGTATTTTACTTACAGAGACAGCAGTGAAAACTGTGTTGACAGCACCAACTCCAATGGTTGCATAAACAGGTTGGCTGATTCCAGCCATCTGAAAAATGCTGGTTGAATAGTAAAAGATCTGCAAAATAATAATAGTTTAGTCTTATCAAGAAGCCTAGGACTGATGGCTTTAAAGCAAGAAATATTTTAGGTTGTTTATTTTTAGTTGTTTCTGTGGAACCTGGGTCCCTAGAATTTCCAGAATGTTTCATCTGCCCTCTCCTTCCAGGACAGGAGAAATCACAGTCTTTCTTTATTGTGTCAAGATTCCAAACACTTAAACGTTCTCCTTATGTTTAGTTGAAATCTCTACATATGCACTTTATTTTTTTTTCAGTTTTAAAACCTTTTGTTAAAGTATAAAATACATGCAGAAAAGTGCACATCACTTAAGTGTACAGCTCAATTGATTTTCACAAAATAAACACGCCTGTATAATCAGCGTCCAGATCAAAGAATAAATTGTTTCTTGCCCTCCAGAAGCCCCCTGAATGTCACCTTTTCTCCAAATGAAACTCAGCTTCTACCACTGTAGATAAATTTTGTCTAGTTTTGTATTTGACATAAGTGGAACCACATTGTATGTATTTTGTATTTGGCATCAACATTACCTTTGTGAGAATCATTCACACTGTTGTGTTTGTAGACTGTTCATTATCATGGCTATGTAAAAGTAGTATATTATTGTATTAGCATACCACAATTTACCTACCCATTGATGGGTGTTTAGGTAGTTATCATTTAGAGTGGTTATGAATAGTGCTGCTATGAACATTCTAGTACAAGCCTTTTGCTAAAATATGTACACATTTACACTTAGGACTAGAATTGCTGGATCATAGCGTATGCACGTTCTCAACTCTGACAGACCCTGCCTAACAGTTTTCCAAAGAAGTTGTGCCAATTTGTGCTCTCACCAGTGTGTGTAAGAGTTCTGGTTGTCATTGCATTTAATCCAAAATTTCCCACTAATCTTAGTGGAATTGGAAAAATCTGACTCACAACCTCCTTAATGGCCTTTATTATTTAGTTAAATCCTTACGTTTATAATAGTCTTTTAGGTCATTTTTTTAATCTATCATCCTCTGTCATTCCTTTCTCAGGTAACATGTCCTACTGCAGGCACCTCTTCCAGCAGACAGGGCTGGTGCAGGAGACTGTTCAGACCATGTTCAGAGAGGAATGACTTACTCACTGCATGCTATCCCACCATTTTTAGGCTGCCCCATAGTCTCTGGTTGAACATTTCCTGGATGCCTCTGAGTCAGGCGCTGGGATGGAAGCTAAAGCAGGAAGGTTCAGGGAGATTAAGTGTTGCACTGTTGGGTATACAGGCAGAGCTGAGAGAAAGGACACAGGTTTGGTCTCTGAGACCCAAAGTTACAGAGTTAAGAGATAAAAATGGACATCAGGGGCCCCTTAGAGGAGGACAGACACCACAGCAGAGTGGCAGCTAGCTTGTGGAGTAAGGCTCAGGTCTCCTTTTACTTCAGCTCATGGGAATTATTTCTTTGTCTCCCCAAGTCTCTGTCCACCCATCAGTCCACCCACAGTGCCTTTGCGAATCTGTGATTCACTATAGAAGCCCAAACCACATTTTTAACAGCAATGAAAGGTGATAAGTGATTTTCGTTATCTAGTTTCTTAACAAATGCTTAATTGTTTTCTTCTAGTAGCTGATTGTCAGTAGAACAGTTTTAGTCTGAATACAAGGATTGGAATTCAAAACTTAAATGCTGCTAGTTTAATACACAGTATGTTTTTCAATCATGTCTTTTTTATTACACTCACTCACTGATAACATATCAGTTCACGCTGTTATGTATTTTATGTGCTCCCCAGGTAGGGTGTAAGTTTCTTGGGATGGTGAGAAACTTCTTTGCATCTGGATATCTGGTATACTTCATTTAAATAGAGGGAACCATGGATTCCTTTTGCCTAGGTTCTCAGAAATCCTAGTTTGATACTCAATTCTAGAAGCCCCTTGTAATTTAGTCTTTTTGGTATATTTATTCTCTCTCCCCCTCTTTTGTGTTTATTATGACTTACCTTTTAAACGTCATCTTAATAGACATACAGTAACATTGATTACTGACATTAAAAAAAATTTAAGCTAGTTTTAGAAATCAAAGGAAGCAAAACAAAGAAAATTAATGCCCATTCAATATATTTGTTGTAATAAGACATGTGATATCAACATTCTGAAATGTCTGCTAGTTATTTAAACTTAAACCCCTTTCACTTTGCTCTTAGGAGTTAGGGAGTGTTCTTAAACTCACCGCATTGATCCCAGAAAACTGCTGAACCATGTGCAGCATCAGTGCCACCAGAATGGGCTGCCGGTAGCTGGAACTGGTGAAGAGCTGAATTATGGAGACTTTCTTTTCACTTGATGCTTCTTCCTTTTCTTTTCTCATCTCAATGATGTCTTTGGTGACATCATCACTCCCTCTGAGTCTTTTCAAGCCTGTCCCCCAAAATAATCAGGTTGACATAACTCAGGTCAAAACAAAAACAAATTTATTTTTATTACCTTAATGAAAGAGCTATAGTTCTGCATAGCCCTTTCTATTACTTAATAGCATGGGTGTTGGAAATTCTTTCTTGTTAAATTAAATCTCACTTTTTTTTATTAAGAAAAAGCAGAACATTTGGCTTTATCTCACGACAACGAAAACTATAATTTTTTTTTATCATAGAAGCATAATGTGGGAAAGGTCTTTTAGAAGACTCTGAGTTCAGTTCTCTGTGTGTGGATTTTCTATCTGGGCTTGTGTGAATGTTCATGGTTGGAAAATGGCATGCGCCAGTCATAGTAAGTGATCTCACATATTCTTCTTACATATAACCACTAACTTCATTTGGAAAGCACTGGTACCAGTTTCATGAGTATCCATTTATGCACACAGTTTCTTATTAGCTGATAGTTCCAAAACAATAGGAAGAGAGTTAAACCACCCATAGACTTACTTATCTTTGCTTTGGCTTCCTCATCCAACCTGATGTAAAGGTATCTGGGGCTTTCTGGACAGAAGAAGAGCAGCAGAGACTGGAGAACGGCTGGCACAGCAGTTAGACCAAGTAGGATGTGCCACAGCTCATGATTGCCCAGGAGAAAGTCAAGGCCAGCAATCTGAAAAGGCAGGGAGGAAGCATATCGACTGCATAAGAATTTGGACCTACCTTTTGAAACAATTTGTTAAAAAACTCACTGGCTAATGGCAATCCCTGACAACTTTGATTCAAGTATGCGCAAGTATGCATAAGATGGAAACTATTACTCATGTAGTCTCACCTTAACTGACTTAGGAACACTTTGTTTTACAAAGGATTCACCTAGATTTGTTTTCATTAACTGCTATGGGACATTTAAGATGGGCCTCAACCAAACTGCCAAGTACACGTTTCAATATCTGAAACGACAGCAAAAATCATGCATAACTTTAGACCTTTGTAAAAAAAAAATTCTTCGATTATCCAGAACTTAAATAGTATGGCATCCACACAGCTAGAGCAATTACTCTGATGAGAACCAGTTTTGTGATCCCTATTGCAAGGAGTTTATCATCTGGATAGTCAGGTGTGAGGTTCCGAAGAATCCCTCTGAGACCACAGGATAGAAGGAAAGAATAGACCAGCTGAGCAAGAACTGCTATTGTAATCATTTGCATATTAAATTTGAGCAGGTAAGATGCTCAAAACAAAGGAAACCCAGGCAGCCAAGGATTTGATATTTTTTATTCCTTGAAATCTAAGTGGAATAATTTAATAGTAGAATAGCTCCAGAGGTTCAAGACTTGGCTTACCAGGTCACCTCCAGCGCCAACCCCCACACAACTCCAGGGAGAAAAGTGAGGGATGGAGTAGCAGTACGTTAGCTTTGAGCTAAAAAGCCAGTATCTCTATACCACATCCACTACCACTTGTGGAACTGTTTTTTTCCCTCTGCGTTGGTGTACAGTGAGAGTGGACAGTTAGGGAGGGAGACGTTGGGTAGAGTAGAGGGTAGGTGAAATAGGGGCTGGGAGTTTTCACCTGACTAATAAGAATGCCCATGACAATGGCCAGCTGATGAAGAGTACCCATGGCACCCCGGAGCGTAGTTGGAGCAACTTCACCAACGTACATTGGAACCAAGCCCGAGATTAGCCCTGCATGAGACATGAACATACATGTTAAAATGTAGCCAGGACTACCTCAATAACAATAATTTTGTTTAAGTACAGTCAGTATTCTGCTGAAAATCCCTTCCTGAGTTCACTGGAAGGAAGAGACCTTGCCCCCAACCATTGACAGAGTTTATGCAAAAAATATTTGGTGACAAGATTCCAGATGAAGTTGTAGTTGGAAGCACAAACAGAAATGGTTGGTCTTGCATTTGGCAATTATTCATAGCATTGGCTCATCTAGTTAAAAATCCATGTTAATTTGAGTTTACATCACAACGCCTTAGGTTATCTTCAGAAAAGAGACTGAAAAATGCTTAACAATATTCTTAAAAACACAATACCATTCTTAATCTAGATTCATGGGATTAAAGGAAACTAGAAAATATCTAGGCCAACCTCTTTACTTGGTAAAGGTGAGAAACAATCTACCCAAGATCACAGGGCAGTAGAGCGTTAGTGCGAGAACCTCAAGTGCTGCCTGAGTTCTCACAACGTGGAGGTGCCCAAGATCACACTTAGGGTCGGGGGTTGGCATGTAGGGAGGTGGAAGGGGATGAGGAGCTCGGGGCTCTTCTCCCAATTCCTCCAACCACAGCAACCTAGCTTCTTCTGTATTTTCTCCAAATAATAGGCTTCAGAAAAGATTATATTTGAATAAAGATTTCTGGTGTTTAAAGGAATACAAAAAAATTTGAAAAGCACTAGGCCATTCTGCCTTTTATAGTTTTCTTAAATGCAGATATAATCAGTCATGTTGGAAATGGTGGAGGATCCAGTCATTTGCTGAGTGCAGAAAAAGGTCAGAGACTATCAATGAGCAAGGCTGAATATAATGTTTTGTATTTTCTTAAGAATTTAAAAATAAGATTTGTCAGAGACTTCCTCCTATAGAGACTGCCTGCCAATCAAATGGAAATGGATGGTCTTTGTGTAACAGATGCTTTTGGAAACTGTTTCAATATATATATTTTTAATGCTTCAAATTGTCCTTAATATCTCACGTCAACATTTGCATGGTAGATACAGTATCTGAATTTCTTCTGACTTTTACAAGTAACTCTGATGTGCGTCTGTTGATTTAAATAAGAAGAAAAAACATGTGTTTGGCCCTGTTCCAGGCTGTACTATTTTTGTGTAATACCTAATGTTATACCTCAAGAACAGAAAATGCAAATAAGCTTGCAGGTCTGAAGTCATGTGAACCTGAAGTCAAATTGTATTTCTAATAATTTTTGGCAATTTTAATGCTTATAATAGGACCAGACATAATTTTAAAAGGTGGTTGGAGGGTGTAAGTTACCTAGCTGTGCTAGTGATAGTTTGCCTCACAATATGTTTATATAGCATTTATTTTCAATTTTATCAAAAATATTTTGTAATTTTTTCCTCTACTCTATTTCTAGAAATGGAGAGAAAAGAAAGAGGAATCATGATTTGGATCCTTTGATAGTGTTATTAGTAGCGTTTTACAGAAGAGGAAACTGAGTCTCATATTCACTTACAAAGGCTACACAGAGACAGTGCCACAACTGATTCACTCTGAATCCAAAGCTCTTTCCACAAGTGAGTTGACTCTTTACCTGGATAAAGTTATCCACACTTTCAGTTATTTGTATTAATGTTTAAAATAACACAGAGACATTTAATTAAGTAACCTAAGACTTCTGTTTTAACTGATCATTGAAAATGCATGAAATTATAGTCTTTCTTCTTTTCAGGTAAGAATATTATAAGTATTTTATGCACCCTTTTGTGCCCTCATGTCTCCTCTCCCGCCCCCAAAGAATATTAGTGGTTTGACATGTGGCTGTGATTCGGGACAATGGGTGTCACTGGCATTGAGAAGCAAAAGATTTGGCCATTTTAGAGAATGAGGGATCCTCCCTTTCTTCAGGCCTCTGCTGGTAAGTTGCTTCAGGAAGTTTGAAAAGCTATTTCCAAGAAATAGTGACTAGACCGTGACGTTCTTAGGAGATGCGTCTTCCCTCCATTCTGAACTCCTCTACCAGCTGCTTCTGCCCGATTCCCTCTCCCTGTGGTCCCCACCCCCTGTAACACTTCAGACAGCAGAGAGGGCTGGGGAATGTGGTCTGAGACATGGGCCAGGATGTCAAGGTCTTTCCAGATAGGAGAGACGGCGACATCAGTGGCCAGCCGGGCCAGAGGAGTGTAGTTAGTCTAGCAGTCTTCCCCTGTCTACTGAACAGCAGGGGTAATAACAGCAGCTGGCACTTTTGGCAGCTTACTCTAGTCAGATTCCACGCTGAACATTTTATTCTTGCAAACGCCCCATGAAGTAGATATTGTTATTCTTCTCATTTAATGTATAAGGAAGCTGAGAGTTAAATAATTTGTCTGAGATCATATGACTAGAAATGATGTCATTGCTGTGGATAAGAACATAGCTTTACAACTTCCACTTACTGGTCCCAAACTTCCCTAACTTAGGACTGCAACCTTATGCTACTGCCTTTCCCTTTTGTAACATCACCCTAGGCTCAAAAAGTTCCCTGCATGTAACCTCATCTGCCATTAGAATAATTTTCAGACACATATGTTTGTGTGTTTGTGTGTGTGGGTGGGTGTGTGTCCACGACTTACCACAGTAGAGTCCTGATATGCCTCTTCCTGCAATTATAAGAATGTGAGATGGTCCCAGTTTCGAAAACCCCATCAAGAGAGCTCCAGCTAATGAAAGAATGTTTGATACCAACAAGGCTTTGATTCTGAAAATTTGAAAAGCGAGGATTATAAATTCAGCATCAAATCTTGATAAAATTTATTTGCTTTCAGAGAATGCTGAGATTTTTACCTAAGAGTAACTATTTTAATTTTGCTGATAGAGATGGTTGGGGAATCTTAAACCATGATTGCTACTTTGATTTGTCTTTGGATTAAAGCATTACTAACAAGTAATATTTATAATGAGAGAATTTTGTGTTGCATGTGCCTGACCTCCACATTTTGACAGAGATGATTCAATTGTGATGATGACTAGTTTGCTTTAAGATAACTCTTTTGGCACTTTTTCAAGTAGTTAACAATTAGATTTTTCCACAAGTTGATTGTTTTAGACAATAATTGCCTGGTGCTAGCTAAATTCAATTCTGTGGCTGTAACCTATGATGCTCTTTCTTCCTTTTAATGGTATAGGTTTTTTGTTGCTATAGATCATGAAAGGAACTTTCAAAGTTCAGGTTTCTTTAGTATGAATTATTTGGAAGTAAATTAAAACACTCTTTTACTTTAAGCCTTATCGTAGAGAACTATAATTATTCTTATTTTATCATTGTATGCCAGCATACTTCCAGAATGTATGAATTAATGTCAGCTAATGTAAAGTGCATAATAAAGTTGACAATAGCAACAAAAACATCATTTTCAAAGTTAATCTTATGAAAAATTGACAACACTTGCAGATATCTGACACTTTTCCTCCTATAAAATAGGGAAGTGACACAAAAACCTTCTTCAAAGTTCAATCGATGATAATAAGGTCAATAAAAGAATCTGAGTGAACAGGTATGAAAACGTTTGTGTCACAAAGAAATGTAAGTATCTTATTATGTTCCATTTCAATGTTTCAAACTTTAATAGGTGTGCTTTTACTAAGGGAGTATCAAACACCAAACCGATTTTTTTTTCTGGGGTATAAAACCATATAATCTCATACTGCAATGAAACTATATGATAAGCCGAATAATACCACACAAGGTCCATGTCCTAATCCTCAGATCCTGGGAATGAATATGTTACTTTATATGACTTAGAGGATTTTGCAAATATGATTAAATCAAGGATTTTGAGAAGAAGAGATTATCCAGTTCGGCCCAGTGATGATGAATCACCATGATCCTTATCCTAGGAAGGCAGAAGAGATGGTGATGTGATGAAAGGAGCAAAGCCTGGAGTGATGTGCTTTGAGGATGGAGGAAGGGGCCACAAGCCAAGGGATAGAAGTGGCCATCAGAAGCCGGAGAAGGGCAAGAAAATGGACTCTTTCCTCGAAGACTCCAGAAGGAATGAGCCCTGCTGACACCTTGACTTCAGCCAAGTGAAACTGAATTTGAGCTACTGATCTCCAAAACTGTAAGAAAACACATTTGTGTTGTTTTTAAGCCACTAAGTTGTGGTAATTTATTAGAGCAGTAATAGGAAACTAGTATATGGGAGTTATAAACTACCCAAAGGCAGGCAAATAGAGTGATTTGGAGCCAGCCAGCTCGGAGCTGCAGTGTAGGAAAAGGCAGGCGTGTTTCTCTGGGAAGGGCTTTTTCTCTACACAAGGACAGAGGACAGGTAAATTCAATAATCTACCTTATGGTTGCTAGCTAGCTAACAGTGTATTCTATTAGCTGGAAAAAAATTTAAAAAGTCATAAAAGAGATAACCTAAAAGTATTTTTGATGCCAGATTGTTCTAAAGTCCCCCTTCCTTACCACAGGTGGATGCTGGAGCACTTTATACAACTTAAAGGATTTTAACTTCTGCTCAGACGTGAGAAATGGCCAAGAATAAATAATCTAAAAATACACGAAACGGTTGAATCAGGGAGAAAGAAATATATTTCTAAGTATATCTCTTTAAATCTTGCTCTAAATACTTCTGTTAGCACAGGCTTTGTCATTGCTGCCATCATCATCATCACCGTCTACGTTTGCTGACTCCTCACCATGTGCCAGGCGGTGTATTAAACCTTTCCTATTCATTTTCATTTAATAAATAGCTTGCTTATTTTCACACAGCTATTAAGTGACAGAGCTGAGACTTGGTCTGTGTGGAACCAAAGGTTAATGCTTGATTTTAGTGAGTTCCTTTTTTGACAGCAAAGACAGAACGCATTCAAAGGCAAGCTATGGATACTTTCCTTGATGCATGGTAGTGTGGATTGCACAACCGTGGTCACCCCCACCATACCCTAGTACGTACATTTTAAGTAAAAAGTGACCTTGAAAACCCAGATCTATAAAATAGTGGCCACAGACATCTATTGACTATTACACAATTACAAGGAAAGACTTTTTTTTTAAAGCAGTGGTGGAAAGGTATATTTTTATTTATTTACTTTAACTAGTAGAGCAATGACCTTGGCAATAAGGACAGTCATGTCATTTCTCAGGGACTCTCCCTAGAAAAATAGTTTTATGAGAGAGGCTGAACTATTTTGTCTTAATTTTGGAGTTAAAATGATTAATTTTAGGGCTGTTTTTCAAGGAGGATCATTTTTCTACTGAGAGTTGGAAGAAGTGTCACTTTTAGTTCACCATAAATAATTTGATAAATGCTCATTTGACATTGTTTTGGGGGTCTGACCATTGTTGATGCTAAATCTTGAGACTTGAGAGGACATGTATCCTGGTTCCATCACTAGGACACCAATTAAATGTTTTAGAGAAGTTACTGAGTTGCTAGACTCTCATCTCTAAATGAGGGACAAGGGCTTAAATTTTTTCTTCAGGGATGAGAAGTATAAAACATCAAAAGCTGCTGAAAGACTTGGTCTGTCCACATTTAAAAATTTCATTTAGTTTTGCTTAATTTTATTTATTTTAGACATAATTAATTTAGAAAAATTTCCAGTTACTGCTTAAACCAACTATGTGCAAATTAAAATGACTCTCAAATTTTTAAAATAAATAAAGCCAGTTTATGACCTCCATAATTTATGGATACTGATTTAAAGTTCAGCTAAACACCAGTAAGTTGATAAAAAGAAGAACTAACCATTTTCTTTTGTGGTAGAGGAAAGTCCCTTTCAAATGAGAACAAGAATAAAACTTGGGTTACCATGCTACCCATTACTTAAGAGAAATTCTTCCAGTCTTATTCTATAAAAGCTCCAGTACAGAGGAAGAAGTTATCAGAATTTAATAACCAGAGAGATAAAACTATAATTTAAAATAGGAATTTAAAAAGCTAAATGAATTATAAAAGATAGTTTTTATTAAATTACTAAGATAGTTGCCTATATCAATTAGACCTTCAAAAGTTTTTGCATTTTCTAAATTTTCCATATTTGTATATTTTTATCATGAGAACCAAAGTAATAAACAAAAGATGGACTCAAAGAGCAGAAAATAAAGCAAAAGAAATAACCATTTGATTTTTTACTTCCTCTTTGTGGAGGTGGGGGAATCCTAGGAGACTCAGTACGTCATGTGACTAAATGAAATTTGAGTGTAAAGAAGTTCTACTGATGTTTTTAATCCAAAACACCTGAAAGAAACCAGAGTACAGAAATAAACTAGTTTCTTTTCTGCTTGGGGCTTTGAAATAGCAGCAGCAGCAGCTGGGCACCCTGTGCCAAGTATATTGGGCAATTGGGAGTTGGGGTTATTGACTTGACCTTAGAACTTGACTGATCCAAATGCCAAATTATAACCTGAAAATGAAAACCCGTATGTCTGAGAAATGGAGTGATTTGGTGAAGCCAAAGTGAACTTCCAGGTTAAAAATTCCACTCCTGACTCTTCTATTGAGTTCCTGAGTTCACCATTTGTGCAGCTGTTTCTGAATATGTTTTACAAGTTATAGAGTGAGAGAATCTAAAAATACACAGCAGGGAGGGAGGATGTAGCTCAAGTGGTAGAGTGCATGCTTAGCGTGCACAAGATCCTGGGTTCAATCCCCAGTACCTCCATTAAAAATAAATAAATAAACCTAATTACCTCCCCCTACAAAAAAAAATACAAAAAAATAAAAATGCATAGCAAACTCACTTTTGCTGTAAATGCTTCCACAATTAAGCAGATTGTTGCAACAGATTTGTCCATCATTTGGTCCAACACCAACCTAACTCATAGGATCATGAGTTGAAAAAAACAACTCTAAAACTAATTCACAAAAGGAAAGATGATTTCTTTCCAAACAAATTCATACAAACCCCAATTACTGAAGTTTCTGTATTTATACTTATTTTTGAAATTTGCCTACCTTCCAAGCCGGTCCCCAAGCAACCCACCAAAAAATGAAGCAATCATTCCACCAACTGCAAAGCTGGACACAGACAGGGACCAGAACAAGGTGATGAGGCTAGCAGATGCCATAGTTTCTTCCTCAGGCCAAGAGATGGGTGTTGGGCTCTCTCGATGTGGAACTGTGGGCATTTCCTTTGTACTATGGATAGCATCGTTGTTGACAGCTTTTCGGTCGTCCAGTGGAATACCCAAAACATGTCTATAATGGGTTAATATTACCTAAGGAAATAAAATAAGGAAATATAGCTCCAATAATTCAAATGTTCTGTATATTTTTGTTTGTTTTTCCTTTAAAATATTTGTTAGATGTTTAAACAGGATTATTTCAATTATTTGTGTTGTGTACATCCTAACACATATAGATTATTTACAATTGATCATATCTTATAAAATAGAGGTTACAGATTCCAGTGTCAGCAGGAACCAGGCAGGAACAAACAAGTGAAGGAGGCAAGAAGAACCTTGATGACCAGAGGACTGAAAAACTGTCTGTATTACTGAGAATATGATAGCGAGTGGGCAGGGTTTATTTGTCCCATATGAAGAAGGAAGCTACAATGTGAGACTAATGTTTTGTGATCTTTAATTTTTAAAGAGAAGCCAGAAATAATGGATTTTTATGTAAAATTCCTTAAGTTTTAAAGGTTGGCAACTTTTCAAACTGAAAATATTCTGCAGGCTGAAAAGATAACATTTTCACTCCACTATTACCCTTGCAAAGCAGGATCTAAATTGGCTTGCCTAAATATTTTAATAGAAACATAAAAGTGGATATGAGAAAAAAGATTGGGGAAGGTAAGATGAGGCCAAAAATAAAGTTAGTATACAAAATTCAAGTATATATATATACATACACACACACCACAGCTTCTTTATCCATTCATCTGTCCATAGACATTTAGGTTGCTTCCACGTCTCAGCTGTTATAAATAGTGCTACTGTGAACATTGGAGTGTTTGTATCTTTTCAAGTTAGAGTTTTTGTCTTTTCCAGATGAGCAGCTCTTTAAATATGGAAGAGGGGTGGCTATAGAGAGGGCACTAAGCCAGCTGCCAGTGGGAGACTCTCTTCTCAGGTCTGGCTCTAGGACTTGGATTGGAGGAGGGGAAACCTTAGATTATTTTTCCCTCTAAGATTGAAGAAGATGGTTTAAATAAGAAAAAGTTCTCCTATGAGAAGAGGTTCTGTCACTTCCAAATTATGGTGATACTGCGCTAAATTTCAGGAATCCTGCTAAATTGGCGTGTGTTGTCATCACCCACAGAAAAAAGATGTGACCTCCAGCGTTATTCCCTAAATCCCTCAGCCCAGGAAAGGCCTCCCACACTCATGACATGTGGGAGCCCAACCAGAGCGCAGCCTCAGCCCCAGGAGCAACCCTTTTCATGTGATGGACTGTACACATTTCACACACTCACACCTTGTAGAATCTTACATTTTCTTTAGAGTTCAATGTTGTAAGAGAAGCAGATGAAATATGATGGATTCATAAATGGCGCCCAGCAACTGCTTTTACCGTCACCTTATGCCACTCCTTCCCCTAGCTTCTCTTCTCTGTGTGTGTGTGTCTCTCTCCTTCATTCACTAAACACTTTGTTGTTTACATCAATTGTTATGTTTGGCACTGGTGGTAGGAAGAGGGTCAAGACTACAACCTCACCCTCAATGACCTGACAGTCTGAGTTAGAGAAGAAGGAATGGAGTCCTGATTCACCCATTTACAGGCTGTGAGAGCTGAGAGCAATGACATCCCTCTCCTGCCTGTGCACTAGATACCGGAGTAGGGATGCACAAAATAAATGAGAAAAATGATAGCAATTATTCAATATTAAAAAAAATACCCATCCAAATAGTCATCATGGAGAAAATCCAGACTTTGTTGGACTTCGTAACAGTTATTTAAGAGTTTTGTATTATTTTGCTTTGAGTCACCTATGGGAGACAAGAGTCGGGGGAAGGACTAGAATCGTTTTAGTGTTAGGGCTCCTGAGGGGTTTTTGCTTGTCTTTATTTTTGGTGACGAGAACTCTTATGATTTACTCTCAACAACTTTCATACACAATGTACAGCGGTGTTAATTATATTTATCATGTTGTGCTTTACATCCCCAGTACTTATTTACCTTATAGCTGGAAGTTTATACCTTTTGACTGTCTTCATCTAACAACCCCACCACCCACCGCTGGGGCTCCTAAATATTTTGATGTGGCCAAGAAATGGGCACAATAACGTTGTTGGGTGAGTGAGACTGGGGAGTGCATATGTTAAACTGCCTGACGCACAGTGAGTTGGTGCTCAGTACCTTTGTGCACCGAGAAAACCCTGTCCTTCCATCATTTCCTTTTATTCCCTGGCATTTCCATCCGTGTGTGACTGGGAACTCTGGAATGTGTGCTGCAATAAGCTGTTAAGCTTAAAAAAAAAAAAAAAACCTGAGGCATGTGGTATTCTGACTGCAGTTTTCTGTGAGCTCAGCAAACAGCAGAATCAGAGATCAAGAATTGTTTATTACCCTTTCTTTTTCTGCGAGGGCTATTACATGAGGAGTCAAGGCCAAGTTATCAGCTTTGGAACCATGCATGTGGCTCCTGACAGAAGACCAGGACTACCCCGTGTTCCCCACGTGGGCACCCTTTATCTCTCTGGATGAGGAGCAGGTATCTTTCTGTCACTGGTAGAAATTGCCAAAAAGAGAACTTGTACATGTTTCACTTGCCTGTTGAGGTGCGTTGATCACACCAATGTCGTATCCAAACTGGAAGGAAGCCAGCACGGCAGTGAAGACAGCAAAAACCAAGGTCCCGGTGACCTGTGGGGAATGGAGCACAGGGCTGGGACACACCAGGAAATTTCAGTTACCCATTGTCCCATGCAGCGTGGACTTCTCACAGGCTCCACAGGCTGATTCTTGCCCCTTGATACTCGTTCACCGTGTGTCCTGTGCTCCCGGCAGGGCAGGGTACATTCTTATGGGAGTGGGGGCACCATTCATTTCCCCTACACTGTGAAAGTCTGGGACAGCTTCGTCCAGAGGAGGAACCGAGCATATTTTTATAAAATACATATATAGCTAGTATAACTTATATGTATTGAAGCTTCAATGCCTGATACTGAGTATTTTGCCTACTGCATGCGCTATGTGCTTCATCTCATTTACTATTGCTACTATTGTGTTATTGCTACTATAGTGTTCTCTTGCTACTATTACAAATAACCAAAAAAGCAGTGGCTTAAATAACACAGATTTATTATTTTACAGTTTTTTACAGTTCTTATAGCTCGTAAGTCTGGTACAAGTCTCACTAGACTAAAATTAAAGTGTCGGCAAGTGTTCCTTTCTGGAGGCTGTAGGGGAAAATTCAGGTTGATGGTAGACTTCAGTTCCTCACGGTTGTAGGACCAGGGTTTGGGCTGGCTTAAAGCAAGGGCCGCTCCCAGCTCTAGAGGCCACAACGTTCCTTGGTTAGTGGTGCCCTTCCTCCATCTTCATAGCCAGAAATGGGCTGGTCAAGCCCCTTGTTCCATCTCTCTGACTCTGACCACAGCCAGGAAAGTTCTTCCCTTTTAAGAATTTATGAAGTTAGTTTTGGTCCGTCTGGAGAACCCAGGAGAATCTCCCTATCTCAAGGTCCATAAAGTTAATGACATTTGTAAAGGCCTTTTTACTATGTACAGTAACATACTCATAGGTTCTGGGGACAAGATCATGGACATCTTTTGAGGACCATTATTCTGCCAACCACACTACTCATGACAGCACCATCAGTATCCCTATTTTATACATAACTAGGTTAAGGTCTCACAGCCAGTAACTTGTAAAATAAAGATTTGGATTCAGGATCTATACTTTTAATTACTTGGTTCTTTTGCATTTCTCATTGGTCAAAACCAAACAGTCAAAAACCAAACATATCTGAAAATACAGGATCCTAATCTTTCTAAATTGAAAAAAAGATCCGGGAGTGCACATATTCATAGAAATTGCCAGTTGTGATGCTAAAGCCGAGTCACCAAACACACAAATTCCAAGTGCATTTTCCATTTTCCAGCCACTCACTACACAAATCCCCACCTTCCTCACACACCCAGAGAAAACCTTCATGAAGTCTCTGGACAAAAGTTGAAAATAACAAAGAATGGCTACTCAACCACTCACCTGTAACTCACCTGAAGAACCACCTCAGGTCCTACCCACCACCAAACCCAGGGCCGTGACATACTCACCCAGTTCATCCCTGCATCTCCCTTTCTTCCTCTGGCAGAGTCTCCAAGCACTCTGCGTCTAAGTGACTGTTCCTCCCACTCCACCCCTGGGCTTCTACTCTCTGCTGGCTCTCTCCTCCTGTCCCCCCTGGACAAGCATATAGTTCATTTCCTCTTATTTTGAGCCCAACCGGTGACCATGGCAATGCTGAGCAGGGGTGCTACAGAAGTGGCAGTTGGGGCTGAAGGTGGTGGCTGCAGCAGGTTGGGTCCCCCATAGTGGCCTTGCCCTGCCACTCCACATACACAGTCTCAGTTACAATAGGGTTAATTTTTCCTACATTACGTTGACAAAAATGATAGTTAATTTTCAAAGACAGAAGGTCTCTCGAGCTCCTGTCCCATTATCTCCTGATCAAATCGTTCTCAGTCATTACTATAGAAATACTGGAGCTGCCCCTAACAGCAAAACAGCCATTGTGAAGGAGATAGGAGAGGTTTTAAATGTTTAGAAATCTTAGAGTGTTCTTTTTTTTTAAACACTTTTATTGTGGTATGGTTCCTGTACAGTAATCTACGTATATTCCAGATGTACAGTCTGATGAATTTTAATAGATGTATACACCCATGAAACCCATGAAACCACCACCACAATCAAGACAGCTACCATTTCCAACACTCCCCAAGAGGTGCAGTTTTCGAATTCTCTTAGGGTGTTCTTAAAGTCTTTGTCTTCTGGTTTCCCTGGCTTCTTTTTCAGCCTTGACTCTGGTCCTGCCACCCCATGATCTGCAGTTCCCCATTTTAACCCCTTGAGATAGAAATTTCATTCAGTTGGTCAGATAAGGAGAAACTTCATTTATCACTTGAATTCTCAACTAAAGTGATCATTTCACATATCAGTCTCTGGAACTATTTGATTGGATTTTCTTTGTTTGTTTGTTTGTTTTGCACCTCTTACTTTCAGGTTTAATTTTCCTCTCTGAACTCCATTTTAAACTGGCTCCTTCCTTCCTATCTTTTGTTTTTCCATTATGAAACAAAAAGAGCTAACATTTATAGTCAGGCTTCTGTGTGGTTAGACTTGGTCGGAGAAAGTTTTATGAGATAACAAAATTTCTGGAAACTACTACGTTTGAATTTTAATTCATCAACCCTCATCCATTACATTAAATGTCCAATTTAATGTCAAGGCTGACCCAAGGTTAGGTACATAGGAGCTAATGAAAACAGTGAGAACTTAGGACCTCACTCTGTCCATGCTCTGGATTCTAAGTGGTTTGCCTGTTCTCTCAACAACCCTGTAGAATTATTATTACCATTTCACATATGGGAAAACTGATATGAAAAGTAAGGAACTCATCCAAAGGCCGCTTATCCACTAAGTGGCAGAAGATACTGTCTTTTTTCTCAACCTCTTCATGGCAACAAGGCATTAAGCTTATTCTTTTAGAAAGACTACCTTCATTTGGAGCTTAATAATTTTAAGTTAGAGAAATTAGGTTCTATATCCAATTAAAATGTGCAGTTGGATAAATGTAGAAGAGTAGAATGGGCAAGTGGCTGAACCTTAACTTAAAACAAAATATGGTATTTATTTTGTGGCTTAGAAGTCAGATGGAGTCTATTAGGAAAAACAAGTAGGCTTGGCAGTCAGAAAACCTAAAAGAGTTTCAGCTATGCCCTTAACATCCCCAAGCCTCAGTTTCTTTGCCAAAAAAGTGTATAATAATAGTTAATGCATAGGATTATCATATATAATGAACAAGATACATAATATGGTCTTCCTATCAAAATTGAAAACAACTGATCTTTAATTCCATCATTACCATCTCATTCATCACTCTTGCCAAACAACCAGCTGTCAGTTTTTCAGACATCACCAATAATCTTCACAACAGTGCTATAAAGTACATGAAATTATTCCCATTCAGGGAATCAGGGCCCAGAGATTAAGTGCTATACCCAACACTCACAGCTGGAGAATAACAAATACTCCTGTATTGGAACCCAGGGGTTCCAACTTTAAACTCCCATTGCTAAACAAAAAAGCAGGTTTTCAGCAGCTATTGATTGAGTAGGTAGGGAAGAGACGCTTATACTGTTTTCTCTACACCACATACCATGAACGCCAACCCAAAGGTGATCTTGCACTCAGCTTTGGAAAAGTCCAGGAGCTTCTCAAGCCATAGAATTTTCAAGCTGAAAGGAACCTTTGAGAGCAATGGATTCTAGTCTGATCTCTCCCTTTTTCAGTTGAAGAACCTGAGTCCAAGTCCTTTGTCTGAATTACACAGCGCATTCCTGGGTATATCCAGACTGATAACCCAGGTCTCCTGACTCTCAGTCTCCTGCTTAGTTCACTTCTTTTAAGTCTAGGTAGATTTACAAAGCTGAAACATTATGCTTTACATCAGTCCTCATTCTGTTGGGTTATCTTATTAGCCAATTTCTCAGTTCTCAAGAAAAGTGCTAGAACACAATTTCTAAAGGCTGTAAGGGAATTTAATGATAGTTCTAAATGAAGCTGGAGC
Source organism: Camelus ferus (assembly GCF_009834535.1). NCBI lineage: Eukaryota > Metazoa > Chordata > Mammalia > Artiodactyla > Camelidae > Camelus > Camelus ferus. The sequence goes on along the minus strand of NC_045696.1, from coordinate 81,449,259 downwards.
AACTGCTATGTGCCAGGCACTGTGGTAAGCACGTTACCTTCCCTCTTGGAGTATCTGCCAGACTTCAGTTGTTTGAACACTACCTTCATGATTTTTGCCAAATCAACATACCATAGGTATAGTTATTATAGTCTTTGTATTGTCTTTAAAGTTTTAACTACTTTAGCTTTATCCTGAGCTGTAATAGGAAACCATGAAGTCTGGGTTATTCCTTAAACACACATTATATAAATATATAACTATTGGCATTCAAATGTTTGTTACCTGAGTTTCTCTAACATACCTCATTTAATTACTCCCATATAGTAAAGAACTATTATAAGCCCTGCTATATCCTTATATCCCCATGTGTTTACATTTTGCCACAATAGAGAAAACCCAAGATCAATTGAATAACTTATCCCCAGTATCACGGAGGTACGTAGCATTGCCGCACTCCAAATCCATGCCAGCTGGCTGCCAAACCCGTGCTCCTAGCCTTGTCACTTACAGCAGCATAAGTTACAGCGGATCAGAACTTAGAGGTCCTACTCTGACTGGGCTACCCATTTCCCTACTTGTATGACTGTGTGCAGAGGTGGGTATGCTTGGTTGCAGAACACTTACAATGCAGCGACAGCACCATACACTTTTTATTTTCAAGGTTTTACTTTGAAAAGTGTATCTGCAGAGAAGTTGAAAGAGCAGTGCAGTGAACATTCCATAACCTTCACCTGTGTTCACCGATGGTTAACATTTACCACATTTGTTTAACTCTGTGTGTGTGTTGTTTTGGCTGAATTATTTGAATATAAATTGCAGACATTTGTGTCACTTCTCTCCTAAACACTTCAGCATGTACTCACTAACAGTAAGGCATTCTCCCACATAATTACCATAGCACTATCATATCCAAGAATGTAGTCGATCTGTTATTACCTAATATACAATTTTCAAAATGTCTCATTGTCCCTGTATTGTCCCTTAGATCTGTTTTCTTCTTCCTTCCACCGTCTAAGATCACTTGTTGCATTGTCAGTTCTTAGTCTCCTGGAACAGTCCTACCTCTTGTTTTTCATATATTGATACTTTCTGAGATTTCATACCAGTTTCATGATTAGATCTGAGTTATATGCCTGATTTTTGCACATTCTTTCAGTGATATGATTATGCAGTATCACTTGAGAAAACATTACACAGACTAGTCAGAAAACAGAGCTAGTATTCTTAAAATCCCAACTACTGAATAAGAAATATGATTTTTCAGCAGCTAAACTATCAATTGGCCAAGAGAGGTAGCTTTAATCTGTGGTAGCTACGCCTATCATACCCCAGATCCTCAGCACGCTCACTAACTTGAACGCATTACCCTATTCATGTCCTCGAGTGGACATAATACGACTTTACCTTATCTTCTGCCATTTTATGTGCTGAGAGTCCTCCTCTTAATTCCAGGTCCTGTAGTGAGTGTGGCAGATGCAGTAGCCAGCCTCTGCCTGTCTTTCTCCAGCCTTCTGAGACTAGTTATACATTAGAGGAGGAGGAGCAAAGGCAAAGAGGAAAGAGGCCAAGTTTAATCTTGGGCAGAGGGTGATTATTGATAGGAATCTAATCAATAAATGCTTTGCCTCCGTGACCTGTGGCTTCCATGCCTTTGTCCCTCCAGGAAAGAAAATGGGAACAGGTCCTTAGGCATAAGTTACAAACCAGAGGCATGTTTTAAGGCATGTGCTAAGTGTGGCAGTTATCAGGGGCAGGGGGAAAAGAAATCTTCGGGGTCTTTTATAGAGAATGAGATATGCTGGGCTGCAGTGCTATGTTGTGGGGACAATAAAGACAGGGGCACGGGAGGCACACGCACTGCCCTGCAGAGAACCAGCTCTGCACTGCTGTGCTTCAGACTGCGCTGTGTGGCCAGGGGTCACTGTAGGTGTGAGTGGTTACCTGAGTGAGTTTGGAGAGTCATGAACTTGGGTTTGAAGCTCACCATTTTACTGGTGGTGTGACCTTAAGCTGGTGGCTCACTGTGACTCTCCTGTGCCTTCATTTTTTCTCCTGATAAAAGTGAGAATAACAGAACACACACTTTCTCTTGTTGGTTGGGTTAAAAGTGGTAATATATGAAAGTGTTTAGCACAGTGAATAATAAGTGCTCAGCAAATGTTGGTTGTTATTGTTTTCACTATTACTATTATTGATTCTGTGTATGTCAAGAAGCACCTGTTGGAGGCAATAGAGTAGAGTTCTCAAGCAAATCTGCTCATAGCATTTGAGCTAATGCACTTCTGTGTATTCACTATGAGATCTACTCCCTGTGGGGGCCCAGGTGATATCAAAATTGGTTGATCTTGAACTGTGCTTGGCGAATAGTGTCACTGGTTCCACTGAGGTTCAAGTGGAACCAATTCCCAGCAGACCAAATGTCCCAGACAGCCCCATAAACGAGGAGTGTTATGAAGAAACACAGGGTGAAGAGGTAAAGGAAACTCAGATTTCATTTGTCTTTTATTTCACCACCCTCTTTTCATTTCTATCATCTCTTCAAGGTGATGCCAATGAGTGAATAATCCCATTCAAACCACAAACTTTTATTGAGCCCAGCACAGACCCAGGCTCTGAAATGCATGATATAAATAAGACACTTAGGAGCACAAATGCATAAGGAAGAGACAAACGTAACCGCAAACATCAGTGCAGTAATTTCTTAGTGGGAAAGCATGAACGAATATTATTAGCAAAGTTAGTTAATCTTTATTGAATTCTTGCTTGGTGCCAGATGCTGCTCTTAGCACTTTACATGGATTAACTCATTCAGTCACAGCATAAGGCACTCTCCGTTGTAGGGCCAAGCTTTTGGGAGCCGTTTTGAAAGCAGACTGTAAAGAGCCCAAGTAGCCACGCTGCCCTTAGTGCATGGGCAGCTTCCGGCTTTCTGCCCCCGGTTCAGCCAGTGATTCGCGCCACCGTCAGAGCGTCTATAATCAGGAGAGGATTCCTTAACATTTTCCAGTGACGTGGCGCTGCCGGAAAGTCTTTGTGAGGCTGATCGTCCCCTCTGTTTACCAACCTTTGTTTTTGAATCTTTTAAGAGAAGAATTGGCCTTGAGTGCGGCGCGGGGCTGGGGAGCCTTTAACCTGTCCTGCCGGTTTGGAGCCGAAGCGCGCTATGCCCCTCGCTGTCCAGGGACGCGGGACCTTGAGCCACCCAGACCAGTTTCCTCTGGTTTAGCCGAGACATTGCCTGTTCTGCTCTTTGCACATATATGAGTAATCTCTGCACCTTTTTAGGGATGGGCTGGAACTTTATCTCCCGTTGTGGGTGGAGGGATTGTTATAGTGATTGCATTGATGGATTTAGCGCTTGGAGAATTGATAATCCATTTCGGCCTCTCAGGAGAGATTGCCTTTAGCGGTCACCCAAGGAAATGCGGGTCGGATTGCCTGGAGGCATCTTCTGTTTCCCTGGCTGTGGGATAAAGTCAAGCTTTTCACTCTTTTCTGTCGGTATGGGGATCACTCAATGAGGTGCACTAGTGCTCAGAATCATCCGGATATTCCCTCTGGGGGGGCGTGAAACCAGCTCTGGGTTTGTTTTAGGGTTCACTCTTTAAACGCTTCAAATCGCATTCTGACTGCTTGATTGATTTATTCCTCATGGTACACACCAATAGCTCTAGGTGGTGAGAGTTTCCAAGGACAGAAAAGAGCTTCTCTTTTTTCACTCTTCTTTTTACTTTGAGTAAAATGAGAGCTTAGTTTATTTCTATAAATGGGAAGAAAGACAACCAGCTATCTCTGCATGCTGCTTTCCTCAATGATTCGGTCAGGTGTGGGGGAAGGGCAAAGGCATCTCTGGGGAACGAAAATCAAATGAGTTCAAACTGGGCCAACCCAGGAGTGCAAGAGAGTATTGGAAAGTCCCAGTTTCTGAAGAAGGCCAGTGTATTTTAAGATTTCTGAATCAAGTTTGTCCCCATTGTAGCCTGCCTCTTCTCACCCTCTCTCCAGGCCCCTCTCTGGTCCAAGCCACTAGCATCTCTCCCAAGTGTGACTGACTGCACTGGCCTCCTACCTGGCCTATGGGTGTCCACTTGCTGTCGTGCCATTGTTGAACAGGATAATGGTTCTTTCCTCCATTAAACTGTTTCTGCACCATTGTCAACCATCAGTTGGACATATTTACGTGGGTCTCATTTCTGGGTTTTCTGTTGTTTTCTATTGATTTATTTGTCTATCCCTCTACCAATATCACAGAGTCTTGATTACTATAGCTATATGTTTTGAAATCAAGTAGACTAATTCCTTCCACTTTATTCTTTCTGAAAATTTTAGTTCCTTTTACCTTTCTATGTAAAATTTAGAATAATCTTGTATGTCTCTATAAAACATCTTGCTAGGATTTTGATGGGAATTGCATTAAATTGGTATATCAATTTGGGGAGAATTGTCATCTTTATTAGGCTGAGTCTTCCAACCCATGAACATGCTCTTCATTTATTTAGATTTTTTATTTCTTTTTATGTATTTTATAATTTTTAATGCATTCTTATAATTTTCAGGGTACAAGTCTTAGACATGTTTTGTTAGATTTAAATCTAACTCTTATTTTCTCAGTGATTGTAAAAGGTATTTTATTTTAAATTTCTGTATCCACATATTCATTTCTAGAATATAGATGTATAATTGATTTTTGTGTGTTCGTCATATATCCCGAAACCTTGCTGAACTCACTTATTAGTTGTAGGAGGTTTTTTTGTTTGTTTTGGTAGATTCCTTGGGATTTTCTAGGTAGACAATCATGTCATCTGAAAATAGGGAGAATTTTATTTGTTACTTTCTGATCTATATGCCTTTTATTACTTTTTCTTGCCTTATGGCACTGGCTATAACTCCCAGCACTATGCTGAGTAAGAGTGCTGAGATATTCTTACCTTGTTCTTGATCATGAGGAAAACATTAGTCATTCATAGTTAAATGTAATGTTGTTGCCTGTTTTCTGTAGATGCTCTTTGTCAAGTTAAGGAAGTTATCCTCTAGTCCTATTTTTCTGAGAGTTTGTGTGTGTGTGTGTGTGTGTGTTTTAATAATGAATGGGTATTGAATTTTATCATATGCTTTTTTTACATTAATTATATGATCATGTGATTTTTCCTGTTTAGATTGTTAATATGGTAGATGACAATGATTTGCTTCTTGAATATTGAACTAGCCTTGCTTCTCTGGAATAGCTCTACTTGGTCATAGTGTATAATACTTTTTATATATTGCTGAATTCTATTTGCTAATATTTGGGGGGGAGGTGTAGCTCAGTGGTAGAGCACGTGTCTAGCATGCACAAAGTCCTGGGTTCAATCCCCAGCATCTCCATCAAAAAATGAATAAATAAACCTAATAATCTATCTCCCCAACAAAACAACAACAAAAATTTTTTAAAAAGAATTTTTGTGTCTATATTTATGAAGGGTATTAGTCTAAGTGTTCTTTTTTTTGGTCTGTCTTTGACTTTGATATTAAGGTAATATTAGCTTCAGAAAATGAATTTAAAAGTCATTTCTCCTTCAGTGTTCTGAAAGAGATTGTATTAAATTGGTGTTTGGTAGGATTCCCCAGTAAACAATCTGGATCTGTAGATTTCTTTTAAGGGTTTTTTTAAATTGTAATTTTAATTGCCTCAATACTTACAAGACTATTCAAATTATCCATTTACTACTGGCTGAGTTGTGGTAGTATTCTTTGAGCAAGTGGTGAATTTCATTTCAGTTGTTGAATTTATGTGTATAAGGCCTTTCCTAGTATTCCCTTATTATTCTTTCTGTGTCTTCAGGGTTTATAGTGATTCAGCCCTGTTTCATTCCTGATATTGATAATTTGGGTCTGCTCTTTTTTGTGTGTGAGTCTTGCTAGAGGTTTGTACATTTTACTGATTTTTTTTCCCAAAGAACCAGATCTTTGTTTCACTGATTTTCTGTTTTTCTATCTTTGATTTCAGTAATTTCTGCTCTTATCTGTACTAGTTCCTTCTTTCTGCTTACTTTGGGTTTTTTTTTATCATTCTTTTTCTAGGTTCTGGAGAAGGGAAATTAATCGATTGATTTGAGAATCTTCTTCTTTTCTCATGTATACATTTAGTGCTATAAATTTCCCTCTCAACATTACTTTAGCAGTGTCTCGTAAAATTTGACATGTTTTATTTCAATTTCCGTTAAGTTCAATGAATTTTTTTATTTCCCTTGAGACTTCCTCACTGACCTGTAGATTATTTTAGAAGTGTGTTATTTTGTTCCAAGTGTTCAGAGGTTTTCCTGTTATTGTCCTGGTATTGATTTCTTGTTTCATTCATTCCATTGTGGTCAGGAAAAAAACTCTGTATGATTTTAATTCTTTTAAATTTGTTAAGGTTTGTTTTATGGCCCTGAATATTGTTTATCTTGGTAAATGTTCCATGAGCACTCGAAAAGAATATGTATTCTGCTGTTGTTGGGTGGAGTGTTCTATTAGTGTTGATTAGAACCTATTGGTTGATGCTGTTGTTGAGTTCCTCTAGTTCTTTGGTCTAGTTGTTCTATCAAATGTTGAAGTCTACAACTGTAATTATGGATTTGTCCTCTACTGCCAGATGAAGGCAGCAGTCCATGCTGCCCACTCAGCCTACACTGACACCAAAGACAGGGGGAGGTTCTTCATTTGTGCTGGGCAGGGATAAGACTTCCATTTCCCCAAAGACTCTCCACTGACACTATGGTAGGCATGGCCTCACTACTGATGGGCAATGGTGAAATGCCTTTCTCTCCTCTAGATCTCCTCTGAGATTAACTGATCTAAGTTTTAGAGTCTATATGGAGAGCACTTCAAACTTTCCCAGATGACAGCCTGTTAGGTTTCATATAACCCCAGAGTTTTAGCTTCAGATCTCTGTTATTCTGGAAGACTCTGTTGAAGGTCGTCATCATGTGATCTACACCATGGTGAGTGTTTGGCTCTCTTTACATTCATATGCTATATGACCCAACTGATTCAACAATTAATAACTGGATTCTTGACCATTAAGGGCAGGACCAGACAGCTGTTTAAACTACAAAAACAGTGCCATATTTTCCACTAAGTCCAGAGACCCTCACACCTACTCCTTTCAGTTCCACTTACAATCCAAATAGAAAGTCATCGCTTGTATGGAGAATAGCCATATAACAAGAACGCCCATGATAGCCTTTCTTGTGAAAAGATAAAATGAGGACTTTATTGAATACATTGATATTGAAGATTTGAGATGATTTAATTTTGGAAGATACTAAACAATTTAAGTAAATAATTTGGAGACAATTTAGTAGCCACAAAATATTTTAGATTCGAGCTTTAATTAAACTTTGTGTCCCTAAGCAATGTAAGGCAGTTTGGCCAATTATATTAGATGCTTGCTTCTTAGAGTAGGTCTTAGGAATAACTAAACCAGTGAACATGAAAGTCTGAGCTTTGATGTAACAGACTTGAGGGAGAGGGTTTGGTAAAGAGTAGATATTTCTCAGATAGTAATGTGAGTGGGGGTTGGACTGGGCAATGAGTGAAGGAGGAAAGGAGGAAGACACTAAAAAGAATGGAATCCAAGCCTCCAGGAAGGCCTGCCGAGACTGGCATATTGTTCCTGTTTGGATGACGCTCTGGGACCCACAATGACCTCTTGGACTTCCCCTGGAAATGAACTTTGGCAGAGGTCCAGAGAGATCAAGTCTTGGTCCAAGTGCAGTCCTGGTCTCTATCTTCAACCATATCCACAGCTAAGGGAGTCTTCTATGACCTTAAAAAGAGTGCCCTGTGCTGGGACTAAGAGGGAAGAACATGGGGCAGGTTTTTGGTGCCAGTTCTGTCTGTGGATGCCAATAAACTGGCCTATTTCCTTTATTCTCTTTCTTTTCCTTTTCTTGAACTTGTCTATAATTGAGTCAATTCAGTGGACCCACAGGCGGATAAGAAGTGATTAGTAGATTCTTCGGACTAGCTCAGTAGTCACCTGGAGAGACTCAGACAATCTCAAGTGATAAAGCCAAATATACGTAGAGGCCTGTGGACCTCTTGACCCATCCCAAAGGCAAATCTATGGCCACCAGGTGCGGGAAAGAGGAAGTAGCCCTGGTTATGGAGGCTGTGACTGTCGAGACTTCTTCGCATGTATGGTGACCTTAATAGCCTATCAGTGATACACACTGTGAGCCTCAGGTTCCAGATAAAAAGCTACCCAATAGCTATCCAAGTCTAGGCACCGTCCGCTCCCCTTTCATTTATTTTTTTTCTCCTTTCAAAAATATTTACTTCATTTTAATAGCAAATTAAACATATATACATGAGAACATTATCACTGAGAAAATTTCATAGAAGGCAGGTAAAGCTAAAATGACCCTTTACCCCTATCTTCAACCAAGGCAACTCCTCTGAGGTGTTTCTGTTTTCAGTTTGATAAGTGCCTTTCCACAATCCTCTTTGAATCTTTCACTCTTATTTGTTTCTATTCCTTTTCCTCCTCACCAAGCTTGTCCCCTCTGCTATGTTAGGATGAGCTTTTAATTGAATTACTACTCCTCAAAAAACTTTCTCTTAGTTGGCCTTCCTTGGTATGAAACAGAAGCCTGTAGGCAAGTGATGCCCAGTTTGTCATTCCAAGCCCGGGTGTCTGGATGCCCTTTCCAGCACCCCAGGCCTCTGCTTGTCTAAGAGAGAGCGGGAAGACGACCAGCTGTGTCATGGCTCCTGCCAGGCCGATGATACCTGGCTGACCCCTTAGCCTACTGCCCATCACTTCAGAAAGGATGAAGGGTCTCCCCTTCCTGGAATGGTTTTCTGTCTTTTCTGAACCCAAGATATCTTGTAAAAGGAATTCATGCCACCCACTCACAAGGGTTTGGAGCACTGGACAAGAGATGTTGTTTGGATTCTCCCTGTGCAGAGGGTTTGGCAGTTTGACTATGGACGAGTCTTGCTTAACTCTCTAGACTTCATCAATAAAACAAACTAGACAATCTCTGAGGCTCTTCACGTGCAAGGTGGAGATTGTATCTGATTCATGGAGTTGTGAGGATTCAAGAAGACAGTATGGATACAGTACCTAGAATAAAGCTGAGCACATAGTAAACTCTCAGTAGATGACAGCTGTTATTATTTTTCTGCTCTCAGTTTCCACGATTCTTTGTTCTGAATTTAACATCCTCTCCAAAAGTTAGTATACGGTCCTGTGACTCCCCGGGTTGACTAGCTCTGTGAGTTCTGCTCCTTCTTTCAGCCTGGAGTTTGTGAAATTTGGCAATGAGGTCAATGAAGCCCCGTTAAAAGAACAAGGGGCCATCTACTGAGCAGGCAGTTCCCTGGACTTGTGCTATTCATGTCACGAAGGTTTGACAATCTGTGACAAATTCTTTTGACAGATGTGCATCTATGGCAATTTATCAGTGAGCACGGTCCCAAATTAATTAATCATTGGGCAATTCAGTCTAAATTAAACGGTGCTGCTGCATGCAGAAAATTTTTGTTTGCAATTCTTGAGTCATTTCAGTTTAAATTAAGTCAATTAAAATTCTCTGATACTAACCATTTTTCAATCAAGTGTGCCTAAATGGCTACAATACTCCACAGGGCATCTTTCGGTTATGAGTTTGTGTCTCTTTAATGTCTGCGGGTTAATTATTTTCCTACAGTGTGCTATTTTCTGTCACTGCCTTCAATACCGTTTGCTGCTCATTTGTGGGGTGTTAAGGGAGGCTTATGAGGTTGACACAAAAAAGTGGGAGGGAAGATCAAGAGGTCATCACTGAGGTTTAACAAACAATGTTGCTCGGTGTTATTGACCAATAGGTCACCAATAAAAGGAGCAGAGTCAGGGAGAAATGGTTCTTGTGACAGCTGTTTACCAGACGCAGAGCAGTTCCAGGAATGTACTGTAACAAGCAGATGGTGCAACTCGTTGGTGGGTGAGTTGTTGACCAGGTATTTTTTTGTCTTGTAAATCTCTAAGAGACACAACCAGCTTCAGTGTATTAGTCCCATTCTTCTCAGAAAATGCCTAACACTTGCAAACACCCAAAGTGGGCTTCTGGCATCTCTTCAGAGACATTGAGAGTCAGTGGCAAGACTGGTAAAAGTAAGGCCAACTAGAATTTCTTTCTCCCTTGCAACTTGGAGTCATCTCCCCAGTTTGAGCAGGGCAAGTGGGTTTGGGGAATCACTTTGCGGTGGTTGGTGGAAAGAGCAAGTGGCTTTTATTTTTCTTCAGGGAGTCAGATGAGCCCTTCAGAAACTGAAGATTGGAGCCTCAGTGCCTCCATGCGGTAGACAGGCAGAGTCCACAGTCCTAGGAGCAATCCTTGGGCCTCTAGGGATGGCCAAGGCTGCTGCAGAGTGGAGCCCTCCTTTGCGGTAGCCACTGTCTTCTCTCACAGGTGGTGTCTGCCCCAAGGTTGGGTCCTGCCTTTCTTCTCATTTCCCTTCACTCCTTTTTCTTTTTTCTTCCCAAACTCTCCTCAGGTGGCCTATGCTGAACTGAAGGGGGAAATTGCTTTGTTTTGCTTCAGCAAGAGCACAGGTCTCTTACCCAACCCAGCTGTGGGATTCCAGCCAAGCCTTATGGGTGGGCTCTGTTGCCTTTGTTTTACCACTGATGGAAGCGGGATGAAGAGGGTCAGGAATGCGGCATGGTGGGGAGGAAAGGGTGCAGTCCTAGGAGCCTTCTTGCTCCACTGCTGACGCAGCCCTCCAGGCCACCTTCAGCCACAAAGTAACTTGGGGTTCTGGTCTCTGAGGGGTTAGGCTCTAAGTTCCTTGCAATTTTGTTCTTCCAAGACATGCAAGATCACAGCAAGGATAAAGGATAGGTTTCTTACTGATGGCTTCATAACAAAGGGTAAAGAGATGGGTGAGTGTTCCCATAAGTAAATGTCTTGAGTGACACATTCTATTCTAGTTTATTTCTGGTAGTCATAGCCCCTGCCAAGAGGTAGCCCCCACACTAGAATGTCCCTGATCCTTTTGTCCTCATCACACAGCACCCAGCCTGATTCATCCATTGTCCTTACTCACAGATTTCTTGCCAGTGAGAATTCATTTAGCATTTTAATCCATTAATTTGCTGCCGCAGAGCCAACTCTGCCTAGGAGATAACAGCTCCAGATGCTGAGGTGCTCAAAGTTCGCTGTCAGAAAAGTTTACTGGGTAATGAAATAAAAAAGCATCTCAAGTACCAGATGCACAAGGTAGTGCTTTTGCTGACTGTCATTGCTAACTTCCACAAAGATTGTAGTGGAATGTTGGTGGGAACATAGAAGAAAGAGATCAAGGATGAAGCTATGAGTTTGTCATAGAAGCCACTGCTTGATGGGTAAGGTCAAATCTGAGTCTAAGACAGATGTTCCTGTAAAGTATCTTTCATTAAGGTAGAGTTATATTCATTTTTTTTAAGCCATCAAACCTTAAGGAATGAATCAGGCCAATGCATGCATATTACACAGGAATATAAACCCAAGAGCGCCAGATGGAAATGTGCATCAAACAACAGAAAGTCAGTAAAAAGTAATTTGGTTTTTAAAAAAAGGAAAAAAGGGGGAAAATACAACTTAGGGTATTGAAAGTGACAGAGATACCTTATTCTTTCCCTCTTTATATAAAACAACGCATATTTAAAAAGTGAAAATGTTGCTCTTTTTATGTAATCTTTAACATTTCTCTTGAATTTTATGGGCATTGTAAGAAAAACTACACACAAAGTTTACAAAGAGCTTTTCTATCGGTGATCTGATCTGATCAACATAATTGAGACGTGAGGTGGGCGGGAATGGCCTCATTATCCCCATTTTTGAAATGAGAAAACAGAGGCTTAGAGACGTGTGTTTGCTTAGGGTCACCCAGCTCGCACACTGTGTTCTGACTTCAGATTCTTTTCATCTGTGTATTTTAGGAATGAAGTCCTAGTTCTCAGTTTTCCCTTTTTCATGATTTTCACAAGCCCTTTTAGTGAAAGGCCAGGGAAAACCTCCCAGGGTGATCACTGACACTGAATCACAGTCCTGACTTTAATGTCTTAAGAACTAATTACTCTTTGATAAGATGCTACTCTGGTGTTCTTTATTTTGAAGAGGATGGCTCTTCTCACACTGTTATTGGAGTGGTTTGGTTGAAAGAACACTGAACTGGTCACCAGAAGAGCCCACTTCTAATTTAGGTTCTACCACTGCTCACCCCTAAGATCTTGAGCAAGCTATTTCTAACTCTTTGTGCCTCAGTGTTCCCATTTACAAAATGAGGGGATTAAACAGAATAAGACCTAAATTAAAATTAAAATTAGGAAAGACATTTTAAGTATGGAAAAAATTAAAATGCATAATTAAAATAAAAATAGGCAAGACCAACGAAGCAAATCAAGAGATTAAGAAATTAAGAGTAAAGAAAGAATATAATGGGACATTCAAACATATAGATAAAATGTAAATGAAAGGGAAAAAAAAGGTTAAGAGTAACAAACAAAAGGAAATGGAGATATTTAAGCATAAAAATATTCAAAGAAGAAAAGCAAAGTAAGAAGAATTTAAAGACACAAAGAAATCAAGACAGCTGCCAAATAAAAAAGAAAAGTTAAAATAGAACAAAAAAGTAGCTAAGTAAAAAAAATTAATTAGAGGTTGAGTATAAAAAAGATAAGTGTTAATCAAGTAGCAATAAAATTGTTATTGCAACCTAAATCTGAGACAATAAAAAGGATGGTAAAAATAAAGGAAGTTTGAAAATTTGAGATAGAAAGAGGGTCAGCATGAAAAGAGAAAAGCAGTTCAAAGTAGATGCCAAGAGGCAAAAGTAATAGCCATAAAATGTACTTTTAAAAGGGTATATTTCACAAATAAAAGATGCTATTAAATTAACTTCAAGAAAACAAGAAGAAAAGCACCTGCGTACCAGAGCAGGTGGGCATCCTGTGTCTTCAGCAAGGCCCTCTGGGCTGAGGTCACCTGCGGCAGCGCCATTGTCTCCAAGCAGGAAGCTCAGGCTCCCCCGCGGGCAGCAAAGCCCCCAGCTGTCAGGAATGTGCCCCAGTGACAAAGGGCAGTTTCATGGTGGATGAGGAGTGGGATCGGTGGCCAGGGAACCCAGCCCATTTGGCAGGTCACAGCAACCTCTGGGAAAGTCTTCAAGCCCTGCTTGGAACACAAGATTATAGCAAGATGCCTGCGCGACGTGGAAAAAGGTGATTCCTTGTACACGCTTACAGTGTCTAAACACACTGGAAACATGCCGAATTGTTCAAAGGGGAAGAAGGAAAAACTCCAGAAGTGTAGCGTTTCTCAAAGTGTGAGATTGGGGGGTTTTCAGGACCACGGACACCAAAATTACAGACTGCTGCTCACAGCAGGGTGGGGGTGTTACAGAACTCTGCCTTAATCACAAGCATGCGGGTGATTCTTATGACCAGGAAAGTCTGGGCTAGTAGGGCCCAGGACGGCTTCATACTTCAAAGCTGGGGTTCAGTGAAGAAATCTGGGAACTTAGTCCTACAGACAGCAACTAAAAGAATGCCTGGAATTACGTGCATGAAATGATCTGTTTACGGGGTTTCTACCACCAACACACAGGAATCACTGCATTAATTCCTAACTGACGGTGTGATTCATTCATCAAACATTGCCCAGGGGGCCAGGCAGCTGGCTGAATCAGGATTTTGAAAGCCCTGGGGCCTCTGTTAGGGGACGGGTTTAGGGGTTCAGAGAACATGTTCTACATTCACATAGTCAGGTGATTGTTTTTCCTGCTCCACCAGCACTTTCTCTGGTCCCACTGAAATACTTGCTATTTCTGGGCCCACATGCCCTTCATTTCTCTGTGCCTTTGTTCAAGCTGCTCCTTCTTGTTGTAATGTCTTTCTCCCCTTTTCCTGTCTCATAATCTGGTAAAGGCCGCTTCCTCCTGGAAGCCCTCCATCAACACTCCAGGCAGAGGGCCCCTTCTCTTCAGTTCGATAGCAGTCCCTGCATTCCTCTGGCAAATGCTAGGCTCTGCTTTTTTGCTGTTGTCTCTGTGCATATTTGTATTCTTCCCCTGCCTTTCCCACCTGCCCTGCAGCAAAAGGAGATTGCACCTCCTTAAGGGCAGGGATCATTTCTTCATCAGCTGTTTCCGCCTCAGCATCCAGTGTGGGGCTTGCTATGTAATAGGTGGCTGATAAATAAATGGCTGCTTTGCTTTTCTCCACTTAGATGGTATGTGCTGGGTTTGCCTTAGTGACTTGTCAAAAGTCTCAAATACTTTAAAAAATGAGATAGCATACAAACGTGCAGAAAATAAAAATACTATGATGATACAGTATTTTGGGGGTTCTCTGATACGTACAGGTGATAAGACAGCTTTATTAAAATGAACTGAATCAGTGACCATTAACACATCCACATTAAACATTGCCATAAAGCACAACCAAGATACAAGTGAAGGTTCTCAGGGAAAATGTTTACAGTTACATTTTCCATATTATGGGTCAGGGACCTCAGCAAGGATGGGGGCTGTGGAGCTAAAACAAGAGGTCTGGTATCCAAGTTTATACCAAGCACTGTTTGTAGACTGAATGACTCACATGTATAAGTAGTTTTTTTTCAAATGAGTGTGGCTTATAAAATGCAGTTTCATTTAAGTATTACCGAACTTTTTGCTGCTTTTCAGTTTCTTAGATGGTTATGATGGGAAGTCATCATGTTTAAAAAGATTGGGAACCACAAGCTGATAAGGTGGCTGGGATGCAGTTAGCCGATGACTTCTGTGTTGTGCACTATCTTCCATCCCACAGCGTGTCCACACTGTGTTGGCCCTTAGGCTTGTGGAAGTTGAATTCTGCCTGAGACCAACCACCACTTACCTTGATAAAGTCAGCAGCAGAAGTCCACATCACGGACCCCAGCTGGAGCACCTGCTTTGTTCCTGATGCCGGGTGCTGCTGCTCCCCCTCCTCCTTCCATATTTATCCCATCAGTTTTCTGTACTGAAAAAAGATCTGAACTTTCATAAGTACTCTAGAGCAGTTGTTGCCACTTTTTTTTTTTTTTTTTTTTTTTTTTTTAGATTCCACTAAGCAGGAAAATTTAAAAAACAAAACTGAAGTCTCCCCTACACAACCCAAAATCTTGTGGGGGACTGACAAGAAGGCTGCCAAATTTTCATTCTGCCAAACTAGAACATCTAATAAAATGAATGTCTATGTATTATCAGCATCAGACTCTCAAATGTAGCTTTTCACTGTACAAAGAGAATATGCCGCCTCCAAATTAGACTGTCTTTTAAGTGAGCTTTATGGAAAACTCATGTTGTCCTTTGCCTTGGACTGGGGATAACTTTGGCCTGCCCTGATTGATGGGCCTCCAATTATGAACGGCTTTCCCACTGAGGACAAAGGATGAGATAGTTAAAAAGCGTCAGGTTGACCTGAGAGCTATGCTGTTTCCTTCTGCTCCAGTGATGCCTTCTAGCTCTACACTCCCCCATCTTAACTGGAGCATTGGGTGTAGGATAACCTGAGATCATGGAGCATTGGGTGTAGGGCTGAAAAATTTGGTCAGACCATGATGTTACTAATCTACCTCCTTATGACATCATCTTGTAAATTAAATTTGAACTTTGGAAACCAAAATGACCAATTTTGGTGGGAGATGACCCTCTTTAAATTTGTTATTGTCACTGAACATGAACTTAGCTGCTTATTGGAAATATAAGAACACATATTCTAGCTAGTGATATTCAATTTTTGAAGAAAACCAACACTCCAACATATTTTCACATAAATTATTGAGAACTCATTTAAAAATCAATTATGGTGTCTTTACAACTGGAATTTGTGGTGTTTAGATTGTTCACAATGACTGTGACATTTTGGGCATTTCTTAGCATGTTTCACATTCTCCATCTGTAACTGGAACCAACGCCCTGTATCTTTCGTAAAGGACTTTAGGAATCTAAAACTAAGCAGCATGGAATCTAGAAATGGTGTTGGTCCTGGAAAAGGTTGATTAAGATCTTCTCCCTGACTATTTAGCATGAATTACACATTATCCTTCATCTCAACAGATTTGTGAAAAGACACAGAAAATAGAGGAACAAAAAAAATTATTTCACTGTTATATTGCTTCATATTACATCATTTCATTATCTTCTTTCTTTATTTTTTAAAATATTTCTTTTATTAAGTGAGCAGGAAAATACATGATTGAACAAATCAAAACTACAAGTTGTGCCCTTTACAAGACGGAGTGAAACAATAAATTTGTCAGAGGGCATGTGTCAATTTCCTACAACAAAACTTCATGCAACAACATTCAGTGGAGCTGAATATATACAGATGTTAGAGGCTGCCCAGGGAAGCCTCAGAACTATTGTCACTTGAACGAATAAAACCCAAATGTCATTAGGCTTTCTTGAAGCTGCATTTGGCAACGGGATACCTTAAATTTTGTTTATTTCTTGTTTTAGAAAAAAGATTTGTTGTTGTTGTCATTTTTAAACATTTACACCAGAAAACAAAACTCAGAGTCCTCTTCCCACTTCCAGTAACTCTGTACTTACTGCAATGCCAGTAGCTTAAAATGGATCATTATGTGTACAAATGCAAGAGTTTTGAAATACTTTTCTCAAGGTTCTGTATGACAGCCTCTCCTCCAGCCCTGCACCTTGGCCTGTTAAGATGATTCATGGAGCAAGAAAGTACAGCCAGGATTGTAGCCGGGTGTTTTCCATCCATGATAGTTTTCCAGGAAAGAAAACCCATAGGATTTTCTCTTTTCTACATGAAAGCAAACCTATGTTTTATGATACAGACTTTGGACACAGCTTTTTGATATTAAAATCAAAATGACCTTATAGTTTTATACCTTAATTTAACATTCCAAAACTCTGTTATTTATTTTCATTCATTCATTCATCCAATAAATACTATTTGCTTCTCGTAGATGTTGATAAGTGCTACGAAAGGCGGAAAGGAGAGAATAAGTGATGGATTGGAAATTATTTTACATAAGCATTTGATAGTAAAGGAATATTTGTGCAGAGACCCAGAGGAAGGGGGGTTTGTGAGGGGAGAGCTTTCCATACAGAGGAAATGGCCAGGGCAAAGGCCCTGAGACAGGAGCATGCTCTGAGGGCATTCTGGGTAAAGCAAGGCGGGCAGTATGGCTGGAGCGAGGTGAACTGGGGAAATAGTAGATGAGGTCCGGGAAGTGGTAGTGGTGGTTGTGGATGGGACAAAGGGTAAGTCAGATTTATTAGGACCTTGTGGGCCGTTGTAAGGACACTGACATTCCGAGGGAGGGGGAAGACATCGAGCACTCGAGCAGAAGAGAGGCACAGCCTGGTATATTGATGCGTGTTTTGAAAGGGCCATCTTAGGGAAGATATGACATGGTCTCACTCGGCTTGGACTGTTGATATGCTGTAAAGCTATGGGAAGTAAGTTTTATCCTTTTAATTTTTTTTTTTTTTTTTTTTTTTTTTTTTAGGATGGCATGTGGTATGTGAGAGAGAAAAATTGAGAAAACTACAAGATTTTGGTTTGGAGGAACTAAGTTGCCACTTACTGACATAGGACACAGACTGTAAGGGGCGTAGATTGGGAGGTGGGGTGCAAATTTAGTTTTGAGCATGTCGAGTTTGCGATGCCAATTACACATTCAATGAAACTGTTAAGTAAGTAGTTAGACATATGTCTGGCTTTCAGAAAAGAGGTTAGGGCTGGAGATAAAAATGCCAGCATATAAATGGTTTTTCAAGCCCCAAGACTGGAAGAGGTCACTTAGAGAGAGATGTCCAGTGCTGGGCACTCCAGGAACTCAGCAATAGGCACTGAGAAGGAATAGCCAGAGAGGTGAGAAAAGAACACGAGAGGGATGTCCCAGAGCCGAGAAAGCACCTTGAGAAGGAAGGAGCTATTACCTGTGTCAAAGACTGCAGGTGTATCAAGCAGTGTGCAGTCAGAGGCCTGAGCGTTGTGTTAGACAGCACGGACATAACTGGTGTCCTCAGCAAGAGCTGCTTGTGGTAGGAATGAAAGCCTGATTTGAGTTGGTTCAAGAGACCAAGGGAGGAGAGGATTTGGAGATGGAAAGCATACCCAGTTCCCTTGGAAGAGTTTTTTTTTCTTTGTTTGAAGGGGAGCAGATAAATAAGATGGGAGGGTATTGGGGCTGAGGGTGTTTATAACACAAGAGATAGCAGCATGAATGTAGTGAAATCCTGCCATAGAGTGGGCAAAGCTGGTGATACAGAAGAGAGAGGAAGATTGTTGGGGTGATGACCATTACTTGGTGACTTGGATGGGATCCACCAAATGGGAAGAACTGACTGCTACCAGTTAAGGAGGTGGGGCAGTAATTGGGAATGGTAAGTTTCACTGGTCAAGATCAGGAAACTGAGAAGCCAGGGTATTTGTAGGATTGTCTAAATGGATACTGAAATCACCAAGAATTAATAAAGGGTGGTGTTGTAGATGGTGACAGTGATCTGAAGAAGCAAGATACTGAAGCAATGAGAAGGTAAGTTGAGACTTTACAGGCTGATGACAACAGCTTTGAAGCATTGACTTTTAGGAGGAAGAAGGGATAATAGTCTAGATGTAGCAATGAAGAACAAGCAGGCATCCTACTACTATCAATATTTTATTATTCACATTTTGATAAACATAAAATAGTATATTTCAGGGCATGGCAGTCACAGTATGGGAAAACCTCAGCTCAGAACCTACCAAATCATTTCTAACTACTGCTTGGAACCACCTTAGACAACAATAACTGAAGGCCTTTTCTATGCAGGTAAAAACTACTTGAAAGTAACCAAAAGGTTCAGACGAGAAAACATACCAAGATTTTCTTCCTTTATATCCTGACACAGGTGAGACAGTTAGTTTCAGCACATTTTTGACAATTTAAAACACTTTAGAAAACTGGAGATTTTAAACAGTGTAAACACTTGTAGGCATAGCAAAATGATAGTTTTCCCTTCCAATATTATAAATTTGGCATTTTTACAGTTATGTTAACATTGTAAATAAGACAGCTAAAATGCACAAAAATAGTTTCACAACATCCAATTTAAAAATTCATCCAAGCTGTCATTTTTTTTCTTTCCTTGCTGCAGATTTATTTCTTGCTGTCACCTAACATTTGAAATTCTGATTCAGGATGACGTCTGAGGTTTTAAAATAAACCATAATATGGAATTACTATTCCTTAACACTAACACTAGGGGAAGAGATAGGGAGTAGGGGCAACTGGGGTGTGGATATTTGCTATGGACAAACAGTAATCCACTGGTGGAAATGAAAACTTACCTTTCCTCCAGTATTTGCCCAGCCTCAACTGTGCAGTGCAGTTTAGTGTGATCAAAAACAAAGCATCAAAACCAAACCCCATCATGCAAGCAGTTGAGTTAGTTTAAAGGTATCTACACAAAGCCAAAAAAACTGGAAACTTTAGAACATTTCTATTTTAAACTGTATTTTCTAGTCTTCATCCAAATGTTTGGCATCATGGACACAAAGTCCAAGCTTTGATCTGAATTTAAAAATATCTCAAAACATATCCAGGGATTTTTGTTTTAAAAATGCTTTCATGAGAATTTTTATTTTGGTGCATTCTGGCACTTTCCAGAGTGACAGTGCTAGAAGAATAAAGTTCAAAGCAGAGAGTTATGGTCTCATAGTGTTTAATGTAATGCAAATTTTTGAATATTCTAATTGTTAATGGGAAAAAATCCCAGAATAATGATACTGTATAGAAACCAAACAGCACTAGAAAATGTTTGGTAGAAATGTACAAATGGTCAGCTTTGAACTTGCAGATTCTCAAGTTTTTCTTTTTTGCAGAGGCTTCTGAAAGAAGACGACCTTTTTGAGACCCATAAAAGGACAGCAGCACATTTTAAGGTCTTTGATATAGTTACACCGATCAAGGCCAAAATGTAATGTTATTTATAAAAAATGGCAGGTAAATGGAATGAAATTCAGAGTTTTGGATTTTGTGTGGTAACTATGTAGTATTGGGGAGGCCAGTTTTTGGTTTGTTTGTTTGTTATTCTTTGTTTCATTTGGTTAGCTTGAAAGTTTCGAGGACTGAACTGAAAGGTAGCTAACAATTCACAGAAACTGAGACAGTCAGAACACAGACTCAGAAGATCCGGGACTATCAGGAGCATGGCAGGGTCACTCACATGTCGTAGATATTCTCCTATTTCCCTCCAGAAGGTTAAAAAAGTTTGATCAGTAACTGCATTTTCTTTCTTAAAAATAACGTAGCACATCTTATATCTTAAAGCAATCAGCACAAATACAAGTGATGGCTGTTCAAGCAGACTTTCAAAGACAGCACACACTGTTAACACAAAGAGCTCTTCAACATTTCAAGAATACAGTGACGGGAACTGGGACACATATTAGTGGCGAAAATTTTTTATTTTTAACTTCATGGAATGTGAGGTCAGACTTTAGCCTCCTCCTTGTCTGGCAATGGACAAAACCAAAATGGCCCCGGTCTGAATATCACATCTCTTTCTAATCTACTGCACAGGAGGGACCAGAGACACCAATGACCAATAAGTCACAAGAGCAGACAGAAAACTGTTAGTAGGTCTTGACAACCAGGAATTAAGATGCTTTTGAAAAAACGTGTGCTTGAGGCCATGTCTGTAAGAAGCCCATCTAAGAAAGCAGTGTCAAAGTGTTAGAAAAATGGAGTTCCTGTTTGAGTGGCCTTCTGGGATGTCATCTGTGCCTTAATCTGAACTGTTGAAATAGCTCTAGATCATCTTGAAGCACTGTTTATAAGTCTTCAAGAAAAATGAGACCATGTAAATAAGGTCATTAGATTTTATGTGGAACTTACTGCAAGCTGTCCTCACTCATGTTGTGTGCAAGGACGATGGTCTGAATGTGACTGGCATGGGGAGGACTCAGTGTTTGAAGGGATCTTATAGATCATCTATTCCCACTGCCCACTGCATGGAGGAGTCCCTGCTACAGTGTCGCGGACCAGCACCCCGCAGCGACGGTCACCTGGCAGACCTTGGTCCACGACTGCGGTGTGGGCAGTTGCAGTGGATTTTACTGAATGATAATCAATTTAGAGTAGAAAGGACTGAAAAGATCTAGTGAAACTTACTTTGGGAGAGGGCTCAATTTCTCTTTGTATAAAAATCTTAATAAATTTCTTTTGTAACTAGTTTTGAAACTAGTTCAGTTTCAGTTTTTAGCTTTAGTTCTTCCTGTCAGGAATTCTGTCTCCAGAACTGGCTTGTTTTATTTTTAAGGTGATATTTCAGATGGATGAAAAGTACAACCACTACTCCCCAACCTCTGCCTCCCCCCAGCAAAAAAAGAATTAAAGTAAACCAGGAAGTTGGGGATTTTTATGAGCCACAAGAACAGCTATTCTGAAACATTCTGTATGACCTAAGCCTCAGTATTTCAGGGCTAGGACCTGTCCTGATGGAGGAAATGTATTTTTTAAGTTAAAAGCATCAAGGAATTCTTTAGGTAGCTTTTAAGAAGCACAGATTTATGTGGGGCCCTTTTAAATTTGGCTTTACCATGAACTCTGTGTAATATTTGTACAAAAATATAAAAGGCATGGCTTGATGTTTACCGTCTGTGTTTTATTGTTGTTGGCACCAGAAAAGCTCATGTTCTATGTTATGTCACTGTACATACTGTAAACAAGACTGCATTAATATTGTTTTCTTACGATTTTTTGTTTCAATGAATCTAGGTTTTAAAAAATACATTCACAAACTACCTTATGTTTAAACACAATGATTCCCTTTTATTTCTTAACTGTACCCAAAATCCCACAATAAAAAAATCATTTAAAGCTGTGTGTTTCGAACTTATCACTTAGAAATAAAAACAAAACAAAACATAAAAACAAAGATCAGTTTGCAACATAATTTAAAGAAGCTTCTGGTTTAAAATACCACAGCAGCAATATAAAGAGCTGGTGGCAATCACATTCGGGGATGAGACCCAAATCAGTGTACTTGTCCACGTCAGCATCCAATGACAGTAGTTGCTAAATTCAATCCAAAACGTTATTGCTGAATTTGTTGCATGGAATTTGTGAAAATTGTATTGTTCAGCAGCAGAACCTTAGCAGTAAAAATGAGAACGGGAGGATTTCATTGCTTTTGAGCGCTAAAGGGACCACAAATGAGGACATCTTGGTGATCGCCTGAAGATAACCCTCAATTCCATTCCTTTGTTACTTGCTTAAAATAAATGCAAATGACAACCATCTTCACAGGAGGGGCAGAAACTGAACCATTTCCCCTTCCCCGTGCCCCCTTGCCCAAATCACCAGATTGAAATGGGTCCATTTTCCTAATGTGTATTTCGTTCTCATTAATAGTACATCAGCTGCTCAGGTGTTTAGGCAAAATCAGTAGAACCACAGATTTTAAAAAAATCTGTTTACAGTAATTGTTTTCTCCAGAAACAAGCCACATTAGTTTTTGTTGTTGTTGGATTATTTTCCAATTTTTCAAGAAGAACAATTTGGTCAACTACTGTTTTATTTGAAAAATATTAAATACATGTGAGATTGCCAGTTGAGCTCTCTATATGTCTCCTGGAGATAACACTGCTGTGATGAACAGTGAAACAAAACAAACGAAACGAGGTAGGTTAAAACAGGAAGCGCAACACAGATACCATTTCTGCAACACCTCGATACCACAGGCAGCCATGCTTGTAGCTTTGGAAAAAAAATCCCAGACCGTCACGTAAAAGTTCAAATCATCCGTGTAAGAGTTTATAAGGACACAAGTCAACCTGAACTAAATACATACATATCTGCACAAATGTTGTTTACCGTATGCTGGGTAATTTGGAGGAAGGTAAAATGATTAGGGTCGCAGAATTCTGGCCAAAGCCGTGCTTTCAAGTTCTATAAAATTGGAACCAAGGATGCCTGCTGGGTCTCAGGCAGGCTTAGTAGTAATCTAGTCCCTTCTCTCACCAACCCAGAGAGAACACAGGCAGCTCAGAAACATTTATTGTTATTATGTTTTCAGTCACAGTTTTCATCTTGAGAAAGCGGCACCCTCAGGAGAAAGCTGGGAATGACCAAAGCCTGGATGGTACTTATTCCCCAGTTCCCAGAAAGAACTCAACAAAGTCTTATCCTAATAAGCCTGAACCGAGTGACCTCTTAGCTGGGAAGCTTTGTGCATTTAAAAAAAAAAAAAGGTGTATATTTATATACATTTTTAGCTTGTTTTCAGAAGCTCTTTCCGTCTCATCCCATCTGTCATCCCGTCTTTTGCCCTGATCTGTCACAATTGCCGAGGAAAAGGTGTACTGTAGATGTCCCTCATCCGCTGGAGCCAGCTCAGCTCCACGGCACTACTGCCCCACTCAGCACACTCCGCTCTGCACAGGGCCAGATGAAAAGCAGCGCCTGTCAGACTCACAAAAACGGTAGTTGATTTTATTAGTCTAAGGCTAGTAGTTTAGCCATTTAAAATCGATTTCCCAAAAGAGGGGAAAACTAGTATTTTTCTTCTCTTTTAAAAATTCATTCGCAGTTGCTCACAAAAAGCAACCTTTTGGGTTGGTGAAGGCAAAAGAGTTCTAAAATTACCCCACTATGTAGTTATGGCCTTCAGTGTCACGAGATAAGGTACATTTATCGTGGTGTCTCTCACCATTCGAAATGGGAAAGTCTACAATGTATCGGATACTTAAAGCTAGTAGGCAGACAGTTAAAAACAGATCTTTTTCTCAGGATGCATTCTCTCCCCATTCTTACAAAGCAAGGGGGTAAAGAAAAAAGGTAAAAAAAAAAAAAAACAAAACTCAAAAATCCACCATAACACAGCTTAATCATAAGAGCACACAATATTTGTTTCTATCCCTAACTCCGAAGGGCACATGGTCCATCTTTGTCCACAGACAACGCGGCATTCTTGGGGATCTCCTGGAAATTCCTGCCACCTTTTTCTCTCCTTCTCAACCAGGCTGCAACATAGAAAGATGGACTGTTTTGGGACGGGTGGAGGGAGAGGAAAAGGGGAAAGCGGTATGTTCAACCAAGCCTTCTGATTCTGCCTCTAGACTGGCATAAGTCCACATGAGTTATGTTCTTTTAAATTAGAAATAACGCCATGAAGATAAGTGCCAAGTGCTCTTCTGTTACCAGTTCATCATGGAATTTCTGTTGAGGGTCATGAAAAACACTTGGCTACTTCCTCCAGATCGCACGGATGCAAAAAATACCTGTTTGAAATTAAAAAGAAATTAGTTCAACTGCATGGTTTCTTTCCCTCTTTTCTTCAACCGTCCATCCATTTCCTCTCACATGTCCTAGCCTTGCCATGTGTCAGCTCTTAAGACTTAATGGCTGGTGTTATAAAGTGCCTTTTAATACAGTGCATCCTCTGTAAACATTCCTGTTTATTGTTATAATGGTTACTACTACTTATTGTGATGTTGGCCTTCAGGGACACAAAAGGGAGTATATCTTGCTTTGCTACAACCCTTTGGGTGCTCACATTTTACAAGGGAGTTCCATGCTGGATTGCTGGTCTAGACACAACAGATCCTTTGTTGATTTCTGGAAATCCACAGAGGTCCCTTTCCTTTCCCTTAATGACAAGAGGGCAGACTTTGGGAATGAAGAGAATCCTTTCAAATTCCCAAAGTCAAGGGGGAATTTGGGGCCTACTGACTACTATACAACTTCATTCCTTAATTAAAAAAAAAATTAGTAAGTGCTTCTGGTCCCATAGGGTAAGGTGTTTAATACCTATTCACTTTGGCATTTCAAGAGTTAACGCTTGGTTTCTCTGCCGCTGAAGGCAAATCCTAGGCCAAAGGAGGTCATGGCATTAATAAGGAGAACCACAGTCCATTAGGTCTGGGTGTGCTAAATCACTTCATCAAACAACTGAGAGAAGGGAGCAAAATTTGGGGTACTGCTTGCTTGAGCTGCACTCAATGAACCACTGCCCTAGGGAAATAGGACTCCAGGTGGCGGCCTAGTCCTTCAGTCAGCCAACACCAAACTTTGCTCCAAGGCATTTACTTTTGTCACTAGTGAAAAGTCTCTGCTACTTCATTTCCACAACTTCTTCAGAAGAATGCTGTCTCTCCCAACAACTTCTTAGGAAGTTCCATGGAAATGCTTGTCATTCTGCTAATGCTACATTTGTAAGTAAAGCTACTGCTAGGGTCAATGAATCAAAATGGGGACGCACAGAAGACCCATGGAAACACAGTGAGGGAAAGAGAGGGCCACTGTTCTCTCCAGGTTCTGAGTCCTGGCTCAGGATACTAGCCCCCAGACACTGGTGTGGTCCCAGCCTGCTCCTGCAGGTGTGGGCATGGCTTGGAATGGACTTTCTGAGGTGGGTCTTCAATGAACTGGAGTCTGGGAGTCCATGCCCAGATCACGCCTAGCCTTATGATCCGTGGAGAGTTTTACTAAGGGTCAGGTCTGTGTTCTGGCATACTCCGATAAGGCTCTGGAACCATCCTTGCCACCCCCAGCTGTTATCCACCCAAAACACACCAGACCACACCAGGCCACACCAGGTCACAGGAGGAACTGGCTACTCTAGGGTCAGACTGAGATCAGCCTGGCTTCTGGGGAATGGGAGTGGGCCAAGAGATGTCTATCTGTCCACCCCATCACAGTCTTTTCTATAGATGCTTCTATCTGCTGTTTTGGGGACAGCATTTCTAAGTTGGCCGTAGTCACAAAGGATGATTCACAAATGTAGTATAGCTGAGCTACTAAGAACTCTGGGTTCATCTACAGGGAGGGCAAGGGAGAAGCAGCACTGCCGTGGAATACCCTTCTGGGTGACTGATCATGCCAGATGGACACCGCCAATGTCACTGGAAAACAGTCCCCCTGTGACACCTCAGAAGAAACATGGCTGGAATGACACAGGACATGGCACTAGTTGAGTTTGTGATTGCGCATTCCTTAAGGAATGGGTGACATCTTAAAAAAGTTTGTATTTCTACATGTCGAATGTTTTACACTTAAAGTTGAATATAATGTGATGGGTTAGGTCCCAATAGTGATTTGGTGACAAGTCTAAAAGCAGAGTATAAAGTTGACCCACTGTGAGATGATTAATGGCGAGCCAACCCCTCTAAGTGCTTCGGTGAATTTGGGGTATCTGCTGAGTCATCTTAAGGCCTAGCAGCCACAAAAGTTACTAAGAGCTTACAGGAAATTTTTAGATTTTTTTTGTCTTTTTTGATACGTGAATAATATATTTTGAGGGTTCACATGAATCAAACCAAATAATGCCATTTCAAGAAAATATTGATTGTTTAACACAGATGTGATTCAAATCAGTATAAAGGAAAATGAAGGTTTCACAGGTACCTGGTGGTCTCTTAAAATGCAAACACTAATGCAAATGTTGAAACGGATTTACCTTATCATTTCTTTCACATAGAAACTTTAACCTTTGAGCTCGCTTATGCATAAATACTCCATCCAAATGTCCTGTTTCCACTGACCGGATCTCAATAGCTTTCTCGCCCCAGCCCATTATCTGATTGGAATGAATGTAGGCTGTCAAAAGGAATTTCCAAAACTGCATTAAAAACATTAGATGGGCAATAACTCACAGCATCTGTTCACATCTTAACCACAAAAATGACAAACGACTTGAGATAAACAGACAAAGCAAGTCTTACAAGTGTTATTCACAGACTTTTTTTTTTTTTTTTTTTTGTGGAATCAAATGGTTGTTTCACATTTCTTGACTTTCGTTTCATTTGGGGGGTGTAACTGCTGAAGGAGATAAGGAATGGTTAACCTACCCACAGACGTGGGCATTTCTCCCCATTGGAGCACCACATCCTTAGTTATCCGGCCGTAGGTGTTTACATACACCCCCTCATCCTCATAGCAAACGAGCATTTCCATTCCATCTGTTTTAGGCAAGATGACAATGGCATGAGGAGTGATATTGCCCTGAATCTAGAAGACAAAAAGAGGCCAGGCATTATTCTTTTAAAAAAAATAAGACAGTATCTTGACTATTAATCTCTAAGAATTGCAAAAAAGAGTTTTCCTTGTCCTTTTTCCATCTGCACGCTAGGGACTGACATTTTGCTTTGCTTAATTTAACCACTGACCTGTCAAATACCCTGGTAAATCCAAGCTTTGGCACTAGGTGGATAACCCAAGTTACCTGTTCCTAAAAGCAACAAGCACCACTGCGGGCCCCTGCTCTGTGCCGAGCACCAGCCCTTTACACAGAGAACTTCAAGGCCTTCAAACAGCCGCCCAGGCCAGATATTTTTGCCTACAGATGAGGCAACTGCACCTCGGAGGCGTTACGTAACTTGAGCAAAGCTGCACTAGTATTTGGTCGTAGAACTAGGATTTGAGCACATTTTCATGGACACTGAAAATCTCACATTTTCTATCTACTCCAAAAAAGATGAGAATCCAAGCCAGCTGAGTGTGCTGGAGACGGCCTAGATGGGGCCCAAATGTGGGACCCAAACAGGCTATGAACATTTGACACAGGTTGTTTATCTGGGTACCTACATAACAAGATAAACCAAATTAATGGCTTATTTAGAAAAAAAAATTTAAAATGACCACTCATTAAAAAGAAAATGACACTATTGAAATAAGTGTGGATTGACTTGTTCTAGGAAAAGAGACATGTTGCTGTGATCCCCTGGTTAAGAACCTCATGGCAGACCAACGGGTGCTTGGTGGACAGAAGTGGGCGATGGAGGATGATCATGGCGATGGCCCAGGGCCCCTGCCAGAAGCACAGGCGCTGAGGCCCGTGTGCATGTACACACACGCATGAAAAGCTAGTGAATGACGGGTGTGTCACACACTGAAACAACTTTTTTCAACTGCTGTGTTTCTTTGGAGTAAAGTCTTTAAACTCTCAAAAGACCAACAGCAACAGGTTTAGGCCTCATACTTCATTGACAAAAGGTTTCTACTGTAGGTTAGTCCTGGGATTACATACAGGAAACACACTTCACAAAGCATCATCCTACTACGTCAAACCACGTGCAGCATTCTCCTTTAAAAGTCACGTTTTAGGCAGTGTCAGTATAGTAATATTAATACTACAATTCGCAGGGCCCTGTGCCACGTACTTTAGATGCATTACCTCATTTAATGCTTCTGGTAACTCTATGGGATAGGTCCTTTCATCCCCAATATACAGATGTCAAAGCTGAGAGTTACAGAGGCTGCCTAATGTGTCCATTACTGCAAAACGAATACACGCTAGAGCCAAAGCATGTGCTCAGGGTGTCTGATTCCACCACAGGACACTTTCCTCAAGTTAAAGAGCGGAACAACAATAGCAGAAAAAGGACCACTGGCCTTCTCCCACATAAAATGGGAAACTTCAAAAACTAAAAATAGGTGCTCACCTATTATACTCTGGCTTATGCCCTTTAAGGAAAAACATCAAACGTATTTTAATATAAAATCCAATGAGACAGCATGTCCAGTAAATGTCAAATAATTGCCATTATGTGTTACCCAGTTTTAAGCAGTCATAAAAATTAGTCAGAGTCACATGTCTTATTTCTTAAAAGCATCACCTATTTAGTGAAGGCCAAAAGTCCATCTGCTTTACTGGTTGGTAAAAGTTAGCATGACTTCCACTAAAAATGTGCAAAAACAAATGTCTTTGCACATGCAGGTTGTTGCAGAGAGCCTTGGCAGTCTGCTTCCAGGAACTTACGTGAGATGGTATGTAGATATCATAAGAGTTTCCTGAATCAACATCAATAACATGGAAACCAGTGTGTGAACCAAAAATAACCTTTAATCTCTGACCTTCTTCTACCGTGAGATCAACAAGCAGTGGCTTATGCTGGAGATCTGCAAAAGACTTTAAAAACCATCCCATGAGTGTCCATGTCATTCAAAGAAGTTATCTTAACACATTTTTCCTTTAGCTATTTCCTGTGGAAGTTAATGTCTGATTTTCTTAAATTGAAAACTAGGAAATCTTTCTTTCCCTTTTAGGGCTATTCATATTCTGGCTCTCGGAGGAAGAGTCTAGAATCCATTTGTGCCCCTTTCTCTATCCTTTGTCCTCCAGGGCAGAGAAGTTGGTTTACAGACTTGCTGCCTGGATGCCGCTGTAATTTCCTGTCTATTTCAGGCCGTTTCCTCAAGAAGTCACCTCTCTGGCCCCTGTCCTTCCCAAGTGACAGCCAGGCCCATGCATGGCTCCTACCTTTCCAGAAACAGCCTGGGTGGGCAGCCGGGCCAGCCCTGTGCTAAGCCGGTTCAGGATTAACAGGCATGCTCTGGTTCCGACTGTCCTTCAGGGAGTGGGTGTGCACCAGACTGGCACTTTCTCTAAACTTAATGTTGAGATCTGAGACTTGGATTTGGGCGACAGAGAAGGGTTGGAGTGGTACTCCTCAAGACGCATGGTTTATGCTGCCTGGCTGGGTTTAACTAGAAAGGTCAAAAGAGCTGCAGCTATGTTTATCCAGGTTCTGTGTGTTAGAATCTGGACCCTAAGCCCCAACTAGCTATCAAGCGTTCCTCTGTTTCCCTCTGCCATTATCTAATCTACATTCTATCTGCACTGGGCCTTGTAGTCTGGGGGAGAATCGTGAAACCACAGTGCGTTGGCTGTAATGCCACGACCCCTAACAGACCCTTCCCTCCTCATCTTTTGCTAACGTAATTCTCACATGTGGGAGGGTCTTGTCACACAGGAGGGCTTGATCCCTGCCGGCTCCAGCGTTTCCTGTTCAAGTCCTTGTCTTTGCTCTTTGCTCTTTCCAGGCCAAGCCTGGTTTGCTGAACACGGCATTTTGCACTTGATCGTGCACTTTGGCAAATCAACTGACAGCAGGAAACTTTGGGACCGGAGTGGAAATGGGATCCTGATTGAAGAGCTTTTGCGAAGAGAGATTCTGGCAGGACAGCAGCACCACTTTAGCTGTCAGGAGTCACCCTTTAAGTGTTATTACTAACCCAATGCACTCCAAAATTTCTCTCCATAAAGTGGGGCTAGGGAGGGGAGGCCTGTTTCCACTGATGAATCTACCTTCCTGAGCCCATCACAGATGCGCTCCTTGCATGAAGGGAGTAAGACAGAAGTGGGGGTGACAGCCCTGAAGAGAGGCTCATGATGTTCCCAAGGCAGCGTCTGCACTCACGTGGCATATGTGCCAAGAAAGAATACATAAAGGGTCAGAGAAAGATGACAGTCATAAGATGGAGAGAAAAAGTGAGGGCCAAGAAGCTATAAAGAGAGAGAGACGTAGGCAGAGGGGAAGAATGAACAGAAGATAAATTGACACTGGCTCTGGATTGACCGTGCAGCTCTGAAAACATCAGAGTGCCTGTCAGCCCTGGTCCTGCTGGCGTCTGGGAGTCAGCTTTCAAGAGCTGGAGTCAACAGGGCCAGCATATCCCCATCCTACTTCTGCTGAATCTCATGAGTGATCAAGCCAGCCACGGTGGGTGCAGACTTAGATAAGATGAAAAAGGAAAAAGCGATCAAAATGAAAGGATGCAGAGAACCTAGGCCATTTCCACATGTGCCGACTTTCAGTCTGCATTTCAGAGAAGTCCAATAGCAATTTGAATATCTGAGCATCAAGTAAGTGTTAGGGACTTTACCTCAAAAGGCTTAAGAGGATTACAAAATTAAGAGACTCAGTTCAACCTCGAGATTCAGTGCTGCTGTTTGCTCTGCCTTTTTCAGAAGAAATATCAGAGAGTGCCTTAGTGAGGTGGCTAATATCATAATTAATGCTTTGCCCAGTAACCGTTTCAACACTAAATGCCACTTAGAGATGGTGATGCACAGACCTGAAACGGAGGAGATGGTACCCAAATTTTAATTTGGCCAATTTAATAGCATTTACTCACACTTAGTCTTTACTGCTAGAATAACAGATAAGAGTTCCTACACTTTTAAGAGGTTTATTGTATATAGGAAAATTGGCACGAGGAAAATTGGTACGAGTCTATGTGCAAGACCGGCCACTACTAACTGGTGGGGACCTAAACTGAAGAAAACAAGCCCTTGTTAGGTGATCACATGTCTGCTTACCTTAAATGCCATGAACTTATGGTATGGTTTCGGAGCCCAGGCATATATCTCCACAGCATTCTTTAAGGCAATCACCAAGAATTTGATCCTTTCATATTTAACTGTAATGGAAAAATTATGAATTATAAGTGTACTAATTTATGTAAGTTTTTGTATTAATGAATGTGTAAACCACTATATAAATACATTTATATATAGTGGTTGACACTGAATCTATAATATATATTATAGTGCAAACTATGATACATATACATCACCCTAAATGAGGGTGATGCTCTGGTGGGGGATGTTCTCATAGATACAGATTTAACTTCCTTTAGTGCACTTGGTCTGCAGGATACCGGGGACCTTTCGCTTCATATTGAAGGCTCTTCATCTAAAGATACAACTGGCTTAGGACTGCTTTTAACCACTAGATCTAGATGTGAATTATTCATTGTAAGGAGAATCTGTACAAATATCCTTCATGTGTCCTTGCCTGGCTTTTATGTTCCCCCACATATGAGTAGCTGAGAGCTGGTGTAGCAAGGTGGTAGAAAAATCAACAAATAGGGAGACACATAATGGCTGTTGTTTGCTTACTATTCAAATTTGACTTGCAGTTATTAGGAATTTAAAAGGGGCTGGCACCTTTAAAAGGAGACCCTAGAGAGATCCCTCTCCCTCGCTGACATGGAAGGTTGTAGCAAAAAGACAGCTGTCTCTGCACCAGGAAGTGTGCCCTCCCCAGACCCCGAGTCTGCTGGCACCCTGAACTTGGACTTCCCAGGCTCTAGGACTGGGAGAAATAGATGCCTGTTGTTTATGCCACCCAGTCGGTGGCATTCTGTTATAGCAGCTTGAATAGACTAAGACAGTACCCATGCCAGTCTTTATCTCCATAGAATGTTTGAACAAACCAAATATTCTGTGTCCTAACGAAATTACGCAGCCCAGGATAACTGACCAAATTCTTGCTCTCTGAGCTCTTTTTCTGTAGTACATCTCTCCTGTTTATATATTCTGTCCTTAATATACTTTCAATCACTTCCTCAGCAATTTATTTCTATATTTCTAACTGACATGCTAATAACGTTATTTAAAATTTTTTTCAGTTGTGGATATTATCTACTGACTTCGTAGTATGAGGAAGATCTAGTCTCTCATAACCATCTCCTCTCTCTAGTTCTCTCTCAAACATACATGTTTCTCCCTCCCCCACGCCTCCAGTATAGTTATATTTAAAATTTGTGGTTAAGTCAATACCCTGTGCTTAAATGATTACTGGTCACAGATGAGGCACGTATTATACCATCATTATATTTCCTTTCTTGTTTTCTCAATTTTTTTTCACTTCCTTTTTTCTGTGTATCTATCTTTAAGCACAGGTCAACTTTCTGTTAGTGTTGTAAATGCCTTCATTACAGTCAAACATGGCAGGTAATCTATTAGTAACATTTTATTTTTCTTGGAGGTACGTCTTCTGGAACCCTCCATTGTCCTACCCTGCTTGGACTAATTTCTCTACACACACATGCGCG
The DNA here is from genome assembly GCF_009834535.1 of Camelus ferus. Lineage (NCBI taxonomy): Eukaryota > Metazoa > Chordata > Mammalia > Artiodactyla > Camelidae > Camelus > Camelus ferus. Next base: position 81,416,683 of record NC_045696.1, on the reverse strand, counting down.
CACGCACACACACATCTATTGGATCTGTTTCTCTAGAGAACCCCAGCTAATACAGATAGGTTATAAAATACTAAACGAAATTTTTTTTTCTTCAGAATTTTTATAGCCTTGTTCCATTGTTTTCTAATCTTTCAGTGTTGCTATAACTCTCAGAACATCTAATTCTGGGTCTATTTCATGTACACTATTTATTTATTTATAATTTGGAAGCTTTAAGAACCTTCTCATTTCCTGGGTACTGAAATATCATGTTGCAATGCCCACTTGTGAGTCTGTTTTCATTCTCTATACCAGGCACTCAGCGAATCTTTTAATTTGAGATTTTGAGGTCTTAGTTCTAGAAACATATCTTATATTCTTTCCTTGTTACTTTCTTCTCCTTCCATTTCTTAATTTTTTCCCCCCTAAAACTCATGTAATTTAGATTTTGAACCACTTGGACTGAAACTTTTACTTTCTTAACTTCCCTCTCCTTTTTCTTTTGTTTAGGACATTTCTTATCTTTATCCTCCAGCCCTTCTATTACATTTTTTTATTCCTGTCAATATATTTTAATTTCCAAGATTTTTTTCTTGGTCTCTGAATGACCTCCTCCAATCTTGTTCCATCTTTTTTTTTTTTAAGTAACTCCTTTTCTTCTTTTATGGAAATGGTATTTCTAATCCCTCTGGAGTTTTTATAGTTTCTTTTAAAATTTTTTACTCCACTCTTCATTATCCTTGTTTCCTCTAAAGTCCGTTCTTTGTGTTTAAGTTTCCTTCCTACTAGTGGATGTCACCACTGTCTGGTCTAAGTGGGCTTACCGACTGCTGGGCTTCACTTTAAGGTGGGTAGGTGCTTTTATCATGGAATTTCAAATATTAGTACCTGAACATCTTTTCTTTCTGGCCATTTAGCCTCTCCAAAGGCAATCTTACAATCTCCTGTTTAGGAGTATAAGCATGGCTGCCAACATTTTGGGAGCTAAACAGGGAAAGGAGGTGTGTGCGTGTGTGTGTGCGTGTGTATTAATGTGCCCTCATAAATGTATCCCCCACCACCAGACTGGCTGTGCCAACCTTTCATCTAGTGTTGCAGTCGGGGAGGGTGGCTGCCTGACTGGGTTCTGGAGGATTTGCTGTTCATCAGCTTTCTAACAATCTTCTCATTTTCAGTCCAACCCTCCACCTCAACCTCAGGTACACCTGGGGCCTTTCTGGGTTCTGTTCAGTGATTTGATTGACTTTGATGACTTTCCTGACTGCAGACTCAGAATTCAGTGTTTCCTGGTCAGTTAGGTCTGTTCCCAGTCATCTAGCCTTGTTCAGTTTTGCTGACATTTCTTGTTTGCTGGTTTCTCTTCTCCTGGTCCCTCTGTCCTTGTGGGCTTATGACACTTTTATTCCTTCACTGCCAGTTTCATGGGTCTTTGGGAAGGAGGAGTTCAAACTGGACTTCATTCTGGATGCACTCTTTGCACTTCATCAATCTGACTTTTTCAGAAATAATGCAAGTATATTTAAGGTTCTAGCAGTGTCTTAAACTGGTCACAAATGCATCATCAACGTCTGATGGAAAAACGCTGAGTGAAACTTAACTGAATAATTTGGTTTGAGTGAACAATTCTGTGTCTTGAGACTTACCAACTTTGTAATGAATACAGCCTTCCAAGTCCCCAACGGTGATCCAGCCTTGTTTCTTTTCTACTTCCGGGTCATTGTGTAGAATTCTGTTTCTTAACCATGAAAGATAGTAAACTCGTAGCTTATTCTTCTTTCCTGTTGAAATAATAGAGCTTTAATGTGAAGGCCCTGAGACAGCTTTTCCTCTCAATCCTCTCCCATCTCCATTTTATTTTATCAATTTATTTTTATTTACAGTTGTGTGTGTGTGTGTGTGTGTGTGCGTGTGTATACACAATAACCAGTGTCTCCAGCATCATCAATGTATTGTCTCTGCTAGGACATCTGATTAAAACAGGTCCAAGTGTTTTGGTCAAATAACCATTTTATAATTTGTCTTCATCTTCTGGTTTCTTACTTGAGCAAGCTCCTCTTATGATCTCCTCACAGTGCAAAAGGCAGTGTCTGCTGAATTCAGTAAAAGCAAATTCTGTAATGGAATGGTTGATCAGTGTTCCAGCGAAAATATTCTCGTTCTAATTACATGAAGGATCGTTGATACCTGGACATTTTAGCATACTTAAGTGTTAGCAATAGTTTAGTGGTTTGATTTTATCTAACAACAAAAAAAGGAATTTTATTAAGGAGACGAGAGAAACAAGGTCAACGAAGGCAATCTGGGCTCAGAAAATAAACCCTGGACACGTTTATGGTGCTGAGATCACTGAAAGGAGTACCAGACAAAAATAAGAAAGCAGAAAAAGATGTATACTTGGAAAAAAGCTTACAAGTTTCCTTTGATAAATGATGGTACAGTGATCCTGGAGTAAAGAATTCTTAGTATGATAAGAAAAGATCTTAAACACACTGAATTCACAAGGAGCAAAGTTAAATACACTATCTGAGATTGCCTGAGTACCAGATAAGGGTCGTCCCTTGGCGTGGCTTTTCCTATGTGATCAGAAGTTTAGGCCTGTGGGTTATACTTCACGGGTACTTATTTTCCTTTGATTTCTCGTAGGCATCAAAAAATATTTTATATCTTGCAGATGTGGTATATACCAGAAGAAAAGAATTCATTAAAGAATTGCACACTGGATTTGACAGGAAAGTGCATTTACAACTTAAATTAAGAGAACCACTGTGCAGTTATTGCTGTTTTTTTGTAACCGAAAGCCTTGCACAGGCATCGACCCTAAGAGGGTGGACAGGAGGGCCCATGCTTCTTCCTCTCTGTGCCAGAGCAGATCCGAGGGCAGTGGAGAGCCTTGGCTCCTATTTTTATTTTCTTCTTTCCCTACCTGTGTGCCTCCTGACAACAGGAAACGGTTCCACTTTTGAGAATGGGGATGTGTCACTAAAAACATAATGAAGCCTGAACATGAATATCATGTCCACTTTTGGTAGGTGGCTGGCAGATGTATGGTTTTAAATTTGATTTGGTGGTATAGCAATCAAGAAAGCAATTAGCCAGAATAAAGGACTACAGTGAATTAAACTCAAATGATAACACAAGAAGAATTTACTTGGTTGACAAACAGACTCACAGATACAGAAAACAAACTTATGGTTACCAAAGGGGAAATTGAGGGTTGGGGATAAATTAGGAATTTGGGATTAGCAGATACAAACTACTATATATAAAATAGATAAACAACAAAGTCCTACTGTATAGCACAGGGAACTATATTCAATAGCTTGTAATAACCTATAATGAAAAAGAATATATAGAGAGCTGAATCAATCACTGTGCTGTACACCAGAAACTAACACAACTTTGTAAATCAACTATACTTCAATAATCAAAAAAAGAGATGATGGTTCGCTCTTGGATGGGTTTCTGCACCACACACACACACACACACACACAAAGATGAAACTCTGAGCATTCAGTGGAAAGGTAAAAGAAACGGGGAATTGTAGGGTTGTGAATGAAAAATGTTGCTGGCCCAATAAGTAAACAAAGGATGCTGTGGCCATCAAGTCATCAGCTACTGCTGCTGCCCCCAACGGTGAGCAGTCTGGATGAAGACAAGCAGGCTCCCTGGCCTCTGCAGCCGCCCTCAACAGTGTCCCCTGAGGGGACTCAGGATGGGAAAGAACAGGATACTGGCCCTAGACAGCTGGGTGCACATCAAAGGAACAATTTCAAAGAGCCAGACTTTTGCACCTTTCCATACATAGAAAAGCAATAAATTCCTTAACCTGAGCCATCTGGTTTTCTTTAATTGACAGTAATCTTTTGATGTTGCAACTATCTGATCTTTGTGGCAAAATTCCTATAGTCCTGGCTCCTCCCCTGCCTCATTGGAGTAGTCTCTTACAGCAATCTAAGCGGCCTCCCGGGCTCGAGTCCTTAGAAAGTCTGCTCAATAAAACATAACTCTCAACTTTCAGGCTGTGTATATTTTTTCAGGCAATGGTGTCATATGAAGATATTTTCTCAAAATAGAGTACAGCTGAAGAGGTAAATTTTACTCAAGGTTCAAGCCAGGAGCAGCCCTATGTTTCTCTCTGTGAAACAATGGCTGGTTCTCAAACTTGGCTGCACGGGGGAAGCCCAGGAGCGATGAACGCTTCTGGGACCTGGGCCACACTCCCAGAGATCCAACCCGCTGGTCAGGGTGCATCCTGGGTTTCCCCATCTCCTCAGGTGGCTCTAACGTGTGGTGATACAGTCGGGTTCATACTGGATGGGATGGAAGGGGAAAAGGCGGGTGTTATTTACTAAACTCTTTCAAACACCATCCAAAAGAAAAAACTTTCAATGAAAATAGACTCCTTCAGGTTACATTTTCAATTCGTCAGTAGTTAAGGCCTTCACTTTCCCCTTTATCTTTTTTATAAGCACTTTTTGGGAACCAGAAAGCTGCAGAGTGTAGCAGTAATGATTCCTACATTCAAATCTCCCTGCAGACTCCATCACCCGATGGGCTAGCTACACTTGCTAAAATGTCAGTGAGACATTAAAGCTAGAGCAGTTCTTAGAAGGAAAGAGACCAGGGAAATTTCTGCTTACAAAATGTCTCACTCCCAGAAGCCTACATTCCCCCCACCTTATTTCATTTATTTTTTAAATTTGCATTCTCTTTTATTGAAGAATAGTCAGTTCATAATGCTGTGTCAATTTCTGGTGTACAGCATAGTGATTCAGTCATACACATACATACATGTATTTCTTTTAAGATTCGTTTTCTTTATAGGTAGATATTGAATATAGTTCCCTGTGCTGTACAGTAGAAACTTGCTGTTCATCTATTTTATATTTAGTCATTAGGTGGGAAGGAATGAATTGGGAGTTCGAGATTTGCAGATACTACATTTTTACAGTCTCCATCTGAGAGGAGATGGCAATGAGTGGAGTGCAGACCCCTGCAAAAGACCCCTGCTGAGTCTGAGCCCCAGCAGAGGGTAAAGGCCCATTAGTACACAGTCACTGTGGTCTGCCTCTGATTTAGATCTCCTGCAGAGGTGAGCGACTTCCCTTTGAAAGAAAGCCAGAATCTCTAGAGTTACAAACTGTGGGTGATGTCACTCTGGCTGCTTGGCCACAAGTCATCGTGCCATGTGTTAGCTGGGAAGGGCGGAGCTTCCTGGTCCTTCAGAAGGGAGGTGATTGCCTTCCCACCCCGACCCAGGGGGCTCCGTCATCCTAGCCCCATACCTGATATTGTCACGAGAACATTCAGTCCCTCTAGCACATCCATCTGCTGAAATCGCCTCCGGTTGATCAGATTATAAACTTTGCCTTGCCCACTTCGGTCCAAAAGCATCAGGCCATTTTCGGTTCCCACTAGGAGGTTTACACCTGCAAATTTAAAAAGCACCCCAAGACGGACTCTTACGGGCTTTACTCTTCTGCATCTGGGGTCCCTGTAAAACCTAAGAAACTGTGCCCTGTAAATATAAACTAATAGACAAGTAGGTACTTCAGTAGGGAGTGTAGAAGGAGAGGCTGGGAGACAGTAATTAAATCACTGTCCCTCTGGTAATGAAATTAGTTTTCTTTTATAAAGTGGTAGCAGCGTTCATTACATGTAGCCATTTACTACCTAGAATAGAGTTCTTCTCAAGAGGAGCCTTAGGCACAGCTGTGATGCTGGCGCAATCTGCCTGTGTTCCTTTCCTGTAATCCCCATCCTCCTTGGCTCTCCCCATAAATCCCATCTCGAGGTTCAGCCTTTCCCGATTCATGCAGTGATGTCTATCCTATTCACCTCTGACATATAATAGAGGGCCCCATTCCGTATCCTACTGGCAGAAAATCCCTTCCACTTCTCACACCAAAGCTTAATTTACATCTCACACCCAAGGTTCTGCTCTTTGTTAGGGAGATGATAAGCCAATTCAAGTGAAGGTATTAATAACCCGAGAGTCATAGAAGTATTGACTGTAAGGGACTTCTCAGGCACTAACTCTAGTCCAGCCCATCTCTCGCGTAGTAATTCCTATTACAAAAACTCGGGTAACTAAGTGGCCTGAATGGCTACAATCCTGAAAATTCACCCCTAGGCAAATGAACACCCCCCACGCCCAACAAGCACACAGACCTGCACACCCGTGGGGCCATCTACGGTGCAATGGCCTATATTCACGAACAGGTAACTTTTTCAACTTCTCTTGCTTATTGCACATCTATCTTCTAAGTAAAATTAATGCCTGCTCCTTCCACCACATGTTCATGTGTCTTTCAACCACATGTTCATTGAAACCACATGTGTCAACCACATGTTCAACCACATCTCCCATGAGATGGTTTCTAGGCTTATGCTCGCCCCTGCTAACATCTCAAATGCTTTTGCCCTTATATGATTGTGGTGCCCCAAACCAGGCCTACAATTCTGGATGGGTACAGATGGGCTGTGTCTTTCCTTGATCAGTATGTGATGTTTATGATAACACAGACCAGGATTTTGATAGAATCTCATCACACCTATACTGAGTCTGAGGTCAGTTAAAGCCTGCAGATCTTCTTCACAAGAACTGCAGGTTGATGTTTTGAACTAAAAGAGAAGGCCCATCATTTGCTGTCCTTTAAGTTTTACCTTGCTACTATCACTGGCATGGCTTTTGGCAATTCACTAAAATATTCCAGGCTGTTTTTTCAGCTGGGACATGGAGGTGACACCATTATTCCCCTTGCGGAGTGTTGTGTGGATCCCAGGGACAGAATGTGGGCACATCGCCCAGTGCTGGGCACACGGTGGATGTGTGTTACGTGGTAGCTAGTTCCGTTGTTGGCTTGAGCCCATAACTGTTATGTGACAAGGTCATTCTGCATCTCATTTTGTTATCCCGGGTACAAGGGGTCAGTTCTTTCTACATGTAAAATTGCTCTTGATCTCTCCTGAGGCTACGACAGTCCCAAGTCGGGGCTCTGACACCCACGATTCCATCAGCACTCTTCTGAAGGTAAGATCCACATGCTTTCATGTTTGAGGGTCACTTCACTAATGAGTGGTAAAAAGCACCAACTTACCCCACAGGGCCGCACAAAGTATTTCAGAGTTGAATCGCTTCTTGTATTTTCTGATTTCTGGTGTGTCGCTATGAGGCCGAATGTTGGTTGGGTTTACGTTTACCACTGAAATCTTTCTTGCTTCATTGAGTTTGGCCTGTTCTTGCCTAAGAAGTTCGCTAGTAAACAGAGCTTTGAGAAAAAGAATCAGAGAAGTCAGTGGCATCTTAAAATATAACCAGTGGAGATACGGAGAAGGGACTTTAAAACATTATGATTTCTCCTTGTTTAGTGTTGCATTATAGTAAAAGCAAGGAAACTTGAAATTATAAATATATTATACTTTTTTAGTAGAATAAAGTATAAGCCATTCAGAAAAGCAGTATTTTATCCATTAGTAAAACAGGCTTATAGACGCTACCTGGGTAGTTTAGGGAATTAATATTTATCACATAAAATTCAATAGACCATCCCCATCCCTTGTAATATATGCATGAAAAGATTTACTTTTTGAAATCCCATATTATCAATTGACAAATGGCCTAAGATGAGTCTGATGATTAGTGAGTTGCAGAATTCTAGAAAGCAAGACTCCTCTAAAATAGCCAGACCTTCGCAGTGGGACGCACACACCGAGAACTCAACACAACTCAACACGCGTTTATTAAGTATCTACTGCGTGCACAGCATTGTACCCAGGAATTGCTTTTGAGAAATATGTGATGAGTTTGGAGATCTCTGAGGAACAGCTTTTCCTAGGGCCCCTGGATACCTCTGGGTTCCTACCAGAATCAAAATAGAAGAGACGAAAAAAATAGAAATTGTTTGAGGAATCCTATAAAACTAATAATAATAATAATAATAATAATAATAATAATAATAATAATAATAATAATAATAATAATAATAATAGTAAGTCTTCCCTTTAAGACAGGGCCTAAGCAGTTAGTGGCTTAACTACTGAACTAATGATACAGTTTCATCGTATTACCGGGACAGCCAAGCTGCTCCCATAGCAGCGGGGCCTTCCAGCTTACCCGCAGCTGATGATTCCTCGTCTTCCTCATCTTCATCAGTGGGAGACGTCTGGTACACTCTGGGGTCCACAAAGGGGGTGAAGGAGGCTTTGGTGCTGCTCCCCATGCCATACTAATCAATAAGCAAGAAGATTAAGAAAAGCAGCCAGATAAATACCGCAGCAGCAAACAATGCTAACGATACTTTGAGCTTTAAAACGATCAGAGACTCTAAACCCCAAGTCAAAGCGTGTGTCTTTCTCCAGGTTCTTCTGGCAAGGTTTCTCACCAACCACTGTGTCTTTGCAGGGCTTCATTAAGCATCAGACTGCAGGAGCTGCAGTGAGCAAATTACATGGTGGGCCATATGTGGCACCTTAATATCTGGTAAGATGGCTGTGGTGACAGAGCCTCTCTCTCCCCTGAAGTAAAGGCAATCTCATGTTGACCAAATGGTTTTAAGAAAAGTGGACACAACTGCCAATAAACTCAGTAAGCATGCCTACACAGCAGTGCTTCATCCTGAACACACGATCAACCAAAGGCTTCCTCCTGAGGCCTCCGGGTCCTTCCACACTGGCCTGGTGAAGCAGGTGGATTGGTGTTGTCTCAAGAAGCCTCAAAATCTGTAATTTAGGAACAATTTCATCCAGAGATTGGAAGTGTTTCCTTCCTGTAACAGTCTCCTTAAAAGGACACTTAGACTTCTAGGCCCTGTTTGGGAGCTTCATGAAGACCCTAGGCTTGCGGGCAATGTAACTCGAGGGCTTACTTAGAAAGTAATCCCAAGGGCTTGGACAGCACCATTAAGACACGAAGTCACAACTAAAGTGAACAGAAAACTACCAGGGCTTCATGTCACGATATGCCCTATTTGAGTTTTCCCAAAGGAGCTTCAGTAACCTTCTGCCGACTTTGTCTGTCATCTCCATTCCTTCCCCTATACCCCAGTCCTTTTAATATCACAGACAGTTCCGCACTCAACATAAGAAGCATCTTTTTTTTGGGGACGGGGGTGTCTTTAAGTTTTTAGTTTTAATTTTTTAAGGTTTTTATTAAAAATAAAACCAATATCCCAAGACCCCTAAACACGTAAGGAGAAAACTACAAAGGTCCAATTTGATTTAATTCCAGATTTCCCCTTCTACGTATGAAACCAAAACCATTTCATCCTCCACAAGGTAGGATGTTCCCAAACACAGCACTTTCACGTACATTCTCTCCTTTGATCTTTAGAAGTCGGTGAAGGAGGTGCGGCAAGTGCTAACGCTCTCACTTAGAGCCGGCGAGGCAACAGAATTTTAAACAGGGTCTGACCGCACCTTGGTACCCACGGAGGTGGTCAGACAGAAGAAAACCCTGCCCACAATGCACGAAGCTGTAATAGGATGCTCTGTGTTCTTTTCTTTCAGGCAAACAAAGCTCATCTGTTCTATAACTTTAGAATCCAAAGGGTACATCATAAAAATTCAGTCTGTGGACAACATTAAAAACAGCAGTGTTTTATAATACATGCTTTATAAATACATGGAGGGCCTAAGTGTGATTCACAGGACTATTCATGAAACATGACCAAGCACCATGAACTCATCTGACCAGTCAAGCTCGGTCAATGACACCTATGAGCACTGCCTAACAGATTGTGTTTATTTGGGCATTTCTTCCCGGACTCTTTCCTATGCAAGAAAGAGAATACTCCATTTCTCCCCTTCTAGTATGGTCTGAAGTTTAGGGAGATGAGCATTTTGAGAACATATCTATTTATTTTTATTTTTCATAAACAAATCATTTCAACCTCATTTCATCTGAAGTCAAACTTAATTTGACTAAATTAATGTAAATGGGAACTTCAACTATTGGCCTTGGAATCTCTGTAGGCTGAAGTTTCCATCACGGGCCTGGGAGACAGGAGGTCCCAGTTCTGGTCCCAGCTCTGTCACAATAAGCTATGTGCCTTGGGCAAGGCACTTAACCTCTCTGAGCCTCAGCAGTCTCACCTGTAAAAACAGGTATCGGTCCAGATGGTGCCTGAGAACTCATCACGGCTCTGCTTCCAGGATACCCTCCATCTGAGTATATGCATATGTATGTATATAATAGAACCCAACCAAACACTTTTCTGGGAGTTTAGCAGAGCCTCATTCTCGAAAAAATCAGGGTTTCAGACCCCCTGAGGGAGAGCAAAGCCGCTGTGGCTGTTACGCAGCACCTACTTCAGTCCCGGAGTCCATCTCCTGGGCGTGGGTGGAGACGCGCCCCAGGCCCTCGGTTGGGGTCCCAGCAGGAGAATGGCTCTGCTGCACCAGGTCCGGCAGGTTGATGTGGCCGGCGAAGCCATTGCTGTCACTGTGGCCAGATCGCTTCTTCTCTCCAGACGTCTGAGGGGGCACAACACAGGGCTGGCCGTTAGAGAGGGAGGGCAGGGACCACAGAGTGATGTCACCCCTCGCACAGCACAGGCGCAGTGGCCTCCAAATCATCCCGCTGGGGTGTGGGAAGATACTCAAATTTCTATTTTATCTAAGAAAATAAGAAAAAAGTTATGCTTTGCCGGTGTTTAGTATGTGGATTGACCCTGGGGCCTGATGCTCCTGCATGAGGGGCGTCAGGGGTCACACAGGATGTGGGGGCTCCCTGTGGGAAGACAGGATTGCTGAAGGTGGAGGGGCCGAGGGGGGCCCATACCTGAAGCTCCTCTCCTGCAGTGTTTGTGTGCGTGTGCGCATGCACACCAGATCATTTCACCAGGTTACAATGACACAAACATGACCTGAAACAGTGCTGAGAAGCAGTGGGATGAGATAACACAAATAATCTATGCGTACTGCACGCCAAGAAAACGCAGAGATGATCCCAGCTCACAGGGCTCCTTGCAGTCACGAGGTCAAAACAATGATTAACTAATCACATCTGATGGGAGTTATAAAGCATTGAAATAATCTAAAGATTATTTGAAAATACGGATTTACATCCATTATCATTAATGTGGAATCTCTTAGTAAGCAACTATGGTGCCTTGTGCTAGGAGCTGGTAAAAAAAATGAAGTCATCATGACCAGCACAGCACCTGAAATGTTGTTTATAGCATCCCTTTTGAATGTCATTTAAAGGTATTTTATATTATGTTAATGCAGTAGGACAAATGCATGATTTGTAAATAAATGAAAACACTGTGTATTATGTAGCATTCCCTGAAATTCTTACTGATAGCATTGCATGACTTAACAAGTTGGAAATCACTGCCCTGGGGAGCAAAGCCTCCTCCCAAAAATTCTAGGGGAGAAATACAGAATTAAGAGAAAATACTAAGGAAGAAAGAGAAAGAGAGAGAGAGAGAGAGAGAAGAAAGAAAGAAAGAAAAGAAAAGAAAGAAAGGAAAGGAAGAAAGGGATAAAGAGAGAAAGCGAGAAAGAGAGAGAAAGAAAGAAAGATGAAAGAAAGAAAAGAAAGGAAAGGAAGGGAAGAAAGAAAGAGAGAAAGAAAGAAAGAGAAAGAAAGAAAGAAAGAAAGAAAGAAGGAAAGAAGGAAAGAAAGAAAGAAAGAAAGAAAGAAAGAAGAAAGAAAGAGAAAGAAAGGAAGAAAGAAAGAAAGAAGGAAAGAAGGAAAGAAGGAAAGAAGGAAAGAAAGAAAGAAAGAAAGAAAGAAAGAAAGAAAGAAAGAAAGAAAGAAAGAAAGAAAGAAAGAAAGAAAGAAAGAAGAAAGAAAGAAAGAAAGAAAAGTCCTGCTCCCAAAAAGCCAGAGCCCGCACTGTAGTCCTGGCTAGAACTGCACTTTCTGGTTTAACATTCACGTGACTGGCTCACTGAGGTTTCTTGCAGCAGACCTGATTAAGTAATGATTCCCTTCTTTGCCTTTTCTTTTTTTCATCCATTTGCCCGACACTTCTGAGCGCCTACAAGTGTGAAGCGTTGTGCTGAACGCGGAGGAATCGGTCAGGAACGAGGCAGGCGCGCTCCCTGCCTTCTTCGGGCTGGCCTGGGCGAGGGTCTATGCTGCTTTTTTGACCACCTCATGGGCCTGGCTTCTTCCTTCCGAAGCCTGTCCTGGTCTTGCAATTACAGCTCTGCACCTGCCTCTGGCTGGAAGCGACAGGGGGCATTTTTTTTGGAGTGGGGGCAGGAAACAGACTCCCAAGTTCCTGAAGGGGTGCATGTAACTGATGTTACCAGGAATAGCAGGAAAGCCTTGGTGCCCTGTGTTTCTTGGCAGCACGCTCCACCTGTCCTAGAGAAGGTCATTTGCTGGATTCATTTTGTCACAGTGCTATCCAAACATTTCATTTTCTAAATAACATTTAGAGGGTTCAGTCCTAATTTATTGTGTTGTCCCCTATTTTACATGTACTGGAAGCTTCTCCTTCCTTTTAACTTCTGTTCAAATACTGAAAAGCTTTTTAACATGTCCCCCAACTTCCCAGTAGCATAAATCACACATTGTCTCTTTAGAGTTTTGTGGTCTCTCTTGTATCAGCAGCGTTCTGCCTCAAGCCGAAAGCTGATGCAGACACACTGGTTATCAAAGAAAGACCTACGAGGGGAAAGGGCCTAGACAGTGCTTGAAGGAATCCAGCAATGACCCCTGAATATTCCCACTTCTGAGTCATCACCCTTTTGTTCATTCAACCAGCACCCTCTTAGAATTAAATACCTTCTGTGTGCCAGGCGGTCTGCTGGGAACACAAAGACAAATGAACCACAGCTCTGCCCTCTAGGACCTCATCAGCAGAACCCCAACAATCTCGACGATCTTCAGGCCCTCATCATTCCCAAAGGGGTGAGCACTAAGATGTTCTGAGGATCAGTATACACCAGGTACCATGCTAAATGCTTTGGGTTTATATCCTCACTATACCACCGTGGGTTAGCTTCCATTATCCCCATTTTACAGATGGAAAAACTTCAGTGTTAAAGAATTCAATTAACTTGCCCCGAGTGACGTAGATTGTAAGTGGTGCAATCAGAGTTTGAACCGAGGCTGCCTGGCGGCCGAGCCCAGGTGCTCCGGGCGGCTGCTGTGGTAGGTGGCTCTGCTCTCGGCCACAGCCGACTGGACCAGGAGAGGACACCTGAGCCAAGCACGGTCAGATTCCCATTGGAGTTCACAGTCAGGTCTGAGAGATATTGGTCAGTCTGCTGGGCAGCTGACCTGGGATGTGGTGAACACCTTGCAACGGGGGCCGGGGGGCGGTGAGAGCGCATGCATATGGGGGGAGAGAAAGCTGGTCTGTGGAGAGAGAACAGGGAGAAACGTGGAGGAAACAGAGGTGAGGGCAAGGAGAGACAGGCAGTGAGAGAGCCAGAGATCCACCTGCAGGTGGAAGTCGCTGAGCTGAGCTACTAATCCCTCTCCAGTTTCTGGTTCCATCTCTACATCGGGTCCCAACTCGCTCTCTGCCTTTGGATTCCTTTAATGAAAGACTTTTGAATCCTTATTCCCCTCTCTTTGATGCCTACCCTGCCTTCTTTTCTTACGCTGCTTTAAGTGGGTTCTTTTTTTCTATTACTTATAATCAAAAGAGTCTTTGTGACAATAAGCTAGTGTTCTGGTTCGGCGGGTGGAGAAACCCTGGAGAGACACCAGCTGGTCAGCGAGGAAGGCGGTGTGGACAGAGGCCCACGGAGTCCCGGGAGAGGCTTCAAGGAGAAAGGGAAGGTGGACCAGACCCCCGGGGGTCTGCGGGGAATGATGGGCTGCGGCGGGCGAGGAAGAATAGCTCTTCCAGGAGGTGGGCCCCTCGGACAAAGCGGCAGATGACAGCGGGGGTGAGGTGCTCAAGAGGGGAGCGTGGGAAGGTCCCGTGGAGCCGTAGGGACAGAAAGGCAGAACCACAGGCGCAGGGGTGCGCACTACAAGGGTCTCTGACAAGACCACGGCTAGCAGAGCCAGTGCGATCCTTGCAGAGCCGTGTCTCCCCTCCCTTGGGGATGACGAGTGGAGTGAGTCTCCTTGATGTTCACCTTGGGGAATTGAACCAATACCGCCCTGTAACGAATTCTATTGGAGTGAGTTTTTCTTTTCTTACTATGTTGTCATACTTTAACTTGTATTTATCTTTTTAATACATATATTTTTAGTGGATTTCAACTCAGGTTTGTTATGGTAAAAGCCTGCATTTGGGAAAAGGAGAATTTAGACACTGAGAGGACCAAAAGCTTTTAGGGCCCTCAGTAGATGAGATTCCTACATGACGCTGGCGAGGGCTATTTTCAAGGTGATCGATGGCGGTCATCAAGTATTTTTTAAATAACATGGAGCCATTCGGATGTGGCTGGTAACTGAACTCAAACCGTGGCTCCAAATGTCCACTTCAAGGTATTGGCTCTGTCATAAGATTCAAACAAATTGTAAACCACATTAGAAATTGGAGTCCTTTTATTTCGAGTCAGAGAGTAACTCATTCCAGAACACTTCCTCTCATGTTTTCCTAAGAGGCGAGGTATAGTGATAGAAACCCTCCACGCTTCCATTGAAATCATCCATTCACCGTGCTAGATTTATATACCAGCACGACACAATGTCAACTTCAGCAGCCAAGTCCATTTTTCATTCCAGGCGTATGTGAAAGGACTCTTTAAAGTCTACTTGAAAGATTCGGCAGGGCCATAAAATGAAATTCTAGCAAGTTGCTTTGTGAACTAGTCTCAGTAATAGCTCTACTGCCAATTACGATTTCAAAGGACTTATTCATCTCAAAACTACAGTTCCTTTCTTTCTTACAAAAAATGAGATGCCCTCTGCCTTTTTGGAGAGCGAAGCCTCCTCTTAGTGTCTTCCAATCTTTGGAAGGGGAAGGACAGATGATCTATGTTTATGTTTAAGAAGGAAGGGTGGGAAGTGTTAACAAGCAAAAGGAGAGCTCAAGTCTATGGAGGAGAGTGAAATGAAATAGTTAACATTTATTGGATGTTTGCACGCATTAACTCACTTAATCCTCCCAACCAGCTTGTGAGTCATATACTATCACTGATGAAATTTCGTAGATGACAAAGTGGCTGCAGGGAGAGGTCAAGTAACTTCTGCCCCTTGTCACCAGCCATTACTCTCCTTCCAAGTAAAGACCTGCCGTCAAACTTGCATGGTGATGGTGAAGCGAAAAGGCGGATGGGAATGTGTCCAGGCCCTTCTGGTTGGCACAGATACAGTGGGGAAACACTGCATGTTGGAGGGGCCAGGGAAAGGGAACCTGACACCCCGCCCTCCCCCAGGAAACGCCGTTCCTAGAGTTTAAAAAAACAAAATCACTCAGTGCGCTGAGGTGCATTTTAAAGTACATTTGCATACTTCTTTGTTCTGTCACCAATATAGCTTACTAGTCCTTAATGTTAATTTAACTAGATAATATCACCATTTCTTGGAACTATCCAGCAATTTCTCCATAAAATCCACAAGGATAAAACCTGGGGTAGGGAGGAGAAGGCATAGCAAGGCCAGTGATGCTATTTGGATAGACCATTCATTTCTGTGTTCCACTGGTAGGAAATATCTGGGTTTGCCAGTTTTACATCCTCAGGCTCAAATTCTATATTCCGATTTGCATAGCTCCTTCTGAAGAATTTGGACTAACGTGATTAAGTCACCCTGCAAAAGCTTAGAAGGATGCAGGAAAGAAGGTGGACAATTAAAATCACTCAACAATTTAGAAACATGGGTCCTTCTCCCTCCCCCACCCCCGGTTCCCTAAGATACACGCCATAAGCATCCTCTGTGAAAGCTCTAACATAAAAACCAATTAAGGAATGCACTTCCTTTACACAGTTTTTATCCCAACTTACCTCTCTTATCATCAAGGTTCCTTCTCTTGAAATACTGCTGCTGAACGTGTCCGCGTGCGAGGTCTCCAGCCCGTGTGTGCCGACCATCCCCACGTTGTACTGCTCAGCACTCCCAGGGGCTCCTGTTGGTCTGAAACGGGAGGGAACAAAATTCATGACAGTGCATGTTTAGGGAATACCTGTTCTCTGTCTACGGAAATTTTTTTTTTATTGTGGTAAAATATACATAACAGAAAACTTACCATTTTAACCATTTTAAGTGTTCAGGTCAGAGGCCTTAACCACGTCCTATTTTAGCCTTTCACGCTGCACTGATGCTCGAACTGGGCTCCCACTTTTGCAGTGTCCCCTCTCGACCTGCTCACTGCGCAGCAGCCAGCATGAGCCACAAGGCTCTGAGTGATCTCCAAGCCCTCCTTACCCCACCTTTGACCAGCAGATACCCTGAACTTTGCACACGCTCTCCCCTCTGCCTGGAAAGCTGTTTCTCACCCTGGTTCTTGGCTGGTTCCCTCTCATTCATCTGATTTCATCTTAAATGCTACCTTCCCCTAGAAGCCTTCTCTCACCACCATCTATGTCTTATCCCACCAGCCAGCCTCCTCTTTCTCTTCACTCTTTTTCCTTAATGGTTCTCATCACAATTAGTAATTCTTTATCTTTTTTGACTCTCTTTTAACTTTCCTATTTTCTCTCATCAGAACAGACGCTTGTGAAGGCAGAATTCTTGTCTCTTTGCTCATCATGGTATATATACCCAGAACCCAGCATAGAGCTTGGCACGGAGTAGGAGTACAAAAAATAATCATTTTGTAGAGAAGAGTTACCAGTTAAGGGCATTCTGGTGGACCAGGCATTCATCTACAAGGCTGTTTAACTCAAGAGTATCCAGTAGTTTTAAAAACCTGTAATCACCCCCACTGTGGTATATCTACTTCCAATCTGTCTCCTGCTTTTATATTTAGATACAATGGGAGAAGGGAATAGGATCCTGACATACATCCTGAGAGCAGGATTGATGTTTGCTGTGTCCTGTGGCACAGACCACAGCCCCATGGGAAACCCTGGACCAGGAGGGCGATGTGGTCCACCCACAGTTCTCAAAGCTGCACCTATAGTTACCCTACTGGGCAGCTAACTCTTTTAAAGTGGGTTTTTTAAAAACAGGAAAGGTACTAGGGTTTGTTTCTCTCAGTAGGTGTATTAATCACATCTTTTACCATTTTGTTCTTTTATTTTAATTGTTTCTTATACAGTAAAAAAAAAAAAAAAAAATTCTCATTTCTTGGGTCCTTTCAAAGCCCAAGGATTTGATGGAATATTCAATCTAAGAAAAAACGCCAGACTTATGACATCTCTGGGGCAGAGAAGATATCTACTGAGGATTTTTATCCAAAATGGAGAGGCAAAAAGATGAAAAGGTGAGTCCAGAAAAATAGTGTATAGCCAGATGCTTAATTTGAAATGATTAAACTGGAGCAGTGGATTGAATACATCCAAGTATGAGTTAGAACTTATGAGTTTGGGAAGAAATACCAAAGAAGCATTTTCAATATTTCACTCCCAGAAAGGAGCTATTAATAGTGTTCCAGAGACATGGAAGAAGAAATTGCTGTAATGAATTTCTGGTGTATTGCTAGATTGGTGGATCAGAATAATTCTCAAAACCACGATTTCTTCACTCATTTGTTTCAAATTTGCTTTATCTTGTATGTATTTTATTTTCGTATATTCTTATTTTTATATTTTATAATAAAAATGTATTTTTATTTTATATATGCCTTAAATTCTTGTTTACGACAAGGTGGTAAAACGAATAAATCAATAAATGAAGCAGTGGTCAAGAGTTGAAGCCTCCTAGGATGGGAGTCACTTTCTTTCATCACTCAGTCCCTCTTTGCTACTATTAGGGGCTAGATTTACCTGGCGGCCACCACCAGGCTGACTCTGTACAATCAAGCTCTCTTTCACCATTAGACAGTCCCACAGGAGTTCAAAGATTAAGGATAGTTTGGCTCCACTTTCTTTTTTTAAACCCTGATGATGTTATGATTCTATCCAAATATTTTAATCAGAAATATGTCAATATGAATGAATTTTCATGAAGAGTATTTCCTAGAGCTCTTTCCAGTAAGACAATTATTTGATTAATTTTCTACACATCTCAGTTACACTCTTTCCCAATTTTTGCATTTTCATTATTATTTTATTAAAATTATCATTGGTTCCAATTGTTTTCTATGTAAATGTTATAGTAAAGGTTTGGTACACAAATCAACTTTTTTTTTTTTTTTTGTCCATTGTCAAAGGCTTCTGTGGCCATTACTTCTATCAAGTCCAATTTTTCTGGACTCATTTTAAAGGTATAAATTTTATTAAGAAGATTTGATTCATCTGTCAATTTTTAGCCAATAACAAGTTTTCAGTGTATAGCGTTAGTCACAGTCAGTTTTGCCTTTTTGCTGAATAGTTTTCTGATTTTTTTCCTGTGGGTCAATTTTATACATTTCAATTTTATGAGCCAGAACTGCTTCATTTGTGATAAATTTTTATGGTGAGCAGTACAAGCTGTTTTAGTTTTATTTTACATTATTTCTACAAATAATAATTCTTATAGATTGACTAAAAGGTAATAATCTCTATTTCTTCCCTAGTCATTTTTCTGCTAAAATGGTGAGCAATTCCTCTTAGTTTAAGGTTGTTCTATTGTGTAGGATTCATCTGTTGTATTGTGACTCTTCTGTACATATTTGTTCATTCTGTGTACCTTGTATTAATTGCCCATACCATTAATTTTTCTATTACCATGTTGTCTGACATAAGGTAATGGCTGTTGATTATGGAAAAATCCCACAAATTTCTGCATGCTCCAAAGCTTTTAGAAAGCCAAGAGCAGCCCACAGTTCATGTTTCAGAGACTGCAGAACATTTTTAAATCACAGAGGAGGGCTTCTTGCTGTGTCTGTCATTGTTGGTCACTTCCTTCTGTCCTTCTCTCTCCCCTGGCTCTTGAGAGACAGGCTTTCCCTTTCAGGGTTGTCCTTGAACTCCTCTGTCTCTGACTGTTTTGTCTAGGGTTCAGAGTTCCCAGCTATGCCACAGCAATCTTTATCAGGCCTTTAGGAAGTCTTTCATTCATTCATTCATTCACTTACTTATTAAAAGTTTGTTATGTGATACAGATTGCACCAGATGCTAGAAAAAAATCTGAAGAATAGGACATAACCCTTGACTTCCAGGATGATAATCTAATGGAGGTTGAGAGACTAATAAAGTCCATAAAGTGATGGGCAAAAGACAACAGAATTAGTTTAGCAACATAGTATTTCTAATTCAGTGCCAAAGCTAAATAGCCGGGCAGAGGACCAGTGTTCTCCTTCTCCTTCTCGTGTTTTCACAATCCCTCCCTCTGGCTCTTTCTTCCAATCAAAGAACATGACAAGGTCTGTCCTCTCTCCCATTTCATTGAAACATCTCCCTTGACCCTAATCTGCATTTACCACTCAGGCTTAACACTTCTCTTTTCTTAAAATTCTCCTTGCAAAGTTCTCCAGTTTATTCTTCAACACACTATGGTTCACTCCTCAAACGACTGCTTCCTGTACTTGACTTCCAGCACCTCGGGGACACGCCCCAAGTCATTTCTTTGCTGTAAGCGTCAGTGATTACTTTTTGTCTTTGCAGTGTGTGGTTCTTGCCTGTGTCTATTACTGATCACTCCACCCATTCTTCTCTACTCTTTTGGCTTTGAGACAACTTTCCTCTGGATTTCCTTTTACCCCTCCGTTCCCTCTCTGTTTTCTTTAGAAGCTCCTCTTAAATGCTACTGGTCTTCAGAATCCTGCTTCAGGATAATCTTTTGACAGGCTCTTATCTAAGCCCATTACAACCACCATCTTTTTGCTCTCAGGTTTCTCCAGCTCAACGTGCTCCAAACAGAAACCATCATCTCCTGAACTGATGCTTCCCCCTGTATCACTGACCTCAGTTAGTGGCATTACAAGCCATCTAGCCATCCATGCTAGAAACTCCACAGTCCTTCTGGACTCCTTTCTCTCATTGAATCGGAGGATTCAATTTGGATCCTGCCAAACTTATCGCCTAAACATGCCTCCAATATCTTCTATCCTTTTTGTGACTTGCTCTTCTGCTAATAATATTCCTTATAGATTGACTAAAAGGTAATAATCTATATTTCTAGGTCTGCTTCCTTTGTTACCTGAAATGTCCTCTTGATGGTCACCCCACCTCCGGTCCCGTCCCTCTCCTCGCCACTCCACACCACACAGCTGCCAAAATGAGCTCTGAAACATACTTCTGACCGTCGCACTCTTCTGCTTTCTACTTTGAGCAGCTCCCCATTAAGCAAAGGATAAACGAAGTTCCTTCCTGTGGCTTACAGGCCCTCCATTATCTGCCTTGCCTGTCCCTCTAGCCTTACTTTTTTTCACCAATATTTTTTATTTCTAAGTCTAACAACATGTAACTTCTAGAAGTTTCCTAGACACATCGTGCCACCCAAACCCTTGGATGACTGTAGTCTATCTCCTCTTCCTAAAGGATTCTTTTACGTTTTCTGCCTCCCCCTGGGTAACTCATCCTTTAAAATGCAGTTCAGGTACCCCAGCCCCACCCCAGCGCCACTGGGATAGTTCAGGTGATCTTCACTCTGCTTCCACGTTACCCTCTGCACATCTCTGCCAACGCGCTTGACGCATGTCCCTGCAATTTCAGGCCTTATTACTGTCTGTTTCTTCAGTGCCAAGCACTGTGCCTGCTGGCATGCAGGCAGCATCCAGTAAATGTTTAATCAATCATTGAAGGTCTTGGGCCAAAGTCTTTGTTTAATGGCTCTAGTAAGATTTCATTCAAGTTTATTGTCAAAATATAGCTCTTCTACGAATTGATGAGCAATCATTTAAGAGGATAATTATTAGCATATTTAAAATGTCCTGAATAACTAATGTTGAGTTTCACCTTTTTAAAATTTAAAAAGTGACTTTGGCATTGAGTTCACTTTTCTGTATAGAATGTGCCAAAACAATGTTGTTATAATAGGATAACAACAAAAAAATCTGTTCACATATGTCATAGAATTTTATAGTACAAAGAGTGACCCTTAAAGTATGCAAATTAAACAAAATCATTTAGGAGGTTAGAAGATCCCAGGAAAGAATGTAGACTGTGACAAGAGAATCTAACTGTATTACAAATGTATTAAAAACATATTTCCATGAGCGGGGTGGGGCACAAGATGTTGACCTAAGTAACTGTGGAAACAAATGGAGTCTATACAATTAAAGGCAAAAGAAACTGCACATAAGCACTATACTCTGGTTGATAAAGTTTTTTTCCCACGGGGGTACAGATTAACCATTGTGATACTGCTATTTGTATACACTGGAAGTAGACAATTAAGTAAATGGTTGGTAGATTGAGAGAGCCAGGTTTCTTACTGTTGGGCTGAGGATTTACAGACAAGGAAGGGAAGGGTGCTAGAATGATCTGCGTGGTAATACATCAGCTGAGGAAATCTGGCTGAACTCATCTTTAGCTTACTATAGACACAGATGGCTACATACAGAAATGTTTATAAATATGTGTGCATACATGGGTTAATATACACACATATATCTCCTTGTTCTGTCAGCTGAGACGGCCTTAAAGAAATTCAATTCCAGTAGCAATGAGCATACCTAGTGCCCAAATCTTCTAATATCATTGTTTAATAACAAGGAATCAGGACTCCTTGGAGACATTGTTGATTCCAGGACTGGAGTGGGAAATACACAGGATGAACCTGCAGCATCTGATAGTGTCAGAAAGTGAGGAAGAGCTTGATGGGGGATGTCAGTCAAAGGGACACAAGAGCTTCCAACAGTTAAAGCTGGGACAACTTGAGCCACAAAATAAAGTATTTGGTTGTTATCCAAAGTTCTAAATAAATACCCATGAATCTACACTGATATAAATAAAAGTGTGAATAAATTAATAAATGCAGGAGAAGAGACAAGTCTCCCGTACAGAAGAATTCCACATAAATTATGTAGCTACTCTGCCCCAAGAAGGGTGAACACAACTCCCCACTCCTTAAGTGGGAGCTGTGCACAGCGGCTTCTTTCCAAAGAGCACATATGGAAAAGGGGGTTGGGGGGTAGTTACTTCACAGCAGAGAAACCACTACTTCAGCCAGATGCTCAAAGTCAATGTCAACAGTGGTAAGTCATGTTGATAGTATATACCATTGATACAATATGATAAAAATGACATGCAAACTCTGTGACCTTCCTCCCCCAAACAGTAGCCCTAGTCTAATCATGAGACTAACATCAGATACATTCCACTAGAGGGGTATTCTATAGTATACCTAATCAGGACTCTTTAAAACTGCCAACTTGATCAAAAACAAGGGAAGTCTGAGAAACCCACAGCCAAGAGGAGTCTAAGGAGACATGACAATGAAATAACTAAAAGTAATGTGGTATCCTGAACGGGATCTGGAACAGAAAAAGGACATTAGGTAAAAACTAAGGAAATCTGAATAAACTTTGGACTTCAGTAAGGTGTATCGATATTGGTTCATTAGTTATAACATATGTACATACTAATGTACAGTGTTAATAACAGGGAAAACTGTGTGCAGCGGTGGGGTGAGGTGGGGGAGTAACATGGGAACTCTCTGTACTATCTGCACAATTTTTCAGTAAATCGAAAACTGTTCCAAAAAGTAAAGTTTAGGCAGTTACTCACCTGAGTCTGCCCACTCTCTCCTTGAGAGTGTACTATTATTTAATAAATCCTCACTTTAAGTTCTTGAAAAAAAATTTTAAAAATAAAAAATAAAGTTGATTAATAATGAAAGAATTTAAAGGGCAATGATTTAAAGACAATAAAGCTAAAAACACTTTAACATTTTATAGGTAAAATAATCCTTTGTTCTAAAAATTATTTTTTGGCTATAGAGTCTGGGTAGGAAAATTAATTGTTTGAAGTTTTATAAAGGCTGTAAAAATAAATCACATCAACTAATTAGAAGGAAAACTACAGAAAATTTACTGTAATTAGTCCACATGTTTAGAACAATAATTTCCTCTAATTGGATTTGTCAAAAAGTATTCCTGCAGGTATTGATTTAATTCAATTCAATACACATTTATTGAACACCTGCCACGTGAAAGGCCCTTGATTTGGCACTGGGTAGCAGATATAACAGCTGAAGAAGACACAGTTCCTGAAACTAAAGAGGTTAGCATCTGGAAGAGCATAAAAGCATAACAGAAATACTCAAATCCAAGGTAGGATGTAAGAATGTGGGACAGAGGGAGAGGTCACTCCAAGAAAAGGCACAAAATTGGAAAAGTGCAAGGCATTTGTAAAGAATGATGAGTGGGTCAGTTTGGCTGGAGCACATGCTGGGGTCCTCGTGGGCCCCAGGAATGAAAAGAGTTGTAGGGCACAAGGGATACAGCACGGCCAGAGCCCGCACCGTGGACAGGACGGCAGAGAGGACTGCGGGCAAGGGGAGTGTGACAACGGCCCAGGTGGGTAACAGGGTCAGAACCATGGCTTTCATCGCCCAGACTGCATTTTACGAGACTGTACAAAATTCAGTGACAATGATAGCAAAAGATGGTCCTAATGATCAAAACTGTGCCTCACACGTACTGCCCTGAAGCATACTTGAGGGAAGATACTGATACAAAAGGCTGCCTCTCCGGCTTGCTTGGTCTGAAGCAAATCAGCTTATGTGCCTTTCATTCCCTCCTGTTCTATATAAAGCATTTATTTTTCCTGATTGTAAAAATAGTGCATGCTCATCAAAAAATTGGGGCTATACATAAAATAAAAATCCCTTATAGCTGTGTAATTCAGAGGCAACCACTACTGTAATTTTCCTTCACTCATTATTTTTCTATGCAGAAGGCATCAGGAAGTCAGTGCAGTTGGTTAGTGATAGAATACAGTCTTAGTTACGTGCACTCTCATAGATTATACTTTATACTACAAAGATGAAGCCAGCACTGTACGCAGCAGAGGTTGTTGTTTTGCACATCAGGATCTACAGCTGTTTGTCTGAACGACTGGGCTCCATTTCTGAAAAGCTCTTTTGTATACACTTCACGGTAGTGAACTGTGTTGCAGTATATTTGTATTTTTTTCTCCAAAAATATATAGCACAAAAAGCAAAGGTTTATTTTCACAGTAGAAAATACAAGTGGTAAAAATGTCTGTAAGAAGCAGCCTAACTCAGAAATATCCTATTCCTAAAGAAACAATTCTTAGGTATATAACTACCGTGCTGTAGCAGAAAAGAATGTATATATTTTATATTCACAAAAATGCATAATTTACCAAGTTGGAATAAACATATGCACACACATTTGTATCCTGTTCTTTCACTGAGTATGTTTCATATATAATTAAATATTTCAAGTGCTTTTTAATGGATAATCATGTCAACCTGTCTAAAATTTGAGAATTTTTTAAGAGCCACGTCAAGTTTTGCCTCTACTTTAAGAATTCAGTGTAGCCCATTTATTATTTCTCAGGATTACAGCAACAGCTCCTTTGAATTCCTTTACCAGTATCTAGTCTGTTCTTCCAAATCGTCTTGCTGAAATGATTTCTTTCAGACATAGCACTGATCATGTAACTCGAGACCTTCAGTGGTTCCCCAGTGGCTGCGTGATAAATGCACTTCTTGGTCTAGTTTCAAGACTGACTTCCCCCCTCACAGCCCCTACATCCCCATCCCCACCAAACTTAACCTTCCATGCATTTCCTTCCACTCTACCCGCCTGGGAGTCTAACATGACTCCGTGTTCCTTTCTACCCTGATGACAGTTACTCGTGTCCATGTCTTTCCCTGGATTAGGCTATAAACTCCTTGAAGCCAGGATTTGCAATTTCAGTTCAGTGCAGCTAAATGTAAATCAGAGTCACTGAAGATCAACTGTATACCAGACAACATGCAAAGTGTTAAGAGTAGAGAGAATAAGGCACAATCCTCAACCCCAAGGATCTCACAGCCCAGAGAGGGAGACAACTTGTAATAAATAACCAGATTCAAGGCACTCCTGGAAATGGTGGGAATACACAGGAGATTCAGTGCAGCATGGAAGGTGGGGGGGCGTCTATCTGTGCAGGCTGGGCTGTGAGGAGGTGATTTCTAAAGGGACAGGAGAGTGCCAGACAGCAGAGTGCCAGACAGCAGAGAGGAAGCACAGCATGGTATATTTAGGCAATTTTAGGAAGGTGGGTGTTTCTGTACTGGAGGAAGAGAGGACTTGCCTTTAGAGATACAAGGATGAATATCACTAAGAGCCTTGCAAAACATGACAGGAGGCTTAAAAATCAAATGCACATCTCTTCCAAGGTCGTCTTTGGCTATTCTTCCAACTATTTATATTACTCTGAAATTTTCCATATATAATTTTGTCTCTCTCCAACTAGAATGTAAACTTTTGGAAGGTGGAATTCATGTACACACTTCTTGAATGGCTCAAAGCCCTCAGTATGGGGTCTAAAACACAGTGCATGTCTTACCAATCTTTTGAATTCATAATCCACCCTCATCCTCATAGTTGTATGTTCAGTACTTAAAGGGAATTTAAAACATCTGTTAGAAGAATTAACCAATGCTGAGTCATGACAAAAACTGAAAGGACCAGTATATTCTGCAGGAATGTTCTGGATTAGTGATTTTGCCTCTAGAACAATTTTATTTGCTATTAAAAAAAAGCAACTTAATGCAATTTGTTTCAAAATGTCATATTTTAGCATATTTATGGTTGTCAATATCTGGGTAATCAGCAATAAAATAACAAGTATATGGATTTTCAGTTATGATAATTGGATTTGCCTCTCAGAATTGCTTGTCTGAGCGATTGTTAATCAATGGATGACATTTCCTGCAGATTTGCCGGTCCTGTCTTTCCAATCTCTGCTGGACAAAACAGTAATCTGTGGCCTGAAATGGCACCTTCTCTACAGGGAGTAAATGTGGTGTAATGACCGACAGTAGTAGCTGAACCAAAGAAATGGAAGTGAAGGAGGAGTGAAGCTAGAAAAGTTAGCATCACTTGTTATCCAAGTGAGAGCAAACCAGGGCAAGGGAACCTTATGTTTATTTAGGGGAGGAAATGAGAGATGCATGTGAGTGTGATTGTATGAGTATGTTTGAATTGGGGAAGCAATAGGGGAAGAGGAGAGGTTCTTTTATAGGATCCAGATGATGAGAAGAAGAAAAAGTGAGACTCCTCATTTTTTTTTTAAAAAAGAGATGACATAAAGGCTGCAGATACGAAGGGAAAGACAGGTAGCTATAAATACAGGTATAAATACCTAAAAAAAGAAGACTGCAAAGAGACAGATGGGATGTCTGTGGTGAAGTCACAGGCCGCAGCAAAAAGGATCACATGAAAGGGAGAATGGAGACGATGAAGTAGAAAATCTTAATAGGGACGTATTTAAGTCAAACACTCAGAAGTTTCTTTGCAGGTTTGTTCAACTCCTGATTCTTCTGCTGGGATGCTAACCCACGCTGCCTCGGGCATTCCTCCTGAGTGGCGGTGGGGATGGTAAGCTAGAGGTCTCACGCTGTCCACTTTAACCCCTAAGTGCCACTGCCTGTGATCTCACTCTTTCAGTTCCGGGGGGACAGGCATGTGACAACAGTGTGGCTGTCACTATCCATCTGCCCTGGGATGACAAGAATCAAGAAATTGTCACCAGCAGGACAGTCAACCCAGCAACAGTCTAGATAAAGCACATGCGGTTGTAGAAATGCTACCTGTTCTAAGTGACTGTGTCCAGGGAGAGAGCTGGCTATAGATGCTGTAATAAAAACATGAATCCCCAAAGTCAACCGATCCTGCCAGAGACACATACACCATCTATGTTTAGTTCACACCTCCTGTCCTTTCGTTTTGGAGACCTAGCCCCTCCTGGCCCCAAAGTAGAAAGCCAGCCTCTTACATCAGTCGGGGTATGTCGCTGACAGCCACCGTCCCGTCCTGGGCCTCGCTCTCCCCATCTTCCTCCTCTTCGTCGCTACTTTCCGACTCCTCACTTGAGGAGGAGTAATCCGTCACCTTCTTCAGCGGGCGGTTGGTTTCTTCAATCCGAA
Organism: Camelus ferus; assembly: GCF_009834535.1. NCBI lineage: Eukaryota > Metazoa > Chordata > Mammalia > Artiodactyla > Camelidae > Camelus > Camelus ferus. The sequence goes on along the minus strand of NC_045696.1, from coordinate 81,389,708 downwards.
GTTCTCTTAATTCTTTGGCTAATGCCGTCAGATCCTACAAGAGAGAAGTTTGCCCAGCAGATATGAAGCGTAGATACAACCAAACCAGCATCTCTCAGCAAGTCAGTGCTCCAGCTTAAGCAACAAGAAGGAAAAGCTCTATATAGAACTGTTACAGACAGAGTTACTGCATGAAACCAAGAAAATGATGTTTGTAGCACGGAGAAACTAGAAAAGAAAGATGAAATAAATTAAAACGTTGTTCAAAACCAGTTGCTAGACCGAGACTGTTCAGTTCTGAATCTGCACGTGTATATATGTGTATGTGCATTGTGTGTGTACACATATATACAAACATTGCCTTCTCGTTTTATTTTGGGAAGGTGAAGTTGGTCACCAACCCTCTGAGTTAATGGGAAAATACACAGGATTAGAAATTGTTCCCCAGTATTTTGGGACTCCTGCCCAAGCCACAGGCATGGCCTTTCCCCTCTTGTGATTGCCCCATACCAAATTCTAGCATCAGTCACAGAACGGAGCAACTCCCAAGGTTCCAGCTACCACAATGACTCACTTGGTGTGTCATCATTCCCTGGAGAGCAGAGGCACCACATCAAATAATGGCCCACCCCAAAGCCCAGTGCCACTGGAATTTATAGCCACAGAGCTGAGTTAATCAAGAGGAACAACAACAAATTAAAACAAACAAAAAAGACAATAAAACGAACAAACAAAAAAAGAGTTCTCTTCCAGAATGATAGGTGTTTTGTTTTCTTTTGTTTCAGACCGCAGTCACCTGGCAGAAACCCTGGCGAAGAATACTGAAATGAATGTGCAAACACTGAAAGGAAGAGGTCAATTTTCCGTTTTCCATGAGTATGATGAAACCTTTAGCCTTATGGATGTGATGACGTGGTATTTAATCACCAGGCACATGGCAGGCAGTGTGCTCAGGATCTGACTACCTTCGATTTCACATGCTTTCAGAGCAATGCAGAGGGAAGCAGTTCTGCAAAAGCATGGCAGCTCTAATTTGCATGGGTTAAACTGCCCTTGGCACACAGCATGCAAATGGAGAAAAAGCAATTCGATGTCAGTCTTACCATTTCTCCCTATATTAGTGACCCATGTGGGAATCAGAGCATTCAGTGAGAGACAGGGGATTAGGGAGAAAGAAACTCATTTGAAGATACTAAATCTCACAGTTTTCTTATGGCCATATTCTCTCTTTATTTCAACGCAGAAATATATTTGTCCAATTCACCTGATGTGAGGTTAGAGCAATCTAGCTGATCTAAACGACACTTGACAATCTGTCCTGCTTGGTTAGAAGAAAAATGGTGATCAATGTGTGTGACTAAACTACAACTATAATTTTATCTTGAGGACACAACAGATCATCTTGTTTCTTTACTGTTGTCTATGCCAGGCACTGCTAGGCTGGTTAAAACTAGGGACAGGAAATGCTTCAGGTGTTTTGTTTGGTCTAGAAATTTAGGAAGTTCAAAGTGTTAAGTGAAGGAGTCATTTCTTTCTAATTTCATACAAATCAAAGGGAAAGCAATTATGACGTTCAAATTGGTTCTGTAGTCATGTGAATGGAAGCCCCTGGAAAAGGGAAACTTCTGAAAATTCAGACTGTGCATTTTCCACCCAAACACGCTTGCTGGGCTCTCACACGCATGCACACACGCGTGGCCTCAACCTCGGTGGGTATATTCATCCCATCTCTGGAAATGAAATTAGAACTGTATTTAAAAGATTCAGAGAAGATTAAATATAATGATACCTTTCAAAGGGGGGGAAGTTACCACAGAGAATTTTATGCAAATTTATTTCTAGTCTCTTTGGCAATGGGCTAAAACAAGAAAAGCTAACATTCAGATTTCAGCTTTTTACTTCTTTCCTCTTGACAAATACCAGTGTTTATCTTTACCAAATTGAGGAGAAAATGAAAGGTCTGTTATACTTGAACACACTGGGAAAACACAGTTTAGACATTTGTTAAGGCAATGAACATAAAAGGCCTTTATAATCCTCCAAACCAATAAAATAATGAAAAGTTAGATAAATTTATTTTGTATTTTTCCTTCCTATGTTAGGACCATGTTATGTCTTATCAAAGAATATGATTAGCATTTAAAATGTAACTTGTCATTAATAATGCATTTTATTATAATTTAAAGAGAGAATATGGTTTAAACGAGTTTATTTCCAATGTCAATAATTCTGAGTAAAATATAATATTAGCTATGATTTATTTAAATTAATAATACATTTTCCCCATGGATTGGTTTTCCTTATCTCTGACATTTCAAAACAAGACAAAGAAGATTTAAAAAAAATCAGAACTATTTAGAAATATTTAGCTGGTCCAAAGCCCATTGATTTAAAGAAAATCTCACTTGTTAAAATGACCTAATTTTCCCCAAACACTGTATTTATGAATACTTTAAAGCTTTGACTTGCTTTATAATTTCACTTTTAATTAGAAAGTTTTTTTTTATTTGTTTCTGTGTTATTAAAAAGGTTTCCTTCCTCAAACTTTAGAAATAATTGCAAATTCCTTTTAAGTTTAATTGGTAACAGCCTGGAGGGTGAGACATATATGAAAATCCCAAGGTAACAGTAACTCCAAACTAACCCCAGCCAAAGAAAATAAATCTTCCTTTGCCAATAGTCTGTGTGTTTAGCTGAAGTTTGTTACTTATCCATCCACTCCGGAAAAACTTACAATAGCAAAGTTATAGAAAACAGACACAATCTAAAACTGACACCATTGGGTTCAGATCCATTTTCATACATTGTTTTCTGACAATACCAATTTTCTCCATATAATGAGTTTTTACGATAATTTATTGCTTGGCTGTCTCAAGCCTGGAGCTAAAAAGCATTAAAAAAATCACTATTTACCATGAGAATATTTGAGAATGTATAACTGAAAAAGAAATACGGCAAAAGGGTAAGATTTTTTTGACTACATAGTAAATGTGAAGGTGGTGAAGGGGCTCTTACCCAAACGTTTCTTTGATGTAGCACTTTTTATAATCAACTTGACATAATTTTTCTTTCAGTAAAGCTTGTTTAATCTGACAGTTAGGCATACTTTTATTTTAAGAAGTACTCTTTTAGGTATCTTTTAAAAAACAATATAGTTTATTCAAATTTTACTTCAATTTTTTAAACTATTAAAATAATAGTTAAAAATTTTTAAGTTGGTCTTTTCTTTACATATTAAAGTAATTTATTTCCTTTTTAGGAAATCTAAAGATATGACAGGGAGAAGTCACTTGATATCATTATCTTCAACCGTAATGAAAAGGGTCTGGACCACTAAGTTATCATTCCAGTTCCGTCCAGTCTATGGATATGTGCTGGAATTTGTCAGATTCCTACACACCAATGATAAAATGGTGATAAAGCCAGTGTTTGCTTATATATCTAATCTTCATGACATCTATTTCATTATGCTAAAGTAAAAAGAAAATTTATTTTGGAAGGCTGTATGAAACAACCACAGACTGCACTGCACAACCTCACAGTCCATTAGGCAGGACTGCCAGATGAATGCACACTCCCCCAGACTGACTTCTACCAAAAATCAAACCATTAAATTAGCAATAGCAAGCAACAGGGTTTTGGGTTTTTTTTTTTAAGCATTTTAAGACTTTTCATTTCAATCTCGGGTTATCCAAATGGCATATCACTCACTGGAGAGGAAAGCCATATCAAAACCTAGGAATGGAGACGGGAGAAAGATTTAGGTCAAGGTTTTCCGACTGTGGCACTCTTGACATTTGCGGCCGGATAATCCTCCAGCGTAGGTTGCCTTCCTGGGCATTGTAGGATGTTTAGCCGCATCTCTCTGCTCTATGCACAAGATGCCAGTAGACTGCCTCCCACCTCCAAGCTGTGACAACCCAAACTGACTCCAGACTTTGCCAAATGTCCCCTTAGGGGAGGTGAGGGGTGGCAGGATAATCATCCCTGGTGGAGGACCACTGCATTAGGTAGAACCAAGGAATCTTGTATTTTCAGTGGTTCAGACCAGTGATACTCAAGGGGTAGGGTTATAAGAACCAGCTGGAGGGCTTTCTCCCATCATACATGGCTCCAGAGATGTTGGTGCACAGCTTGCACTCCCTCAGTTGCTTGTACCTCTGGGCTCTATCCAGTGTGCAGGAGTATTCCAAAATAAATAAATAAGGCAATTTTTAAGAGCCTTTTTATCCTGGGTTAACCAGATGAAATCCATGAGAGCCTATTCCCTCATGATAGCCACCTCCAAGCTAATTTCTGGACTCATGAGATCTCCTGTGAGTTGTGCACACACACAACCATTTTATCGGCAACCTTAGTACCAGAAGTGTTTGGAAGAAAACTGATAAAAGTTGTGATAATCCCTGTCCTTCTCACTATTATGAGGAGAAGGGGCAAGGCTGTAGCACAGAGCAATTAAAAACATTTCCCTTTGTTCTTTCTATAAACGCCATCCACACACTGCAGATATGGAGAGTCTCATTCTTTTAGGAGCAATAATCCTTTAACTATGATAATAACCTTCTAAATCACTCTGAAGAGTGAGGCGATCATAATTCTAAAAAAGTGAGGCTTTTTGTAAGGATCACACACAGAAACATGCTTCTCCCACTTGCCGAAAGAGCGTCGTGCCCCAGGCCCTGGCTTCATGCAGCACTTCACACGTCAGAAAATGCTGTTGCACACATGACCTTGAGTGATCCTACACAGCCTGGTGAGCGAGGCAAGGCAGGTGTTTTTATCCCTGTTTCATACAGGAGGAAACTGAGGCCCAGAGAGGTTGTGGGACCGGTCACACCAGTGATTTAGTGGGGGAACCAGAATCTGAAAGCAGCCTGTTGACCCCAAAGCCAGCGCTTTTTCTGTATCATTTCACACAAATGGCGCTCAGCAGAGCTACAGCCTAAAAGCCATAATGGTAAGTCTTCAGATTCCATGCAGTTAGGACTCTTTGCAGAAGGCCTGTCTCTTCGAAAACAACCCCACTATGCTGTATTCATGCAGGTCTGACAAGGAGCAGTAAGGCAGTCATCCTTCTTAGCAAGCTGCCTAAGATCGGCAAAGCCATATATTGTTCTAATGGAAAAATGTCTCCGCAGATAAGGAAATAGAGTTACTTAACTTGCTAGGATGCATTAACTATAAAGTCGATGTTGCTGCTGCTGCTGTAGTTAATGCCCCACAAAATTAATCTAACAATACTCGGTAACTCTTTGTTCACAAATCACACACTATAAATTTGGACTGCCCTAGAATGATGTCTCTTTGTGAGTAAAACCGCCATCCTGTAGCAAGGCTGGCGAGTGCAGGTTAAGAGCTCAGGCTTTGCTACTGAAGATGCTAGAAGGAGAAACCGTGCCAATAACAAAGCACCGAGGCTTAGCTTTAGCCAGGCTGTAACATTGGAAAAGTGACATTTTGGCTTAGAAAGACGGTCTCTGGAGCTTTAGGCGGGTGTCTGAGGGTCTCAGGCTGGCTCTGCTGAAGGGGCTCTCCTCCCAGCAGATCACCCAAAGGAATGAGCTTAGTCTGTGATCCAGTTGGCCACCATTCTGAATATCAACACCAGGAAGTCAGTTTTATATTTACATCTTGTGAAAGCATGACCGAGTAAAGGTAATACTAACCTCATCTATAGCTTTCTTATAGCTCTGAGATAAGAGGAACCCAATCCAGAAGAGTCCACAGGAGAGGGAGACGCCAGAAGAAAGGCAGCAGGTTAGACACAAAATGGGAATTGTTAGTAAACAACCGGTGAACGCCAAAGGGCCAGAAGAACTCAACAGAACACTGCAGGTTCCCTTCATCGTCACCCTCGCTGTGCTTCCTTACTTCAACATGTTAAAAAAATAGAGCAAACCAAAACATCACATTCATTTCAAAGAAATGATTCTTGGAAACTTTAAATAAGACAAATGGATAGTAACTCATTCCACATTAACTTCCAACTTTGAAATTTTAGCCTCCACGCTCTTATTTCTTTCTTTAAGGCTATTTGGGATCTGTCGTGTACAGCAACGAAGCTAGATTTCAAGTTGCCAGGTCCCCTCTCAGACCACGCTTATCAAGTTTTGGTCCAGAAAATATAGTCCCTGAGCAGCAGACAAACTGCAATATTAATTCATATGGAAAATAATGTGGGGGAGAGGCTAGAATAGATAAGGGAAACCCATAGAAAGTGCCCAAATCTCCTTAACTGCTAGTTTCAACATCTTTTTGCCAAAGTTGCTGAGTAGAAAGTACAGAATAACATGAGTTATTTCTTTTCCTGTTTTATTCCCTAACGTAGTGCTAATGATCAGCAAAATATCCACAGGCAGGGAAGCAATCCGAGATCTGTTCAGTTCTTTCTTAATCAGGTATGACTTCCTTCTGGATGCTCTTGGCATCCCTTCTTATTAATCTCAACAATTTTTGTTCCACAGTCATGAGTGTATCCCAACTACTTTATCCTGTGGGTTCTCAGGTATATATTAAAAAAGTTCAAAACTCTGAAAGAAAAGCACTCACAGCTGGTCGACTAGGCCGGGTAATGTCCCTGGATTCTTCTGGTTTCACCTTGGAAGGCTCATGGGGGAGCACAGGTGATCCTTCGGATTTACTGTTGGCTAGAGGACAAAACAGAGGGCCAAGAAAGATAATGACCGTCAGAAAGCGCTGGCTCGATTCTGGAGTTCTGTGGTGAGTCATCCTCCGGGATTACTCAGCAGACACGTCATTCACTTAGGCAAATTCTCAAGCAGAAGCATGAAAAAATAGTAAATGTTCAGGCGAACAAAGTCAGGCAAACACATTTAGACTTGGAAGCTGGAAGTCACTGGTAATAATAAGAAAAGCTAGCAAGTACCACCATCTACTGAGCACTAACTGTGTGTCAGGTTTAATGCTTAATGCTAAATGTTTTCTACGTCTTATTTATTTATGTTTTTAGTGGGGGGAGGTAGGTAGGTTTATTTATTTTTTAATGGAGGTACTGGGGATGAAATCCAGGACCTCCTGCACGCTGAGCATGCACTCCATCACTGAGCTATACTCTCCCTCCGATGCTTTCTATGTCAGTTGTGTCACTGAATCCTCCCTCCAACTAAATGATGAGGCACTTTCCTACCTCACAGCTGAACACAGACTTACAGCGATGACAAAACTGGCGTAAGGTCACACTGAAAATATGGGCAGAGCTGGGATTCTGTCTGATTTCTCAAAGTCCTAGCTAGTCTCAGTGATGGTGCTTAACCAGACTCTAAGTTGACATTCTATGATTGGTTTCTTCTTTTCCCACTTAACCACCAGAAGTTCTTTTGTTGAAATATGGGCAAAAATAGAAACCTATTTTATTTGGAGGAATGGCTTTTAAATGGGAGGAGGAATGCGGGGAGGTTGTCTGGGTTCTTTAAGGAAGAAAGACTGAGGTGGGGGTAGGGGGCCGTGTTGGTGATTAAAGGGAAGGGCCCTAAGGTAGAGTTACAGAGCAAGGGTTGAGGGAGGGCTCCCTAACAGCTACGGAGTAAGGAGCATCCTTCCCAGTTATGAGCTCAAAGGTAGAGAAGAAGCAATCTACGGTGGGAGAGATTCTTTCGTTTGGTTTTAAGGTGATCTTTCCTGGGCAGGGACACACCAGGGATATAGGAGGGCTTTTAACCCAGAAGAACTAGAGGCCAAAGGACAGAAGATAAAAATTAAGCCTCAGTTAAAAATCAGAATTAAAATGATACGCCTAAGCTTGGTTTTCTTTAGCATTGGCTCTAACTAAGCATATTTAGTTGCTTACGAATAGAAAGAAGGTAAAGGAATGGCAGTTTTCTGAAGTAAGGAAGTTCGCATCTGGATCAAGGCCACAAAAGTACACACAGCTCTGGACTGTGCCACTGATGGCAGAAGAATGCATCTGGGGCAGCCGCAGGCCAGTCCACATCTCCGCCAGAGACACAAGCATTGCACATCTGACGTCTACCTTTTCAAAATGGACATACAGTGAGTTTACTTATTTAAAATCTTAAAAAGATATTAGAAGCTAAACTATGATTGCGTCTAATGAAGAGGCTAAAAAAGAATAAAGAATTGGTGGTTTTCACTTGGCAGAGTAATTTACAAGTGTTTTCCAAACTGCACTTTAAAAAGTCCTGGTCTTTATTACTTGGAAGCAAAATTACCTTCTGAAGAAGGTTATTCAGGAAGAGCACAGTTTGATTAGCTAGAAACAATAGGTTATCATGTATAATTAGCTGGCCATATTAATGTTTTTCACAGCTTCCTCATTAATGAAAACTAAACAATGAAGAATGACTTGAATTAAATGGTCAGAAAAGCTAATTTTTACCTCTCTAATAGGAGTACCCAAGAGAGTCAAATATATTTTCTGAGTCAAAGACTATATCTTCTCTCAAATGTATATTTATTCTACATTAGCCTTTACTGAATTCACTTTGAGAAATACCTGGTACTATGAATTATGTTCGGAATACGAAAAGCGACTATTGACACAAGGGGAAGAAGATACTTGGGGGTTCACGAAACTCTAACCAGGCAATCAAATAAAAATGGAAATTCTGGTGACTGATGATTATATTTTCAAATAAGACCAATAATCTGTGATCTTTCTGGAAAACACTGGTATCTGCAATGAGAAAGGGTGTAGTTCACACTGATGTCACACATACAACTGGGGATAGTGGTCCACTCTCCTACGGAGCTGAAGCTGAGAGCAGTTAAGTGGCTTTTTAGCCTCACACAGCAGTGGTCACACCAGGACCAGAAGTCACAGAAGTCAGGAAGTCATCCGATTCCCTGTCCATGGCTCTCCTCCTCAGGGAATGCTGTCCTGGAAAGGTAGGGGAAAGCTTACCTCGAACTCTGGTCCGTTCACTAGATCCTGCTTGTGATCCTGGCTGAGAGCCTCCTTGGGAGCTGGGCTGGGAGCTCGGGGTGCTGGAGCTGGAGGAACTGCCACTGCTGGTCCTCTGCAAGGGGCTCTCCAAGATGGGCTCGGTTCTCCGAAGATCGGGGTTACTGCACAGATAGCAGAGCACAGTGACTACACTCTCAAGGACACATACGTCCTCCAGTCCCATCCCCAGTGCAAAGGGGTAAAGAGAGTGCTTATGCGACCATGCATTAAAGGGGTCAATGGTGATAACAATCATGCCATCCTCTGTGGATTCTGAATCAGAACGGCAGGAACTCTTGACCCAACTCTTGGGTCATCACACCAAATGCATTAGTTCTGAAATGGTGGCTCTTCAAAGGAGGTTTCTTTAAACCCCTGTTCCTGTGCTTACTGGAAAATACTTGAAAATATTAAAAGCTAAAAATCAGGAAGCAAAGCATGCAATCTCTGAATCGAGAGATACTCAGCTATATTTCACTATATGATATATTACCTTCTAGTGTTTTTTCTTTCATATGTATGGAAGCACACTGTATATTCAATTTTGCATCTTGCTTTTTTCCCTCTTAAACTGCACTGTGAGCTTCTTATGCTTCTAAAAACAATAATGGCTGCACAGCAGTCCATTATATAGATGAATTAGTTTAACCATTCTTCTATCGTTAGGTGCTTCCGTACATCACTATGACATGTAACACTGAAATAACCATCTAGATGCATACAAATATTCAACCACATCTCTCCTGGAATTGGAATTCTTGGGTGGAAGGGCATAAACTGGAGTATATATGTGCACATATGTGTGTATGTGAACGTATAAACATGCTGCCAATTTTCACTGAATTCTTACCGGACTTTATTATGAACAGCTGACTAATATGTAAAAAAATAATATCTTGCTGTTTTAGTGTAGTTTTAAAAAATTACTGTTGAGGTAGAATAATTTTTATTCACATTTATTTGTTATTTGTAATTCCTCTTCTGTGAATGACTTAAGTTCTCTGCTCACATAGCTAGTGATATCTTTGCATTTTAAAAGTTCTTGCAGGAAGTCTTCATATACATTGTCCATTATCAAAAGGAGGTTTGCTTGAAAGTAATTATTATTAAGTGCTAAATCAAGAACTAATTCATTTGTTGGCAGCCTAGCAGCCCCCACTGGTTATAAACCTAACTATATTATTCATCCTTATATTGTTACTACCCCCAAAATAGTGCTATTTATTCACTCACTCAGTTGGTCTATATGTGGCACTGAGATCCGGTAATGAACAAGACACAGCCGTGCCCTCTGCCAGCTCAGCCTGACACACACAGCTACCTTCACTCATGCTTTGCCTGCAGTGAGCACAGGGCAATATGGGAGCACAAAGCAGGGCCCCAGGCCACTTGGGGTGATCACAGGGGCTTGTGCAGAAGAGGAGACATCCAAGCAGTGGCGGTGGGAGGCAACTGGTGAGATTTTTATGATCTTGTTATAAAAATAAGCAGCATTCTCAAAATTTCTAGTAAGCTCTTTCTGTTTAATTTCTAAGTCACAGACCTTTCCATTTTTCCTTTAGACTTCTGTAATGCTGGCGTAAGTGGATAATTTAGTGAGACCTGAAATTCAAAGCTCCTATCCACTGCCGTCCAACTGCCTAGGGAACAGCATGGGCCCCTCCAGGTTTTCATCATCTTCAGTTCCTTCCCCAAAGAGAATTCCACTAACAGAGTCATCATAGCACTATGGTTTTAATGCAGTGAGATACCACATTCGAATGTAATTCTCTGCTTTCATTTTGCTCTGCCCATTTCAAGAGTCTCAAGTGGGTACCAGGCAGTCTGCACTGTGTGGGTGTCAGATGCTTCACATACAAATGTGAAAATAATATGGCCCCTTCCCTTGGGACACTTGTAGCTTAGTCCATAAAAACCTGACCACAAATGGCATCATGACAGCAACAACTAAACCAAATAATTTACTTTTGAAAACACAAGAGCCTTGCTTTGTGGTAATGTATTTGGCATAGCCATTTGGTCAAGTTAAAAAATTCTTAAATACTGGGTTATTGGAAGACATAGCTGGTCCTGCAAAACATATGTTAAAATAAATATATCTTTATAATTTAGTAATTTGATCATATAAATGTAGAATTTATGACAATATTCACCATTTAAGTTTTTATGGTAAAGGGGTTGCTAAGTCAAGCTAACAGTAAAATCAATTGCAGAAGTGAGTGTTGGTAAACTTAAGGAAGACTTTAAAATTTTTTGATATTTTTATGGCATTCTTTTGTGATACTATTAGCATTCAATTGATTGAAATAGATTTGGATCCATGATGGCAACATCCCCCCCTCCCTCTACTTGACGAATACCTAAAACGATAAATGTGTAATACTTCTGAAATGCCCACATTTTAAATTTTTCATTTTTTCATAAAGAAACAATCCTATCTTCTTTCACTCCCAAGTAATGAATTCTTCCTCATTGTCCTCTTTTATTTAACAGTAGTGGTCAAGAATTATTTCAGTATAATTAATACATTCTAAAAATATTTTTTCTAAAAATTGTATTGAGGTTAAGGGCCATGGGCATACTAAAGTTCCTTGGTGGATGCTCTCATTTTGTGGAGATGTAGTGTTCTTCATAGTAAAAAAAAAAAAAATCTATCGAGAGAACAGAGATCTGTGAGCTCTGAGCATCTCCCCTGGTGGCTGTGCTGTGGTACCAGGGTCCAGCTCTTTGTTCGAATGCCACACTCCTTTGATCATTTAACCAAAACCTTTCCATTAAACACCTGGACCAGTATGAGGGATGGGGGAGGGCACCAGGCACAGGGCAGGCAGGCAAGTTACAACATAGTCCCAGGGATGAGACATGCACTGTGGAGACAATAGACAGCAAGGCAAAACTCTATATGCCGACTGAGGGTCTATAAATAAGATTGGAGTTTGGGAACAATGAATGGAGCCTGGAACGGTCAAGGGTGGTGTCAGGAAAGAGACAGGACTTGATTAGACTTTGGAGGGGTGAGCAGGAAGGCTGGGGGAACAGCCTGAGCAAAGACACAGCAGCTGGGGTTTTCCTGGGGCTCGTTGGTACGGAGGACACCGCCCTCACTGAGTACTACGTCTGTGTTAGGAAACCACGGGAGGGTGGTCGTCAGAAGAAATGGGCGGCTTATGCGGCAATGGCCAGTAAAAGCTGGCAGAGAACATGGACCTCCCAGGGCCAGTTTATGAATCACTCACTGGCCAGGACAGAGGCAGGGAGGAAGCTGCTGCCATATTAGATGATAAGGCCTGGGCCAGGGCCATCCTGGCAAAAAAGAGGGGCCTGGGTGTCAGCAGAACCAGCCCCGCCGGGATAAATGTGCATCTCTGACTGGGGCTCAGGGTCTCTCTCCGTGTGACGCTAATTGGATCCCAAGAGCATTACATCCCTGACCTGGGCTTCATTAGCCCAAGTCTGCCCCACCAGAGCTAACCAGTGTGGGTGCTGATCTTGATAGATTGCTACTTTTGCTGCCAGAGTATGATGGAAGTGTAACCATATATAGAAATAGGGAAAACTTTAAAATGCCTTTTCTATCTTCTTTATTTTGGGGATAAAATATGAGTGTTTTGAGAAAATGTCACATTGTTCATATTTTTCTCCTCCTTATTCTGTAGTAATGTGGTCTGGCCTTGGGGCCAAGGGGCCTGAGATAAATGCTCTTAGAAGGGCTCAATTTCAGAAGACTTCCATGAAATAAGAGATTTCTCTCGTTCACATACTAACTGAGCCTACTCAGATCCAAATGTGTAAAGACTTGAAAACATTCATATAGATTTCTTTAAATGCTAATTCTTAGTTCAAACATTTGCCATCCTGCAGACAATGCTGCTTGGTCTATAAAACACACAGCAAAGTGAAAATTATTCCATTTTCTTAAGTCATATAAAAAGTCAAAACAGAAAATTAGGATTACGAAGTGATTTCTTGGCCCAAATACTTGGGCCAAGTCTATAATTAACTGGCTGACTGCCAAAATTCATTTTACTTTGTTCTTTGGTGACACAGCCAGTGAAAACGAATGAGCCATGAGAAGATAGGTTTGGGACGGGACAGAGAGTTATTTTTTGAATTTAAGCGTTTAGTCACTGGGTTTTGACTGGCTGTTACTGGCTTAATTTTAATCTTTTCATACTCCAAATGTACTCATTTAATCAAATTTTAATTTGCTCTAAAAGAACACATGAATCAAAGTTAAATGTTAAAGTACATGGAATGTTTTTAAACAGAAATTTAAAAAATGAACAAATCAAATCCTGATTTAAACTCAACTGATCACCTTGACAGTAGAAGGCATTTGGGAGTCCATACGGCATTGCAAAGGACAAATTTAAAGCAACCCTTTTTTTATAGCTTTATGGATGGACAGTTGTCTGACAAATGCTACAGAAAGAACTATGAAGACTTCATTGGAACCAACAGAAAGTAGGAGAGTCTCTGTGTTACGGTAATGCCCCCCCAGTGAATCGCATCTCCCAGTGTCCACGTCCCTGGGTATTTCCTTTACATACTGACTGGGGACTTGGCCGTGTGACTTATGGTCCCAATGGGACATCAGCAAAGACGATGGAAGCAAAGGCTTCCAAAGAGCTTGTGATGCTGTCCTGAAATCACCAGTCAAGAAGTCCAGGATGAAAGGTACAGCTGACTCCATCAGCCCAGTGCAGCTGCATAAGTGAGCCCAGGTGAGACCAGCAGAACAATGTTTTAGCCAACCCAGAGGATCGTCAGAAATAATAAACCGTTACTCTTTCAGGCCACTACATTTTGGCATGCTTTATTATGCAGCAAAACTGAACTAAAGCCATCTCTATCATGGTAAATATACCGAATCCTAAAACATTTAAAAATGCAATCCAATCAAGAGTCGCATAGTCTGATTCACATCTTAAATACTGGTCACTTGGAGATACGTGATTGCAAGAAGTAGACTTGTTGGGCAGGATTGTTCCACCTGGCAGAGATGGGGGATTCTCCGTCTTTCCCTTCCCCACAGTCCCTCCGGCTTTCATTGTAGGTAAATAGTTATTACCTCTTAGCTCACTTCCTCCCTACCTTCACCATAAGCAGAAAGGGTTGGCTGTCTTCACAAGGTCTGCATTCTTTGGACAAAGTACAATGTTTAAGAGATTCCCGGGGAAAAGCACATGTTTTGCAAGCCACTGACCATCAAACAGCAGCTATCTTGGGTTCTAAGGTCATTAAAATTAAACATTTCAGAGGGAACAAAGAGCTGCTTTTCATTTGACTATAAAACAATAGTTCTCTTTCTTTGGTTGTTAGAGGGGAAACAACTTAAAGTTGAAATGATGCTTGATCTACAGCAATGAAAATTATAAGCAACTGATCCAGGGAACACGGCCTGGCGGGCGGGGTTCAAAGGAGCAAGAAGCACTGATAACTGGGGACTTAGCGCCACTGTAAGAGGCAGACGGGGAAAGTTCAGGCCAGCAACCCGGGCTGACATTCCTTTGGCTCCCTGGGCACAGTCCAGTCCACAGGCTTCCCCAGGGCTGCGTAGCAATACCAGCTCAGCGGGAGTCTGACAAGTTGCGGGACAAACAATGGCTCATTCAGGGCTTCCTGCAATTGGCAACTCCACTCAGAACTGGCTAGCTTCTTTGCCATAAAGGGACTAACATTCTTAGTACCATTCCACCTTAATTATGGACTGACTCCTTCCTAAGGCTTTTCATGGGAAGGGAAACATTAAGGCTTTATGATCAAAAGCATTCCCTATTTTACTGATCAATAGTATACAATACAAATAGTCCTAACCTTCATTTCCAGTCTCTCCTTCTCTTTGACTAGCAAGAGAGAGTCCTCCTCTTATTATGAACACAAAGGCGAATAAAACAGCCTGCCCAAGATCCTTTTTATAGTCTCAGCAGAGGCCATGTGCTATTTCAGCTGCTCTTAAAAAGGAGCCTACTCGTCGTGAAAAATCGGAGGGAAGCAAACAGCATCAGTCACCACATAAAATCTGCTCAGATACTGTAAGGATACTGTTTGTTTTCCAGCTTCTCTTGAGACCCCTACACCAAGCAGTAGGTGGGTGCAGCTTCCTGACTGTAGGAATACAGCTGGTAGAACTTTCTAGGCGAGCACAGAGCAACAGAGGTAACATGACTGTATTTCAGTGACCCTCCCTAATGCCAAAGACATAATTTCCTCATAAGAACGAGTCCTTCTGTAATTTGCCAAGTTAGGGAAGCCCTGCAGCTGGTCACTCTCTCATTTCTTTGGCAATTACTTTGTCTCAATAGTTCCCAGGGCACATTTCTTGACCTGATGCTAAAAATCACCTCAAGTCAGGCTGACTTCATGAAGTGGCCTCTGAAGTAATGGTCAGGGGTACTACAACCAAATTTCTATTTGTAGTTTTCCCCCCACAATTTAACAACTGTCAAGTTAAGGTAAACTCAGTTGGCTTCTGGGTTGATTCATTCATTGATTCCCTGATTCATTCATTCACCTGTTCATTCATGAGCCCCACTTCCATACACTGATTTCTGTGAAAGGCTACTGAAGAAATAAAAGGCGTGTGTCCTGCCCACCAAAGCTTACAGTCTGGGTGGCCAGTCAACATAACTCTGAAGTGAAAAAAGAATGAAGACATGTTTTAGGAAAGCAATCATGACCATAGTAGGTGGGGTTTTTTCCCTTCACCTTAACCATCTTCCTTCCCTACCTTGCTCTGATGGGTTGAGATCCTAGTCTGGGTCCCAGAGCACTACCATTTCCAGGAGAATTCTTTCTTGCTAATGCTGGGGATATAGAAGTTGTTCTTTGAGGCACCTGAAAGAAAACCAGAGTTCAGAAATATTTTCCATAAAATAGCTTCCAGAGGAGACTGCCTGAAAAGCAGCCTACTCCTTTTCTACAATTTGCCAGGAGACACAGAAACTATCAGAAACAGGAAAGAAACATGTTTTATTTCTCAAAGAAATATTTAACTCTCTAAACAACATCAAACAAAAGAGGCACCTTTAGCAAACATTAAGGAGTACAGTCCTTAATTTTAAAGACAAATTTAGAAACAGACCAAACTAATTATTTTGATTCACTGGGCAAAAATAATTGACCTCCTTCATTTGCACAAGTGTGGTGGATACCAGAAATTTCTTTGGGGTATCATTAACTCAGCTGATTGTTGGAAATTGCATCAGATGAGAGCCATCCGGATAAACTGAGTTCCATTTTTAACTCAGAAAACAATTGATGAACAGATAAGGAGATTATAAAATCTGGTGAGAAACTAGGGTATCGGGCTAGGACTTGGGACAGAAGCCACACGTCAGTGAGCTCAGAGAAGCTACTGCAAGGGATCCTGAAGTGTTTCCACTTCCTAATCAACTTGCAGTCACAAATTAAAAACAAACCCCTAAACATTGTGCTTTGGAAGGTCAATATGCAAACATAATACAAAACAGGATTAATACTGAAAATCCTAGAAGGTCTTCAAAAAAAAAAAAAAAAAAAAACAAAAAAACTATGTGAGTACCAGTCAGACTGTGAGGTAGAGTGGGAAGATGTATCATTAGTTTATCAGGGGTCTAAGGTAGAATTCAAATACACCTCATTTTATGAAACATTTTTTAATGAAATAAAATACTGTTAATTGCGCCAACTGAGTTCAATATGAGGAAGAGGAAAAACTTACTTTATGAGACATGACCAGGAAATGAAAGAAAAGATAACCTGTGACAGTTAGTTGAGCTAAACATTTGTCAGGTGCTTTAATTTTTATTTATTTTTGGAGGCTCTTTTAAAATGCGTTTGTATTTTGTACTAGATAGTTTTATAGCACATTTCACTTTTATTTATTTAATTGAAGTATAGTTGATTTGCAATGTTGTATTAGTTTCAGGTGTAGAAAAAGTGATTCAGTTACACACACACACACGTATATATTTTATCCCTCCCCCACCTTTCCCTTTTGTTAACCCTAAGTTCATTTTCTATGTCTCTGAGTCTATTTCTGTTTTGTGAATAAATTCATTTGTATAATTTTTTTTAAGATTCCACATATAAGCGATACATATATTTGTCTTTGTCTAACTTACTTCACTTAATATGATAATCTCTAGGTCCATCCAAGTTGCTGCAAATAGCATTATTTCATTCTTCTATGGCTGAATAAAATTCCATTGTGGTATATACATATATATATAATCACATCTTTATCCATTCTTTTGTCAATGTACTAGACATTTTAAAATTGGGCTTTGTTTTAATATTATCGTTTAATATATTAAATGATATTTAACATTGATACAAATTCTATTGGTTATTATAATACATTTTAAGATAAAGACCTAGAAAGACGAATCAGCCAAGTGAAGCAGAATGACTCTATCAGTGTTCCCGCCTGCTCAAGTTCAATATTACTACTACTCTTCTTCCCTTTTCATTTGCTAAACTGAAACAGCTGTAGAGAGAAAGTCTAATGAATTACTGAAAACCTAAAATCTTTGTATCAATCTAAATTTTTCTCGCAGAATTATAAACGTGTGCCTGTGCATTTTTAGAGTGTGGACCAACACCCTCAAATGTTTCTCCAGCTCTTGTGTCTGTTCCTCTGCCCACCCTATTTTCCAGATTGAACTTTGCTCCCTAAAGGACCCTTCTTGATGGTATCTCTGCTTCCACAAGAGGAGGACACCAACAAAAAGAGCCACTATCTGCTAATTCCATTTTCAAAATAATGGAAATCCTGGTATAATATCCTTTTGAGAGGAAGATGAGGAAAAATACTTGAAAATCATTGGGTGAAAAGTTTTTTTTTTTCTCCTGGGATCAACAATGGTATTGATCTCAGGAAACTGTGAGACATTCTGTTCAGGATGAGTTCAGGAGAAAGGGGAATCCTGAACTGGAAAGAATCTGAGGCAAAAAATTCTCCAGTATTTTGAAATACTTCCAGGTTGTCTGTAATGAGATGCATGGTCTCATTTCAGGACTTTTTTTTTTTTTTAATATATAATAACTTGGTAGGGGCAAAAACTAAACAAATGAAACCAAACTCAGGGTTGTTCTGTCCAGTGGGATGACTGGTCATTTTGCCCTACAGTTTAATCCTCAGTAATTAATTAAGGTTGGAATTAAATTACAACGTGGCTCAGTAGGAATCTTCCTTAAGTGGAGCCAACTAAAATATTCTAAGTGCAATACGATCTTGTGAACACCTGAAACCTGGTTTCACTTTGTGTTATTAAAAATAGGAGTAAATAAATTTTCTACTTTTTATCTGGAAGTTTTAAATTTGTCCAGACAGAGATTAAGTCATCTATGGAAAATATCCATATTATTCTATTTCTTAATATGAAGAGTAAAAGAACAGTTTGGAATGCTTGGGGTTGAGAGTTCTAATCCTGGATACAGGATGTATGCTTCCAAGTCAATCAATCTACCTGAGCTTCCATTTCTTTGGGGAAAAGGGAGGTCAGAAGTGATAAATGACAATCCAAATCTTAGCTTGGGAATGAGAAGGGACCAAAAAAACACGAGAGGGGACGGTGCTTTGGTGATGTCATGGTCTTCACTATGAGGACAGGTCTGGAACAGGGGTAGTAATTAACAGTGATGACGATGACAGTGATGATGATAAAAACCGCGGTAACATTACCTTTGGTGGAATGTCTTCTTCCTGTCGTAACCAAGAGCTTCGGTCAAACTTCTCAATGCGAGTGGGGAGAGGAGGGTTTTCAGAGGTGGGATCCGAGTTCTGGCGCGGCATCTCAACGCGGTGAGAGGTCACGCTCAGAGCCTCCTGAAACCCAGAGAGGCCCTTCGTGGGCTGCTCGTGCACCGACTGGGAGGCGGTCAAGGCAGGTCCCTGGGATTTCACAGCTACCAGATGTGGGATCTAAGCAGCAAACCAGCATGACAGCAGCGTTACTGAGCAGATCAGCTAGGACCTTACTCGGCGGAAGGGAAGATAAAATTTGGGGGAGAAAGAACTGGAGCACAAGAGCCCACCACAGCTTCTATAGCATCCTTTTAAAAGCGCTCCCGAATTTCCCATTTAGAGCTGTAGGGCTGAACCTGGGTTCCTAGCAAAGAGTTAAACGATGGACTTGGGACTGCTGAGGAGTTGGTGAAGTAAGTGTGATGATAATAACAATAACATTTTTTGTGAAGATTTACTGACCAGCCAAACAATCTATTTACAAGCACTTCTCTTCTAACGTTACAAACTTCCTCCTTTAAACTTCCTAACGTTGACTTTAGAGAGTGCTCCATGAAACAAGAATTGCTCTGAATATCTTACTTCTTATGAACTCACTAAATCCACCATGAGACAGACACAATTATTTTTCTCATTTTACACATGAGAATGTACAGTAGAGAGAGGTTAAGTAACAAACTAGATTTCACAGCTAAACGTGCTGTTTCCAGATTGTAACCTACACATACCCCACGCCCACACATCTAGCAACTACACTGCCCTGCTTTCTGGGGACCTGGTTTTCACCTGTTAGGAGATCATATATCTCTTGACACCTGGACGTTTCTTTCAGAGTTGTAAGCCTCACAATTTGGCATATGTTGATGCTATTTATGCAGGGAAGACACGCAGTCTTTGGGTAAGAATGTGGCTCTTTAAGACAAATCATTAAAATCTAGAGTTTGGGGGACCCTGTCCCATTAGCACTGCTTACACTTTATTGTCTGTGCTTATGTAAGCCTGTCTCCTCCTCCATCACCAAGGTAAGCTCCCTGGAGACACGAGCCATGTCTGATCTCTTATCTCTGAGTCTAGCACTGTGCCTGCCATGTGGAAAGTGGCCAGTCAGTTTTGGCTGGGTACTTTCTAAATGAAACTTAATTCAACAAACATTAACCTAGTATCTGCTTTGTGCAAGGGACCTACCAGACCCTCTTTGGACTGAAATCTCAGCGCCCAGACTGCAGGGGGCATTTCCACAGCCTCTTCTACCAGCCTGGTCCAGTTCCTGTTGCCCTTGAGGTCTAACCCCTGGAGCAGCCCTGCCCCAGCCTCTTCAGACCTGCTTAGGTTTGAAATCTGGAATGTTATTAATTGTAGTTCAGAAAAAATTCTCAAAGTCCAATTTGGCTCAATGATCCCCTTCAGCCAGAATAGGACTGTAACCAATTGAATTTACACCAGTGTTAAATATAATTAAATGCATTAAACAAAGCTTATTTTAAAAATATGTAGGACAAAAAACAAACCTACTTTACAAGAGCCCCCAAAATAAAAATAAAAAATGGAAGCACTTGAAGAATGCTTAATCCGATTAGCTGCCACCAGGCTATCTACATCTTCACTTCTTAATCCCTTCATAAAGTTTCACAAGTTTTCCCTTTTTTATAGGGCAAAAGTACCCAAAAAGGTCAAAGTTAGGGGTTTTAAAAGAGGAGATTTGTATGTTAAAAGAGAAGTTTCTATAAAAATGTACCCCATGGATGGTTAGGTCTGGACTAATTGTATACAGATAAAACCAACCAAGGGAAAGACATGCTAAGCTGTCTAGTGCTGAAGAATCTTGGACCTCATAATCTAAAGACAAACTGAAACCCAAGAATCCTCAATTGTATCACTACTCTGAAATTCAAACAGCATTCTGAAATCAAAAGTGACCTCAAAATATTTTGTGGAACTAGTAACACAGGTGGATGCCTGGCAGAAATTTAAGGCATCTGGGTGAAAACAGCTGCATTATCTTTATTTTTCATGAAATTTCATACTTCATTTCAATTCATATTTCATTTTTGGTATGCAAAATTTTAAAGATCCTCTAAAACCTCTAGAAACGTCCTCCTTATGTAAAAGTGGAGAAATCTTCTTTTCTTCTTCAAATAGCTTAAAACAGTGGTTCTCAAACTTTAAAGCACATCAGAATCACCTGAAAGCTGTTAAGTCACAGACCGCCAGGCTGCCCCACCCCTAGAGTTGCTGACCCGCAGATCTGGGATGGGCCTGAGAATCTGCATTTCCACCAGGTTTCTGGGTGATGCTAGTGCTGCTGCCAGGTGACCACACTTTGAAAACCACTGGCTTACAAGACGCCATTTCACTTAACCCAGTCCATTTCATTTTTTCCAGTTTCAGGCTCTTGCCAAAATCCCAGGGAACAAAAGATGATAATCTGTGTATATCAAAGGTCTATACAAATTTTAGTTTTAGTAATTTTAACTAAAAGGACGTTTGTTCTGACCTGGCAGGAACTCCTATGGGTCTCCAGAGAAGCAAGTTTACCAAGAACTGATTTTGTGGGTGGCTCAAAGCTAAGGATGGTGCTTTTTTCTTTCTCATCCTCCCTTTATCCTTCACATTCAGTGGGGCCTCCTGTATTAACTAGAGATTCTGTATTAAAAGCCATCCTTTGGCTGGTCCTTTGCCTGAATCCATGTTACAATTCCCTGGACTTTTATTAGGTTTTATTAGGTAACTGCACATCCTGTTGAAAAACCCAGTGGAAGGGAGGGAGAATGTACCTGGGGATCGACTGGTCTGAGCATGGGGGGTGTCCGAGCAGGCTGAACCCCACTGATGCTGAAGGACTCCGACCTCGGGGGCAGGTTGGGGTCCGATATCCTGTTGGCAACCTTGTGCGGCATGGCAGGTGAACTCTGCCGGTTGAGCCTTGATCGTTCTTCTACCTAGAAGCAAAAAAGAAAAAAAAAAGAATGCCTCGATGCTCACCAGACAGAAGCCGATTTACTTCCTTGTAAGGATTTGGTGTAGTCAGCTGCACAGCCATTTTGTGTCCCCCTGATCAATTCATTAAAAATAAACCCCAAACTTCCCATGTCTGCTCTGCATCGAGAATTTGCAAAAAAGCTTTTTTTTTTTTTTTTTGTCAGAGTAAATACAGGCATGAAAAACACACAGAACACTTAAGACATCACCCTTCCATCACCCATTATCTTGTGCTCTTTTGCTGGCTGGGAATTTGGGACCTGCCTATGAGTGTATCTTGCGTCAGTGGGAGTACCGTCCTGCCGGATGGTCACAAAGCCGGGACCAGGGAGGGAGCGAGGCAACTATGGGGGCACCACGACTGCTGGGGGGAAACAGAAAACTGCCTTGAGTTGACTCATGGGAAAGGGGGGGCCACCCGGGAGGGCTAACAAGAGGATGAGGCTGAGTGCACCGCCTCCACTTCGTCACATGCTCTCCTGGTGGGCAAGTGGGTGTCTCAATTAATGAGCATGGCCTGACTTAAATAGATTTCCTGGGTCATTTTCTTTTTCTCTCTTAAGGGCCTTTTCTCTTCAGTTGTCTCTCCCTGCTCTCTACACTGCATTCCTTCCACTTCCAGCCTGGGCTTCCCGGCCCCACCATCTCCTCTTCCCCCCGCTTCTCCACACTCAGCCTTCATTCTTGTGTCTCCTCCTCTCCGTCCTCCAACCCTCTCTCCTCTCTGGACGGTTCATGTCCTTGTCCTTTCCTTTCTTGCAGAGTCTCTCTCAGCCCAGAGGGGATAACTGATCAGAGTGCTTCCCAGGGAAGGCTCCCAGGACGAGGGAAGGCCCTCTTTACAGGTAGAAGTTACCCTCAGTTGCAGCAGGCAGACTGCGGCACAGGAAAAATTAAAGGAAAATTTAGATAAACAAAATGTACCCTGTAAGACCTGATTTACAATCTTCAACAACCTCAAGAGGTCTAGCACTTTTCTTCCAGATCCATCTTATCCTGTCCTTTACTTCTTTAGGGTCAATTTGACAGCTGTAATTTCCACACCGACCAGGGCAAGGCGCCCCACCCCGATGTCCCTTAACTCTCTTCTGTAGACTTGCTACGTGTGTTGCAAGAGTCTGTCAAGGAACTCACAGGAAGGTCCTCAAGACACATTTGTATGTAGCAGCTAAGAGTCTTCATTCCTTTTACTGCCTGATTTGAAATACAAATTCAAAAGAGCTATTCTCTCCCACCCTCCCCCCATCCCATTTTGACTCTTTTTGGAGGCAGACTCAGTCTCACATAGTCTGTTTTTTTAAGCTCTCATATTAACCACAAACATGCTAAGGTGTTAAGATGTCCTACAGGATAGAAAACCACCCTTCTGCCTCTACTTAGGGTTGCTCTGAACACCTCTTCTCCCACCATGGCTGTGCAGGGTACACCCAATTGGCATCCAGTTGACTTTGGTTTTAAAATTCCACATCCCAGAAGCTTACCACATACCAAATAAGATTTGCTGCAAAAAGCCAGGAATAGAAACCAGAACATGTATACTTTGTGCATGTTTGTGTGCAAAGTATTACACCAGCAATGATCATTTGGCTAGCGCATTGAGCAAAAGGGGAAAAAACAAGCCAGCTTTGAGGTAAGACCACAAAGAAGAAAACGTTCTGCAAAGACAGCCCTATATAAACTGACACCAAGGCACGTAACGTATTGCTTTTCCAAATACTAGACTCTCTGAAAAGAAGGTGCCTATTTCCAGACCACTGAAGTGAGTCAAATAATAGCTGTTTTCTTAGATCATTAATAGATAAATCACACGTATGAGCACCCTCACTACCTGAACACTCACCAACCAAACCATTGCTGTCTGAGGTTAGGAATCTAAGAGGTTCAAACTCGTTTTCGGATTATTACTTGGCTATCCAAACTACAGCCACTTATTAATCGACATTTAAGAACCAAATATTGTAAGAGACTGAAGAGTACTTGTCATTATTTTTTTTTAGCTGTAAAACCTCCTCAGACTGTTTTAACCCACATTCAGAGACAGTACATTAAAAATAATAGTTAAAAAAATCTGTTCCCTAAGACTACATTTTGAACAAAGAAACCATTTTTGAGGTAAAGAATTCTTTTGGCAACTGCCAGCAACAAGGCTCAAGTAAAGGAAGCATCCTTGCCTCTAATGGGACCACGGGCCACATGGCCCTAAAGCTGTCGTTAGAAATGCACAGGGCACAAAGGGGGGTGCTGCTTTCCACGGGCAGTAAATGAGTTTAATTAGTCATTGAGATATAATGTACTTCTGGTAACATTTCCTATGCCTTCTATCAGTTAGTTAACACACTAAATCCTACCATTAGTACGTTTCAGTTTGTACCATTCTAAAATATAGGATGTAAATAATCTATTGTTTCATTCTGAAGATTATTTCCAGCTGAGTCCAATGTGGTGAAATTTCCTGGGTTGGAGTTGCTTGAAGAAATTTGAAAACCTATGTGACAAGTGTAACAGTGAGGAATCAGGCTACTCTATCTTAAGAAAATCTTTTCTCAAAGTCTTTAGGATGATATTACTGCCTGTTGCTTTTACACCAAAAGAATAGCATGAGTATTGGAGCAAAGACATCAAATCAAATATCCTAATGACAGTTTCAGACAGATGGGGGGGAAGCTGTGTAGCATGTCCAGGAGCAGGCCCTTCTGGTTATTGTGATATTGGGAAAATGCCTGCCTCCTGACCCACCACATCTTATGTCTACAAGTTGAATAGTGAGTGAGCAAAAAAGAAAGTGTTTTTTTTTCCTCTCCCAACTTAAGAATATATAAGGTTGAAAACTGGGTTACAATCAAGATATGTTTCAATCTGTCTTTCATGAAACTAAAAAAAAAAAAAAAAAAAAACTATTAGCTAAGCCTCTGCCCCAACCTCCTGCTGCCAAGAAAACGTAAAATAGCAGAAAAACCACCAGAAAAGACTGTGCTAGTAGCATCAGACATAGTGGCAAGGTGCCAGACCATGACAACAAAAGATATGTATTACAAAGGATCGCATACTTGATGAGATTATCAGTGAGTACAGAGAACAATCTTAGGAGAGTCTGATTAATTTTACTGTAAAATCCGTTTTTTTTTTCCCCTTGAAAGGTTTATTTTAATATCAAAACTAAAGTAACTTCGGAGAGGTTTGGATCCCCTCTGCAGAAATGCTATACTATTTATAACAGCATTACAGGGAGAAAGAAAAAAATAACTGTTGTCTCAGAAATAAAATTCTGCTCCAGGCAGGGCTGTGTCGTCTATTGGGAACTACGGGAGCGATGTCTAAAGCCTTTGAGATATATAAACGCTGCATAAACACAGAAGGCCTGACAATAAGTGTGTTGATTGCAAGATTTCAAAATAAATTTTCAAAATAAATAAAAATACATTGAAACACATATATGTGTAAACATTCTATCAGTGTCAATTATTAAATTGTTTTGTACATTTGAAAATAATTCATAGCTTCCAATGTCTCCCTTAGCAATAATGAATATCTGCTAAGAGAAAATTTCAAAACAAAATTACAGAAGTAATGTTTAAAATGTTGACAACAAAAATATATTTACTGTGTCATATGGGTGCATTTTAATAATACTTTCTATGATTGTAGGGTCCATGGAGTTTCTCCAGGTCTTAGAAAGCCGTACTTAAGAGCCAGTATGTGGTGGATGGAATACAACCATATGGGAAATTACTTTCTCTCTCTTTTTTTTTTCCCAACTGAACAAAACAGTTTGATTATATGTCTTTACTAGCAATGCTGGAGGAAGAGAAAGAAGTCAACAAACAACCTTTAAGTCCTCATTAGGTACTCTGACCCTGCACTCACTGGTCGCATAAAGAGTTGAGTCATGCTGTCTTTTGGCAAAACCACTGGGCAAGACTGGGGCTGTCCCTTCTCCGGGGCACCTCTGAGGACGGGAGACTCTCATTCATAGAGAATGCTTATAATGCAGTCTTGCCTAAGGAGATGGGTCTGGACCACTTTCCTAAGATACTCTTAACCAATGATTCCACAGAAGAGTATAGCTCTTCAGGTGAATGGAGCACATAACTTAAAAGTAATGAGGCAAAAAAAAAAAAAAAAAAAAAAAGGGTGTGGGAGGGTATAGCTTAAGTGGTAGAGCGCTTGCTTAGCATCCACAAGGTCCTGGGTTCAATCCCCAGAACCTCCTCTAAAAATGAATAAATAAGTAAAACCTAATTAGTGCCCCCCCCCCCAAAGGAATGAGGCAAATCTTTAGCAAGTTGAGATGGGAAATGACAGTGTGCAGCTCTCACCAGGGAGAGGGAAGCGGAGGAGATGGGAATGCACGTGAACTGCTCATGTGAAATCCAAGCCAGACACAACAGAGACAGAACACTTATCCCTGCGGGCAACCATGGCCCTGGGAGCAAAACGGAAATACATTGAGTATCATAGTTCGTACGCATTTGTTCAGTGCCTACGGTTTCCATGGCACCTTCATATACGTGGTTGCCCACAATCCTCCCAACTCTGAGACAGGAAGCACCGATGGGGAGGCTGCACTTCATCATGGTGACCAGACTAACCAGGGCACACAGCCACAGGAAGTGGAATGACTGGAACTCAAACAACCTCTTTCCCGTTTCCTGCCAGGTCTCTCTTATGCTAAATCTTAAGAGAGAGAAGCAGAAACTGGAGAGAGATGGGAGTAGAACTGTAAACTCTCTAAATAGTCATTTGCGACCTCATATATAAAACGAAAAAAAGCAACACATGTAAAGCAGAGAACACAAGTGGAGAAGGAGTTTTTAGGTAGAGGGATTTCAAAGTCCAATGGGTTGATGGGATATAAAGAGACATTTTGGCCCATTATTTGCCAAATAAAACCATGGCCAGATGACTGGCATGCATCACCAAGAAGGATCATGATGGAGTGTTAAAAAAAATTAAAATACAGTCTCACGCAGTACTCTTGTAGACAGAGCATTCTGTCACTGCAGCATGGGGGTAAACGTTTTTTAAAAAATTATTGCCAGGCCCAGACAATCACATGTCATTTAAGCAACAGGAATTTGCACCATTATAAAGAAGGGCATTATTAAAAAAAAAAAAAGGGATATCCATCTTTATAAAAGTGCCAGTGTGTGTGTTGGGAACTTCAAATTTTGCCGATGTTTAACAGATGTCATATTGATGTTTTCACAGAACAAATCTGACTTCCATTCCAATCCAGAGATGGTAGAGCATTCAAAAGGAGTGAGCATGCCCCCAACTCCTCCTTTGAATAGAGGCATTAATTTTTCCTTTCTGGTTGACATCTGAGAATCAAAGTCAATGTGCCTTTTAAGACAACTAGAATACTGAGTAAAAGGGGAGGGAGAAGAGCTCAACAAGATCTGCCAAAATAATCGCGGATTTTCATTTGTTCTTACTGCATCCGACAAATTAATAAGAAAGGTATTGAGAAATGTGATGATGACTTATGTTTTACAAAGTGAAGCGACAAAAACCAGGGAGATGAAACCTTATGATGATATTCCATTGCTAATGAAAAAATGCTGATTTGCAATAAGGAGGAGAAATAAGTGGATGGAAAAATAATCAAAGCAGGAAAAAGCATCCTGATGAAAGGTATAGAGCTGAGTTAGAAAACAAACACTGTAGCAGAATACAGAAGAGGCTGCTGTGGGTGGAAGACAGCAGGGTGGTGTCTTCAATGGCACGTGGGGCAAAAAGCCCAGACCCTCTATCACAGGAGACCAGGCATAGCTCTGCCCACTCTTCCGTGGTGAAGGTATTTCACATATATACCCTGGCAGAAGATGCATTTGAAAATGACAATGGTCGCTTTTATTCCACCTCCAAAAGAGAGGTTAACCCAGGTTCTTTTATCAGTTGATAATTGAGATACCGCTGAGCTAGAAATTCTGTCCATACCTCGAGTCTTGAAATGTATTTTACTGTTTGCTACTTTCAGCCCTACCCACCTCTCTATTATAAGAAAAGAAAACTGCAAATAAAGCTCTAGAAGAAAAGTTCATACATTGCTGATCAGAAGCATTGAAAGATCAAGAAGGTAAGGATCCTCACACTCCTTTTTATTTCCATTTTAAGAAGTGGGTGTAAAAAAATGATGAATTAAATTAAGGCAGTTATTTGCTCTTATTTGTATACCAGTTGCTCCAGTCTCCAATTTAGCACTGTCACTCATTCTATCATCTAAATGTTTCATCTTTTAAAATATGAACACCCACTCAAAGACTTGGGAACTGTTCCATGAATAGATAGGTGGTTAGCTGGAAGTTAGATTATGTTAACCACACCATGGAGGATAGGATTAAGTATGAAGTCCTAAAAAAATGTTTCTACCTGTTTAGAAGTACACGAAGCCCAAAGAGCACTAGCTGCTAAAAAGCCAGGAACCTTGGAAGACGTCACCCACCAGAGGTGGCCCAGATTTAGGACAGCTGGGGAACCTCCCATTGGGGGTGCTCGATGACACAGCCATGCTGTTTGCACACCCAACGGCTATGTTTCCTTTACTGCTAGAAGCCTGTCTGGGAAGCATAGGGGAATTAGGAGGTCTAGAAAACTGCCTTGATGACATCTGTGAAGATTTGTCCCCAGGAATGCCACAGCTTCTAAAAGCTGGGGAACTGTGAATTAGTTCTGAACAGAGGGGATAGGCCAGGAAATTTAATGATGAGGACAAATAGTGACTAGAAAACAATGATGTCAAAACGTTTAAGTTCAAATTAGAACTTGCTGGGTAGAGGTGGAAGGAAGTAAGTTCCAACTCCTTTCTGGTACATTTGTGCCTGAGGGAGCTGCACGGGGGACAGAAGAAATTCTGCGATGCTTTGCAAGACATCACAGTCTTCTCCAATGTGATCTGTAGGTGTCTCTGCTCTAAATTCATGCTTGGGCTGGGAGCGCTGAAAGCCAGGTGGTCACACACCCAGATGAGGTCATTCAACAATGCAGCACTTCTCAGAGGAGTCGAGGTGCTTGCATGAATGCATGAATTCACACCCTGCCTGCCCCGAAGTCCACATGAATCTCTCGGGCCCTCCTTACTTGCAGTAATGGACAGCTGGGGGCTCATCACTTTGGAGATGTTGAGAGATGACACACAGATGACCTGAGATCTTAACTCTCGACTGGGGCTACATCCTTGGGAGTGAGATTGCTTTATTGATCTCACTGTGGTCCTTGAGGCTTCCTGAGGCTTCAGTTGATGTTCAAGATCAAGTCTAATAGGACAAACTGGTCCATCTTTCTTCCGTGAGTGATGCTCAATCAGGAGTCTTGATCTGGAATCATTCATTTCTGCAGGTGCTACTGGCATTAGCTTAGTAGAGGCTAGGTTTTCAGCCTTCTGAACACCTGCCACGATGAGGAGCTGTGAGTCTGGCTTAGCTGAGGGCTTCAGCTTGGCATGGCTAGAAAATGGTTTAGCAGTGGAGGAAGGCGGCACATCTCTGCCAGCCAGGAAGCAGGTCAGCTGCTGTTTAACAGCATAGAGATTCTGCTTAGCTGGAAGAACAGGCGGGTTATTAGGGGCCGGTGCTATACCTGGGAGCAGGATCACAAAACTGAATACTGACCTCGGTGAAAGGGGCCTCTGGTACAGACACAGGTAAATACAAATCGCACTTACAGACTCTAAGGGAAGATGATCAAAAGTGTTCTTTACGATGAAACAAACGATTTTCTCTGCAGATTTAGTTTTTAAGTTTTAAAAGAAAAAAGTTATTAGTTTTGTAAAACTAGTAAATGACCGTTATAAAGGATTTAAACAATACATAAGAGTACAAAAATTTTTTAAAACCTTGTAGCTTCTACTTTCCATAAACAACCATTATTAACATTAGGACAACATAATTTTAAGCATTTTGTATATATTTCTATGTGTCAGATAGAATAGAAAACAAAAAAGAAAAACTTATAAAAATAAAATCTTATATAAGAAATCTGGTTCTGGTAATATAGTAGTCTAGATAACTTGAAATAAGCTCTAGCAATAAATACCTGAAGATACTAGAACAAAATACAAAGTAATATAAAACACCCTTCTAAATGACGAGTTATGCTCACAAGAAAATAAAGGAAATCACTAGGTGCCACATTAATGACAGAACTGAAAAGCAGGGTGTTGAGCACATGAGTTGACACACTGACTCCCTGGAAGGGTTGTTGATCTTGGCTGGAGTTATTTTGTTGTGTGCCTTACTCATTTCATGATCAACCGTTTTTTCTCTACGATCCAAATGATTTTTAATTAGATTTTAAAAAATAGCTTATCACAGAGTCAAGTTTCCAAAAACCCTTCCTTAGTCTAGCCGTTGAACAAAGTAAGGACCATGACTTTGGAAATATTTGCAAAAGAAATATAAATGACCACTCATCCTGTAACTGAAACACAACCACAAGTCTGGGACCAACTGTGCGTTCGCCGGTATCACAAAAGATCATGGAATGTTGGTGACAATACTAATGATCAGTTTCAGGGTCTAGGGATGGACAGGAATGATCCTACCTAGAATTCGTTATCTTCAATCACATCTTCCACGGCGAAGTCACTAAAAATCCTCATGCCACAGACTCAGTTGCGTTCCAATAAGGAAAAGGATTTTCTACTTCCTATTGTTACTTACAAAAAGAGCCACAAATGGATTAAGGTGCCTTGCCAATTCTCTATGGAAATAATGTTATGGTTCTTCCCAAAACAAAGGATGTGTGTCTCATGAGTAATTCTTTTCCAACTTGATAGCACTAGTTTAACTCTACTTCTACTGGAAAAACTCATTACGGCCAAGATCCCAGCCAACAGGGCCTGGCTGTACACGCCGCTTACTTACCTCCTTGGCCCATGCTGGTTTCTCACTAGGACTCATCCCTTCTTTGTAATGGTACAGGGGCTTCTTCTCCACGGGCCTCTGCTCCTGCCGCTGATGCTGAAGGGAAACCAGGTAGTCTCTCTCTTGCTTGAGCTGTCTCTGTAGTCTTTCTGCTTGTCTCTGTTCTTCCAACTGTTTGCGCTTATATTCCTGTCCAGATCAGGAAAAGGGAGCAAAGAAAAGGCTAAATCACCATACAGAAACCATGTGTCCGTAGCAGTGAAGCATGCAATGGAAGCAGAAGAGATGATAAATAACAAAGGGCCTTAATACCGACAGAACCACAGGAGGATATCAGGATGTGCCGCAGAGATACGCTACAGCCTCAGGGTAGCATCTACACAGAATGCGACATTTAATGAAAACATGAGTTCTACTGGCAACCCTTACAGAACACCACCCTTTGCTAAGTGACTTGCCCCTGATGAATTGCAACCAAGAAAGTGGCAATAATAAGGACCTTTGGATGGTCAGCACAGAACTCCTATAAGGAGACATCCACTTCCTGGCTTAGTAATTAAACCATTCAAACATGTACAATTAAGTACAAAGATAAATAAGTAGCTAGAGATATTGCCTAAATCATCTTTTGTTTAACAAAACTTGGACCCACAAAAGCCATTAGCAAGCTTATGTACAGGCTGAAAAATATCACAGTGCCACTGAATAAAAAGTTCAGTTAAAAAAAAACAAAACAAAACTGGATACACCAAGAAGCTCATTTGGAGAGCAGGGCAATAATAATAAAAGAGCACTTCAAGTGGAAGCCGCATGAGCAGGGAACACACAATGTTCCCATCGTAAGGGTAAAACTCATAGTCTGCAAATGAAATATGACTACAGAGCTGAGTGGGTTCTCATGGAAGAGGTGCACTTTGCTGTGATTGTATTCCAGCATGTTGCAAATGACCTTAAAAATTACTCTGCAACAAATACAGTGGGTCTCAAAAATGGTCTGAACTTATAATAAGGCTGGATTCATGTTAAGGCTTCACGAATAGATGGAGTTAATAAAGAATTCATAACAAGTGTATTAAATGTGTTAAAACCCAACACAATGGGTCAGGAAACGTATTACGTTTTAGATTTTCAAGGTCCATGAGGCTTGGAAGATCCCTTGTTCCTGACTGGCATGGAAGACAAAACACCCACACCCACAAACACACACCCACACCCACACACGCGCGCGATGCACCCTGAGCAGGTCAGCTGGCTCCGCTTTCCCATTACCAGAAGTAGAGCTTGTTCATGCAGTAGCTGCTGCTGCAAGATCTCTAACTGTCTCTGCTCCTCCTCTAACTGTCGCCTGATGTACTCCTGCAGAGGTAGGCAGCAGAGAATTCAGAGGAACACAACAAGAGAAAGAGAGAGAGAAAAAGAACCAGTAATTTGAAAGGTGACAAGAGCTGCCAGGGAAAGTGTGGAAGGAAGAAGGGGGAAAAAAAAACACCCAGACACCTCCTCTCTTACAGGAAAGGCACACAGCACCGAAGCCAAAGCATTTCAACGCAGTCAAAAGCACAAGCCCTCCAGCTGCGCAGCTCGGCGCGTGGCTGTTACTATTTGGTTTTGATAACCCAGCTGTATTTTAAGGCTTTTCATTACAGGCTTCCTCTTTATAGGCTACCTGGAATTCACAACGCCATAAAGTCCAGAGGCTCCTGTGCGAGCAGCAGGGATAAAATGATGATTGAATGCCACCCTGCTCTGTCTTTGTAACGAAACCATCCTGCAGTTTCATTGCACTGTCAGAATGTGATTCTAACAGAGAGAGAGTGGGGTCTGCATCGATGGCTCAAAGTCATGGAGCCCAGGGCTGCAGGAGTAGGAAAGCTCTTCGAAAGCCATGAAAGAGCAGGACTTGGCTCATGTATCATGCTTCAGTGCTACCTTCAAAGAAGACACCCGGGGTTGGGAGAATCACAAGATCGAGGTATGTCAGGGGGCTCTGGCCTGGGTAGGAAGCCAGGCTGGCCGGGTGGGCTCTGCCAAGGTTGTGCATTTGACTTCTTGAATAGGTGGGAACAGTTGCTTGAGAAAGAGTAAAAGCCTGCTTAAACTGAGCAGACCTCAGAGAAGGTGACCCACACCCCAGAGAAGGCTGGTGCTGGTGTTCACGCGGGGGCCATCTGTGGGGCTCCCTGGCCCCAGCTGTACCTGCTCGTGCTCCGCGCGCCTCCTCTCCTCCTCCCGGCGCATCTGCTCCTCGTAGTGCCGACGCTGCTCCCTCTCCTGCTGCTTCCTCAGCTCCTTCTCCCGCCTCTGTTGCTGTGGGGCGACAAGCAGACAAGCATGAAGGAAACGGGCACTGATGGGCGGTGTTGGGGAACTGGCAGGGAGACTGTAGGACTGTGGATGTGAGCTCTTCACGAGGGATGCCTGCCTGCTCGCCCAAAGGCTCCTTGTCTGTGCTATTGGGGGACACACTGGCCAGGATGGGGGTGACAGAGAGCAATTCAGTGTCGTGCAGAACATGCTGTTGTCTACCATGCAGGTAGACTCCCCAGGTTTATACATCTCCCAAAATGTCCCCATTCAGTGCGTTCTCCCAATTGGCTGATGTGGGTTTTCTAATCAGGGGTAGGTAACACTGACAAATAATAAGTTACTTATTATATATTATCAAACTTATTATATATTATCAAAACTCACATTTTGATAATATTATATATTATCAAAATGTGCTTTAAAGCCTAAAGCTTTAGGCTTTAAAGCACATTTGCAATGTTCAAGTCATTCAATCTTTTCTACACCACATAGGGCACACGTATCATCAAGAAAGCAAAAACCAGAGAAGTGAAGTGACATATTCAAGGCCATACGGTAATTGTGGCTGAGGGTGCAACTGAACTCACTGACTCCCACCCAGTCCACTCCCCTTTCTGATACACTATACTGCCTTTCTTGATTTTCTGGAGTCTTCACTTTAAAGTGTCGATTTCAACTTGTAACTCAAGGAAGACCTTAAGCTCAGGAGCCATCATCATCTCATTGTAGCTCCGCAGTCATTGCAGCTCCGAAAGTGGACTGCGTGGTAAACGCCTCTCATGCCTTATCTTATTTGACCTTCACAAAAAATCTTCTCAGGTAGGTATTACTGTTATCCCCCATTTAAAATGAGAAAATGGAGGTGCAGAGAGATTAAGTAGTTGTTCAAGATCATGCCCACATTCAAGGTCAAACTCAGTAAGTGGTGGAGCTTGATCTCAAAGCCAGGCAACGTGACTCCAACCTGAGCTCAATCAACAGAGGAGATAAGGTGGCATCAGGAGCATTATGATTAAGCCCAGCCTTCGTTATCCTCTCAGTCAAGGAGAACATCTTAGAAGCAGTGACAGGAGCCAGTGTTTCTCAAGTAGGGTAGCACCATTCCCTGATCCCTGCTGCATCTGGCATATATGGGGGCCTGTGGGAGTTTTTCTGGTTGTCTCAGTGACTGGGGGTCATGACTGGCACTTAGCCTGAGGGGCCAGGGATGCTAAACGTTCCACAATGTGCAGGATGGTTGTACATTGCAAAGTGTTTCCCCGTCCTGCACACCAGGAGGGCCCCTTTTGAGAAATGTTGCAGGCCCTTTGTGTCAGAGCCGTGTGCTGGCATTAGGATTTCTTCTTCCTCAAACAGGAGGTTTGGAGGGGACTCATCAGAAGGTCCATTACCTCATAAATGTCTTAACAGCACTTCATTGCCTGGCTGAGGAAGCATGAGGTATTCAAAATAAAAATGAACTGTGACTGTATCATACTGATCAGTTAGCTCTAAAAAACCAAGGAAACAGCTTTTGAGTACAAAAGCTCTGTCACAGCCTCAGCTAGCCCAACCACAGATACTCAAAGCTCCAGAGAAACCCACAAGTGAGAAGGTCTTCCTGATTCTTGGGATCTGCTGTCTTCCAACAACCTCTGAGGTTTGGGAGATAAGCTGCAACTTTCGAGACTCAATGTCTATTACTTCCAGGTCAACAGATACTTGCGCATCTGATGAGGAGAAGCCGCTGGAGGACTTTGACCATCAGATGCCATGGCCAGAGGGCTTCTACCCACAGCGAGATGGGCAGGCCTAGATGCTGAAGGTCAGGGTGAGGTCATTCTACGGGCCCAGGCAGAAAACACTCAGGCACCCATGAGCTAAGCAAAGACAGCTTATGTTCATAATCACTGCTGAGACACAGCCGAAAGGAAGAAAAACTACAAACTATCCCAATTTCCGGTTATTCCAGAGGACCGTAGTGGACACCAACTTAGAAGTAGAAATGAGAATTAGGCCAAAATAAAATGGGCAGAATTCAGTGACTGGGGTGTGTGACGGTGAGTGGTGAGTGATGTTTCTGGCCAGGAGCATGGAAGATGGTATGATACAGAGGAAGAAAAGCAGGTTTGGGGAAGAGAATGAGGGGTAGGCTGGGGGAGAGAGATGAGTCAAGTTCCAGACATGTGATTATTTGTTTTACAGAAAAATAATACAGGAAGATGCAAGTATAAAACATCATCATAGGAACCGACTGAGTAATTTGGATTACAGACCCAAAACAGAGATATTTCCAACACTCAACCAAAGTGAATCAATGCCAGCACAGAGAATAAAATAATTATGTGTACAGATCTGGCTCCTGGAAGGAAACAGCCCTAATTAAGCTAACATTCCAAGTTTTTTACTCCCACCATCAGTCTCCTTCTTGAGGGAAAAAAATATATAATCAAGGCTTTTAAAGATTTAGCTGATTTTTATGTGAAGGATTTGTACATTTTCAACCCCCTTTCCAGGAATCGATACCGTTTTATAATTACATGCCACTCAGGTCCCTGTGCAAGGTGCACACACTATTGATTGCAACTCAGGAGGGTCTGGGCTTCCCAAGTATTCTGGAGTTTCTGAGAAAGACATTCAAAAGTGACTAATAATTAATAATGATCTCACTTGGATCAGCTGCAACTACGGCATGGAGGCATCTGCCAGGGCTTTGGCTCCTGTGGTGAGGCTGGAAAAATAAATCACTTCCCCAACCTCCTGATGGCACCTTGCCAGTTTCCAGCTGTGGTGTCTCAATGCTAATTCCTTTCCTGGAAAAATGTTTGCTCTCTCCCCTCCTGGATGGGGGGCTGTTTGAGGGGACATATCAAATCACATCAGAAAAAGACCAAGTCCCTGGCCTCTAAAAGACACCTTTACAAAGCTCTGATGACTCTTGCTAGGAATCTGAGGGCATGGCTGGGTTTGATCCTCACTGGACCCCCAGCCCCTCACGCAGGGCCTGGCACCTGGCAGGTGCACAGATTTGGTGACTTGAACTGAATAAGAAACTTGGGGCAAAAGAAGACAATACAGAATCACCTTAATTTGGGTAGGGGGCGGTTTTCCCTCCTATCAGTATAATAGTTTATACTATACTGTGCCTTATGTTACGGCTATTTGAGATGTCTTATCTAGTCTGCAATCCAGGTTGTGGGCAGAGAACAATCATTCTACGCTGGCTTGTAATCTCCCACTCCATCTCATAAGGGGCCTGATCCCGTCGATGTCTGTTGCCTCTCATACTGCAGACTGGGTGTCAAGAGGAGAAAGACATGCAGAACCTCAGACCACCCCTTCACCCTTCAGTGCCTTCCAAGACCAGAATATTTGTTATGCTGCACATAGGCAAGGCCTGGAGTGCTTCTCTAAAAAGAGAAAAATGATTGGCACTGGCGTGGGGTCTATTTTCCATCTTAGAGAAAGGCAGGAAAATAAAGTAAGGGAATAAGAGTCCAAGCTGGCAGGAGTAGAAAAGGGAAGAATCAAATAATATTTCTAAATGTCAGTGAGTTATGCATAAATATGACAATGGTCCTGTCAAAGACAAACAGCTTAAACCAACTGCTCTAGAACTTTTGGTAGATATCACCTCCCCCACCCCCATGTACTGAACTGCCTAGAAGTACATTTCCATCCACATCTTCTTGGAGGCATCTCCAAAAGTTATATCACATAAAATTAGACATTCAGTGAGTTATTATAAGTGTCTTAATTTTTTTCCTGGTTGGGGGATGATTGATAATACCTACTCTGAAAGTTTTCTAGGCTAAAATCACCATTGCCTTCATCTACAGAGTAGAACACCGGGGTCTTTTGGTCCCTCTGCCTTCTGTTTGTGTTCCCAAGGAATGATTTTTTTAGGACAGTTTCGATCTTCCCCAATGCATGTTCTCCTCAGGCCACCTCCAGGTGGAGGCTGTGCAGCTGTACTTTCAAGGATGTGAACTGGTCAGTTTGTTTAAGTGAGGAAATAATCCTGTCCCCTTCCTCAGGGGACCCTCGAAGGTTATACCTTTATCTCCCACTGACTATGCAGAATTTTGGCTCTTCAAGAGCATATTACTTTAATCCTTACACATTCAAAGTTTATTTAAGCTGTAAGAAATAATCTTCATGGAGTTGGGTTTTCTTTCCTTTTGTTTCTTTAAACGTTCTTTTCAGACTAAGTTTAACTGGCAGAAAGGTGTGAACTGCACCAGGGTACTCTGGCCCTGTAGAGGTGATTTTGATGAACTGTTAAAACATAAATTAGGTTTTATGGTGTTATTGAAAGAGTGGAGGAACGTAACTCAGCCACTCAGTTGTTATTCAACCGCTCCTAGGCAAGTGTGAGGGTTGTCAATGATCTTGGAAGGCTTGCATGAGCAATGGGTTTACTCTTATCTGGACAATAAACAATCTTTAAAAAAATCTTTTTTTATTGAAGTGTAATTGATTTACCATGTTAGTTTCAGATGTACAGCAAATGACAATATGAATCTTGACCCGCTGGAGTGGGCCTCTTTCCGGACCTGCCAGGACTCTCTGAGTCAGACAGGGCCCAGCTCAGGCACCCAGATGCCATGCTGTACAGGCCCGTTCTAATGCCCTGACCTGACCCTAGCTTCATCTTGCTTTTCCCTTCAACTTTATAATTCCTTCTATTTTATTTTTCTTATTTATTTTACTTTTAGCTTCTGTATTAATCTTTGTAAACCACCTTAAGGCCTCTTTTTGGAATGAAGAAAAGTCATAAAGAAGGGTATACACAGGCAAACAATGAAAACCTTATCTTGGCCCTCCACGTTTTAAACTCTCGAAATCTCTCTTGGAAAGATCAAAATGGAGATAAAGGAGAACTGTAGACTTGTAATTTGGTTCTTTAAGCTTATGACGATGCCACCTCTGTGTACGCCACCTGCGCATGTGGTTAACGTCGTTTTCTCAGCCATGGGGATCAATCTGCTCTGATGCGTCCAGCCCTCTTGCTGGAGAGCTGGGTAAACCGAGCTACAGGAACATGTATGGAATGGGCTGGGACCTACAGGGAAACTTAACCCAATCTCCTTTTTAATCTAAAAGTCTGTACCATGGGCCAGAGCAAATATAGCTAAGTGCAGCTCACCTGTCATTCTAAGGCTACGGAATCTTTTGGAAAAAAGTACAAGGTTATAGTCTGTATGTATGGGTTTTTTTTTTCACCTAAAAAAGTACTTCATCATGGATTATTCAAGTTAGAGCTTCACATTAGCTCTGTTAGGTAAGTGAGGCAAACATCTTCTCAGGAAGGTTCAATGCCTTGTCAATGGCCACGTGACAAGTTGGGGAAGTCATGGCATGAATACGAATCACCACACTGGGTGCTGTCTGTGCATGCCAGTATTTGCTGGCCTGGGTGATTTACATGCTTCAGTTCATTTAATCCCACAGTGTGACTCTAGACTTTATTGCTATGATC
This sequence comes from Camelus ferus, assembly GCF_009834535.1. Lineage (NCBI taxonomy): Eukaryota > Metazoa > Chordata > Mammalia > Artiodactyla > Camelidae > Camelus > Camelus ferus. Next base: position 81,351,465 of record NC_045696.1, on the reverse strand, counting down.
CCTGTTTTACAGGTAAGCCAACTGAGGCTCAGAGAAATTAAATATATTGTTCCATGTCACACAGCTGGAAAATGGAGGAGCTTGGAATCAGGCCCAAGTTGGTCTGACTCCACGTCCTTTCCACTCTATGCCCTACTGCCTCCCAGGCCCTCGTACCCGGCATATTCTATCAACTGGAGATGTGTCCAATCCAGATAGGATACTTGGCTGCTTTATGCTACTTAGCAAATGTTCAGGTTGAATTTGAGTTTGGTTCTCATGACATTCTTGTAGATTTGGGGAAAACAAAGCTAGGTGCCTTTGGGTAAAGGTTTTGGGCCCTGGGTCTATCTTTTACATACATCGTGTTTCCCATTATACAGGCTCAGAGATAATGTCCACAGGGGATATGGGATATGAGACTTAACATCCCATAGCTGCAAAGTGATGCGTCATTGGGGGAAGACAGTAGGTATGAGGCCACAGGACTTGGGGGACAGAACCCTGGATGAGAAATAGTTTTAGACTAGATTTCAGTCCTGCTCTGCCACTGACACAAACACTGCAGACCACACAGTCTCAATGAATATTTGTTTAAGGAATGAGTGACTATCTGACCTTGAATAAGTCACCTTTACCCAAACCTTCAATGAGGGGGCAGAGCAGGTGACCTTACAAGTCTGTTAGTTCTAAGAGTCTAAGCAGTAATGTGCTACCTTGCAAAGCAAAAGTCCAGTAACAGTCCAGAAGGAGAAGTGAAGCGAAGCAGAATTCTGCTTGCTCTTAGAGAGCTCGGCTTCTTTTCATCCTGAGTGACCTCCTGGAAATGGTGAGTGGGGACCCCACTGACTGTGGAAGACCAGAGCCAGCCTCCAGAGGACAGGACAGCAGCTGGTGCAGGACCAAGTCAGGCCCCTCGGGAAGTACCTCAAACCATCCCCTTGACACAGGGGCTCTCTGGTCAAAGACACTCAAAATGAAAGGCCCCAGTGCAGTCTTTTGAATCCACCACATGGCACATATGCTCCCTCACTTAAACAGGACCGCTCCGTATCAGCTGGGCAGGAGCTGTGTTTGTGATGAGAGGCAGTCAAGCTTCTGGGCATTCCATTTGCCCATTTTACCACTTGTGAAAGTTTCAGTTTGCAGAAGACCACGGCAAACTAACCACCGCAGGGCAAGGGCATGATTCCTTGCAGCTAACACTGGGATTCCAAGCACAGATTTTAATAGGAAGCATGTGAGAGTGACAGTGAAGCAGTCTGGCACCTCTGAACTCACTACACAACAAAGTAATCAGGATAACAGGAAAGAATAATAACCATTCGTGATGAGAACGGTTGTGTAGTGCCGCCTCTGATGCCAGGCACTGTCCTAAGCCCTTCACTCGTACAATTCTCACTATAGCCCTCAGGCACGTGCTTCTGTCCTTATGCCCATTTGACAGATAAGGAAACTGAGGCCCACATAGACCAATACCTTGCCCACGTTAACTCAATTGTAAGTGCAAAGCCGGGACTATACTCTGCATCTGGCTCATGCCATGCTGCCTCTGTGGACTCGAAAGAAGTTGGTTGAGATCTCTACATTCACAAAGTGAAGGATGTTAGATTAATGCCTTTTTGAGTGGCCATTTTTTCCCTGTCTTCCCTTTGCAACCTGTCTTTTCCTCACAGAAACAGTAATCAGAGAACCCCTGAGGAAACCAGACCAGTTAGATATGCCTTATTCTTCTCTTTTCACAGCTACTTTACACTATTAAAGATAAAACCATCCAACCTACCCATTCAGAGCTTCCTGGCCAACTCAGGATCCGTAGGCAGCCCCATGCCTACGCACTGTCTGAATACTCGTGTGTCAAGCTGGTCTTTATTGCATGTAGAGAGGGGAATGAAAGTTGTAAAAAGGCTTCATGAAGAATTCTGGTCCTGCCTCTCCTCTAGATGCTAGTCACTGTGAGTCTTCACCAGCTCCCCATCACCTCTGAGCTGCAGTTTCCCCAGTGACAGTGGCTAGCTGGGCTTTCCTGGGTAGCAGATAGAGGCGCACGAATGGCCTGATGGACATCCCGAGTGCCCATGACTCTGTAGGTTAGTGTAAAAGTGCAGATGTAACTCTCGAATTCCTTCTGCCATCATTCTAAAGACTTAACATGAGCCTCTTGCATGGAGTCCTGTGAAAACAAGCCCACTGTAAACCAGTTTATTAACACAGTGTCTACAGAGAGGGCCACTCCGCACATCTGGGAGGGTAGTGAAGACGCTAAATTACATCACACATAGAGAGGTTGCAGGAGCTGGTGACATCTAGGCAAGAACACTACCATTGCCTTTAAACATTTCTGGGGCTTATGGGGAAGGCATTTTAGTTTCATTTGGCATAATCTGTATTAATGCAGGCATATCACAAGAACTTGAATGAACAACAGGATACATTTTCTAACACTCGGAATTGTTCAAACATAGAATAGGCTGCCTCAAGCCTGTAAATGTAAAAGCAGAGATTACACGCTAAACAGATTAAATGACCCTGAGGTGCATTTTGAAAGGGATTCCTGCTTTGAGAAAAGAATTGGCTTAGATCAATTTTGAGGTCTCTTATATTCCCCAGCCTCCAGGATCCTATAACACTGCTCACTGACTGAAGAAAACAAAAGTGAAATGAAAACGATTCGAGTGAAATGAAAACGATTCGATTGAAATGTCATGTGAAATAATACTTTCTGCGAAACTATTGTGTCATCATAGTTCTGTGGTTGGGAGAAACGAAGAGTAATGACTGTGAAACACAAGAGATGTAGACTAGATGTTAAAAAAGAGATTCCACGAAGACTTGGATACTGGAAGGCAGTCTGTAATGCCCACTCCTCACCCCCGCCATCCACCTAAGCTGCCCTAGATACAACAAGGGCCAGAAACAGCTCAATGCTGGTTTTTTTCCAGTATGAATGCTATAAATATCAAATATTAGCATACCCTTCCCATTCCTGGAAAGTCTAGGAAAGGGTCTGAACAAAAGGATTTCAAATATCAGTAGCATTTTAACTTGCAGTACAGGAATTTAAGTCCCATCTCCTCACCTGGGCAGGAAACCTCTCCTACTACAGGATCCAGGTGACCAGGCAGACTAAACCAGACCTTGCACCCGGGCAAGCATCACCACATATCTTCTGCCCAAGGTGAGTCTGAAAAGATGAGCAGAGTAGGCACCCCAGCACCTCGACGTCCTGACCCTGGACCCTAACTCTGTGATAGAGAGGAAAACAAGTTGTGCATTGTCTGGGTCAAGTGATGGAAATTTGTACTGAACTGAACAAAAACAGAAGAGGCCCTCTACATACTTTTTCTCACTATTGATGGACTCCTTCACCTTAGCTGGGTTTAATCAGATTCCTGGAACTTAGTTATAAATTGTACTTTACCACTGGTCAAAAGCTGAGAGTCGTGTACCTGCCACTTAATTGGCCTGACCACGTCCTTTTCATGAAGCTGATAAATGACTCCATTCAGTGGACAAAGTGCTTCTAAGAATATACAGATACTGATTTAGAACCTGGCCGGATCCACACGGCTACCTATAAATAGCCAATGGCAGGCAGGGATTCCTCAGAAACCTCTGGTAGGAGGTGACATGTGAGATCCCTGAGGAAGTCAAAGGCTGCAACCCATACTGTCTTGTGTCACCAAACGGGGGTCTTCATTTGGAAATGGGAATGCATTTCCCGGGATGCCTTCACCAGGTCACCTGATCCACAGTGAAGCAAAATTTGCAAGGCTAATCATGGGCTTTAATTACTTTCATGTGACAATGTGGTCCAGGCTCCTCCTCAGGACCAGAAACACAAGGGGTCACCACAGGCCAGGGCAGCAGACGCAGATGGGATCCTGCAGGGCAGGAGGCGGGAGAGGAGTCCATGATGGCTGGGATGGTCATTACGTAGGGTTCAGAACGTACAGCCATCTGAGTATTTAGTATTTTTTTACTCTGTTCAGCAACAGGGGCAAGATAAAGGATCAAAAGATAAAGTTGGTATAAGCCCTTGATGCCCTGTGGCCACAAGTGTTCCTGCCTCTGGTGAGAAGCCAGGGTGGTGCACATTGGTGCCCAGAGCAAGGTGTCTCCGGGCACCCTTTCTGTGCCCATGGGGATGTAGAGGGTGAGCCTGCGGGACACTCATGCCCCACTGAGTCTGAATGCTGACTCATATCCAAGATAGATCTGACAGGAAGCCTGAGAACCAGAATCCAAGATGAGCGCCTGCTGGGTGCAGCTTCTTTGACCTTGCTCAGAAATCCTTAAATTCTCAGCATAAAAGACCACAGAAGCAGAGGCCAGGTGAAGACCGGGGAAGAGCACACTGACTCTGGTTTACCAGGTGAGAGGCAGGACAGACGCAGTGACAGTGGTTGGGCTCTGGCGTCCAGTCCCATGGGATTGAAACTGGTTTTGTCTCAAGCTGTGCGACTTTTAGCAAGTTATAAACCTCTCTGAGACTCAGCTGCTTTATTTTTAGACTGGGGGTTATTGTGAGGATTAAATGAGACAATTCACATGAAGTACTGAACAGAGTACCCGCCTATGCTTAAATGCTTCATAACTGTTAGAAATTGCTATTCTAGCAACTTGAAGGAAAAAATATAATGTTTAAATAAATCATACCAAGTAGGAGGGGAGGAAAACCTAAACAAAACAAAACAAAACAAAACAATGCAATGCACCCTCTGGAGACTTTATACTGATTTAGGGCCTAGGCTCAAGGGCCAAGAGTTCTAGTGTTAAAATGAAAAAAAAAAAAAAGAAGAAAAAGGAAATTCATAGGTGTGTCTGTGTCTGTGTACACATGCACACGTCTGCATTCTCCAGTGCGTTAAATGTTTTATGGGATGACAGTGGAGATTTTCTAGGGTTACATGATAAGTGTCTTTAGCCTGAAACTAAGTGTAGCAAGTCCCTATGCAAGGAACCCATTAACCAGACAGGGGAAAGGCAAATGGTCAAGATTTCTACGGTGTGATGCTCCAATGAGGTGAGGGCCTTGGGAAGTGCTCTTGGAAGGGAAAAAAAAACAAAAAAACAAAAAACCCACAAGCCAGGAAAAAAGCAGGAAAGGCAGGATAAGGGGCCGAGCCTGAGAGGGCACTGCCTGGCTGGGAGGGAGGTTTGATCACAAGTCGGGATTTGTAAGCCTTGGATGCAAACAGCAGAGGCCCTTGGTCCTCGGGAGACCCTATGGACTGAAGGAAATCATGCAGCTCTGGGCTGGGGCCAGGATGGAGGCTGCAGCTGGCCCTGGGCAGGCAGAAGGAGATGCCACCAAAGTACAGCTGCAAGGACCTGTCTGAGAATTTCAGCTTGTGCCCAGGAGAGTAACCCGAGGTGATGCGGGCGCCTCCACTTCTACACTCTGTACTTCACTTCTGAGAGCTGGCTCATTAACACCCACACCTGCCTTCACCCTGCCTTTCCTGCTCCTCTGAAGGCCTCTGCCCCTCAGTGCTAAAGTGCTTCCGTCTATGACAGTGTAATTCTGAGAACAGGGGATGGGAGGTGAACTTCAAACCTTTCATGTGCTGAGCATTCGTCACATTGCCAACATCCCTGAGTTACATACATTGGAAAGTGCTTCATTTGCCTACTGCTGTTTGCAGACGCTTACAAGGTTCAATTCTGAGGATCACAGTTCAAGGCTCTGATGACGTATGTACTCTTACTGCCTCAAGGCCTGTGTGGACTTTGGGAACAGCGAGACGGTATGAATCCTGGCTTTGTACCTACTGGCTCTGAGACATGGGACCAATGATTTCCCCTCCCTGAATCTCAGTTTCCTCTTTGTCAAATGGAGATAAGTGCACTTTGTACGAGAGGTAATGGATACATACAAAGAGAGGAGCGCAGGTGAGATCCTGGGCAGAAGCAAAGCATCCCACGCAGTATTTGGCACGCAGAAGTCACTCAGGAATTGCTATTGTTGCTGGTCTGCATACTAATATTCCAGGGACATAATGAGGATGGTGGGATTTATTGCAAACTAGAACGGAGGCCCTCACTGATTTAAACCGGAAGGCTGGATCTGGATGTACCATTTAAAAAGCAGTCTGCTCCTGGAGTCTGCAATTCACCACCCTCTAACTGCAGTGGCCACCTGACAGAGCAAGTGAATTGCTGTTAAACTGTTAATGAGAAGCAAGATGGTGTTTGGGAGAACTGTAAAATTACTACCCCATTACCGTGCACTTAGTGAACCTTTCATCTGCCATCCAACTTCCTCAACAGCTATGGTCTCTCAGTTTCCTAATTGTCTAGAGGCTTTGATTTATCTGGCAGAAGGAAGGAGGCCCTGGACCAAAGTTCTGTGAAGGAGGTTTTAATAAACGTCTGAAAGACGACACGAGTGAGAGCCTGGCCCAGGACAAGCCAGGCAGGAAAGTGCGGCTGGCGGTATGGGTTCCCACACAGATGACAGCACGCCTATTGGTGAAGGCAAGTTTTGCTAGAAAGCTGCAGGACAGGCCCTGGGTACCAAGGCGTGTGTGCAAAGACTTGTGAAATGCTTTCTCCAGTGTTCAGAAGAATAACCAAGGAGTAGTGATAGTCAGTCCCTGTTTTTCCATACTTGGCACTTCACTTCTCTGCCTACTCACTGTGGTCTAGTTAACACCCATATTTCACCTCTCAGACATTGACTCATTTGTACATTAGTTCATTCATTTCATGAATATTTATGAGGCATCTACTGTGTGCTGGGCACTGTTTTAGACACTAACATCTAAATACATGACGTGGAGATAAGAGATAAAAGAGACAAAAAGAGATACAAAGGGATAAAACCCCCGCCCTCAAGGAGCTTACTTTCTAGTGGGGAGAGACAGACATGGAAGTATCTATGGATTACGTGTGAAGGTGATAACAGCTATTTGACCTAATAAAGCCTGGCAGAGTGACAGGACATGCAAGAGGGAGGGGCTGCGATTTTAAGTGAGGGGGTCAAGGAGGCCTCACTGAGAAGGTGATACCTGAGCAGGACCCGAAGGGGGTGAGGTCCCCACCAGCTTCTCGGAAGTGACCACACCAAGGCCACATCGCCCCAAGCAAGGGAAGTTCCCTGCTCGTAGGTGCACTTGGCCGCAAACTCTTTGTCAGTTCAAGCGCGTGCGCTCCATACAGGCTGTGGCCCTGACCTTACCGGTGGGATCCGGGCCCACGGCGGACCCCCACGAAGGGACCCCAGCCAGGAACTGTGGGACGCAGAGCGGGCGGAGCGGGTCCTCACCTCCTCCAGCCGCCGCCGCTGCTCCTTCTGCTCCTCGATGCGCTTCTGGCGCTCGGCCAGCAGCTGCCGCTTGTGCTCCTCGTTCTCCCGCTGCTGCTGCTCCAGCTGCTGCCGCCGCAGGGCCTCGGAGCGCTCCTTGTTGGCCAGCTGGAGCCTCAGGAAGTCCCGCCGCAGCGTCGACTCCCCGGGCAGGTTCAGAATGGAGCTGCGGGCAGGAGAAAGAGAGATCAGGCACCCGTGCGGGGCAGGGCCCTCGCTACCGAGGGTCCCCAGGAAGCAGAGCAGGGATGAGACCTCACCCACCTGCGGGGAAAGGCCACACGCTCAAGCCTGGGGTCTCAGATCCTCCGTTAACTCCACCTCTCACCCCACCACCCCGCGAAAGAGAGTCCAGGTAAGAGCCACGTGTTCAGCCTCCCCACCAGTGTGACTGCTGCATGCATGTGCTGTCTCCATCCCCACAGAGATGTCACATTCCTGGAGTCAGTGCTCCATCCCGGTTCTCTCCCGACGGTCCGCACTGTTCCCTCACCCTTGGGACCTCTGTGGCAAAGATCTGTTTCTAAGGACTTTAGTGAGTATGCAAGCGCTGAGCTCCAGACCAACTTATTTTCACTTTTAAGAAAGTCAAGAACTAAGCTAACAAATAAAAATGAACAATTGGGAGCAGCAAAGGAGGCTGTTCTACTAAGTCGGGTCTAGTGTTCACACCCACGTCACCTCCTACAACAGCTCAGGCTACAGACTCCTTGGTTCTGCCCAGCAGCCCAGCAAGAAGGCGGGAAGTGGCTCCTGCTTGTTCATGTTGACTTAGCCCTTTTAATCTTCCTGGCAGCTTCCACTTGAAATACATCCACTAAATAATTATTGAGTACCCACTATGTGTCAGGCACTATTACAGGCTCTAGCGGGCATAGCTGTAGCTAAACAAATTCTCTCTCGAGTTATTTTCTTGTGGGGAAGTGAGACAGACAAATAATTAGACAGGCAAATTATTACAAATAATGTAACTTCAGATATTAATAGTCTACAGAAGACAAAAATTAGTGTAATAGTTTAAGAGTGACAGTGGCAGGGCGCTGAGATAAGGATGAAGGGTCCTGCTTTAGATGGGGTGGTCAGGGAAGACCTCTCGGAGAAGGTGACAGCTGGGCTAAGCCCCAAATGACGCAGAGTCAGTCACAGGAAGAGGCAGGGGAAGAGCCTTCCACGCAGAAAGGAAGGCAAGTTTAGGGGGTCTGTTGTGGGAACAGACGTGGCCTTTTTGAGGGACTGAGCCCCAGGTGGTCTTCCCAGTGGCACAGGAGGAGGTCAGGATAGCGCGGGGAGGGCAAAGCGTGTGGCCGTGGGAGCCACGCATGGAAAGCTTATTAGCAGGAGAGCAACATGATCAGATTTGTTTGGCCGCTGCATAGATGATATTCTGCAGGGGGTACCAGGGCAAGCAAGGCCACCAGCTTGGCTGCTACTGCAGGGACTGGCCAGGTGGGGATGGAGGCTGGGAAAAGCATCTGGGGCAAAGTTAATGAAACCTATTGAGGCATCAAATGTGTGGAGTGAGGGATGACTTGCAGGTTTTTCCTTGGCATCTGGGCTATGGTGGTGATGCAAACTGGGATGGGGAATGACTGGGGAGGAGCAGGTTTGGTGGTTGAGCCGGGAATTATTCTGTCTTAGAGAGTGGATAGTGTGCTATGTGAGATACTGCTTCAAAATGACATAAAAGGCTCCATTCGTAGACCGTGTTTGGATTCTACTAATGAGCCTCCTTTGAAACCTACAGCCTTTGTGTAGAACTCTACACCACCCCCAACGGCAGGCTCACCTACTCAGGCCACGTGCTCTGTGCAATGAGGTGGTGGGGCTCAGGGAACCCAGCCTCACATGCACACAAGGATGCGCCATTAATATTAACTGATGTTGAATCAGTGTCAGGAGACCTGAGCTGTATTAGTGACTCAATCATTAACTTGATGTGTGACTTGGTAGCCACTGTTGGGCTGTTATCCCATTTCAAAAATGAGATAACCGCTGTCCCTTTTTACCTTTCAGGATTTCGAAAAGATTAATTAAATGTGTACATAAAACAGGACTTGGAACATAGTCTTCAATGTGATATAATGACATGTTACAATCAGAGAAGTACTAAAGGATGGCTAGGTCACCCACTAAGTGACTCCTAACATGTGGTTTAGCAAGTGTTAGTTAAGACGAGGTTCTCAGTTCCACATAGAAGGGCTGACACGACTGTCAGGTGAGCTTTGGATAGATGGCATACAACTGCTCAGAAAGTAGGGCATTTGGTCCTCTCCCTTACAAGAATGTTCATTTTCCATGTCACTCCTTGGCAGTCATCATCTTTATGCAGCTAAACTGGGGGTGGCGACATGTTAAGTATCCAGATGGAAGGAAAGCATTCTCCTTGTCTTTGACCTTGAAAATTTCTGTAGCAGGTGAAGAGAGAAAAACTGATGGTCCTGTAAGCCCAGTGCCAGCCTCTTCCAGTAGTTTTAGCAATAATCCAGCCTGGTGGGTCTGAATTAGCCCAGAAAAAGAACACACTAGCTCGTTCTAGCAGCGTGGCTGAGCTGGCCCTTTCCCTGGTTCCGAAGCTCTGCCCAGTGGTACAGGAACTGTTCCTTCATGAGTACAGGGGTCCTCTCCTTAGATGGCTAGAAGATGGGGACCCGCATACCCCAGGGACCCTCTTGCTTTGTCCATTTTTTCCAACAGCTCTCACTTTGTATGTACAGTGTACCCAGAGTGGTGTGTAGGCCTGTGCCCCTGGACTCACCAAGCTGCTGTCAGCTGAATGCTCTTACAAAAGGGAAATCCTGGCAGTGTGGGCACACTGGCATTAATTATTTATAAACACAGACCAGGAGAAAGTCAGTGTCAAAGTCAAGTGAAATTCAAAACGTAGGGATGATCATAAAGCAGCACTAGGTTCTGGGGTCCAACATGTGACAACAGGAGTGGGCCTGGGAGCTTCTATTTAGGGTTCACCTCTAGAGTGTAATCTGATTTCCTGGAAATTGTTTCCTCTTGGATTAGGCTGTGGTGAAAATACCATGGCATGTGACAAGGACAGTGGCTGCCTAAATGTCTCCAAGGTATGAAGTAATGGATTGGACTGAATAACTCAAGCCCCAAAGTACCACTTAGGTCTCCAGAAAGTGGCAGTTTTAGGTACTGTTAGACCTGTATTACCCAGATAATTGCCTGCTACCCACTCTACACATTACATACATGAGAAAACCAGGAAATAAATCTTGGAAAACCCCATAAAGAATGTGCTGATTTCCATGTTCTCTTAAAAATCTGCCTAGGGAAATTTTCCCAAATTAATAAGTATGCTTCTGGACAATAAATTAAATCAGATCACTCTGCTGGATTCTTAAAAATGAACCTATAAATCAAAAGGATGTGAATTCCACACAACCACAATTCAGAATGTGCGAAGGAGAAGCCGGCCTTGCTCGCTCTCCTACCTGGGCTCTCCTGAGTCGTTCTCCTCCTCTTCCTCCTCACTCCCGCTGTACTCATACTCCGTCTCATCTAAAGAGAGACTCACAGAATGTTAGTGCACAGAAAGGTGCCACAGCTCAGTAAAGCCACCCCTCATTTTACATACAAGTAAACCGAAGCCCAAAGAGTTGGTCTTCATGCTGACTTAGGACAAGCTCCAGGCCTCCTGACTTGTGATCCAATAGTTCCCACCAGCTCGATTCAAGCACATGGAATTAACATCCAAGACCGTCCCACCTGACTCTGTAGAGATCGCTCCCTGATGCGCAGCATTCACATGAAGGCAAGGAACTAAAAAATAACTCTTCGGTTTGTATTAATGTCCATTATAGGGCCACATAAATCAATCTTTTATTGGCCCACTGTTAACTTATTAACAGTATGAATCACTTTTTAAGTAGGACTTTTTTCATGACTCAGACGGACTCAGAAATTGCCTTTAGATATCCAACAGAAAGAAAGTTTTGACAACACATGTTATTAAAAACATAGGATTAAATGTGTTTTGATTGACCCACAGGGGACATTCATTTAACTCACTAGTATGTTAAGCAAGTTAACATGCAATAATGAGTAAGACTGAGTCTTTGCTTTGGAGGAGATTAGAATCTAATGGGCAGATATACAAGTAAAGCGGGAGGGGACAGCTCAGTGGTAGAGCATGTGCTTAGCATGCAGGAAGTTCTGGGTTCAATCCCCAGTGCCTTCATTAAATAAATAAATAAATAAACCCTAATTACCTCCCTCATACCAAAAAAAAAGAAAAGAAAACTGTCCTTGGGGGTGGGAAGGGACAGACTGGGAGTTCAAGATTTATAGATACTGACAGGGTATATATAGAATAGATAAACAAGTTTATACTGTATAACAAGGGGGAAATAATATTCAAGATCTTGTAGTAGCTCACGGTAAAAAAGAATATGAAAACAAATATATGTATATTCATGTATGACTGAAAAATTGTGTTGTACACCAGAAATTGACACAATATTGTAAACTGACTATAACTCAAAAAAAAAAAAAAAAGATATACAAGTGAATATTCAGGGTCTACACGATTAGGAAGAAAGAGAACTAATCTTATCGGGTATCGCCCATGCCAGTCACTATGCCATACACTTATGTTCTCTCATTTACTTCTCATAACAATCCTTTAACATAATGCCCATTTTCCAAGCGAAGATACTGAGATTACACATGGTTAAGTAATATGACCAATGTCATCTCAACAAATCTGAGATTTGGATTTAGAATTCAATCCAGAATTTTTCCAACTTTAAAATTAGTGCTCATTTTCACATATTATATACTAAATACAAGTACATAAAAAGAGCAATGAGATATTAGAGAAAGGAGCAGCTCAGTCCACGGGTTATGATAGGGGAGGGGAACAGTGACATCTTTGAGGAGGAAATGAGCCAGATCGGAAGGTGAGTAGCCCTTTTCCAGGCAGATGGCAGCTGAACATGGTGGGAAAGGGACATTCTAAGCAATGCAGCCACCTGAGTAAGGCTGACGATATTACAGTGCATGAATGTTCAGGAAACACTGAGTCGTGAGTGGCTAGATGTCTGGTGTGAGGAAGCAGATGGAGCGAGAAAGGCCAGCAGGTCTGAGGTGGCTTGCCGATCTTTAGATACACCATGCTGAGGACTTTTCTGTGGGCAATGGTGAGCCTTTGGTGGAGCTTTTCATTTTAAGCAAGAGACAGTGTCTCAGTGCTGTCATTCCTTCATAGCTGTGGGTTAGTAATTACAACTTTGAAGACATTGGTGCACCCAGAAAAAAGAACTGAAACTGCAATTTGGTTATGTTACCACCAGGAGGCAGCAGTCACATGATGAGAACTGTTGAATTTGATCATAAACATTTTGCTTTCCACACTATTTAGCCATTAAAAGGATGATGAAAGGAAGCCAAAGCATAATGATTTCAAGTGTACTTCTAAAAATATTTTTAAAAAATTTAAAAATTAAAAAAAAATAAATATAAAAATTAGCTCCATATATTTAGATATGTATGAAGTTTGCAGGCTACTTATTTTTAAAGTATTATTTCACCAAAATGTAAGTAACCTTCATAAAGTGTTTCAATATTCCACATTGAAAGCTTAATATTCCAGACTTTTCAGAAATGAATCAACAGAGAGTTCAAAGTAAAATGCAGAAATGTTATCTAGTAAAGTAAATTATAGCAAGGAAAAGCAGCACACAATTAATTATTTCTACTCTCTAGGGTAAGACCTTCATTTGTCAGGCTTCTCAACTGTATTACTTCACCAGAATCTGGCATGATTGCTTTTATATTACTGGCTTAAATTAGCATGTATCAACATATCTGAAGGAAACAATAATAGCAGATTAAAAAAAAATCACAAAGCAGTGCCCAATTAAAATTATTTGAGTCTACCAAAAGCTGGTCTTCGAGCTACAAAGAGAGTGAAAAAGTATTAGAAAGAGCAAATTAAGTCATTGAATCAAACTGAGCAGTTGGAATGAGGTCTCATTTGAGCAATACTCTTTCCTGGGGAGCAGACAAAAAAGACGGCAGTGGGTGGCTCTAAGCCTAACAGAATTAGGTTCCTTCAGTCCCTGTGCAACTCTGGGGTATACCTCCTACCAAGAACCTTACTCTTCTACTCTGCAGAGAAGGAGCACACTCAGAATAGTCTGTTTTCATGGAGTGATGAGTTCAGAATCACATTTTAAGAGTTTGTGCCCCGCCAAATGTGAAAACACCCAAGGTACAAGCTTTACTCATTCTTACAGGTCAGTGGCAAAGAGGTCACACGATCTCAGAAAATAACCTTGAATAGTACTGAAAAATTATAGGCCAATAAAGAATCGTCTAAATAAGAATAGCTTATGTTTATTGAGTACATCGATGTGCCAGATGTTGGATGAAGCATTTTATATGCACAATCTCATTTAATCTTTGCAACAATGCCTACCATACTAATTATTATTGGACCCCTACTCCCATTTTAAAGCTGAGAAAACTGAGGTGAAGTTCACACAACTATTTAGGGGTAGAAGTAGAGAATTTGAACTGAGAATTGGAGCCTGAAAACAAGAGCTCAAGCACCTCACCGACTCTATATCCCTACAGCAAAATACGTTTCCTTTCTAGAGAAGTCGGCCTTTAATGGCTGCGTGTCTGACACACTGCCTTAGATTCTTCCCTTTAAAATTCTGACTTCCTGGAGTGGCCCAAGACCACTATTAATAACCAGCAGTTGGAAAAACCAGCACTTTGGGACCCTGACGTATCTATGTCTCTCCATGCCTGGGGCCTCCAGCGTGGGCTGCCCTCCCAGCTCCTTGGGTTCTGATTGACACCTCACCCCTCTCCACCCACTAACAACTGGAGATGAGCCTCCTTTTTGGTTCAGAACCTCCTGCTCTTGAGTCTAATCCGATCATACTATTTTCCTGAGTCCCCGAGGCTGGCTGTAAAGAAAAAACTCTTCCCTTGAACTTTCATGGAGGGTTGCTCCTCCTCCTCTCACCTCTGCCGATCTTACCTCTGCCCAGTCTTGACTCCTACACTGCTTACTGCTCCCCCTTTAGGACCCTGCTCATACCTTGCCACATTACAGATAATAACTGCAGAGGCAAAGGCGAAGGGAAAGTCAAATGAAAGAAGAGCACCCTCTGTCCTGTGCTGCCCACCACCTGGATCGTGAAGAACAGAGGAGAGAGGTGGCGAGGACAGAAGCGGGGACGAGCTTCACCACATACCTCCCACCCTGGTCCCTGGCCTTCCCCCGACCCTCCACTCCCCATGTGCTTCGTGCCCACCTGGCCTGGCCGGCCCCATCCTGACTCCTCGCTGTCAGCCCGCCAGCTGCCCCCTCCTGCTCCCACCAGGGAGCTGTCACCCCGTCTGTTCTCTGCAAACCCCGCCTCCTTCCCATTCTCAACCTTCCCTACCTCCAAATCCAACTAGTCATAAAACCTGCCCCAGACCACGTGTGTTTTCACCTCCGTCAGGATGCTGGTTAACGACTGTTGAGTCTCTATTCAAACAGCTTGGGCTCAGCCCCCAGACCTCAAGTTTGGAATCATGTCCTTTCTGACGATGCAGTGAAAGGACAATGCGGTATTAACAGCTAGAGCCATAAGAGGTTTTGAACTTACAAAATAAAGAAATACATTAAATAATCTTCCAGCTCAAAATGGGCTGTTCCGTACAGCAACCTCTTTTCCATCGCTGTGACTATCAGAAGAGTCATTCTGACTTCCAAATAACTCAATTAGAAGTGAACACAAAAAATTCAGAGCACAGAAACTTAAATGGCGAAGAATGCCAGGAATGAAAAATGTCAACTCAAAGTTTTTTTTTAAGGGTTGCCTGTCTTCTGTAGATTTTTAGTCTTTGAAACATGAATATTCATTTGAATTAAGAAAATCCTTTGTCATATTAAACCACTTCATAGTTTCACTCAACACGACTTTTTGTTGGGTGCCTGGGAAAGGTAATGTCTCTCGCAGTTCTTTCATGAAAGACTCCATCTTGGCAGTCTCGCTCCACTGATGCCCACAGGCTATGATCCCAGAGGCAGCCCTACACACTAAAGAACAAGGCAGGCCTGTCTGAAATCCCCACAGTCCCCTCCGGATGCATTGAGAGCCCGTGACTCACTCTGTTTTTCATTTCCCTTGCTGAAATACAAATGTGCTCCTCACCTTTCTCTCCTCGCTTCTTCTTTGTTCTATCAATATGGTCCTTGAGTTGAATGCGGACCTGTCGTTCATTAGGTTGGTCTCGTATAAATGGATGCTTCATCAGCTGTTCTGTTGCTGGTCGCTGGCTGTGATTCTTTACCAAGCAGCTCTCAATAAATGACTGGAATTTTTTTGACCTGACAAACAAAAGAGATGAAACCGTAGATAAGAAGACAATCCAAGAAAAAGCAAATTGATATTTTCTGAAATACTAGAATGAAAAAAAAAAGGTGGGGGGTGGGGATAAATCCGATCAGCTACGTAGGGATCAACCAATCACGAGGTAGGTCTGGTTCTCTATCAGGTACAATGGGGTCCAAAGGCATCATTACCATTAATACACAGTTCAGGCACTGCACGGTAGTTACATACATGACAATGTTTAATAGTTTATATGTAATATCACACAGACCAGTAGGCATGAAAGAAGAGGAAGACCCCAATGGGTGTCATACCTGGAAGGTCTATTGGAATGAGGGAAATAGAGCTGAGCCTTAAAAAATTAGGAGAAAATCACTCTTGGGAAAGGATAGTTCAGGGAGGTAGGAAATCAGTGAAACACTAAAGCTGGGATTGAGTGTCCTATATGTCGGGGGACACTGAGGTGAGCTGTCTGAACAAGGCAGGAAACACAGGCTGGGAGAAGTAAAACCAGGGTTAGATAGGTAAGGGGGAGTACATTTTTGTAGAAATGAGCAAGATTCTTAGATGGTAAAAAGAACTTGATTAGGGAAATTTTCTAACTGGAAATTTTGGGATCATTTTTGAACTTTGCTTTCCAACGAATAAAAACAGGATGTCTGAGTATGTTTGCTATCAAATCCATGGATTTGGAAACTTAACTTTAAGGGACTTATTTTATACACAGAAGCAAATTTATCTTCTTCTAGAAAGGCGCCATTTCCTCAGAGACGAGCTCTGAAGGGACAGGGGAAAGCTGGTGAGAGACACCAGCGATTAGGGCACAAGTCCACAATGTGGTAGGAATTAATGGTGGACTTTAGCTCTGATTCACGAGTTGGGCATGCATGTTCTGGCTGAAAGTTCCAAGAATTTGTCACGCATCATAAATAATTAAGCTCTTGACTCTATAACATGCCTTTCTGAGGTGCTCCACTGTCAGCAAGGCACATCACTGGATGTCAACTCAGAGACCTTGGGAGAACCCTGGTCACCCTCCTAACTGTCCCCACCCTTCTCAGGAATGAAGCCATTTTGTGCTCTCTGTCGCCCTCCCATGGCGCACTGGAGAGTTACAGGAGCGGGTCCCCAGAGAAGCTTTTCCAAGCGCCCCAGCAGGTCCTAATTGTGTCTTTGGGTCTGAAAGGTGTCCTCACCACACAGAACACAATGGTGAGCATGTTCTTCAAGATTCAGCTGTGAGAGGGCCCTGGTATATGCACCACTCTCCACTGCTGCCCAGGTCAATTCACTTTCTCACTTTACTCCATGTTTTCAAAGCAGTACTGAATTATCAGTAGTTTTTTCCTCCTTAAATTTCTATGCTATGTTCAAGATTTGACATTATTTTACATGCCCGGGGTCGGCCTGGGACGAATCAGGATTGGCAACACAGTGGACTAGAAACAGTTCAGCAGGATGGACATTCTAAGCACCTCCCATTAAGTCCTTCAGCCAGAACCCCTGCCTCCTCCACACTGGAAATTCTCCCCATGGCTGGGATGTGCCTGAGTCATCTTCGTGTCGTGAGCACAACTCGTGTCTGACAAATGAATGCGTGCATGAATGGTTATCAGATGAAAGTTCTAGATAAGAGCTGTAATGCGGCTACCTTTAAATCCGTGCTTGTGAGGACGGGGGGAGGGCTTGGAAAGAAGAACTACTGAATACGCTTTCTTTCTGTCCATCACCTTAATCTGTGGAGGCACTACTGTGGTATTATCTAAGGAGGGAACTTGCAAAAAAAAAATAATGTCCTAAGGAATAAAGTGAATAAAGTTAACCTATAAACAAGCAGACACACTCCACACAGTACTCTACTAGGTAAAAAATCAGTACTAAAAAGATGAGAACAAAAACAAATTAAGACAGGAAGCTATTAAATATTCACCAGGAATGCAAATAGCAGTTCTCTTTTTTCTGCTTGCCACGAGAAGGAAGAGATTGCTTTTTATAAAGTGCTGAACTATTCATTAGGGGATGATACATAAAAGAAATCACACCAAATTTAAAAATAATATCCAGACTTAATCGACTGTACATTCCATTCCCCAATACTGACACCTAACAAAAGTCATAGACATCTTCAGGATGAGAGAGTGTTCAGGGAGTTGAATGGAACCGGCTATAGCACAGATTCCTTTTTTCCAGAGTCTCTCCTGGAGGGAAGAAACCTCAAGAGACATTCAAGAGAATATCTTTGGCCCAAAGGATCCGCAAAGCTGGCAGATCTATAAACCTGGCAGTCTCTCCCACGTCTCCTTCAAACGGTTCTGCTTGAAGAGAAAATAATGCTTCCTTAAAACAAATCTTCAAAGAAAGATTCATTGTCTCTTATTTAAGTTAGCCGACCAGGAATCGATTTGCTTAATTACACATTTAATTAAAAGTAAAAACACTATATTGAGCACCACCTGACTCTTGGCCGAGAGGCCTGAGGGACTTAAAGGACCTTTATGTAACTTTATTGTTTCAATCTTGGCTGCCCATAATTTAGTTCTGTCTCTTACAGAAAAAAAAAAAAAGCCCAAGATTTATATTACTAATTTCCCAAGGGTTGGCATGGAGAGATAAATGTTAGCGATTGGTGCTTACAGTCTGAGGCCCTAGATCTTCTCATATCGGTGTCACTGAACACTTAATCTTACCAGATTTTTCCTGTTTACATATTAAATTGTGTTAGAGGAATTAAAAATGCCTGAAGGATTATTACATTAACCACTATAACCGGCTGGGCTAAAAGTTTTTGGTAATCTTCAGACTCCCTAAATGCAAATGATCTTTAAAATTTTGCATTTGCCCAGAACTGCCCTTTTTTTTTTGTCTACTTCAGGGTCCATCATTTACTAATGGTGCAATTTTGGGCAGATTACTTAATTTCTCTGTGCCTCAGTTTCCCTGGCTGCAAATTGGGATATTGTTAACACTTAGCTCAAAAGACTGCTGCGATCTTTAAATGAGTTAACTCATGTGAAATCCTTAGAACCATGCCTGTTACATCATAAATGCTGTATGTGTGTTGCTATTATTGTTATTATTCTTCTTATTACTGCCATGACAATGTCCCAGCAGATCCTGACCATCACCAGGCTAACAGAACAGGAGGATCTGCCTTGAGGGCCAGGAGTAGAAATTTGAAGGTGTTTTTCCTCACTTGTGTTGAATCCAATAGCATAGAGTTCTTTAAAGGAATTATTCCACATACATTAGGAATAAATGCATTAGCAGGAAGTGTCAACAGGACCATTATCTCTGAGGACACTGCCAAAAAATGTTAAGTTTAAAAGTTTGTGTGGCAATTTTTGCTTTATTTTAAGTCCAAAGTCACACGACTGCTGGTAAATTCAGCCTATTTAAAGTATTTTTCTGATACTTCCTTTCTATTATCATTATTTTATTTAGAGCAGCACAAAGAACATTCATTTCCAAAACTAAAGTGCCTGATAGCCCAGCAAGAAGCAGAACTGGTGTTTCATAAAACAACAGAAGTGCTTGTAAGCTCCGGAGTAAAAGCAGAAGGCTTAGGGGTTCCAGACTGGCATGAGCCTGGGACACAGGATAAGCCAGGCAACCTCACCAGCCCCCAATCCTCCTCTGGAGCATGAGTGGTTTGGACCAGGAATCTTACACCTCTTTCCAGCGATAGGCAGTTAGGATTTTTCTCATGAGCTCAATCAAATGCTGCTTTGCCTTTGTGGGCTCTTCATATTTGAAGGGCATGTGGAAAGGACAAGGCTGACCATCTTTTGCAGGAACCAAGTCATCCCTGTCTTTCTCCAGAGACGCCTGGAGGGAAGCCACAGCATGGAGTACAGATGTGAGGGTGGGGAGCCAGGGTGAAGACCATGGGAAGAGAAGCGAGAGGCGATCTTTGGGAGGAGATGGTCCCCCGTGTGGGTTGAATCCGACTACACATAGAACAGGAGGAAGGGCAGGAGGAGAACATGGGAATTTGGTGACATGGAGACAGAGGTGAGAGCATCCTTGTTCTCCTCTGACTTCACTGAGGTCCTAACCCTCCTGGAGACCTGAATGTCAGATGTCTGAGCATTGAATGGAGCCCTGACCACGCGACTTCCTTAGCTTCCAGAGGCTTCTTCGCGGTGGGGGAGGAAGGGCCAGATTCCTGCTCCCAGGGGTGCTTTCCTCTCCTCCCACAGGGAAAGGGACAAGGAGCAGTGCTACCGTCTTTCTTTCCCTAATATTACGGCTCAAGGGAAAAAGTGCTCACACTCAGGGGCTGGTATAGCTCTTTCTCTACCACTTTAACCTTGAACTTTAAGAGGCCAGATGGTGCAGCAGAAAGTATGTGGGCTGTGATCTCGGGAAACGAAGGCTGTGCAAGGAGAGTAACCCACCTAAGCCTCAGTCTCTCTCCATAAAGTGAGGCCTTGGTTACGGTTACGGAGAAAACGGTTACCATGCGATAATACGAAATCATGTGCGTGAAACTTCTGAAAACTGTAAAGCACTGCAGAATTGAAAGAATCTTTCATTCAATAAAAAAAAAGAGTAAATGTATAATTTACATAGGTATCTTACATTTGTATCTATCATAAATACACACACATATAAGTTGCTGAGTCTACAATATACATATGCTTTGTATGTCGTAGATTCAGTCCTGCTTCTAGGAAATGACCCTCAGCAGAATGCTTATAACGAAGAGTTCACTGCTGTCTCTGCCACAAGGGCGCCTCCCCGTGGTCATATGTTGGCATATACACCAGAAGCAGTGCACGTCATCTGAGAACTCAATTTAGGTCGAGAGTAGCTGGATATAAAAGAACATTTTGGAGTTTTGTTTCTTTTGGTGGGGGAGGAGGGGAAAAAAGGAAAAGAAAAATAGAAATATTCTACTTCCTCCCAAACCCTAACCTATTTTAAATCACTTTGAACCTGGTCTGAAGTGCCTAAACATTTCCTCTTAAAAACTGGAGTTCAGTTGCAGAAAATGAGGGTCTCAACAAGCGTCCGGTGGCGGGGGGGCTGCACAGCCACCTTTGTAATGGCTGGATTCGGAGTCAGAAAGGGCACTTTACCGGGGCTTTTGTCCACCCCCTCACCCCGCCTTGCTCTCAAACAGCGAGGTCCTCTTCCTTTCCTCTGCCTGCCAGTGTGGGGCCCGTGCTCCTAACTGCATCCTTCGTAGCCAGGCAAGGGTGTGCAAGGGGGCTGGGTGAGATGCAGGCGGCCCCGCCTCCTCACTGTTCCTGGACTGGTCCAGCTCCCTGTGGCATTATCAAAATTAGTTCTCATTGCCAAAGGTTTGAAGCAGGAAAGTCAGCCTGTATTTCCCCAAGTCTGTATTTCTCAAACAAGGTCAGTGCAGACTTGCTTCTTGGGAGCAGGGTGGACGAAAGCAGAAACTGTAGCACAAGGGCTGGTCAGTCACTCTTCTGAGGGCCCAGAATTGTCACACAAAGGGCGGTGCAGAGCAGGGTAAGAGGAAAGGAGGGCAAGCGTGGTGACCAACAGACTCCAGCTTCCGGGCTGGGGAGAGGCGGTGACCTGGACAGACGAACAAACGCTCACCCTCCAAGGGAGCAGGAGCCACTCAGCGGGGCAGAATCTCCGCACCTTTGTAAAAAAAGGTCAGAAATCTCCAAGTAATGCTCAATTGCCAGATTTTTTTAAGTCGAAAATTAACATAAATATTTCCGAAATGTGGTGTGTGGCCCCACTGTGCAGGGCAAACAGCACAGGTGTGGATGGTCAGTTTGTCCTCCGTGGAATAGCTTAGAACACCTGTCCAGCGGCAGTGAAGGCAGAGAAGGGAGGGAGGGAACAGGGCAGGTGAAGACCCTGGACACAGCAGGCCCCCCTGCCCCGGGAGACCTTGGCCTGAAGGACAAGCAGAAAGCTATCGGAGGGCTCTGCAGTGCCACTGACGCTTCCAGGGGACAGAACCGAGCCAGCTCCTCCCCAGGAGTCTGTTCCAGAAAGAAGGAATGAAGCAGGGCTTCTGGGCGCCTGTGGATCACGTGCTGTGTGGTACCCAATGGAAGGCTGTTGCTGGGGAGAGCGCGGTCGTCTCACACCACGGTGACCCACCGGAGAGAGGAGGGGGGATGCTCTGCCTCCTGGTTACCAATAGCAACCCTCACTCTCCCCCATGCAGCCCTCAGCAAAGAACTCTAAGGCTGTCGTCTCTCCTGGCTGTTCCCTTTCCCTCTCTCTGTGCTGCACATCTTTCTCTTGTTCTGCTGGGGTTGCTACATCGTTCCTGGCCAACAGTATTAATTAAGATTGCTCTCTGTATAGTGGAGGGCCTTGTCAAGGGCCTGATCACGAAGTGGTATGAAAAGGGGCAGGAGGGTCTTGTGCCTGCGTGCTCAGACTGCCTAGAATATGTCTTGAGAAAAGACAGGAGGTCATAAGTGGTCCACAAATTGGTGCCAGGGCAAAGGGAATCACATTCGAGAATGTATCAGGCAGGATACATCATATCCAAAGGGGGAAGGGAAGGAGCAATTAATTTTCGTTACAAAATGATAAGATAGAAACATTCTGACGTAAGTGCACAAAAAGTCAAAAGTCCAACTTCTGACCTAACCTGAAGAACTCTGTTCCCAAACTCCAATCAATCCTACACTAGTCACACAATTTTTACCACATCCTTACACCACCCATACAAGTATTTACTTGGCATTTTTCTTTAAATTAAGTCACTTTTTACATGAATTTGTTTATTAAATGGAAAGGTTATGTTACTGCCCAAAATAAGAAGCCACCGTCACCTGCCATAAAGTGAAATCAACAGTAAAAACAAAAATTATAAATGTTCATGCACAGAGCAGTGAAATCATCTTGCATAATACCAGGTGTGCATACATATTTAGGGAATTATTGTCTTAAGACACAGAAGGAAAGCCAGCTAGTCTAACGGGCTGATTCCCTAAACTATCACCCTTTCTGATGAAATGGTCTGCACTGCCAAGTTACTACTTGGAGTGAGAAATCCAAGCGTTTCCATGTCACTGCTTGGGTTCTGCTACCCATTTTAGCTAATGCTCCTTACCTTGAAGGTGTGATGATAAAGACTTACTGTGCAAACAGTAGGTACTTAATGTGTACTTTGAGACGAATGACAGCATATGGAAAATCACTCACCAAGTCTTGGTACCTATTAGTCTAACCCTGTCAGCAGGACCTAAGGATCTGAGCCATCCAAAAGAGAAAGCCTTGCCCTTAGCTCTGAAGACCAGACTCACCACTTCTTGGACTTCAGCCGAGGCGCTGGGTTCCGGGGGATGAGGAAGAGGGCTCTCATGGGGTGCATGTCACACAGAGCTGCAAGAGACCAAAACAAGGGCCAGCTCGGGTTAGGAGGCCAAACCCAGGCCTCGCCTGTCCTCGCTGTGCAGCCACTGCTGCCGATGCGCCCCGCTTCCAGGCACGACCATCGAGCAGAGGCAAAAGGTCATGAAGCTTCTGTTTCGTGACCATTTAAATAAGCTGATTACAGGAGTCTCCGAAAATCCAACATGTTTCAACTAGAAATTGTTAACATGTCTACTTTCATTTCATTTTCAAGGAAAACAAGTTAAAGGCTCAACAATCTTTGCATTTCTATATATAAACATCTAAGACTCACTGTAAACAACATCAAGATAACAACTACTATGGAGATGTACTTTTAATTAGTAAAATCTCAAGTCAGAAAATAAAAGATATTTTATAATCCATGGTCTATCTCTTATATATTGAAAACTCATCCAAATGCAAAGTTATCTACATGGTTTTTTAGAGTCTAAAACACTAGACCAGAAGGACATTCTCTCTGTATTTCCAAACACCTTGAATGGTTTTTCAGGCTTTTCATGATGGATTTTGGGGTTTTGTTTTGTTCAATGGCCCCAGGAAGACTGGAGGATTAAGGCCAAGAAAATCGGGCAGAAGAGTTACAAAAATATCTCAACTTGCAATATGATATTATCATTTATAGTGAAAATACTCATGCATTCTTATTTTAATAAAAATATTTCCCTAGTCTGCTTTTCAAACATCTGGGAGTATCTTTTCCTTTGTGCCTAGAATAAGAATATATTCTCCTGAAAAGCTAAAGGACTCGGTAGGTAGAAGTCTGTTTACTCCACTACTCATGAGGAATGATAATATGGCTTTAAGACTGCCATGTATTGTTTTTCCGCTTCATAAATGCCAATTAGAATTGCGGATGAGGGGAACTGTGTTGACAAACATTCCAAGTCAGTCATGCTGCAGATGAATTCTGTGAGTGAGAAATAAAAAGGTTATGATGACTTAAGGCTAAAAAGTCATGAGCACTAGGACCTATCATGCAAATAAGGGGCCTCTTTTGTTCAGGGTCCTCTGAAAAGCAGACCCCAAGCTGTTATTAAACATGGTAAGATATTACTGGGGGAAGTTCCTGCCTGAAAAGAAACAGAGAGGGAGCCAAAGGAGGCTGGGAGAGTTGTCAGATTGCCACACAAGTCATGGGAGTAAAGGTGAGAGGGAGAGAAAGTAGGTGGCAGTGTGCAAGACTGTCCTGTCAGGAAGCCAAGAGGGACACGAAAGAATGAAAGCTGCCTTTAAAGAAATCCTGCATCTTCCGGGAAAGGGTCCCTGCCGCTCTCGGTCCCTACTGGAGAGTGGCCCTTGGGAGGTGCAGCCTCCATGCCATCACGGCAGCCGCCCCTGGTCAGTTGCACCTCCTGCGTGGGGTCCCTGAGGCATGTGCGGGTGGCTACCTCGGGGCTGGTAGAGGCACCCTCCAGGGCCAGTACTTCAGATCTCAAGGAATTGGAGAGGTTCTCCAGGTAGCCAGAGCCTGGGCCACTCTGCCTCAAATAAGCAGGGAAAAATCTACAAATCTAAACATCAGTATTTTAATAGGAGTGAGAGCAAGTGGGTACAAGTGTTCACGTAACCTGTGCCCTGAAAATTGACTTTCAGTTTTCCTTACGTTGGCATTTATAGTCTTTGTGGTTTGGTCCCAGTTTTATGTTCGACAAAGAATAGTTCAGGAATAAACTACCCACTGGGTCTGTAAACAAACAAGACTCCTCAAAGTGTGCTTCCCTTCTCTTCCCTGTTTCCACTCATGAATACAAGAGCCTCACACCACTCTGAAATGAATGGATTCCCGGTTGATTTCAGACGACTATGCTCTCTAAATACGCCAGCTCGGATCCACGCAGGGCTCGGTGTAGCAGAAGGAAAGCCACTGCAGCTCCTGGCAAGGAAGCTTCGGTGCCCGCAGAGCAGACCAGCCACAGATCTCACCCTGAGGAAGGTACTTACGGGGAGCACCTTCTGCCATCTCAATAGCGGTGATTCCCAAAGACCACAAGTCACTCTGAAAAAGAAGGAAGGCACGACATATGTGTAAATGCAGTCGACAAAGGAGAACTTGGCTAAGCCTGGCAACTGCTTCAGAACTGCCTGTGGGAAAGCCATCAAGCCGTCTCTTTACAAACCTGTTTTGCCCACCAAGTTTGAAAGTGGGAACAGCCTCATTCACTTTTCATTGATAATACCTTTCATGGTGCTGGACGCATGGTGAGTTTTCAATAAATGTATGAAAAATGAATATAAGGTTTTAAAAATTATTTTACCACTAAAATTCCTCTATTGATTGAACCACATGAAATTGCTGCTATTCAACTCCTTTTAACACCATCACTGAGGTATAGTTGTCATATAATTAGCTGCGCGTATTTAAAGTGTGCCATTTGAAAGGGTTTGATGTGTGTGCGCACCTGTGAAACCTTCACCACAATCAAGACAGCAAACACATCCATCACCCCAAAAGGTCCCACTTGCCTCCTTTTAAAAATTTAAGAAAATATATTTACTTATTTATTTTAATTTGGGGGGAGGTGACTGGGTTTACTTACTTATTTATTTTCAGAGGAGGTACCAGGGACTGAACCCAGGACCCTGTGTATGCTAAGCATGCGCTCTACCACTTGAGTTACACCCTACCCCCGACTTGACCCTTTGTAGTCTCTCCTTCCTGGCTGTCCTGTCCCCAACCCCAGTTCCTGTTCCAAGGCAACCACTGATCTCTTTCTGTCCCTACGGACTAGTTTGCATCTTCTAAGTTGTATATAACATGAAATTCTCTGGATTCTTTCACTTAGCATAATGTATATAAGGTCCATCCACTTTGCAGCATTGCAGCGTGTTACTGGTACTTCAGTCCACTCACTGCCGAGCAGTGTTCCATCGTATGGATACACTACAATTTGTTTAAGCATTCTCTGGTTGATGGACATTTGGGTTGTTTTCAGGCAAGGCTATTGAAAAGAAAGCTGCTACACATACTCATGTACAAGTCTCTGTATGGATGTATGCTTTCATTTAAGTAAATACCTAGGAGAAGAATGGCTGGATCATACAATTGGTGTGTATTTATAGTCAATTGTTTTTAACCTACAAAAACAGCAATTTTGTATCATTTAATCAAATAAGATGAGGACAGCGAAGCTTTTGGATGGTGGTATTCTCTGATGTATCAGTGCTTAGAACAGAACCGGACACAGTTGTAGGTACTCGATATAGTTGCTGAATGAACGAACAGTATCTTTTATCTTCTAAGTAGACTAATATGTAAAACAGAAATCCTATACCCTTATATTATGGTCTTTCTTCATCCCATTCTGACTTTTATTCTTACCAGAATTTTCTGGGCTAATGCTTCCACCTTTACCTGTACAACCTCCATCTCTAACAACATGCCTCTCCCCTACTCTGTGTCTATGGCTCAGTCGTTTCTAAATATTGCGTAGGAGGAAAGCAAATCAAGAGATGGGAAATCCCCAAAAGATACTGCTGCTTCAGCTTCCCAGAACGTTGGTAAGAAAACACATGTAAAATTTGGTTCAATGGCCCACAGTCCTGATGAAGACTCACCCGCCTTTCATTTTAAATATACCCTGAGTTTTGGACATAATTCCAAATTCTCACCTGTAACCTCACTCAGATTTCAGACATCAAAGTTAAGTTTCCCTGCTATTCCCATCAAACAAATATCGTGGCCACACAGAAAGGAGAAGTAACTAGAAAAGAACTATGAAATCTACCCTGAGCCATTCCCTAGAACTAAACTCAGTATCCTGTGCGTGACACCCACACGTGTTCAGTATTTGGACCAAGGCCCATACAACTTTCTAGGGGATCTAGACTCTTGCCTAAAGTGCAGTCTACCTTAGAGCAGCTGGTGGGGGCACCCGCCAACCCCACACTAGGACCAAGGGAGGATTCTTTCATTCATGAGCCCATTGACCTGTCCACATAAATGTTACAAGTTCTCAGTCCAACTGGATATAACAATGCACCTGCAAGACACTGCTGTCCACAGATTCCAAGTAACCTCTCTGCATGGACGCAATTCAAGAAGGCAACTGCCATCCTTCCTTGTTCTAGTTGAAGGTGTATTCTAAGCTGTCATTGAACACACACACACAGACACACATACGGTTTACACAGCTCAGCAAGTGGCTGAGTTTTCCTGCAGGCTCCTGGCCTTGCTTACTGAGGTTCCTTCTGGAGCGAATGGGGAAAGTCCAGTCCACCCATCACTGGTTGGCTCAGGAGCAGTAACTGGTAAAGATGAAAATGCAGCTCTCTTGTACCTGGAATTTTATGGTTGATTGACACAGACAGTCATTGGGGAATATGATGAAAACACTGAGTCACTCAACAGGAAACACAGACTGTTCTCACTGTGCAGGAAGCATTCAATAGGAAACACAGTAGAACAGTCTGGAAGTGGTGGATTGTGCTGTTCTGATAACACCCCAGGCCTTGGTAGTTCTCCCACCGTCTTCCCAACCTCTCTAGGAATGAAGTGTCTCTGCAGTGTGAACCAAGTGCAAATATGAAAGCGGTGGCCGGGATCTACGCCCTGCCACAGCAGGCTCAAACTTAAAGCCTTCAAGTCTAGGAAGCTTGAACTGGTTTGAAAGTCAACACATCTGAAAGGAAATGATGGAACTGGTATGAGAAAAGCTCCAGGCCAGTCCTCAGAGCAGGGAAGGAAATGCTCAGAAAACTCAGGCAAACTTCTGCCTTTGGGTCTTTGCTGCAGCTCCTCCCGGTCTGCAGTCCTCGCCCCAATTACGTGCCAGCTGCTCCTCTGTAAAGTCTCTACTCAAGTGCCATGTCCTCGGTGAGGACCACTGACCCTCTCTCCCAGCACTGCCAGTCCCCCTTCCCCTTTCCCACTTTTGGTCCCTAGAGAACTGATCATCTTCTAATAACTGTAATCTACTCATCGCTACTTTATTATGTTTTTCACTCATTGTTTGTGTTCCCTGTGCCCGACACACACACACACTAGAACACAAGGTCCCCAAGGGCAAGGATCTTTGTTTTGTTGACTTGTACATAGCACCAGAACAGTGCCTGGCACATAGTAGGCACTTAGTAAATATTTGTTAAATGAATGAACAAATGAAAGATGGTAAGAGAAAAGAGCAAAACCTAAGTGACCTAAGGCTGTGAGACCTTTCATAGATCACCTAGTCAAACCTTTCATTTCACAGATGAAAGAAAACAAATGACTCACCCAAGATCATAAAGCAACTCAGCACCAGGTTTTACTCAGGGCTGGATCTCCTGCCCAGACTTGTTCTTTATTAACCGTCATCACAGCGTAACAGACTGGAGAACTCACCTTTTAAATAAAACTTGTTAGGGGCCCATAAAATAATTGCTTCAGACTTCTACATTGTCTGCAGGCAACTTAAGATGCTGGCAATTCAAATGAAGGTGCTGAGATTCAGCGAGCCACACCTAAAACCAGTGCTCAACTTCTGAGAGGCAGCATGAGTAGCCTTTTAAGTCAGACAGACCTGGATTCAAATCCAGGTTCCTAATTTAATTGCACATAGAATCTGCTCGGAGCCTATGTTTCCGTTCCACAGCGGAGGCGACTGTGACACGTACCTATGCAGGTATGCTGCCCAGCACAAACCTGGCACATGGTGGGCTCAGGAATATGACTAATTTCCTTGTCCTCTTCTGTTAGGTAAGACTGCCTTTGCCTGCCGAGTTCAGTCTTCTCTGATTTTCCTCTATTTGGTTGTGGCGGGTACTGTTTGTTGGCTAACCCAACAGGCATTTCAACCCCTGTTTCCCTTGCTGCCTCCATTTCAGAGTATAGGAAAGCTAAACTTGTTTGTCCAGATTTCCCTGCAGCTAAGGATGGCAGGTAAGGCTATGACATAGTTCTGGCCAATGAAACCCAGGCAAACATCTTCTGGGAGCTTCTGGGAAAGCTTTTGCTTTTCCTGAACTAAGTGACAAATACAGCCAGTGTCTTGACAAGTCTTCCCCACTTCTTAGTGCCTTGAATAAAAGCATGCTCTTTGGAGCTACAGCATCCATCTTGCAACCATGAGGCAATAAGTCAACAAATTAATGAGGAGAGGGCAGAAAGGCAGGAGACTGGGTATTAATGAGCCACCACACTATCCCTAGACTGTCTGCCTCCAAACTTTTGGTGACAGAAGAAACGTAAGTACAGCCAAAAGCACTTCTTAGTGATAATATGTATACAGCAATAATTTGAGGAAGCATATTTCAATGGTAAGAAAAAAGAGGGGTCCCAGTTGTTAGGTGATCCTGGATTTATCCCACAGGAAGCAGGAAGGGTTAGTAAAGAGAGATGTTTCCTTTATTCAGTCCATATCGTCTCAGATCTGCTCTTAGGCTGCTCTCCCCAAAATTCCAGAACAACCCCTTCAAATCAAAGGTCACAGCATCCCAACTCCTGGGCATCCTTTATCACATGACCAAGCCGGAAATTACTTCTTTAAGCCTTCATCTGACATTGTCAAGGCTCTTTTGTTGTTGTTGTTGTTGTTGTTGTTGTTGTTGTTGTTGTTGTTGTTGTTGTTTTGTTTTTGGCTGGGATTCTCTTATTTTCCAAAAGGAACATTTATATTCCTGGCCATATATACCCAGAGCTGCTTGCAAGCTGCGCTTAACTGCCCATGCTAGAGAGCAATAAACGTCCTTGACGGGCCTTGTTTAAGCCTTTGGATACATTAGCAAGTCCCAAAGACACTTCAGAACTTAAATACGGGAGAAAATGTTCCAATTACAACTGGCAAGACAGATCACAGGAGACGAGAAAGGGAAGAGGGAGGAACAAGATGAGGAGAGAGTCGGGGAGAGATAAGTTTCCTTTGTGGCCATGGTGTGACTCATTTTGGCAGGAGCTGGGTAATTCATTATGCTAGAGGTGCTGTGCAGCCCAGCCTGTGGCATGATTAATAGCCCAGTCCTGGGTGCATTACAAACAGAACAGAGACAAATTCTAGTGCCTCTGAGAAGACAGAGGCAAGCACAGAAATTCTGGCCAGTGTGGGGCCAGCTGCACGAAGGAAACCTGAACACAATGAGAGAGCATTCCTTCTGGGGCTCGGCTGTCCAACAAGTGAAGAGAACACTGTCAGATGGCAGAACCAGCCACACAGGAAAGAGAGGCAGGGTGGCCCAGGAAGAGAACCCCAGCATACTCCGAGAGGCAGAAAGAACACATCCTGTGCAGCCAGTAGACCTGAGTTGAGCCCCTCAACTCCTCTGAGCCCACCTCCTCAGCTGTAATATGAAGAGAACACCTATTGTGCTGGGTTAATACAAGAACCCAATAAGATAAGATACGCAAAGTGCATAACACAATGCAGTGCACATAGTGGGTATTTAACAAATACTGGTATAGACAGATCCTGAAGTCCAGTTACCAGTGCAGAACCAGCAAAGCTGAGGCAGGTGAGCTGACGATGAGCTCTGGTACTTAAGGGCACTCAAGGAAGTTGTCGGGATGATGCAGGAATAAACAAGAAGCTTAGAGGAAGGAAACAGGAAAGGGCATGTCCTTCCTCCCCCAGCCCTGCAGTCTACCTCTATGGGCAAGAGCTGAAGAAGTCAGATGGACAGGCGGAAACGGGGTTCGCCGAGTCCTAGCCCCATCATCCCACAGCAGAGGGTAGCAAGGTGGTCTCGAGTTGACAGACAATAGCTCTATAATAGGCACAACTGGTACAGTGGATTCTACCAAGTTTCAGCAAGACCAAGAAATCCATCTTTTTTACCAAGAGAAATCAGTCTTCTGTCATGTAACTTATTTACCATTCTCTTTTTGGAAGTGTTCCCACTAGAAAAAGAAAATTGAATTTATTGTGGTCCCTAAGGGCAGCACCTTAATCTAGAGGTAGAAGTTACAGATAAGTGAATTCTGGTTCAACACAAGCAGACAGTTAGAGGTGTCTAATACAAATGGGAGGTCCAAATCCTATGATGTTGCTGTTGCTGTTGCTGTTGCTGGGTTTCTCAGGTCAAAAATGGTCCAAATGGCAGTACCATCATGACACATAAACACAACGATTAACTATCATATATTGAGTACTTACCAAGGGTTAGACACTGAATCAATACCTTTATATATGTTAGCTCACTTTATTCTAATAAATAATTAATAATAATTCTAATAAAATTGTAATTTACGATTTTTTAAATTCCCACAGGTGCTCAGAAAGGTTAAATAACTTCCCTGAAGGAATACAGTGCGAGGAGGTGAAGTCTACATTTTAAACCAGCCCTGTCCCACTTCAAAAGCCTGCCGCTTACTCACTATGCCATATACTTACAAACAACATTATGTATCAACAGAGCCAAGGTGGTGAGTTCAGGGTCCCAGAGGACGTTCAAGCACTGGCACTTACTCATAATCCCATTTCATCTACATTTGTTATCTGACCAAAGGGAAAGTGCTGGAAGAATAGCTTATTCTCTTCACGTGGGGATCAGCCTGAAGCCCAGAGGAGGTGGTGATGTGTCTAGTCAAGGAATCCTGTCTAGGTGGGTGTGAACATGGAGCATAAGAAATAATGTTTACCAGAAGTTTGTTTCCGCTGGTGAGATAACACTGGTGTCTGTATCCTCCTTCCTTCTTACTCCATGGGGTTCGGACCCTGTTGGACTCTCAGGAGACAGAGGCCAGGCCTTGTCTGAGAGGTAAATCGAGTTCTGCAGTCTGAATATCATCCTCTCACATGACACCCTGCATGCATCTCGGTGACTCGCTCCCACCCACCGACTAGTGAGGTTGGCTCACTTCATCTCCAGCCAAGCTGCTCGCCTAGAGGAGCTCTCTTCATCCTGCCTGAATAATGCTAATTATCTGTAACACTGGAGAGTGAGTATTTGCTCTATGGCCAGAGCACAATGTTCACCTAAACCCTACAGGAGACACCTGTGTCTGCAAACGATCCACAGCATCTGTGTGCCAAGTGTCGTAAACAGAATTTGGGTGGATAATAAACAATATTATCACAGATCAGCCAGAGGATGGGGGGTGGGGCTGAGGGGATATGCCATTTCACTGTAGTTCTCTTACTTTACTAAATTACTATAAAAGCACGACCAGTTTATGGTTTAAAAAATCAGAACAGAATAGAAAGATATATAAAATAAAAAGTTGAAGTTCTTCATCCACATGCCATTTGTCCAGGGGGTAGGGGAAGTTAAAACTCTATTACATGTGCTATGCTGTAAGTTGCTTTTCATACCTAACACTGCATCTTGGGATCTGCCCAGCTTCAGCGTATACACTACCTCACTGATGAAAGGGCTGCGTAGTATTCCAGCAGACAGATGTGCTAGTCTTTATTCAACAGATGTGCTATTTACGGGCTTTTGGCCACAGAGAACTTTCTTCAGCAAATAGTTCTGTTAAAGCAATAAATATACAGGACTATAAAATACTTGGCAAATCCTATCCAACCGAAATGAAATCCAGCTTTAAAAAATAACAATTTAAACAGTCTACGAATTTTGAACAGTTTTATTAATTTCAAGGCTTTTGAATGCTTATTATTAAACGAGAAAGCTTTCATTATTGCCCCACATATTTATCAGGAAATGAAACCTTTCCTTTCACTTGAAGTGTTTTGACAGATTTTCTGAAAACAAGAAAGGAAGGGTCTCTCGGGGAAAGTGAACACAGCAGGCAGATGAGATTCTGGCGCTCCGCCTAAGGATAGGGGTTATTTTTCAGTCAGTCACTTACTGCGCCAGGTAAATATCAGACAAAACCAGACTGTAATAAAAAGCAATGAGCTCTTCAGACTACTTTCCTACCGAGGTTCTAATTTTATTGAATTGCTCTAGTTTTTTTTTTTTTTTAATTTACAGCAGTTTCTAAAGACATTGTAGACAAGTGAAATAATAAATAGTAATCGAGAAATAATAAATCAAATAATAAAACCAAACTATACTCTTCTCTTTTGCATTTTTGTCTTTATTATAAAGAAAGGGCTTTTGTGATAGAAAAATCTAACAAAGGCCCATGGCATTCAAGTCATCTTTTATTCTAAACATGCCGTCTAGGCTGAAAGTATCTACAGCACAAGCCCAAAGTGCTGACACCAGTTCCTGAGGCTGGGATACACAGCTAGGCCAACTGGACAATCACACACACAGGACCAAACCACTGAACTTGGATGGCGTCGCAAATGAACTTTCCAGTTGAAAACTGCACAAACAGATGCAGCTTGGCCAATTCCCTACACACAGTGGGTATTCAGTAAATACTCACTGAATGGATGAATAAATGGTTTTGAAAGTCAGTGTATTGTCAAGTTGTTCCCTGGTGACAGATCATATTCCTAAGAATAGTGAACAGAAAAAAGGATAAGATCTGATGCTAACAAAGAAGTAGGAAGATGTTTAAAGAACAATTTTTTCTCTGATTCACAGTAAAACTATCAAGTGGTTGAAATGAACCTTAAAGGAGCCCCCAAACCTTCTTTTCTGCTTGGTCTTCCTGTTTCTCCCTTCTGCCTGCTCCTTCTTTTACCCATGACAAGGGACCAAGGAAGCTCACACTGGAGCTGCCATGACTTCCTCCTCCTCTTGTACAACCTACATTTGTGATAATCCTCACAAACTAATTCGCACTAAGGTCTAAAATGACTGACACAGTTGAACCTGTTCTCTCATCAGGATTCTTTATTTTTTAACAAAAGACATAGAAATTAATCTTCAATTTGTTGATGTCTCAGGGTACTTTCACAGTCACATGAAGCCGCCGGTACCTCTGAAATCACCCTGGGCAGCACGACGCCCCCTGTGGTTGTTCATACACCAGGCTTTGTCCACACCTAGGGTTACGCATTAAGCTCAAAAACTTTTCACTGATTTCAAACTGCATTCCTTAGCCATAATTTGAAGAAAGGGGATCAAGACAAGAGTTTCATTTCAAGCTTTGGCTTGACCAGAAAGAAGTCTTTCTTCCAGTCACTCTACTGAAAACAACTAAGTCACAGGGATGTATTTTATGCCCAGAACAAAAGTCCCACATGCACTGCAGCCAGCCAAAGTATTTAAAAGGCTAAAGCTAAGGTTAAAAGTTTGCAACACTCTGATTCTCCATGGTATGTTATAAAGTAGCCTGAAATATCTGTGGCCCAGATGGAGACTAGTTAGCGCTTGTTAAGTATAAACCATAGTTTGAAGAATGGCTTATGGCCAATTATGATACATATATCTGGTCAGGGACATATATTTTCTAGTGGCTCCCCTGAAGGGATTTGCAAATTAAATTATTTAAATGTGCTTATCATTAGCGGTTTAAATAAATGACATTTATTTTGGCAAGAGATTAATTTTTAACTTGGCAGCTGTTTTCAGACAGATTGTTGTCAGGTTATTACAGTGACTAACTCTGAAAGAAGGAGAAAATTTACAGGAGATTATTTTGTTTTTAAACCTCCAAGCTTGCATTTTTACAGAGGCAAATAATTTTGTCAATGCCTTGAGACACTGGGTCCCAAAGACATTGCGATGTTTGCATCTTTGTGACCTAATTTCAATAATAACCCCACATGTGGAGAACTAAAAATGTTCTTTAAAAGAGGAATTCTTCAAATATCCTCTTCGGAGGCTGTTTTGTTGGTAAGTTGGATATTTATATAGGAGTGCATCAGAGGAACAGGGTAATATATTGGCAAGGCCTCTAAACAGAGTGTTGGGAGATGTGGGTTCAAGTCTCTCAGATGATCATAACTGGTTGTGCATTTGCAAAGGCCTTGGGCTTCAGTTTCCACATTTGCAACATGAGAATATTTCAAGATGATCACTAAAGTCCTTTGGTGAAAAGTCCATGCATCTATATTCTTTTAAAAGATAAAATTGACAAATCTTTAGCTAGACTCACTAAGAAAAAAGATAGAAAGCTGAAATAAAACCAGAAGTGAAAGAGAAATTACAATGGATACCACAGAAATACAAAGGCTTATAAGAGACTACTAGGATCAGCTATATACACCAACACATTGGACAACCTAGAAGAAATAGATAAATTCTTGGAAGCAAACAACCTTCCAAGATTGAATAATGAAGAAATAGAAGATGTGAATAGACCAATCACTAGTAAGGACATTGAAACAGTAATCAAAAACCTCCCCCCAAACAAAAGCTCAGGAAGCTTCACTGATGAAGCAAAGAGATGTAATACCTAACCTTTTCAAACTCTTCTAAAAAACCGAAGAGGATGGAACCCTTCTTAACTCATTTGACGAGGCCAACATTACCCTGATACCAAAACCAGACAAGAAAAACACACACAAAAAAGAAAATAATGGGTCAATATCTCTGATGAACACACATGCAAGAATTCTCAGCAAAGTATTGGCAAACCATACATAATAACACATCAAGAGGATCATACACCATGATACGTGGGATTTATCCGGGGATGCAAGGAAGGTTCCATATCTGGAATCAATCAATGTGACACACCATGTTAACAATATGAAGGATTAAAATCATATGACCATCTCAATAGATGCAGGAAAAACATTTGACAAGATTTAATATCCATTTATGATTTTAAAAAACTCTTAATAAAATGGATATAGAAGAAATGTACCTCAACATAACAAAGGCAATATATGACAAACTCAGAGCTAATATCATACTCAGTGATCAAACACTGAAAACTTCTAAGATCAGAGACAAACAAGGATGCCCACTCGCCACTCTTACACTCTAATTCAACATAGTGTTGGAAATCTCAGCCAGAGCAAATAGGCAAGAAAAAGAAATAAAAGGCATTCAAATTGGAAAGGAAGAAGTAAAACTGTCACTATTTGTGAATGACATTGTTTTGCTATTCATTTAGACATAGAAAATCCTAAAGATTACATTAAAAAACTGTTAGAAATAATAAATAAATACAGTGAAATTGCAGGGTCCAAAATCAATATACAAAAATCTGTCACATTCTTATATAACAACAAACTAGCAGAAAGATAAATTAAGAAAACAGTCTCACTTACAATCACAACAAAAAGAATAAAACACCTAGGAATAAATTTAAAGAAGAAGGTGAAAACTGTTACTGAAAACCATAAGACATTGTTGAAAGAAATTGAGGAAGACACAAAGAAATGGAAAGATAATCTCTGCTCATGGATTGGAAGTATTAATGTTGTTAAAATGTCCATATATCTAAAATAATCTATAGATTCGTTGCAATCCTTATCAAAATTCAAATGACATTCTTCACAGAAATAGAACAAAACAATTCTAGTTTGTATGGAACCACAAAAGACCCTAAATAGCCAAAGCAATTCTGAGAAAAAAGAAAGAAGCTGGAGGTATCACACTTTCTGATTTTAAATTATACTACAAAGCTACAGTTATCAAAACAGCATGGTACTGGCAGAGAAACAGACACACAGATCAATGGAACAGAATTGAGAACTCTGAAATAAACCCACAAATATAGACAACTAATTAGTACAAAGGCGCCAAGAAGATACAATGGAGAAAGGAAAGTCTCTTCAACAAATGGTGTTGGGAAAACTGGACAGCCACATACAGAAGAATGAAACTAGACCACCATCTTAAACCATACACAAAAATTAACTTAAGATAGACCATAAAACTCCTAGAAGAAAACAAAGGCAGTAGACTCTTTGACATTGGTCTCAGCAATATCTTTTTGGATATGTCTCTTCAGGCAAGGGAAACAAAAGCAAAAATAAACAAATGGGACTACATAAAACTAATAAGCTTCTGCACAGCAAAAACCATCAACAAACCAAAAGACAACCTATTGAATGGGAGAAGATATTTGCAAGTCCTATATCCTGTAATGGGTTAATATCCAAAATATTAAAAAATTCATACAACTCAACAACAAAAACTCCCAAACAACCTCATTGAAAAAAGGGCAGAGAAGTTGAATAGACATTTTCTAAGGAAGATGTATAGATGACCAACCAGCAAATGAAAAAATGTTCAACATCACTAATTATTAGGGAAATGCAAATCAAAACCACAATGAGATATAATCTTACACCTGTTAGAATGGTTATCATAAAAAAAAACCCAAAAACCAAAACCAAAAAAAACCAACCAAAAAAATCCCAAGAAACAGCAAGAGTGGAGAGTAAGTGTTGAAAAGGGAACCCTTGTAGATTGTTGGGAATGTAAATTGGTACAGTCACTACGGAAAATATTATGTACAGTCCATAAAAAATTAAGAATAGAACTATCATATGGTCCAGCTATTATACTTCTGGGTATTCAAAGAATATGAAAACACTAACTTGAAAAGATGTATGTACCTCTATGACCACTACAGTAACATTTACAATAGCCAAGGTATGGAAACAGCCTAAGTATCCATAGATGGATGAATGGATAAAGAAGATGTGATATATATACATGTGTGTATCTGTGTATATATATATGAAATGGAATACTACTTAGCCATAAGAAGATGAAATCTTGTCATTTGTGACATGAACGATCTTGAGGCTATTATGCGGAGTGAAATAAGTCAGATGGAGAAACAAGCACCATATGATTTTATTCATATGTGGAGTATTTAAAAACAAACAAACATGGTGCAGCCATTGTGGAAAACAGTACTGAGATTCCTCAAAAGACTAGAAATAGACTTACCATATGACCCAGTAATCCTGCTCCTGGGCATATATCCAGAAGGAACCATACTTCAAAAAGACACCTGCACCCCAATGTTCATAGCAGCACTATTTACAATAGCCAAGACAAGGAAACAGCCTAAATGTCCATCAACAGATGACTGGATAAAGAAGATGTCGTACATTTATACAATGGAATACTATTCAGCCATAAAAACTGACAACATAAGGCCATTTGCAGCAACATGGATGTTCCTGGAGAATGTCATTCTAAGTGAAGTAAGCCAGAAAGAGAAAGAAACATACCATGTGAGATCGCTTATATGTGGAACCAAAAAACCAAAAAACAAAATAACATAAATATGAAACAGAAACAGACTCATAGACATATAATACAAATTTGTGGTTCCCAAAGGGGAGGGGGTGGGAAGGGATAGACTGGGAGTTCAACATTTGTAGATACTGACAGGTATATGTCGAATAGATAAACAAGATCATACTGCATAGCACAGGGAAATATATACAAGATCTTGTGGTAGCTCACAGTGAAAAAAAAGTGTGACAATGAATATATGTATGTTCATGTAAAACTGAAAAATTGTGCCCTACACTGGAATTTGACACAACATTGTAAAATGACTATAACTCAACAAAAAAATGTTTTAAAAAAAGAAATAAAAACAAAACAAAAAAAATTCATATTCACTAATAAATACTGTATATACTCATAAAAACAAACAAAACAAAAACAGACACATAGAGATCGGTGGTTATCATAGGGGAAAGCAAAGCGGGTGCAGGGAGGGCAAAATGGGTAAAGAGGATTGACTGTACGGTGGGTGACAGATGGAAATTAGACTTTTGGTGGTGAGCATGCTGTCCATGGATACAGAAGTCGAAATATAATGTTGTATATGTGAAAGTTATATAATGTTACAAACCAGTGTTACTTTAAATAAGTATTTAAAAAAGGTCCATTCACCTATGAAGCTAGACTAGGTACTATTAGGTTTTTCCCAAGGTTGTCCTGTGATCTACACAAAGACCACAGGGTGTCTCTCTGTCTACTGCACAATCTCAAAACCCACAGTTCTTACACCACATTTGCCTTTGATCTTAAGGTCTCAACTTTCAGCCGTTATTCATGACAACAATATCATCTCACAATGCAGCTATCGATGGGATAGTAACCCCAAATTATGTTTGATTACTGGCTAGCAGACTAGAAAAGAGGTGGGCACAACTTCCACCGCTCTACTTAAACATTGCTTCGAATTTATTAGCAAGTTTCCAGTTTATGATACAAAAGAACAAGCCACAAACCACACTTTCATAAAACACTGCAATATGCTACGGAAACACCATAAAGAGCTACCAATATCCTGTTTGATTCTCTCTCACTGAAAAGAAGTTCCAATAATTAAACTTTGATCAATGTAGAAGTGACTAAATAGGATTCTCTTTAATCAGAAAAAGATGACCCAAGACAACAAACTCATATCCTGGTTTCATTTAGCATAAAGAGCTCTCAGAATATATATACTTCGCCAAAAACCTGAAATCTATTTTCTAATAGGAAGCAAGAGTAAGCTCAAAAAATACAGAAAGTGGTTTAAACATTTTTTACAAATAGGCAATCAGATATGATGGGTAAGTTCATTAAAAAGATTCTCACTGGAATGTCTTATAATTTTAACTTCAAATAATGTGTTTTAGTTTCCCCTTTGGTTTACATAAATCATAAGCCAAGGCCATGACAATTTTCTACAAGACTCAGGGTGTGACGTTAGGCATAGTTAGATACTTAACGAAGCAGTAAGAAGTCATACCTTGAAATCATATGTGGCATCTGGGTTTTCATCACAGGCAATAACTTCCGGTGCCATCCAGTAGGGAGTCCCGATGAAGGTATTCCTCCTGCCCACTGTTCGATCAAGCTGGGCACTGACTCCGAAGTCCACTAGTTATGGAAAGACAAATAAGTAAAGTCTGTGATCTAAGGTCTTATATTGTAATAAAACAAATGTGTGTGTGCATGTGTGTGTGTTTACTGCGCTAAATACACATAATGTGAAATTTACCATTTTAACCATTTCAGGATGGATAGTTTTGTGGTATTAAGTACATTCACATTATTTTGCAATCATAATCATCATCCAACTCTAGAACTTTTTCATCCTCCTTCACTGAAACTCCGTAGCCATTAAACAGTAACTCCTCTCTCTCCTCTCCCCTCAGCCCCTCGCAAGTACCATTCTACTTTCTATCTCTATGAATCTGACTACTTGTATGTTGAATCATACATTACTAGTCTTTTGGGGACCAGCTTATTTCACTTAGCATAATGTCCTCAAGGTTAATCCATCTTGCAGCACGTGCCAGAATTTCCTTTCTTTTTAGGACTGAATAATACTCCATTGTGTGCAGATAACACGTTTTGTTTATCCATTCATCTATTGATGGACACTTGAGATGCTTTTCTTTTTACTATTGTGAATGTATATTTTTAACCTGCATGTGTAAATGGATAAAGCATACCAATGAGAAAAGCATGAAGGGTTGTTTGATTACACAAAGCGCAGTGGAGGACCACACAGGTATTAAATTAAAGGCAAGCTTGGTTGCCATAAAGGGTAGTATTTAGAGGATACAGACAAAGTGGTTAATAGCTAAGTTTCTGAAGTCACACTGCTTAAATTTGCATCACATTTCTGACACTTATTAGTGATGTGACCTAGGGCTAGTAGATTAACGTCTTTGAACTTCAGTTTCCTAATCCATAAAATGAGGATGATGATTTTCACATAGAGTTGCTCTGATGTTTAAGCAAGATAATCTACATAAAAACATTTTGTACAGGACCTGGCACATAACATTCTCTCAACAAGTAACTGTTAATTAGTGATGTGTGAATATTCTGAGGATAGCTTATGTAGTTAGTGCATATATAACTGCTTTCCCTACATAATGTATGCTTTTGTGTTAAAAGGGAATATTCATGAGATGAAGGTTTGGCCCTAAATGCTAACGAAGGAAAAAAATAGAAATTATATATTTTAACAAAAAGGCGAGAGCAAATTTGGATTATAAACACAGGAGATATTTAAATCTCTTTGAAAATAAATAATCATATGGACAGTGATTCTTCTCTAGAAGACAAACTACATATCTTGCAGGATATTTGTCAATGTATGTTGCGTATGTTCAATGCATATACACTGAACAGTCACATGAATGTGGGGATTCTTTACCTTATCTGGAAAATCCCAGATTTATTGGGGGAAGGGCTCTAAAGGGCAGTACCAGAGAAAAGGATTCCCTCACTGATAATACTGGCAGATGGGGTGGAATATCAGTATGCATGTAAAGTAGAATATTGAGCATCCATTTTGTACAAGTGCCCTAGGTAATAATGAAATCAATGTAAATATAACTTAAAACATATGGGGATATAGCAGGAATTCATGAGGCTAAATATGTCTAACTGTGGATATTTTCAATTAAAAAATGAGTCATCATCGTTCTGTTACAGCAGCAACAATATAAACAAACTACAAGATACAGGAAACGATTTCAAGGTCAGTCTTTTAATTTAAAGGATCTTTGCTTAAAAAACAAACTCAGTTATTTCTACACATTGATTAAGCACGTGATTCTGCTTGCCATATTGTATACCAATTCATTCCTCAAAGTGCTTTTAGAAAACGTTTTTTTAAATAGACATTTTCCTTCCCTTTGTAGGTACAATGACCTCTAAATCCACAGTGAGAAATTTACATTCATTATTAAAAAAAAACAAACTGAAATAATCCTATCAATCCCTGCAATTCCAAATTCTGTTCTTACCTAGTTTAACTTCTGCATTTTCAGTGAGCAAGACATTCTGCCCTTTGATATCTCGGTGAATCACTTTATGCTGGTGGAGGTGACTCAGCCCCTAGAGCGACGAAGATTGAGAGGGTTAATGGGAATACAACCCCAGGAGCAAAAAACTATTTTGGATGTTAATGACCCCCCTCAAATTTAAACTTACTCAGAGATATGTCCATTATTTTATTCATATTTTTCATGTGGTAATAATTCTAAATATAGCACTATGCTTAACTGCTCTAAACTGTAGGCGATTGATCGATATAAACTGAAACATACAGGCGGTCCTTGTGATGCATGGTACTGTGTTGAATGAAACGGATGCATATTGGCTTTGACCTCAGGTAACAAGGAATAACACAGGCAATGATACAATTCCAACACGCACACGTTTCAGCTATCAGTGCTGTGAAAACTGAGGACCACCTGTATTTGCTAGTTTGTAACAGGAACATCTATAGAGTCTCTGAACAGAAAACTGATTTAACTGAATTCTCTACGTTTTGGGGGGCATTTTTAAATTTAAAAGTTACCTTCTATTATACAGTTTTCAGGGGAAGGGGATAGCTCAGTGGTAGAGTGCCTGCCTAGCATGCACAGTCTTGGGTTCAATCCCCAGTACCTCCATGTAAAAAATAAGTAAATAAATAAATCTAATTATCTCCTCCCCTTAAAAGAGGGGAGGGGGCATTTTATTACACAGTTTTCATTAAGCACAGTAAAATACTTCACAGACCAGCCAGGAAATTTCCCACTGGCTTTAGAAAATGTCTCACATTAAAACAGGAAAACAACAATTTCTGTTTCCTGTGTTGATGTTCATCACTGCCATTTTTAGTGCTTTATGATATCTGTGACTTTGTGCTCATTATATGAAATAATTATTCACTGACATCTAAAACTGACTATGTTCCATTTCTCCATGAACTACTCTGATTTTGGTGGGTTCTAAAAACTACAGACTTGCTCTAAGGTGGTCACATGTTTCTCAGATAAATTGTAACCTAAAAGAATCTAAAATTGGAGTCTTGAAGCAAACTATGTTAACACTTGCTAATTCAAGGTATTGGACCCTCACTTTTATTTATGATTTTCTCTGTTGTTAATTTCTCTCCACGGTAACAAAACCATGGTATGAAAGATGAAGTTGAAACAAAAAGAAAAATCTAAATATCTGAATCTTCCTGTTGAGAAAATTCAGCAAGAGAATATAAATGCCCCAAAAGATCCACGTTGCTCTTTGAGAATATTAATAAACATAAACCATGAGACAGGGCATTTTTGGGGCACTGGTTTGGGTCTTTAAAAATTACCTTTCAATCTAGTCAATTTGGCTGAAGGTAGGCATCCAGTAGATTAAAATGTATTGTTTTCATGGCATATTAACACTCCGTAAATCATTAAAGGAGGGACTGAAGATCTTTTTCCCTCCTTTACCACCAATGTGGTTGGAAGCTGATACCAGAGCACGTAAGTGAGTCAAAGTTTGGGCTTAATTAGATCATATGATGCATGAAGGGTCATCTCTGAAACTTCTTGTGGCCAGGGGCCTATGGGGGATCAAATGTCCTTTCCATGAATCACCTTATCCCAAATACTAGAATCATTTGGGAGAATGTATTGGGAGAAGGAAGCGAACCATGTTTTCACACATTTTAAAACCAGCTATTGAGAGACACTCATGGACTGAAACCTCCAGGCTGCTTGTAGAACCCTGGAGATCACACGACTGACCCCTGTGGGGCTCCCCACGAGTGCAGGAAGACAGAGCGGGCAGAACCAGCCCTAGAGACTCAGTAGATTCTTGGCACCCACGGGGTAGTCTGGATGGCTAAATAACATGTCATGTTTTCCTGAATGAGCAGAATTCCAGATAAGAAATTCAAATAAACTTTACACAATGGCACATAAATACTTGGAGATACACGTCAGATCTGAAGGACATCAGAAGCCGTACCTCATCGTTTTCCCCTCAAGTTTGGTTTTGCGTTCTGTTTGAGAAATCTTTTTGCCCACTTAAAGCCATGGAGGTATTACCCTATATTTTCTCCTAAGAGCTTTATTTTTTATATCTTTCACATTTATATCCATAATCCAGCTGGAATTGATTTTTCAATATGGTATAAAGCAGGCGTCAAGCTTCATGTTTTCATATGGATATTCAATTCATTGATTGCCATTTACTGATAAGAGCACCCTCTCCCTATGCATTCTGTCCTGCTTTTGTCATTAATCAGGTGTCCACAGGAAGTGGGTCTGTTCATGGAGTCTCCATTCTGTGTGGTTGGCCATTTGTCTATTCTTGTGATAATACTGCTCTGTCTCAATTACTTAGCAGCTTTATAATAAGTCCTGATAACTGG
The DNA here is from genome assembly GCF_009834535.1 of Camelus ferus. NCBI lineage: Eukaryota > Metazoa > Chordata > Mammalia > Artiodactyla > Camelidae > Camelus > Camelus ferus. Next base: position 81,307,613 of record NC_045696.1, on the reverse strand, counting down.
CAGCATAAATTCTTCAGCTTTGTTCCTCAAAATTGCCTTGGCTATTCTTGGCCCTTTGCATTTCCATATAATGTTTTAAAAATCAGCTTGTCAAGACCCACAAATGTACCGAGAGGGATTTTGGTAGGCAGTTTAATAAAACCAAGGATCAAATTAGGGAGAAATAACATCGATACAATATTCAGCATTCTAATTCATGAAATAGGATATACACCTCCATTTATTAAGGTCTTCTTTAATTTGTAACATTTTGTAGTTTTCAGTGTAGAAGTCGTTCACATCTTTCTGTACATTTATTTCTAAGTGTTTGTTTTTTTATGCTATTACAAGTATTATCATTTAAACATTTTCATTTTCTATTTGCTTTTTGCCTAATGTGGTTTGAATTAAGTGAATAAACATAATTATTTTATGGTTTCCTTCCTTCCATCCCCAGCACATAATCTATCTCTCAAAGGCATATCTTGGACACACCATGCAAACTGTTTTACTTTTTGTTCTCTTATCCTGAGAAGGCAGAGCTTACAGATAAACAAACAATAAATAACAACTGCTAAGCAGATCTAGGAAGAATGCTCAGTGGACATATTATAGCTTCCTTATTGCCTCCTTATTAATAGTAGGAGATAATTAAATGAGTTTGAGCAAACTAAAATATGACCAACTACCTTCTTCCCCTCCCTGAACTGATCTTAGCAAATATGACACCATTGTGTAGACTGTCTGATTGTGGGATTTGTGGGCAAAGCTGGGCAAATAGGCATATTCGTGTCCAGCTATTCTGATCAATTTTAGAGATTAAATCTCAAAGAATTTCTTTTAGGGTAAAATTAGTGAAACTAGGTTGTATGTATTAAAATGGCTAAAGTCACACAAGCCTCAAATTAGTTACAAACTGTAACAAAAGGAGAACTCAAATGTGTGTTCAAACTATCCCTAAACAACCCATTTCCTAAGTGGGACACTATCTCTGCGATCTAAAATCAGACTTCCAGTTGGAAACCCCATGGGAAATGAGTCCCGGGGAAAGCACCCAACGCCAACTCTCTGAATGAGAGAACTCATGCCTACTCAGAATGGCTCTCCCTTCATTACAGCAGACCGTGACATGCTACCACTGCCACCATCCCTGTTAGAGTAAAGCTCTAAGGGAGTTTCCAGCACGTTTAGGAATTAGTGTAAGTTAATGCAAATTTCAACACTTCCCAAGACATTCCGTGTTGTCACTTACTCGTAAGATCTCCCTGCAGATATATGCGATCCACTCCTCCTTTAACGTGTTACCTTTCGTGTTCTTGATCAGGTCAGTGACAGAGCCAGCACCACAAAACTCCATCACCAACTGGCAAAGGAAGCAAACATGCCATTATTGTAATTACACTTCATGGCTTCCACTGGGTTAAGAAAGCATAAGGTGTCCCATTTGGCTGCTCTGGAATGCCATTCCTGCAAAGAAAAAGTGATCATAATACAATATATAAAACATAAACTAGTATTTTAATTTCCTCCCAAAACAATAGAAAGGAAAGATTATTTAAAATTTTCAAACCTGAAAATTGTTGCCTGAAAATGAGGCAAACCTACATATTCTAAGCATTTTTTAAAAAATGAAGGCAGCCAGGTGGTTCAGATGTAGTTGAGAATATCCCTGTGTTTTTTTATTCAGTGGTCAAACTCATCTTTCCTACAAAAGTAGGATCGTTCTCTTGTCTGAAAGAGCTGTGGTTGTCTAGGCAATCCGGGTTAGAACAATAGAAGAGCACACTGTTTACGTTATTGGTTTGTAAGTGGCACTGCAAGCTGTCAGACTGAGGACTATCTGCTTTTAATTAACTTCAGCAAATGCTCCCAGGAGGCTGGACATATCAGATAAATTCAATAAACAATAAGTCCTAATTTAGCACCTTTCATCCAAAAAGCTCCAAGTTTCCTATAAATATAAACTCATTACAGTACTCAGCAACTTTATAAAATAGGCAGAAAATAAACATCTCTCTCACTTAATGGATATGTAGAGACTAGAAGAGGAAAAGCAATCTATCTGCTTTTATAGTCATTTTCTAGCTTTAGAAAAACATCTATTTCCATACATTCTCCTTCTTCTTCAGAAAGTCGTCAACAAGTCACCTTATTACTTTTAAAATAATTAAATGAAAAGAATTTAGAATGACTAGCAATCAATCTCTGACTAGAAACAGAAATAAAATAAAGCCGTAATGAAATCATGTGGTTAGTTCTGGCTTTGTCGAAATGCGCCTTCCTGACGTCAGCACCGTGTCATCAGGTCCTATGAGATACCCCACCAGGCTGCAAAATCTTTGGGCAGAAATAATGTTCTCTTTTTTTCTGTATGCCTAATTGAAACTCAATAAAAATTTATGAAATGAGTTTCATGAATGAGTTTCCAATATCTGTCCTGATTTATCTTCTTATGATTTTACAAAGGCTAAGGAAACCCTCCCATCTTCTCCAGAGTGCCAGGGGAAGTAGAGAGGTCTATCATGAGCTTTGTAAAGAAATTTAAAAGTGCCACAACAGACCCTGTTCCAACCCAATCAAAGCTGTAAAATTACCATATATGATAGACAGGAAGCTATCAGAGACCATGAGATCATGTTACAAAGAACTGAGGAGGCAACTTTAAGAGGTTCTCACTGGCCAGAGATGGGATAATTAGAGCATCAGTAAGAAGAAAACCTGCAATGTCTTGAAACACATTAAGTATGCTTAACTGAATGCATTAACACAGATACCCCTCAAAAAGAACATAATTGGCACTGTTTGAAGAAAATGAACCAACTTCTTATTTTTGAGACTGGTAAATAAAGGGAAAGAATCAAGAATTTACACCACCTTTCTTATTCAAGTTTTACCGCAAGGTGATTAAATAACAGAAGAGGTAAAGCTTCTCTTCACATAAAGCAAATAATCCACCTAATAAATGAAGAAGAGACAATAGAAATAGAATATCACTATTTCACAACCTCAAACTAAGGGATTTAGGCACCGATCATCAGTGGCTGCTAACATAAAAAAATAAGAAATAATCAGCTATGATTTGCCTCTTGATTAGCATAATACATCACCTAAGACGTAGTCTTGCCAAAAAGAAACAAAACAAAACAAAACAAAAACCCAAACCTATGTCTCATCAAGTCCCTAGTTCCAGCTACCAATTTACAGGAGATTCAGAGGGATGAGGAACATGGTACATCATGGGGATGTAATCAACAACAGCTAGACTGAAAAAACTCCACAGGGTAAGTGGCTCATTTGCTTCAACAAATATATATCAAGAAGGAAAAAAGAGATGCAGGTGAAATCTGCAGATTAAAATCATTTAAAAAGATATAGCAGCAAATTACAATGGACAGGACTTATCTGGATACTGATTTTTTTTTTAAGTTGTTAAAATTTTTGAAACAATCTACATTCTAGATATTTGATGACACTAAGGAAATATGGTTAACATTTTTAAAGTATGATAACGGTACTGTGGTTACATAAAAAAAAAACGGTCTTATCTTTTAGAGAAACATACTGAAATACTATGGAGAAAATGATCTGATGATGGTCTCTTCTATAGAGAGTGCTCAGTCAACTGTATATCCACATGTAAAAGAACAATGCTGAACCCTTACCTCACACCACATACAAATAATTATCTCAAAATGGATCAAAGACTTAAATATAAGAGCTAGAACTGCGAAACTATTAGGAGAGAACATGGGGTAAATGTCCATGACCCTGGACTTGGCAATGGTCTCTTAACTATGACAGCAGCCAAACTGGATTTCATCAACATTAAAAACTTTGTGCATCAAAGGACACTATCAAGAGTGTGAAAAGACAACCCACAGAATGGGGAAAATATTTGCAATATGTTTCATATTAGCATATATTTAATAAGGGTCTAGGATCCAGAATATATAAGGAATTCTTACAACTCAGCAAAAAAAAATACAAAGCACATAATTTTAAAACGGGCAAAAGACCTGAATAGACTTTTCTCTCTGAAGGATATACAAATGACTAACAATCACATGACAAGATGCTCAGTGCCAATAGCCATTCGGAAAATGCAAGTCAAAACAACAGTGAGACACCACTTCACATCCTCTAGGGTGACTATAATTTTTACAAAAAGAAAAGCAGAAAATAATGTGTTGTTAAGAATGTGAAGAAACTGGAACCCTCATACATTGTCGGAGGGAATGTAAAATGCTGCAGTCACTGTGGAGGACAGTTTGGTGGTTCTTCAGAAAGCTAAAACATAGACATCCCACATGACCTGGCAATTTTACTTCCAGGTATATACCCCAAAGAACTGAAAACCGGTGTTCAAACAAAAACTTGCATATGAATGTTCAAAGCAGCACCGTTCACAGCAGACAAAAGGTGGAAATAACCAAACTGTTCATCACCAGATGAATAAACAAAACGTGGTACAGCCACACACCAGAGTATTATGCTGCTCTGAAAAAAATTAAGTACTGATGCCCGATGCAATGGATGAATCTTGACGATGTTGTGCTAACTGAAAGAAACCAGAGGGAAAAAAGCTATATAATATATGAACATGGCCATTTATATGAAATATCCAGAATAGGCAAGTCCACAGAGACAGAAAGTAGACTGGTGGTTGCCAGGCACTAGGTGGAGGGAAGAATGGGAGTTGTGGTTTAATGGGTATGGAGTTTCCTTTTGGGGTAATAAAATAAAAAGTTCTGGAACTAGAGAGAGTGCAACATTGTGCACTTAATCCCACTGAATTATACATTTCAAAATTATTAAGGTGGTAAGCTTCATGCTATGTGTATTTTACCAGAGTTTTTTAAAAAAGATAATGAGATTTGTTTCAAAATACTAGAAGAAAGGAAGGAGATGGACGAGTAGATGGGGCAGGCTTGACCACTGGTTGATGATTGTTGGGGCTAGTTTTGGGTACATGATACTGTTCTGTCTACTCTTGTATATTTTGGGGATTCTCTAGAACATAAAGAAAATCGTATTTACATAAATCATGGTTCAACAGCAGCAGGACGGACCAAAGAAACATCCTCGATAGAAAGAAAAGAACAGTTGCTCAAGTGAACAAAATCCTTCTGCTCTTTCTCCAAATCCTTTGAAAAACAGCAGTGACCAGACCTCCTACGAATGCATCCATTGCTCCTGTATCAGCTGGAGAGAATGTCCCGCCGCTGAGCTCTGTTAGGCCACGTAATTACAGTTCCCGAGGAGAGCAGTGGAAGCCCAGTGACTCCAGGCTTTCAAAATTAGATTGGACAAAATACTTTCAAATATTCGGTAGGAAACAATCCTGCTCTAGCCAGGCACTAATGTCAGTGATTTCTATAATTTGCTTCTTCATTCAGCTCCAGCTGAAGGCTGCTAAATTCTTTTCATCTCACTATGGAACAAAATGATTGTTAAATTATGTAATGAGTTTTTTTTTTTTTTTTTTAAGAAAAAGGAAGAAAGAAACCAGCATTTGCTAGCAATCGGTTCCTGCAGCCGCACAGCAACACTGATAATTACAGCCACTGCACAGCGGGGACCCTCCCTCACCACAAGTAAACTCATCACATTAATAAACAGAAACAGGGCTCAACATGCCAAGCCCAGCAGCGATAAGTCAATAACTTCACATCTCACAAGCAAGAAATAATGCATCATTAATATTCTCCCTGAAAGAAAGTTCTCAAAGAGCTGACACTGGGGCAACAACACTTGCTAACATTTCCTGAAAAGATACCATGTGCTAGGCACTGGGCTAAGTGATTTGCAGCTATGGTTTCATTAATTCTTCTCCCCCTCAATGCCCTTCTCTTTATTTATTTGGAAGTGAAGCCTAGCTATGGTCTGCAGCCTCACCCATGCTATAGATACTCATGAAGTCACTCGAGCTGAGTGGAAAGCGTGATGCTTCCTTGAGTGCCAGCTATATGACCTGGGCACATTCCTAACCCCACTGGGCTCCGCACCCTGCCACCATCTCTACAAAAACAAAATAAAAGCATCAGCCTTATATGTCTGATGTGAACACTGTGTCTACCAGAATGGAAAGCTTCTGGTAGCCAGAAATCTCAAACTGTATTTATTACTTATCCATTCTTTGGTCTGCTTGCATTTATAAAAAAGAAAGTTTCCAATTTGAAAGATAGCATTAATAGCTCCCCAAGATCCACTTCACCAGGATGGTGAAGAAATGGCTGAAAGGACACCTATAAAGAGCAGTGGGCACATATGTTTCTAAACTTTCTGTTAATGAAAAAGCACCAAGCACTCATGTCTATTTTTCAAGCTTGTATCACACAGCAGGGAGACACAGTGGTGCATTCCAGGACACTGGATCTTTTTATTTGGAAGGCTGAAAGACAGTGGGAGAGGTTTAAAAGGAATTTTACATTCAAAATTCTCACTCAGTATCACCTACATAACTGGGTCAGAAAATGAAATACGCATGCCTGTCACTTGAGAAGAGAGCAGGAAGGTTAAGTTGAAGGTGAGGACAGAACTGTGCTCAGGCACGATGCGGGCTGGGCCCGGGCCTGATCCTAGCCCTGGAACCGTGTCGAGGAGGAGATATTTAACAAGCAGCACATAAACAACAAAGTCCTACTTTACAGTACAGGTAACTATATTCAACACCCTATGACAGCCTATCATAAAAAAAGACTATGAAAAAGAATATATATATATAACTGAATCGCTATGCTGTACACCAGAAACTAACACAACATTGTAAATCGACTATACTTCAAAAAAAATAAAATAAAAAGTAGCACAGTGTGTAGTTTGACCCAGTTATTAGGGAAAGGGTTGCTTGGATTATCGGACATAGGTAGTTATTTCTATCTAAATTAAAAACGTTAATTTTTAAAAACAAAGATTTCTAACACATTTCACAGTTTGCATTGTTGTTTACCACATATTTTTGTCTGACCAGCAGGATGTTTTCTCTTGGAGGTTGTTGGGTGAAGGGGAGCTTATTATGCCCTCCTGCACTCTCCCTCTCCTTCAGGACAGTATTTAAGAAAAAGGTCTTTGGCCTCAGCTGATCCCAGGAGTTCCAGAAGAACTGAGTCCTCCCTGAGGTCACCCCCTAACTGGGAGGGGACATGGGTTTGGAATCAGCAGATGTGGTCACTTCTAACTTGCCCTTTCCAACCCCAGCCGCCTCTGAAAGAATTTAAAAAGGTTTACGCTCAGAGCCAGTCTGAAGAGGCTTAGGGTGATTTCTGGGGTCCCTGTGGTATTCACTCACTTGCTAGTTAATTGGCTTTAAGTTTCTGTAACAAGAAACAAGGCTTTAAGGTATTTTAAAACTGCAGGACTAGCCCAGAATATCTTGATAGGAACACATTCTTCCCAAATAGCACTTAGTCAGTCAGTCACAAGAATAAATGACTCCTAACAGATTCCTTCTCTTTTATAGTAAAAGGAGGTGGGGGAGGGGAGAGACAGGAGAGAGGACGAGGAGGGAATAGGAGCCTGAAGGTCCAAATGAAAGAAGTTTGCACCAAGAAATCAAAGGGGCACCCTAAGAAAAGGAGAGGAGAGAGAAACTTTCAAGAATTCACAGCTCTGCAAAGGATCAGCTTACTGACCTTGAAGGTCCAGAAACATCGCAAGGCACAGGATATTTTTATCATGGGTAGCTGGGAATAGCTGCAGATCCCAACTGCATGATTTATGAAGGTGTAAACAAAACCCCAACTCAGTACTTTGTTACAGAATGCTGCTTTCATTTGCCAAAGGTAGTTTAAGTCCCACAATATAAAATATGTGTGTACAGAAGTACAAAAATTGGTAGGTATACATTTATTATTTCAATCAACTGATGCAAAGGTAAAGTAAAACGTCTAGGAATTTCAAATTTGGAAAAGCAAGCTAAACAGGTTTTTTTGCATTCATCTTTAAAATAGCATGTATTTGGGGGGCGGGGAGGGGAACTCCTCCTCCTTCTGAATTGTTTTTGGACTTGGAGAACATTTGAACTACAAATTCTAAGTCTTGCAAAGATATAAAGATGAGCCCCAAGGATGTGAAGTCCCAGATTTTGTCAATAGTTTCTGGATATGAACAACTTTGTATCTTGAGAATGACAATCATAGTTTGAATATACTGAGCCAACTGATATTTTTAGCAACAAGAAGCCTGCCCAAAGGATAACCCCTCTAGAAACGCTCCATAGTTGCCCAGGTCTAAGGAGACAGTCATCTCAGAGAGCCAGCACGGCAGCATTTAAGGAACAAGAGTAGTTAGCTGCACCTTGTATTTGGTTGCTGGTACTCAAATTTCTCAGTATGCACACAAGATCTTCTGGAGAGTTTTTCCTGTTAGGGGTAAGTCATTATATGTCCATTTGAGCCACAAAATCAGTCACAGAAACTAACCTTATAGACTATAAGAAATTTACAACTCTGCCTCTCAGAATGTTCTACCCAAACAGAAGAATTTGGAGTAAGGATAACGAAGCAAGTTTTTTTGACAAGTTGAAAATAGGAAAAAAGAAAAAAAAAAAAAAACACTGGACCTAGAGGACTTAGGACTAAGATACTTGGTGGTTGAGAATTTTGAGAAGTGCAACGTAAACAGGAACATAGATTTGGGCTCAAAATTCATCCAGAAGAGGAATCAGAGGGTAGTGCCATTAACATCAGCAGAGTGACTTTGGCCATATGTGAAGTCTTCCTTTTGCTAAGGTGAAAGCAGTTTAAGCATAGTTCAAATGAAATTCACTGGGATAAAATAAGTCATTTTCATATTCTTGTCACAGAATCAATCACCCATTAATTCATAAAAATGGCTCCATTAAAGCTCAACTCAAGCTCAGCTGCAAAGGATTAAATCAGATGTAGCTTAAGCTCTGTGTTTGTATCTAAGTAACTTACATTGTGTGTCTATAGGTCACACAATGGGGCAGCTCCAAGATGGGGAGACTGTTAACAATCACTCCTCTTACTATTTTAGGCACTGCTTCTATAGTTACCAAATTCAGCTTTTAAAAATTTCTACTCACAAATAATAAGATTCAATCATTTTCCCCAGACAAGTGACTTAGGCTATATATGAAGGAGGGAATTAGTAATAAAAGTGTCAAATACTAATTAAATGTGCCTCCCCACCCTCCATGAAAGCCTCACTTCTGATGCATAGAATCAGGAAATGAGTAAATTCCAGTGAATGGTTCAGAAGACTCAGCTACAGCTGATTGGATTGTTAATGGCACTACCTGCAACACTTTCTCAAAACAACCAAAAATGTTATTAGGCATGATTTTTGCCAAATCAAGATGCTACAGCAATGTAAGTCCAAACTATAATAAACTTAGGTTTGGGGGCTGTGGCCAACAGCACTGCAGATTCTAGAAAGGAGCCCTCACTGGTGAGTGCATGACATCTTGGTTCATCTCAGAATCTCGTTCCCAGATCTCACACGGGGCATGGACTAGTAGCGTCAGTGGAGCAGGCATGGAAGACAGCAGGCAGTGATGGGGCCTCCCGTGCGAGCGGGAGTGGGCACCCGCCCTCTAAACAGCTGCTCTACTGCGCTAATGTACTGCTCTTTGTTTCTTTGTTTTTAACAGAGGTACTGGGGGCTGAACCCAGGACCTTGTGCTTGCTAAGCATGCACTCTACCACGGACCTATCCCTACACCCCTCCTAATGTACTGCTACTATTCGGAATTTTGAGCCCAAGGTTTCCAAATCATTTGATTTTTCAAAATCTTTCACAGAATCCAGACTTTTGTCTGGAAACAGCTCAATTTTTTTTTCCTAATGTTGGCATAATTAAAACACCACTACCTTATGTGGACCAAACTAGCCACATTTACCTGGGCAGTAACTGGCTTCTGGGCTGCCAGTTTGAACTCAGACCTGGTCCAAAGTTATCATTTTTTTATAGGGAAGAAACAAAGTGCAGAGATGCTGCCTCTGCCAAGGTGAGAATCCAGGTCTCTGGATTCCAGGCTGGGCTTCAGCCAACTGCTAGATGTTTGTCCCTAAAACACATACAATATAATTTCCTAAATCTTAGCTCTGCAAGTCTTCACTGAGACAGTCTAATGAATGGCTTACTGCATCATTTCAGTACAATAATCTGCTCTCTTACTTGACCAACCCACATTTTGGAAGCTAATCAGACATTTATTTCCTAAGATATTCTAAGCCCCGTGATTGTTGGGGTGGTATCAAAAGACACAGCGAAATATGTGTGGTTTTGCCTTCTAACTTTAGGAAATTAGCTCATTTAATAGACGGGGCTCCTCACTCCAGTGTCTGAATGGCAGGGAGCAAAGTGGAGAGCCTCTCTTTGCTGAGACGCAGCGGAAGAAGATGGCAGTGTTGTGTGTCAGAGAACGCCTTGTTTCTGAGAGATCAGAATCTTTATTGAAAGAGCTCCCTTTTTTGATTTCCGGATCAGGCCCCAAGCAGTTGATAAGGGAGAATTACTTGGCCATTATCAGAAGTAGTTGTATTTCCACAAAGAGCTGGTACTAAACAAGAGTTTATCTCCACGACAAGACCGATAGAATTCACACAGATTATGATTCAATCAGACACCTGAAACAGCCCATGTAATTGGCTGGTGTAATATGTGCAAACCTCTGTCCTCCAGCCACAGCAAAAGAAATACCTGGGGAATCATTCCTGCGGCCTGAAAACTGGGAATGAATGGTAGATAGAGCTGCTCTTGCTTGCTCCAGGCTCTGTCTCTATATAACCCATAATAATATTTTTATATATGTAATCCTAACAGAATGCCATTAGGCCAAAGAGTTGACTATCTGTGACCTTTGCAATTATTTGCTAAAACACTCCTAAAGGGTTTAATGTACTTTTCAAAACTTATTTCTTAGGATGAAGAAAATGCTATCTACTTAGCAGCTAACAGGTCTTGCTAACCTCTTTGAAAGTTGGGGAAACTGACAAACTAAATGGTGAACTCAAAATAAATTTGTTTAAACACAAAGCTTCAGTCCTATTTGGAACACCAACTTTTGAATTATTTTTCACAACGACTGGAACTGTTTTTCACAACGAAAAGGAGAAACTTGTAGAGTTCAAGGGCTTGATTCTAGCATCAGGCAGCTTGGGGTTAGCTAATACACTGGCTTCATCACTTACCTCTTTGAGACCTCAGGCAAACTTCTTAACTTCTCTGAGCCTAATTTCCTCATCCGTACAGTGGTGATAATGAGAACAGCTAATTTGTAGAGTGGTTGTAAAGTTCCAGTGAAATAATATGACAATGCAACCAAATAAAGTACTTGGCACATGAACAGTAGGTGATCAATATTCCTTGCCATTGTAGCTAACACAAAATGGCCCAAATGTAGTGAGTCAGAGGCCTTGGAACAAGTACACACTATTATATTCCATAACCAAGTTCCCACCAATATTGTAATCTGGTATTAGTTCCCCAGCTATTAAGTTTCTGTTCTGCCTTTCATTCTTCTAAATTCCTCTTTGGTTTGTCATCAAATAGAAGAACTAGAAAAAGAAATGATGCTCTTGCACTCAGGAGGCATTCATAGCTTTGTATTTTTATCCCCAGTGACATATAAGCTAATGGATGGTTGCTGGTGCGGACGGTCAGAACAGTCCTCTGCGTGGTCACAAACCTGACATATGTGAGGCCCTCTGTCTTCCAAGCAGAATATGGGGCCTCTAACTGCTGCATTTTGCTACCTGCATTTGTTTGTAGTTAGGGAAAATGGAATGTGAAGGCAGTGCTCTGCCCCACGTGCCCAGGTTTGGAAGTGATCACTCCTTACAATGCCCCTCTGCCAACTTCAGGAAGGGCATCCGTTTGCAGAAACAATCTCCTAACCGGTCTTCCTGCTTCTACTCTGGCCCTCATCTGGTCTAGTCTCAACCCAGTAACCAGAGGGACCCCTTTACTCTGTAGGTCAGATTCTACCCCTGCACCTTCAAAACCCTCCTGTGGCCCCCTCCTCACTCAGAGTAAAAGCCGACATCCTGCCAATGTGCTGTAAAGCCCTGCCTGCTCTGGTCCTGGGTCTCACCTCCCACATCTTCTGGTCACACTCACCTTGTTGTTATTCCTGGAAAATACCAGGACTGGAATGCCCTTCCTCGAGTTCTCCACGGCGGGGCTTCCCCTGACCACCACAACTCCTTTCTGCGTCCTCATTAACCTTTCCTTGCTCTTCCAGCATTCTCAATAGTTTCCTGACTTATTACGTGTATTGTTTGTGGTCTGTAGCAAGGATGTAAGCTGCGTGCAAGTAGGGCCGTTCATCGGTTTTGTTCACCAACATATCCTAAGTGTCTGGAAGAGTGCCTTGTGCCTAGCAAGTGCTTGATATGTGTTTGTTGGATGAATGAATGAGTGAATGAAAAAATGAACATATGCACATGTAGGCTCTTGGTTCCCAGCAATCACAGCCATCTCCACGGGAAGAGCAACTGGCCAGAGTGAGAACTGGTGGGTGGCGACTCATTTCCAGGGCATAAAACCTCCTGTGTGTGCCATGCATGCAAACAGCCTTCCTGCTTTCTCCCAGTGCTGTCTGAACTGAAAATGGAGTGTAGCTTTTGCTCATTTAAAAAAAGCCAAAACTTCCAGTGCCTTTCACAGAACCTCAGGTCAAACTAAACGGTCACGTTTCAGAATATCTGCATTCTTGTCCTCTGTCCATCTATTAATGAGCTCAGAGGCCCTGAGAAAGACAATGAGCTTCACTAAGATCCAGTAAAATAAATGACAACTAATTTTCTTTCCAGCCTAAAAAAAACTCAGCATTAGGAAAAAGGTGAAAACAAGTCAAGCTCTCCTTGACCACTCCTCTCCTTCCTTAGCCGCTGATTTGCAAAGAAATACCCCAATTTTAGTAGTACAACCTAACAAGAAAACTGTCCTATCTGGCCCATCACTCAAAGGACTGATATTAATAGTCAGGGGTGACTCATCTGGAAATAGTTGCACTACCTCAGGTGATAAGCCGGAGGTGGTTCCAAGGCTCTATTAACGCCGTCTTTTAATCTGGAGCTATAGCTCTGAACAAACAAAAAGCGCTTCTGCAGACAGCATCGAAACAGCCACCTTTCTCCACTTGTCACCTGCTGCAGCTTATGGCAAGGCAGGGGTCATTGCTACAGTGCTAGATCCTTGATCATGTAGCAGAACTTTGGTAACACAGAGATGTCCCAACTTGAGCCATCTCATCATGTCCTGCTGAACCTGCAGGCCACGGGGAAACTAAGCTTTCAAAAGTACCCATAGCAATGATTGGCTTGAACAAGAATAACAGCAGTAATAATAATAATAATAATAGTAATAATAACAATAACCAGGTTTGGACCAATACTATCACTTTTATTCATAAAACAACTATTCATATTTTATCCATAAAACCACCACCAATGATTTATAAAAACTCATCATCTCTAAGTTAGGCTACTAAATTTTTTCTCAACAAATTTCTTAAATTAGCTATTTGCATTTTTAATGTGTTTATTATAACTTAAGAAAACTGATATAGTCAAGTTTTGTAGTTAAGCCCTTACTGTAATGTCTCTTTCTTTAGTATTACAGAAATACTACTTTTACATTTTTAAATTTCACGTTTACATCTACTATACAGTTAAGAGGCCACAACTAAAATCTTACTGTAACTCTTTCAGAAATCACATAAAAATATATAAAATCAATGTGACCATACAAAGTGGGTTTATTTACCTTAAAGTATATTTTTATTTTAAATTTAGAGATGGGTCTTATAGGGAAAAAAATTCTCAGCAGCTCTTTTCACTTCCAAATATTCTTCTATTGAATATCAAATTACATGAAAATCTTGTTATTTTTCTGAGCTAACATTATCGTATCCTTTTTGGTCACCAGTTGCATTCACTGTATATATTTTATCTCAGCTGGACTATAGGTGTCTGATGTCTTAAGAGAGTAACTTCTAGCCAAGATTGAGGTCTTTGAGAAGTTATCCATGAAATGGTGGTCACTGGGTCCACACAGGTTAGTACATAATTTGGCATATAGTTAGCACTGGATAATTCAGTGAATTTTGTGTTAGACACATATTAAGACCTCTGGAAAATGAGCAAGACACTTAGTGGTTAAACAGTATTTTTAGAGCCATTAATCCAACAACAACACATGGAATGAGAAGAGATGAGAGCAAGAGAGAGAGAAGAAGAAACAGGGGGTATTACAAAATCTAGGCTTCCACTGACTGGGCCCATACTAATGGGGTGGTTATAAAATTGGCAAAGGAGGTCAAATTAAGGCAGCATTGTAAACCTGTCAATGGAACTAAGCAATAAAACTTCCAATGGCAGATATTGGAAAGGTGAGAGGAGCAATCTGGGCTGCGCAGGGATAGGAATAGTGGTTTTGGTATTAAACTTACTAAATTTGTTCTTAGTGGAACAGCCAACTAGAGCTGTCTCATAGACTGTCAGAGATACAGGATTGGGGCAAGCGGCTAGGTAGACGGAGAACAGAAAGGAAAGGAAAGGAAAGGGAAGGAACCTTTGAGAGTTTAGTTGGCCTTCCTTAGCCACAGGCTCCGCATTCACAGATTCAACCAATGAGATGGAAAATATTCAGAAAAAAAAATTGCAGAAAGTTGCAAAAATCAAAATTTAAATTTGCCCACAAGTCACCAACTATCTATGTAGCATTTATAGCTATTTACATAGCATTTATATTATATTAGGTGTTATAAGTTATGTAGAGATAAAGTACATGGGAAGATGTGTACAGTGTTATATGCAAATAGTATACCATTTTATATAAGAGATTTGGGCATTTTGCTATCCAGGTGGTCCTAGAATCAGTTCCCCTCAGAAACCGAGGGATGACTGTACCTACAGAGTATCAGATACTGTCATAGGTGTTTTACTCGTGGAGTCTGAATTTAAATTTCAGTCATCCACACATTAGTGATAGACAAGGAGAAAGATTCACGCAGCGCTTGGTTAGACCCCAGCTCCACCATTTCCAGCCAGACCACAGGGCAGTTTATTTGGCTCTAGGTATTTTCACTGTAAGAATTTTTGCCACAAGCAGTTTTGCCACACAATGAATTGGCCCCAAGACAAATCTGCCATACAAGACACAATAACTACTTAACAATTTCGTTTGACAACAGCCTTCGAGAGCATTAATGATGGATTCTTGTGCTAATTTAGATACAACAGCTTGTTCTGTAATGTCCTCTCTACCAAATTTGTCATGCAGTATTAGAAGCTGGAGGCAAAACAAGAATCAAGCTCCTATCCACCCCCTCCGCAAAAGACGTGGTTATGTGATTCCTGATGAGTGTAAGTTTTTTAAAGACGGTAAAAAATTTCTTGCAATTTGATAGTGGAGAACGTAATGTGGACAGAATTTTGGTATTTGGCACAGAATCTGGCTTAGATGATTTGATGAAATATAAGGACTGGGCCTGGGAAGGAACATTTAAATATAGTCCAGATATGTACCACCAGTTATACAGGTTACAGAGACTGATAAGAAACAGCAGCATCTTCATCTGTTAATCCTACTCCCCGGGAAATCTAAAGAGACTTAGGACAGAATTTTTTCATATTGTGAAGAACTTAAATCCAACATTAGATCTTGAATCCTTAATGATGGACGTGGAAAAAGTCTAAAATATACCCGAATACAATGCCCGCTTTCTCTAAAACATACCTGAATACAACTATGACCATAAATCTACATACATTTTAAATGTTTTAAAATATTTTTTGGAATTTTCATTCTTCATGATGAAATCTTTTTAAAATTATTAATTTTTCATATTTAATTTTGTCCCTTATTTTATTTTCTGTTCATTATTTTATATTTTACAGGACAATTGTCTTATGGCCAATTAGTTGTGTGATGAAACTGCTTGCAGCAAAGATGTTTAAGCAAAAATATGGGACATGAGTTTACTTCTCTGTAAACCTTAGTTTTGTTATCCAAAAAGTAAAGACAGTAATAATGTCCACCTCAAAGAGCCTGAATAAATGATATAATTCATTAAAAAAATAGCATGGTACCTAAAATATAATAAAAACTCAAGAAAGGTAGTCATTAGTGGGAAAAAACTGGCTTTAGAGATGGTCCACATTAAGGGATAGAAGGTAGAGATACTGAAAAGATGGAAAGGTATTCAAGGAAATGGGAGAAAACCTTGAAAACACAATGTTATGGAAATCATAACACCTAATCGAACTTAGTATTGAGGATAGAGAAATGGACCATTCAGTCTTGGTTGTTTTTTATGTAAGAAAAGCAAATTTGGACAGCACTACATACCCAAAGTTGGTCATCCATGCCTGGTGGGTTCTTTTTGATAAAAGCACCATAGTATGTAGCAATATTCCGGTGATGAGAATATTTCTTCAACATGTTAATTTCTTGTTTGATTTCTTCCTCTTCATCCTGTGTTAGAACAATAAACATTCTGTCATGAGAATCCACTGTCGTTAGTAGGATTCTGTCTTTCATCACCAGCTATATCCACTATGTAATTATTTCTTTTAGTTTTTTCTCCTATGGTACTAAACAAGCATAATTATCATATAACTTGACTTTCTTTCTTGACTACAAAGAAAAAATTTACAAGACAACACATTGGCAGTCCAAGGGGGCTTCTGTTTGTACAGCAAGTCAACATCGCATGCAACCTGCTGGGGAAAAAAAATTCTCATCCCTTCCCCTGGAAGAGATCAAGGCAGACAATCTATTGAGATAAAATTCACTCTAGGCCTCTGGGAACTAAGTCCATCAAGTACCTATCACTGATCATACTTGGTATAGGGTAGATTAAGAAAAATGAAAAGAAAAAAAAATACAGGCTCTTCAATTTAAAATTTGTTGGGTTCATTTTCTTTGAAGTCTCCTTTTATTGAAGTCCCTGACTGAAGACGATGAAAGTCAGATGGGAAAGGGAGCAAGAGTAAGTTCCCTAGATCTGAGGATGTGCGTAGAGCAGGAGCACCGTCTCACCTTCAGGAAACTACACATGAAAAGAAAGGGGGAATGTGGCAGTGCCACGGATGTGCAAAGGGATAACCCTCCTGCGGAGTAAGTTTCCTCACTCAGATGTCATTCATTCCGAGTTTCCATTTGGAGCCCACTAACTTGCGCCTTTTTAGAGGACCTGGCATCACCGGTGAAGACTGTGTGTTCTCCCATAATTTCATTTTGATGTGTACACATCAATTGGACTTTTAAAAAGTATTTTATTTTTGAGGTTGGTGGAAAAAAATTTCTAGCCCAGGCAAATTATCTGAGATGCAGCAGTAGGACTCTCTGAGTGTAAGACGTTACATCACCATTACCATTACTCACGGTGTGTCTCCGTCTGTACCCTCGCCTCCTCTAGCTAACTTGGCCTCCCTCCAGTGTCTCCACACTGCTGGGCCCTTCCGGAGTCTCCCATGTGTGTCTTCTTTCCCCTTCCTCTTCTGCACATACTTTCTACTCATCATTCCTGGTTGAGTTTAATCGACACTCCTCCGGGACATTTTCCTGAATTCTCTCAGGTAATGTCAAGTCTTCCCACTACATCTTGTCCACCTCCGAACCTGCACACATATTTGTTGGTACTGGAATAGAGGTATGGGTCACACGGTGTCATAATTGCCCTTTTCCTTAACACTCTTCTCCATGGATTGTAAGCTCTCTTCTGCCTTTAGATCTCAGTTCCAGAGTCCCTTCCCCAGCAAAGCTCTCTCTGATCTGCCTGACGTGGTTCTAATCCCACAGAGAACGGCATGCCTCTTCCTTTGTAGCATCTACCAGAATTACCATCCACATTTATCTGTCTATTCATATGATTGAAGCCTCCCTTCCGTACCAATCCATAAAAACTATAATCACAGCAATCCTTCCTGCTTTTGCTGTCTATAACATCCCAGCATCAAGCAACATGCCTGCAAATAAATATGAATAAAAGGATGAATACCTGCAAAGGGCCCACTCACTTACAGCAGCATTCCTTACAGCTTGAAAGGAACTGATGGAAATAAGATGAGGAGAGTGGTGAAATGCTGACATTTCCTGCCTACACAAAAATAAGCTTTAGGAAAAAGCAATGGAGAGCTGCAAACCTAGGAGACCTAAGCCTGTTATGTATCATATGGCTGAACTAAGTCGAGGACTAGGTACTCTCAGTATAGACTGTACAATTGAGATGCTGAACTATGGAGAAGCACGTGGCCTTCACAGCTTCTGGAGGGGAGGAGAGGAGTGAGGGGCTGGGCTGGGGGCTGGGGGAGGGGATGGCACACTGCTGACCAAAGAAATATTCCCTGAGGTTATCAACGCGGGCCTAAGGAGAGAAGGACCTTCACAATCCTTCAACTTGTTGAAGGGTCCCTGCAGCAGGCCTCAAATTGTCTGGTGATGGTGCATATTAGCTATCTGAAACCCACCATGTGGGGCCAAATAATCATGGATGAATGTAGGATGCGAGCGGGTGTACTTTAGGGAAGCCTAAGTAGAAGGGGAGAAAACAAACCTGAGGGTTTCCGGGCAGCCTGGCATCGACAGCTGCTTTCCACTAAAGAAGAAACTACAGGAGACAGTAAAACACAAGTCACTTTGCAATGGCAGCCTGACGGTCTCAGCTTCGGTCATTCTTAGTGAGGAGCTGGGCTGCTTCTATAAGTATTAGTTGCCTGCTTCCTGGGTTCTTAACGGGATGGTGGCTGACGTGGGAGAATTAGAGGGGGAAAAAGTGCCTAATAATGCTTACCATAAGAACTTATGAAACAGTTAAACAACAGTGTAATTCAGTACACAATCAAATCCAACATAAATAAGTTTTGGAGATCAGAATGGCGTCAGCATGTTCTCCATCACTTCGCAAAGGTAAACTGAGTTGATGTGACAATGAAGGGGGCATATGCACTGAGTCAGGAAAATGAGTGGGGGCAGGCGGAGTGCATGCTCAGTTTGGGCTCCACTCCTTTCTGGCTGCATGATCTCAGGAAAGCAACCTACCTTTTGGAACCTAAGTTTTCTCATCTATAATGAGACAGATTTTATACTATTATTACATGTCTCAGTCCTTTGTGAAAATTAAAGTATGTGAAAGTTCTAAAGTGTAATACAAAATAAACATTCTTATTAATCTCCTCCACCAAAAAATAAATAAATAACAAGGGTAGGAGGGCAAGGATGTAAGTAACTTGAATTTTAGGTTTAAATCGCACTGTTTCCAAACACAATTATGGAACCACTGTGGGTCATGGTTATGTAGCTTTATTACAGAACCTTGAGCTTGATCTTATATGACCTTGTAAGTGAGCATGCAACTTATCAGGCCTTCAGGGCTGCTGTCCATCCAGATTTCTAGTCTAGAGCAATGACGGCCATAGTTATTCAGTGAAATCGGAAGGGAGGTACTTACTATGACCATAAGAACTCATTTAACCATTTCACAAGCAGTCCACTCTCTCACAATATGGCTTGTTGAGGGAGATGGCTGATGATTCTTTCAAAAAGACAGAGATGACAACAACTGAGGCCAGAATTAGATTACCAGTTAGAAGAAAGTTATCTTCTGTTTTGTAAATGGATTACTCTTATGTCTTCAGAATTAAGCACTGGATGAAGCTCACTGAGAAACTAATGACCACTGGGTCATAATGAAACATAAAGTAATGGTACCAAATTGTCACAAATTTTAAAAAGAAGTAATTTTAATAAGCCAAGTCCAATACTCTGGGAAGAACCATTGTTTCAATCAGAAGACTTCAAAAATCTTGTCTAGGTCAACCTCAGGCATGGCCATTTAAATTCTCCATGTCAGTTATTTTCACCTGTAAATGGGAATAAGAATACCTATCTGTTACTCTCAGGGCTTAGAAATAATTAAGTATTTATTTAAGCAAAGCTTTATAATCAACATAAAGAAGATCGTTTTTCTCTCAAGATCGTAGGAATCTATTTATTGCTTTGTATTTGTGGCAGACCAAAAGCAAAAATGGCCTGGATATTTGGTGGCCTCCCACATGAAGAGGTGGGGTCCACTTATCCTTGTCTCTGTGCTTGGCTGTGTGACTTGCTTTGGCCTATGGGACGTTGGTATACGTGATGCAGCAGAGACTTGAATAGTGTGTGTTGGGGTGGCCCTCTCTTGTTGCTTACAGAGAACACTTTCTTGTGAAAAACTAGAACTGGCCTCCTGGAGGATGATAAAATGTGAAGAGACAGTGGTTTTCAAATGCAAGAAAATGGATGATTCCAGGTAATGCTTTCAAGCCACTGACTACCTTTGATGACGATATGATGATCAAAACCATGGTCATAAATACAGCCAAAGACAGCCTTATGTGATGTTCTTCTGTACCAGAGGCTGTATGCATATAATCTTATTTAATACTCAGAACAGCTCTATGAAGACATGTTTTTAATAATCCTATTTAACAAATAAGAAAATGAGTGTCAGAGTTCATTCCTATATTAAATGTTAGAACTAAGATCCAAAGCCAGATTCGTCTCATTTTAAAGCCACGGCTCTTAATTCTATACTGAAAACTCCTAAACAGGAGAAGGGGAGTTACTCATGGTGATAAAAACCAAAGCTGCTAATCACGAAAGAAGAGTCGAGGAGCACCTTAAGCTTGGACTGAAGAGAAACCTGCCTTTGGTCCTCCAATTACAGAAGCTTGTCAGCACATACTATTTGCTTGTGAATGATTTCAGGGGATAAAGGAGGGATTTTTAAGTTGCATATTTATTACACAGGGGAACACACTTTAAGCACCTACAATATGGTAGGATTAAAAAACGGAATTAATAAGACACTTAATATTAGTGTGTTCTAATTTGCCTAATGTTCAGCTCTCAATCCATGGAACGGGGATAAAACTGCATGTAATTCTTTTAACGATCCAAGGAACTGGTCAGTTTACACTCTACAAGGAAGTATGAGGTGCACAGACTCCTAAGTGCCACTATCCCCCAGCTGTGCAGACGCCGGCTAGAACACCTGTGCGCCTGCTCACCGCCCTGCTTCCCGCAGCACCTGTTGGCATTAGGCAGGCATTTGTCTGAACTTGTCTATCATTCTCACCTTTGATGCTGACTGAATGTGACAGAAAGATTGAAAAGACAATTTATCGTTAAAGAATCATTGATCATTAGAATTTGTAGGGATTACTGACATCTTCTAGGATGTGATTTAAAAATTTTTTTAAATAATTTTAGTGCTGAAATCCCTTCCTCAACTAGAACTTTTATTCAGGATGCCAATATACAACATCAACAAAAACTAGACTTTTAAAGTTAGTAAATAGTTATTTTTATAAGTTTAACTATGTAATATCTGGTTATAAAGTTAATCAATGACAACAAAGGGAGTATTTTAGTGAAAGCAAATGTAGAATTTTTGAAAAAAATTTAAAATCATGTGTCAGCTTCAGTATCTTATTCATTTTCAGTTTTGTTTGTTCTGAAGGATAGAGAAAATCTTTATTTCCTAAGATAATTAATTGCAAATAATAGCAATTACTTTTTAAAAGGTTGCCTTGAGATTTCGGTGGAATCTTCAGATGTAATGACACTCTGCACATGACTGGAGTAACCTAGAGCATGGACTGAGAGGTTGCCGTCTTCTAGTGCATTCAAAGGTGGTATATGACATACAGCTTAGTTTTTTTTTTTTTGAAATCATAGTTTACTAAATGTTAAAATGTATGAAAAATTAAATGAGACTTAAGCATATATGGATGCTCTAATATTATCTCAAGATGAGGTTAAGCACCTGTGAACTATATATTTATAGATTCAAGGACACAGACCCCGAGTGGTTCAATTGGTTGCCTAAGTCCACATCTCTTCACCGCAGCATTGATAGAACTTGGGACTTTGCCACAACATCCTGCAGGCAGCACTTGGATTTGTTGTATGTTAACTCTAAACTAAATGAATTCATTCAACAAATATTTACCCATCTACTATATCCTAGGCACAGTGCCTAATAATAATAATAATAATAGTAATAGTAATAATAATAATAAATAATATATGATATATAATATAGTCATCCTTCAGTACCTGTAAAGGATTGATTCCAGGATCCCTCATGGATACCAAAATCCACAGATGCTCAAATCCTTTATGTAAATGTTGTAGTACAGTCAGCCCGCCGTATCCATGGGTTACACATCCTTGGATTCAACTAACACTGTGAGCACAGAGGGCTGACTGTAATGCAACAATGGACATAACAGAGTCAAGCTCTCCCACCATGAAACTTACTATAATCTAGTGGGGAACACAAATGAAAATCAAAGAATGACACAAATAACATGCAAAATTACTAACGTGAGAGATATAGGTAGCTAACCTAATGGAGGCACCAGGGAAGACAGCTGAGACATTCAAGTGTGAGCTGAATTTTAAAGGCCATGTGGTGGGGCAGGGTATAGCTCAGTGGTAGAGCCCGTGTTCGGCATGCATGAGGTCCTGGGTTCAATCCCCAGTGCCTCCGTTAAGGGGGATAAAAACTAAAATAAAAATGACCTGTAAGTCTTTATGAAGACCTTGATGCAGACCATATGGGAGTTACCCAGTTAAGAAGAAAACATATAATGTAATGTGACTGAGGAGGGATTGGTTTCCTGGCAGAGAAGGAGTGATTGTCTAGGCCCCTTAGCTGGATGAGGTATTGGCATATTGTCTCCTATGGGAATCGTTGGTGCCATGGAGTGAAAAATAAAAAATGTCTGCAAGAGACACCATAATAATAACAATATGCACAAAAAGTTTTAACCCTAGAAGTGTTGTCATTCATTTGGCCAAAATCCATCACAAATCCTCAAGACTCCTCCACCTACAATTCAGCCCACAGGAATGGGAATGGGTCTGCTTTTCTGATCCTATTAACAGTATAAATGATAATGTCTTCCCTTTTAGCTTTGGTTACCAGAAAAAAATAACTATCAAAGTTGCTGTGGCTTGTAATTTGAATTTGTTTTTCCTTTATCCGTCTTTCAATTCATTTTATTTTCTCTGGCCTCTTGCTTTTACAAATATAATACCATTTTGCATAGCATCTGCTACGTGCCAGGCCCTAGGTCAGCACGCTCTGCAGGAGGTGCCAAGACGGCTAATGCCCGGTTCCTGTTCTGGGCTCATTAAAGTCAGAAGGCTTTAATGAGAGAGAGAAGACTTTCCACAAAGGGAAAACAAAAGGTGAGCTTTGAGTCATTAAGAAAGCCAACATATTGATGAGGAAGTCAGCCCTACCAATGCCACTAATCTACCCATCCTCTGACCTCACGTAGTTGTCACTTTATCAGGGAACGTACTGGCCACCCAGACAGGTCAGATTCCTTCTTAAATTCTCTCTTAATACACTCCATACACTCTGTGAAAGTTAATCAGTTAATCAGAACTCTGATCAAATAACTGTTCAACTGTTTGTCAAATGTCTTTCACTCAGTGCTGGAAGGTAAGATTACAGAAGATAGTGCCCGTGTCTGCCTTATTCACTGCTCTCGCCCCAGAGCATAGCACACTCATTCATTCTTAAGTGAATGAATGCATGCACTACTGTGATTTCATCCTCCAGCTTCTGGAATCTAGCCTCGCTTTCTCTCCTAGATCCTGCTCAACATTAGGTCATTCTGACAGCTGCCTATGGTTCAGTAAGACTAGTAACTTTGTAGCTGAGGTGCTGAAGACAGGGCTGAGTCAGACGACTGACCATATTAACAATGAACTAACCCACACATGGTAACTACAGCATGCGTGGCACGTCGTTCTTGGACAGGCTCCCATCCCCCTGTACAGCTACACAAGTCCAATGCGCACTGTAACACCCTCTTCAGTCATGCTGCCTGCCCCATTCCGCCCTTCACTGTCTCTTACCAGGACTAGTATTTATTGAGGAACTGTTATGTGCCAGGCACTAGGTATTATATAATTTTAGTCTCAAAACAAGTTTGCAATGTTTGTATTCCCACCTAACAGGTAAGAGAAGTGAGACTCAGAAAAGTTTAAAAATTTGCCCAACGTCAGGAAAGAGCAGAGTGGAGTGTGAATCCAGCTCTATCTGAATCTGAAGGCCATGCTCCCAAGAGAACTATGAATTGAAAAAATAAGTTTTAACCCTAGGAGTCTTGTCATTCATTTGGCACCCCATCTCTCATTCTTATAACAGGGCTGTGGGGAAGGTGGGCACACTCTGACCACTGGATCTGAATTCCAACTCTGCCATTTCTGAGCTTGGGCAAGTGATTAAGGATTTTTGTGCTTTCAATTAATTCCTCATTTGTAAAATGGATATATTAGCAGTTCCCCTAATGAGAGTTTTCTCAAGGATGAAATGAGTTAATATATGTTGTATTAAGTCCTAGGAACACTGCTTGGCACATAATTAGCACTCAATCAACGTTAGCAATTTTTATTTTGGACCATGGCTCTGTTGTTGCTGTTACTATTAATATTACATTCTGGGCTCCCAATCACTCCACTGAACTGCCTCCCTTTGGGAGGGAGGAACTGAATGTGCCTGGAGCAGTGTGTCCCCCTGATTCTTCCAAATAACCCAAGATGAAAAGATTCTTTTTCTTTTTTTTTTTGGTCCCGTTTCAGCAACATTCAATAAGCCCATTAACTATGGGCAAAGCACTCTACCAGAAGCTACTGGGCAAAGGCCACTTCCTCATTCTTCAAAGGGAGATGCAGGCTGGTCGTAAGCTTCACCTGCAGGAATTCAGTAAGACAGAAATAGAAACTCAGTCCAGCAGGGCTCAAAATGGATCCTCCTAGTAGGCAAATCTCATCATATCCCTTTGCTGTTTAACTTCTGGCTCCCACACTGGCTCTAGCAGTGGTGTGGGGAAGGGGCCAGGACGTCCAGCCTTCCACCCCTTGTGAAAAACAATCCCCCTCCTTTTATCTCTTCTATGTATTGGATTTTTGCCTAAGACTATTTGATCTAAGGGCTCTTCTGGGAAAATTAAAAAGTTCGAAAACCTCGTAAAGCCCTTGCCACAGCGTTCAGTTTCTTCATGACCTGGCCCTAACTTGTCCAGATTTATCTTGTATCACTCTCTTCTCCACATTTTTTTAATCCTAAAAGTAAACTGTGTGATCATTTCCAGGACGTGTTCCACGCTCTTGCAGCCTCCATGCCTTGCCACAGGCTGTTTCCTTGGCCGGGAACACCCCTAGTCTGATTGTCCTCCTGGGCTTACTGACTACCCCTCGCTGTCACCTTGAACTTCACAAGTAATTTTATTTATGAGTTTTATGACTTTATTATAACATGGATTACCTTTACTTATGAATATTTAGGGCAAGGTTATATTATTACGAGTTCCCCTTCAGGCAAAGGACCACTTTTTCATCCTTGAATTTCCAGTCTGTCATAAAGTAGGTGTTTAGAAAATGGTTATCAAATAAATAACAGTTAATTTTAAAAACCACATTAAATTAAACAGTAAATAGCCTTCTATATTAATTGAAGATCTATGATGATGTAATAGGGTGGACTTAAAATACTCAGGCTGAAATATTCATTCCACTATTTACATGTTACATTGAGCAAGATACTTCGTATGCCTGCTTCTCTCATCACTACAATGGAGTCTGGTGGTTGTTGAGGGCATTCAATGAATCAATACAGAGAAAGTGTTTTGAAGAGTTCTGGCACATGATAATCACTCCATCAGTGTTAGCTACCATTATTACTATTTTGGGCCGAAATACAAAAAAATAGTAACTAGAGAGGCACTGTGTGTAAGGACTAAACCAGTTTTAAATACATCCACAACATTGAAATAATGTGATATCATGGTAATATAATTCTCTTGTTTTTGCCTGCACAGCATCCTTCCTACCCTTTGCTCCAATGGCTCTCAGGTTTTCCTTTGAGGAAGCCTCCTTAACAACTCTTAGTCCTCGTGGTAGGTTCCAGTGTCAGACCCCAACCCAGATGTGGCTGGAGAGAAACAGGGATTGGTTTTGGGATGGTGGCATGACCCAAGCAGGGCCCCAGACATTCAGATTTGCACTCTTGCCGGGTCTAAGGGTAATGAAGTAATGAGAATATGAGCCTGGAGCTGCTGGTGGAAAGAAAGCAGAGCCCAGAGATGGAGAGACACAAAATTCCTAATCAATCATGTCACTTCCTAGATCCTGAGGTTTTTTTTTTTTTTAATATACATAAGACAATAAATTCTATTTTCAGCTTCATTCAGTCTGAGGGGGGCTTTGGTACCACAACTCAAAAGGTCCTGAGTAATGTGATCACAACCAGTCATTGTAAAGGTGAAAGTCTATGATATTGAATTATTATCTTATTAAGTCCCATATGGGCTTCAGGGTATCATTGTAAAGGGACTAGTTTACACCATTAATTTTGGTCCAAATGAAGATGGGAATTATTTGCAGGGATGTCAGAGAATCATAGTCTCTTCATGGTGGCCAGAAAGCAGTACATGCCAGACACTAGAAAAGTATTCCCCTGACTCTGGTGTTCACAAAGCCCCTTGAGGAGCTTGTGGAAAAGGCAGGTTCTGAGGCTCCACACAGAAACTCCGCACAAGCCCAGGAATCTGCATTTCTGATGAACAGCCCAGGGGTGCTCACAGACCACATATGCTGGGCATCCACTTCGAGGAACACTGCCCTGGAGGGCTCAGTTTTGTTTACATGATTAGAGCACACAAATCCAGCTGGGAAGGGACCCCCAGAAAGTGACAAAAATGCAGACTTCTCATAATTACTTCAGAAACTGAAAGAACTTCAAAGATTGAGTCTGAGTTTAAGCCCTAATTCCGAAGCAAATATTAGCAAATTTGGAAGTGTCTCAGCTCTTAAACTGAAGAACATCAGCATGACATCCAGTTTTCTCTGTGACTATTCTCTATTAGAAAAGAAAATGGTATTGAATAAAAATAATCATTTAAAAATTGATTTCAAGTTTCTAGCTTTACCAATTTCATTACAATAAACTATAGTAACTTTGCAGTAGATCACTGCAAACAATTAACAAAGACGACCTTTGAGAATTCATCTCAGAGCAGCTATAATGAGCACAATTATAATAATTGGTAAGAAGCTTTTGCAGCATTCCATAATACACAAAAGACAACATGGCAAAATGAAATAGATTGTTTTCTGAGGACACCACATGAGTTTCACAAAGGAAATCTTATGTTGACTGTGATGTGTAAGGGGGTGATACAAAAGTCATTTGATGCTGTAGCATACACCATGGGAAATAAAAAAAACCATTTCCTGATGTGTATCCTTGTCTGTCTTTGTTAAGGGTCAGTGGTTATACAATGGCCGATGATGTGCCTGAATCAGGGACTATCCAGCCCTTTCAAAAGAGGTTCCCCAAGAGAATTAAGCCTAAATACTATAAAGCATCCATTGTATGCAATGGGCTGACTCTCCTATGCACTGAAAATGGTGCTAGCTCTCTATCATCCTTGGGAGAACTAAGAAAATGGCCTCTAAGTCATTTTCTGTAGGACTCAGTTGCCTTGTGAAACCCAGCTTAGAAAGGCTGACACTCCTTAAACTGAAAATACACACTCTGAGATAAATTGTTGTGTAACTTTTTTGATTCCAAGCAACGTGGTCTAGCAGTAGTAAATGTTTTCTGAGCAATTTGAAGTCTCACAAATAGAACCGGAAAAAAGTGATATTCCGTGCTCTCAAGTCACACTTTGTGTATCAGTACATAGCTCTGTGTACACTCATGTACTGTGGTTAATGATGTCAGCGGAACTCAACTGTAGTTCTGCAGAACCACACAACAGAAATCTACAGCATGAATGTCTTGGCCTCCATCCACATCCATTAGCTGCTCAACTGCCAAGTGTATTGCATTATGTGGAGATCCTATTCAAACAAAGGGAAATACTGTAGTACGACTTCAGCAAGTTTGCAAAATACATTCTTATATGTTTTGTGGCGGGAGCTTTGTAAAATATTTACACACTTCTAGTGGGTTTCTGTGTAGAGACTGAGAGTATCTGGTCTTCACTTTTGTGTCAGACCCCTGCTGATTAACAATACAAGTAACTACCATTCTCCCTTCATTCCTGACTAATAATAGAACCCAAATTAACTGGACACCCTGGTGGAATGAAAGACTACACTCCCCAGCTTCCCTTGCAGGTAGGTATAGGCAATAAAAACAGACGTAGAAATGCTGCACATAAGCAGAAAAAATTTCACTGGAAGGGACTGTCTTCTGTACCCTTCTCCCAACCACTCTCCTCCTCTTCTTTTTTTTTTTTTTTTTACCTGCTAAAGAATGTGATCAATGGAAATTCAACACGTTGAGTCATGCAAAAAACTGTAAGTATGGAAGCCTTGTGTAGAATGAGGGACCAGAAAGATAAAAACACCCTCCTGCTCCACCACACGCTGCCATACACCCCTGGGCTGTTACTCTAGACTCCTCTAACATGAGAGAGCGTAAAGCTTTCATCGTGCTTAAGCCTGTGTTCTTTTGAGTTTTCTCTTGCAAGTGGCAGAACCTAACCCTAATTAATATAATCTACGTGCATTTTCTTACTTAGTAAAGGCCAGAGGAATTAATAAACTAACTGGGATTAAATATTTGAACTGGTTTGCAACCTCTGAAAGTTGACTAGTGCATTTAGGGCCAAAAAAGGGAAGGTTTACTTTATCTGGGTGGTTGCTTATAAACACATGGGGATAAAATTTTTTACTTGTTAATAAATGCATCTAATTAAAATGCATATAATTTAAAGAGGAATTCAGATAATAAGTAACAATGAGTAAGGAAAGGAAGTCAGTACAATGGTGGTATGAATTAAATTAGTGAAATCAGTATCATGGTTAATGTGTAGCATGTAGTGTATATTTATCACTGGACCAGAGAAGGTGTGAAATTGAAGTCTGACTTAATGACATACTGTTTTCCCTATTTGCATCCTGGTTCTTGATACCTTTGTGTGACCCATTCATTCTACCTCTCTTTATATTAAGTAATCCACTTCTGGGCCAAATGGAAGACTTTGGTCTTTTAGCTTTAATGTACAGCTGACAGACATCTTAGAAAAATCCCCAGGACAATAGAAAATTATTAACATGTTTTTGAAGTCCAGTGAGTCCTTTCAAGTCTGATTTTTGCTCTGTACTCTAGAAAAGACATTATAATATTTTAAACAAATCTGGCAAAAAAAGATTGAAAGCATAAGATTGTATTTAAAATAAATTCTATTCCTTAGATTGCTTTTGATCATCCAGGCAGAAAATTTGTTTCAGTGTTGCTCACTAATAAATAAATATTTGTGGTTATTGTGATTATTTGGTCGATAATATTTTGGGGAGGAAAACATTCATGTTACATATCCTACTAGGGTTTCAGAGCTATCCAAACTCTTGTCTACTCCAGCGTTAGGTAGACTTTGGGGAAAACTGTTAAGACCCACCTCTTCTGTGT
This sequence comes from Camelus ferus, assembly GCF_009834535.1. Lineage (NCBI taxonomy): Eukaryota > Metazoa > Chordata > Mammalia > Artiodactyla > Camelidae > Camelus > Camelus ferus. Next base: position 81,278,176 of record NC_045696.1, on the reverse strand, counting down.
AATCTCAGTATTATTCTTTTAATACCTTCAAATCCTACTCTGTCTTCATATGCAAATGTCCTTGGTTGTGTTTATGTAAATTATTGGCACACATTGTTCTTCTCTTTGACTACATAAGGCAGCGTAGGCATCTAATTTAATTAGAAGGATTTACTCATGGTCATCTCGGTCAGCTGCTGAATACTCTTAACTTTGTATGTTAAGCACAAGTAGGGAAAGGTCTCAGATGTTTTAAAAGATTCTATTTCCAAAAAGTGATTATTATCTCTATCACTAATTTCTCTATTACAAATATATAGCTATGAGATGGCAAGATAAAGATACGTTACCCCTGTGACATCCATAACCTTAATGGCAGCAAGCTGGCCCGTTTTGACATGACGACCCTGTAAAGAAAAAAAAAAAAATTTAAAGACTTTAATTCTGATGAGCAATGTTAGCATTAGATTCCAGCTGTAAAGAACAATTATGCAGATTAATGTTACAGAGCACCAAAGGGGAAGGCAGACACACACACAAGTGCACACACATACACACATAGAAATCTCAAATGCTTTGAAGATCAATCCCTAATGTTTATTTTGTAAAGCATCTCCATCACTTTGTCTTTTGGGTTTATTTTTATAGTGGTTGTCAAGTCAAATAAAAAAGACAATTGTTGACTAATTTGGTTCTACTTCCTCTCCAAGGTGTTTGGTAAGGGCTTGAGGGAGAGGTGAATTTCTATGGAAGGGGAGCTAGATCTGAGTGGAGGAGACACAAGTATTTGCTTGGTTGGGAAACACTATGTAAGGAAACTTTCATTTCCATGATTATTAAAATATCTCGTATCGTAACAGTCTCAACTGGATATGATTTTGCTACTATTCACTTGAGACTGTTAATTTACCTGTATCTTAACAGGTGGCCTAAAATAAAACAGATAGCAATCAACCCAAATTTGTGACCAAAGAGATAGTATTGCCCATAAATAACTGCTTCCCCTCTGGTCTTTGGAGCCACAGTGAAGCATCTACCACCTGACCACATGGAATCGGAAGGGAACAGGGTGTGGTGAGGGGGCAATCCCAGAAGAGATTTCTCTGCACCTGCTCCTTGAGAAACACCAAGTATCCATCTGGCTCTCAGAGAATAGTGAAGATGGTCAGTACCCATCACTTCTAAGTGGATTTTATCTGTGGCTTCTAAAATACCTACCATGGCTATCAGCCAGTACAATATACCTTCCAAGATCAGCTGGATTCAAATCCCAGCCGCATAACTTTAGGCAAGTCCCTTAATCTTCTAGGCCTCAGTTTCCTCATCTGAAAAATGGCAATAATAATAATAATATAACTCACAGTATTGCAGGGAGGATTAAAAGAGATAATGTGTACAAAGAGCTTGACAGTACCAGGCACAGAACAGGCACCAGCAGATGCTGGCTAAAATTATGCATGGGTCTGTCTTGTGATTAATTTTAAATGTCTCATCATCGTATTTCCAGTGCCTGGAGTGGGGCCGATCCTGTAGATGAGGTGACACGTTTGTGGATGAACATCAGTAGGTGATGGAGGCATGTCTCCTGGAAGCTGGGAAGAGAGGACAGGTTTGGTGCTGTTGCCGGTCCCTTTCCTTCTCATATAGCTCAGCTTTCCCTGTGTAGCTACTCTGATTCCAATAGTGCTTCCTTCACTTTCAACTCCCATTCTGCTCCCTTTCTTTCCTCCTCACTCAAGAAAGAGCACAAAGAAGACATTAAATCAGTAATCCAATATGGGGCCAGGCACAGCCTGCATCCATATTTCAACTTTCAAGAAACTGACGGATGGGGCTGAAGTGTTACCACACAAAGAGCCCTGGACTGGAGTTCCACAGGCCTGGGTCTGCCCCTGACCAGGTGGTTCATTGAGGGCAAATGACGTAACCCATCAGGGCCCTAGTTTCTCCATCTGCAACATGTGGGGAGACTGAGCTCAATGGTTGGAGGTGGGGGGCAGTACATATCATTGTTAACACCTCCCCTTCCACCCCAAGGAAAATTAGTTTTTACAGTGACTGAGTGGGGAGAGTAGTACTGTTGGTATTTAGTGCCCAGGGACCAGCCATACTAACCTCCTGCAGAGCCTGGGTCAAGCTCACTCAAAGGAGAAGTGGCAACAGCACCCTCTGTTGATTAACACTGAATGACCTCCAGGGTTGTCTGTCCCATTAAGAGTATGATGCTGTAATGATGACTTAACAAAGGAATCAGAAACTTCTCATTGGGAATAGAAAGTCTTTAAAGTAAGGGCCTCAAACCAGACCTTAAACATTAGCCATTTCTCTGCTATAGCACTGAAGGAGGGCAGGGGAACCACAGATAAACACAGAAGGTCTAGCTGATATGACCGCTGAAATTCCTTCAATGGTGCCATGCAGCCAGGGAAGGGGAACGCCTAGGTATGTCTTGCAGGGACCTTTAAGAACTGAGCCACACCACCTTGGTAGGGGCCAACCTGCTCTTATCGTGTGGTCCTTGACACTAAACTGTTTGTGTTCTCCAAAACTATTGTATTGTTTCTTGCCTCTCTGATAGTGTTTTCTTGGCCAAGGATGCCCTTCATGCCAGACTCTGCAGTAAACTTACTCACTTTCTAGATTCAACTCAACCATCACCTCCTGTGAAGCCTCACTGTCAATCGCTCCTGGCCTCTGTGCTGCTAATGAGCATGTCCTTGTTTCTACTGTGGCATTGAGCCCAAAGGACCAGGGCTCACCCTTTCCCTCTGTTTTTCCTTGCCTCTCTCTCATGCTTCCCCTCTGGTTTCATGTGCAGCAGAATCTTTTCCCACCCAGAATCTTAAATAGAATCTTCCTGGCTCAGGCAGGGACTTGACCAGCCAAATCTCGTCCCAAATCCCACTCTTCCCCTGTGGGAGTCCCTGAGGCACCTCTGCCAGCACACAGTTTGAGAGATGTTACACTACATTTTTAACTCCTTAAGCAACAGGACTCTTTTTTGAGTGAAGAATTTGTTACAAGGACATGTCAATACTTAGTTCTTTCCATCAGCAGCCAGGGAGCGAATAGGATGTAGGGATACACTTTACATTTCACATGTAAACGGCATTGGGCACTGGGCAGTTCTTGGTTTGAATTAAATATAAATGTCTGTGACTTTCGTGAACTTCAGGTAGATGATTGTTTTTGTTTTAGTAACTGCCATAATGTCATTGAAGGCAACACTGGGAAAAAAAATAACCTACTTCTCCAATTTATATTTCACTTCCAACCTGAAGTAACGGTTCTCAATGTGTCTGACAGATGACTGAATAATACACCTTGGGGATGGCAGTTGGGCTTAAATGAGATCCTGGAGGTGGAACAATTAGCAGCCTCAGCTCAGTCCCAGGCAAGGGCGTCCTGTGTTCTGGAACAGGAAGGCTGCTGAGCTGTCAGCCTTTGATGGGGGAGGACCGCAAAGGAGGCTGCCCAGCGTGAGTTGCCTTTTATATCACTGGAGAATGCCAAACCAAATTAGGATCCAGATGAGGGCAGATTTTGACGGAATGGCTAGCAATCAGCTGACCTAAAGATCACCAAAAACCTGAGGCACAGTCATTGTTAAGACAGTGATTAAAGAGGCAACTTCATAAAGTCACAAATAAATTGAGTAGGAAAAGCCTCTAAGGTGTCTAATCCAATCACCTTCTTTTAGAGACGAGGCCAAAACCTCACAATGAGGATCTAAACCTAGGATCCCTTTCTCATCTATTCCACTCCTGCCATCCAGCTCCAAATTGGAAATTCTCATCATCAAAATTTAAACTTTATTTATTGATTGATATATATTTGATTTACAATGTTGTGTTAGTTTCTACTGAACAGCATAGTGATTCAATTTTATATATATATATATATGTGTGTGTGTGTGTGTATGTAGGTATGTGTGTGTGTATGTGTGTATATATACATATATATATATATATATATATATATATATATATATATATATTCTTTTTCATTATAGGTAATCACAATCTATTGCATATAGTTCCCTGTGCTATACAGTAGGACCTTGTTGTTTATCTGTTTTGTATATAGTAGTATCTGCAAATCTCAAACTCCCAATTTATCCATCCCGACCCCTTTTCCCTTTGGTAACCATAAGTTTGTTTTCTATGCCTGTGAGTCTGTTTCTGTTTTGTAAATAAGTTCATTTGTGTCATTTTTTTACATTCCACATATAAGTGATATCATATGATATTTGTCTTTCCCTTTTTGACTTACTTCACTTAGTATGATCATCTCTAGGTCCATCTGTGTTGCAAAAAATGGCACTGACTTATTCTTTTTTATGGCTGAGTAGTATTCCATTGTGTGTTTGTGGAGATTATATATATATATATATCCATCCCACTTCTTTATCCAGTCATCTGTCGATGGACATTTAGGTTGCTTCCATGTCTTGGCTATTGTAAACAGTGCTGTTATGAATATTGCAGTGAATGTATATTTTTGAATTAGAGTTTTCTCTGGATATATGCCCAAGAGTGGGATTGTTGGATCATAGGATAAGTCAGTCTATTTTTAGTTTTTTAAAGAATCTCTATACTGTTTTCCATAATAGCTGCATCAAACTACCTTCCCACCAACAGTGTAGGGGGTTCTCTTTTCTCCACAGCCTCTCCAGCATTTACTGTTTATGGACTTTTTAATGATGGCCATTCTGACTGGTGTGAGGCGAGGTGAAGTCATTGTAGTTTTGATTTGCATTTCTTGGATAATTAGTGATGTTAAGCAACTGTTCATGTGCCTAGAGGCCACTTGTATAAACAATTTTTTAAACAAATCTTTTCATATTTTACTTTACCTGAATTAAACATGAACCATTCATCTTTGTTTCACAGGGCAACAGGAAGGATTTATTATTACAAGAGAATTTTGGAGTGAAAATTCAATCCTATTCCTAATTTTAATTTATTTCCATTTATAGGAGAAATTAACAATATAATCATAGAATCTACTTAACTTGGATCTAAAATACATATTCAACCAAGGACTAAAAATTAAGTTATTGGGGAAAATCAACTTTAAAGGAGACAAAGAGTTAAAACTTTTTATCCACAAAAATTAGGAAAAAACATCTTTTCAGATTGCAGTTGCTGAGTCATTTCAATGAAGCAATTTTTTTTCTACTGAAATCACCAACAATAACAAAAACAGATTATAAACTGAAAAATGAAATTTGTGTTCCAGTAGGACCCAAAGCCTCAATCATGTCCTCAAGTATAAAAAGACCCTCCAAAAGAAAAGAGGAAGTGGGGTTAGGGTATAGGTCAGCAGCAGAGTGCATGCTTAGCATGCGCAAAATCCTGGGTTTAACCCCCAGCACCTCCATTAAATTTTGTAATAAACAAACAAACAAAACCTAATTACCTGCTTCCCCCCAAAAAACAAAGAACAAACAAACAAAAAACAATAAGAAAAAACCCAAAAACAAAGAAACTGCTTAAAAAAAAAAAAAGACGAAAAAATTAAATCAGGGAGAGCCGGGGTGCACTAGGCTGGTGTGAAACCGAGTTCCCATAAAACCAAGTTCCTCTGTTGAGTTTATAAATTAACCTCTCTATCCAAAACTTTATTCCCTTTCTGTCCCTGCACCTATTCCTCTCCAGACAGAGGAGTATCGAAAAAAGCGGGGATTGAAACCCAGCAGGACTCTACAGGGCCTTCCTGGGTACAAAAGCTCCTGTGTGTCTCCCACTTCTTGTTTGTATAAAAAGGCTTTAGTTTCCTAGGCTTCCCCCAAGTTCCAAAGAGCACGCTCAAGCAGTCAACGGTGAGTACAATCCAGCCTCAGGACACCTGGTTCTTCCTGAAGGGACGTAGATAACTATCTGACGCTTATCTTTGAGTTGGTCTGCAGAAACTGATCCCCACCAGGTGGAGGATGGTGACTACATTCTGACCACAAGTGTGTAGATCCCAGACTAGTTGGAACCAGAAAGTTGAGATTCCCGACACATCACCTAGTTACCTCGCCACAAATCAAGCAGAAGGCAGCCCACGAGCTGACCCCGCATCCTACGACCCTCTCCTCTAACACTGTCTTTAAAACCCTTGCCTGAAAGCCATCGGGGAGTTTGGGTCCTCTCAACACAAACCAGCCGTCTTCCTTGCTTGGCTCTTGCAATAAACCTTTCTCTGCCCCAAGCTCCAATGTTCTGGTTTGTTTGGCCTCACTGTGTGTCAGCCACGTGACCGTGGGTTCAACAACAGGAGGACGCAGTCTCTCCCGGGGCTTGGACAGACTTCCAGACCCACTCTGCTCCCCTTCTTTTCTTTCACCTTTTGTTTGGGGCAAAGAACTGTGCTGACTCTTCTTCCATACAAAATAATCCACATCGCGGAGAAATCTAAACCACTCAAGGGTTACTGCACCTCAGCTTTCTATACCCGCAGGTTCCACATCCACGTATGCAAACAACTGTAGATAGAAAATATTTGAGAAAATATTCTGAAAAGTTCCAAAAAGTAAAACTTGGGTGTATGCTCCTGCCAGCAACTATTTACACAGCATTCACATTGTATTTACAACTATTTACATCATGTAGTATTCATATTGCATTAGGTATTGTAAGTTATCTAGAGGTGATTTAAACTTTACAGGAGAATGTGCATAGGTTACATACAAATACTCTGCTATTTTACATACGGGACTTGAGCATCACAGATTTTGCTATCCAAGGCAGGTCCTGGAAGCCATACCCACCCCCAACCCCTGCCCCGCTGCAGACACAGGGGTGACTGCACCCCTTTACCTCCTCCCTAAAATAAATACAAGAGAAAAACAGCTGTTTTGTCTGAAATGGCCATGCAAGCCTGGGCTCTGCTATTGCTGTTCTTTCCTACAGCAAGATGGCCTTAGAGCTGCTAGCTTGAGGCAAGCCTGGAAGAGAGAATTTTTTCACATCTAGGTCACCGAAATACCTTTGTTTCCAGCAGAGCAAACTAGGGTTGTGAAAAATGCAGACACTCCCCCGACTCCCACCAGGTCTCCTTGTCCAAGGACTCACACAGGTAGAGTGTTTTTACCTCTTCGCGCTTAGCTTAGATTTGATCTCGCCTTTATTGGGGAAGACTTCTTAAATTTCCTAATTGCAGACAAGTGCCCTTACCTTTGTGTTTTCACAGCATCCTACACTAACTTCCTGATCGTATCCAATACTGTGATTTTCAAAATGTGTACCATAAGAACCATGAAAATGGATCAAATGAAATGGGGGAAAAAAATCACAGCATGGAATATGTAGTAAGCTGTTGTTTCCAGATCCAATGTTGCGGTCACATCCATCTATCCATCACCTATCTACCACTGATCCTGAAGTGCACCCTCTTCTTTCAAGACCAGAGTCCCTGACAGCTCTCAGCCTAGGCCCTCTCTGGGAACTGTCCTCAGCCCAAGGTCACGCTTCCTCCTGGAGACAGCCAAATTCAATGGCTGGTTGACACAGGAGTATAAAGGCTCAGTTGCTTTAGTCTTAAAGTCAAGCAACTCTGAGGAGCCCGCTCAGCCCCTGACCTCTCTCCGGGATGGCCGAGGTCTTTGCTGAGTCTGTAGTGCAGTTAAACTCCTTCTTCTGCACAATGCTACTTTCTTCACAGGGGTAGATCCTAAGAGCACTCCACAGTAAAATTCCTACCTATAAATCTCCAACTGTTTCTGGGGAAACCCCACCTAAGACAGTTGGTACCAGGAATGGCCTGAGGAGACAGGCTCTCTGAGTAGCTGTCAATGAGACTCCTGTCACTGGTGGCAGGTGGCTCACTGATAGCCTCTGGCACGCCATCGCAGTGTCACTGTCAACATGTTCCCTAGCGGGGAACTGGAGTAGGATACAGGTGCCAGGGAACACACTGGTGAGTCCAATATTTCTGACTTTTGAGTGGTCTTGAGGAAACAGTAGTTTAAAAAAATAGAATCAGATGGCTTTTGCTGTGAGCCACTGATGTAGTAAAGACAGACAATGAAAAGCTAAGGTGATTGATCATCAAATGAAGGCAATGTATGAAAATCACAAGGGAAGCCAGGTCAGAATCCAAGATCTGTTCAGTATCTGTAAGCAAGATGGGGAGACCACTTCTGTGGGCTCAGAGGATTCCGGGGATCAGTGGTTTCACGCTTGCAAGTGCATGAAGTCTCCATTCCAAGTTTCAGAGTCTCATTCCCTCCCAATCAGGCTTGAATTGTGGATTCAACTTTTTCTTCTACCTTAATAATTAATTCCTGGATCTGGTCCTCAGCTTCTTCTACCCTCAGGCTGCACTAGAGTCTTTTGATGTGCTACCTTTTTTTTTCAAGCCCGAGAAAAGGCATGGTGAGCAGGAGCTCAGAATTCTCAGGAATGAATATGTGGGTCACTCCAGCAAGCCTGCCATATAGACCAGCAAAGATGCTAATCGGGGTCGGGGAAGGGGGATTAAAATGGTAGAGGAGGTATGACCATTAGACAATATGTAACGATGGGGCTTCTTCTTACAACTTGGCTCAGAGGAAAAAACACCAGCCAGAATCCTAGAGGAGCTGTTTCCAGAACTTATTTTTCAAAGCAAATGGATCCAAGCACCATAAGGAATTGACTGTAGTGGATGATGTGGTGTGCTACTCAGACCACACCTTCAGGACTGAGGTATCCTGAGTCTTTCTCCAGGAACTGCCCTTACTCAAAGAGAGCAGTTGGACCCAAGGTCATGCTCCCTGCTTAAGGTAATGCCCCTTACCTGGAGGTGGTGAGCATTCAATGACTGGTTGATGTAGGAATATAAAATCCTATAGCACTTATGTCAAAATGGAAAAACTCTGAAGGGCCATCTCAGCTCCAGAGCTCCTTTTTGGGGGATTGCCGGGGGCTTTGTTGCAGTCAACTCCTTCCTCTGCCCAAATCTGTCCTCACCCATAGAGTTGATACTAAGAGTACACACCAAAACACTTCCGACAAACAAATCTCGGTCCTCAGAATCTGTTTCCTAGGGAATTCAGTCAAAGACTCTACCTAACTATTTACCTAGCTAGCTAGCTATCTACCTATCTATCTGTGTTCTCAGTATTAATGTAAAATTATATTTCTTACTGGATCTTGGGGTGAAAGTTTTTAGAAAAGTTCTGACCTAAAGGATGAATAGAATAAACTAGGTCAAGCACTGGGAAGTATATTCCAGATAAAGGGAACAGCATGTTCAAAGGTCCTGTGGTGTGGTTATTTGAGCATCTGAATAACTGAAAGCAGGTCAGTATGGCTGGAGTAGAGAATACATGTCTAGTGAGTCCATGCAGGGCCTTGCAGGTCATTTTGAGGAGTTCTATCTTTATCTAAGGCCAATTGGCAGCCACTGAAGGGTTTGAAGCAAGGTTGTAGGGTCATCATTGCATTTTGAAAAGATCGCTCTGGAGGCAGGGCAGAGAATGGAGGAAACTAGAAAAGATGATGAAAGAATAACACTTACAATGCTGCTTAGGTAATTCATTTGAGAGATATGGCAACCTGGACTGGGATGGAAATAATGGAGAGGGTGAGAGGTGGTGAGAGGTAGCGAGAATTCAGAGATTTTCAGGAAGTCAAATCAACAAGACTTGGGAATGGATGGATATATATTTACCCCATGTTATCCAGAGTCCTTGATACAGCAGGGATTCATTAAGATTTACTAAATAACAAACTGAATAAAATAGTGACGTCTGCGGGTTGTATTCAGGTTCTTGGTCAATACCATCCCTATGTCCACATGACTTTCTTCCATCCTCCCCATCCCCCGCCAACACACACACACACACACACACACACACACACACACTTCTATCCAGCCACAAAGTGCACAGAAACAGATGCGGTGGAGTTGTAAGCAGAAATTACAATCATTTCACCCATAAATAAATTAGAAGATGATTTTAAGTGGATGAAGTTCCTTTATGCTCTATAGAGAGGCCAATTTACTTCCCTTCTGCATAGATCAGAGAGAAACTAGAGACTGGTTTTAGCTTTCCCTCTGAGAGTGAAGGTGAAAACTCTGATTTTCCACTCAAAGTTAAGATTAAAGCAGAGTTAAGATATCTATCTGAACGTCTTTAGGAATGCTACCCTTCTTTGACACAGCATGTCTTGAGGCAAAGAGGTGGACAAGACAATGAAAAGACTCCATAAATCTCTATGATCAAGGAACAAGAATGTTCACAGAAGATGGCTGGCACAGTGTCTACTCCTCGGGTTTCCCCAGGTTAATGGGGCCTCTGTTTTTCCTTGGCCTGCATGTGCCATTCATCTGTAGCTTAAAAAGTCTTCCTGCCCACATAGGCAGAGGTGTGATCCAGCCCTCACAGCTCCCAGACTGTGGCAAAGATGAAGCAAAGGACCATCACAGGACAGTTCCCAAGCAACAGCTCTCTCTCTCTCAGCATCACTCCCTGTGAATTCCTCTGCTTGGCACCTCTGAAAATGGATTGTTTTCAAGATTGTTCAGGGCTGGGCCAACTGAGAATTGAGGCTTGCTCACAGATACAGGGCCGGGAAGAAAAGACCATTGTTTCATTTTTCTTTGTTAGAAACTAGCATTCCCCTTCAGTCTTCACGGCTGCCTGTTTGGCTCAGTTTAGAAAAATCAAAATGGATGATTAAAGGGAAAAAATCAAATAGTCATAATTTTTAGCAGACAATAGTTAATGTATGCAGATTCCGTGGCAGGGAGCCTGATGCCTGTACCCAGGAAAGGCACGCACAGCTGAAGTGACAGCAGTGACAAGTAGACAGGCTGCGGGGTGACGAGAGCTCAAAAAAGTAGCAGAACCAGTCTCTTGGCCATGGCCTTAAGCCAAGAACACATTTCCCAATAACCTCCTCATCATTCAACCCCCCAAACGAGAACAAATCAGGAGGTCTTCCTGGCTCTCACCTAATTTATAGCACAGAATTACCACAATCATTTGCAGCTTTTGTACATTAATTTCTGGGAGGACTAAGCCTTCTAGATGTGAGAGTTCAAAGGATGGAGACAGAATATTTGCAGGCAGCCAGCTCCTCAGCCTCCCAAATATTCTACCCTCCCCACCCAGCATGACAGCCGTCCCTATCCCCCGAGTGAGGGTGGCACATGGGGATCTATATGGCATTTAGAAGTCCTGTTTCCCGGACACCAGTCCAGGATGAGGTTTATACTCAACTTCAGTAAAAGGAGAAAAATAAGAACTTTGTGACAAATTTTTCCAGAAAGCCAGAAGTATTCAACTTAAGCAGGCTTCTTAAGATTTGGGGCATTAAAATGTTCATTAATTAAAAGTTCTCAATTTTTCAAAAGTAAAAGTAAACAACCCTATGTTGGTTCCTAATACTTACTTTTGTTTTTTATTGGGGTGGCTGAGACTTGCATACTCCATGAAATCTGAGAGGCAAGCTCAGATGATTTAGAATAGATGGGTATAGTATGGTAGAGAAGTCAGGAATCTCCTTAAGATACAAAGATGGGCTGATCTTGATACAGCCGGCAAGAAGTTAACTTTAACAGTGCATATAGCTCTTAACAGCTTACAATAAATAACCTATGTGAATTGTATGGGAACCAACTTTCCTCCTTAGTCCCTAACACATTTGGACCTTCAGTCCGTCAGACACATGACTTCTAGAAAGGAACGCTCTTCAGGGGCCAGGACTCTGCCTTACGTCTGTTTAATCCGCTGACATTGCCAAGGATGGCATCTTGCAAAGAGTAGATGCTAAATCACACCAGGAGACATCAAGCTTCTAGACCCAGCGGACCTTGTAAGCTGCCTCCATTCACAGTGACCAGAAAGACTCCAGTGAGCCTGGCAGCTTACCCTGGGAGAAGCTTGATAATTGGGGGAAATACCTACATAAGAGGGGCAGAAAGTTTTCCTCTTTAGAAAAAAGGGACTGCAAGAATGGCTCACGGTGTGGGAACTGGAGGTTCTGATGTAAGTGTTTTGCTCAAGAAGGTTTTGTTTTCAGTTCTCTTTCCCTAGTGTGAACTAACACACTGGGCAGAGGAGTGACCCTGCAGGCCTGAGCAGACGTTGGCATTCTGCGTTTCAGAATCTCACAGCTTACCTGAGGAAAAGGTCAGGGAGAGAAAATATGGTGCAGACGCGGCCTTGCTACAGTTCCTCCATCTCTGCCTCCCTTTTTCCCAAGAGAATGCGAACAGGAGGCAGGACAGATCCAACGGCTCTGGAGGAAGCTCAGCACGTTTTCTAAGATTTCCAATCAATAGCTCTCCTCTCTGGGCTATTTTACGAGGCAACTCTGTCTTCCCCTGAAGACCTCTGGCAGACCCTGTGCTCACTCCATCCCACCTCCCAGCTGCAGATTAAGAAGATATATTATGTCTTCCCTCCAGGCCTTGCGTAGGGTTGTCAATTACAGCCGGACATTGGCCCCTGTGGTTCAGGATTTACAACCACGTGGCCGGGAGTGGGCGGGGTTGGCGCTGCACCACAAGGCACCATAGGCACGGGAACAGAAATAAATAATAATAATAAAAAGACAGCGCTGCATTTCATTTCACCTAATTTATGGCTTTAATAGGAAGCCAGTCCACCCACAGCGCTGTCTGGGTCACTTAATAACAGAACGTCTGTGGCAGCAGCAAGAGCAGATCTGGAAGCTCCGAGCTGTGCAGGAAGAGAAAGGACCACACCAATGTGGAGAGGAAAACAAAGGCAAAGGACCGCAGTGTTCCCAGCTGTCATTCTTGGAGCGGCAGCAACACAAACAGGGTCCCATTTGACTCTTTATCAGGGCTGCTGATGAATAAACCCTCTCCCACAGTGTCCTCAAACCTCCAGAAGTTTTAATTAAAACAAAAGAAATGTCAGTAGGAGCAGCACTGGAATATAATTAGTGCCCACCAAATCTGAAGTAATATGGGGGAAAAAAGACTAGTAATGAAAGGGAAGCTTTCATGTTCTTACAGAATCCCTGCTCTGCTGCTGACACAAAAATCAATTTCAATAGGCTTTAGCTGTATCTGAGCAGGAACACAGGCGACAGATGAAATTTAGTGAGCAATTTACTGGAGTCATAATGATTTCCACGAAAAAAAGACCACAATGAGAGCTCTCAACCAAATGCCTCCTCTGTAAGCACTCTGAGAATGTGTGTGTATAGACACAGACGTGTGTGTGTGTTGGGGGGGGGGAGTGGATTTTGAACAGTTATATATGATTTAGCCTTAAAAAAAAAATAAAACCCTCTTTATCTTACACCCTTTAAGGGACAAAATTTTAGCTCTGCCCCCAGGAGATACGTGGGGAAGCCTGGAGACATTTTTGATTGTCACCAGTGCCCAGGGCTGCTACCGATATTTAGTGGGTAGAGGCCAGGGATGGTACTAAACCTTCCCTTCCCCAACAAAGAATTATTGGGTCCCCGATGTCAACTGGCCCAAGACTGACAAACCCCCATTTAAAAGAATTTGATATTTAACAGGTGTTCAGTGAACAGTGAAATATTGGCAGCTCGATTCAGGAATACATTATTTTGTTTGATTAAAATATAAATCATGAAGAAACATTATGCTTAAAATATAAAGGTCAACTATAAAAGAATAAAGATGTTTGCCTTCATCCAGTATAAATTCTTCAAATGAAGGGATACAGGATGCTTGCCATTGTTTTAAGTGATCTATTTCCAAGAAATAAGGAAAGGAGAATACTTTTTAAAGAAAGAATAAGATGAGCAACATTATTCTATATTAATGATAGCATTCACCCATTTTGGGCAATTGAGGATTAAAGAGCTCAAGTTTCTTGAAAGTGGCCAAAGAAAAACACCCAACCATGGATTCTCCAGTATATGAAATGGTTATGGCAGTCATGGTTCCACTTGCCACAGCAGGGGACCCAGATCTCTGCAAAGGCTGAAAATCTCTCTCCTACCAATGGAGGTCTTCTGCATCAGCACAGGCTGCACTGGTGACTGTGCTTCCCAAGCAAAGGCCTGCAAATCGTTCTTTGGGTAGGAGGGCAAGAGGACAAAAAGGACATTTAAAAACTGAAAGCTGTTTTATAAATGCAGGGAGGCTCTTACATATTTATAATCTCTCAAAGTGGAGCCAACGTGGACTACAGCCATTTGTCAGCAACCATCCCTGGGAAGCTGGCTACTGGGAGTTCACTCATGTGCCCCTCAGGAACCTCCACCCTTTCTCCAGAAAAATGCTGGGTGAAATATAATGATTCTCTGAGAAAGGAAGAGGGCTCTTTTAAGTAAATATGACTTGACCCAGGATCTGGGCAAGCCAGAATAGGCGAGTAGCTGACTAGTTAGTAAGTGCATTGATTTGCAGCTAAATTTAGCTGCAGTCCAACAGTGACCTGTCAGATACCTTCCTCTCAAGGAGGGTGAGGTTTCCCTGACTCCAGTGAAATTCCTCTCTCCCACTACATTTTCGTGCCTCCAGCCTAGACTGACTGATGAGGGATCGTGAGACAGGCGAGGAGAGCATTGTGTGGACTTTTTAGCCAATCTCCTCTTCTCAAGGAGAGATTTCACCCAGTCTAAGAGAGAATCACCAAATGGGGCTGGAGCTTCGGAAGACCTAGTAGATGAGTATGGAAGCTAAGAGGAAAGGCTTTGGAGGAGGTGGGAGGAGCCCTTGTAGGGTTTATTGGGTCTAGAATTAGTTTTGGTCGACAGTTTCCTTATCTGTGAATCAGGTATTACAAAATTATTTGCTGACTAGGTTGTTCTAAGGATTAAATTAATATATATAAAAACTCTTGGCGTGGTGCCTGGGTAAACGATGACGATATTGTAGCGTTTTCAGTGTTACCGAAAGGTTCTGCCTCTGACCTTATCTCCTGCTATCCGCCTCCCCCTCCACCCCCAGCCCCTGGAACTTTACATTTCTCTTCCTTCTGCTCTGTTTGCTTGCTTACTTTCATCAGATCTTGACTCAAAAGTCACCTTCCTCAGGAGTCCTCCCCCAGCCTTCCTATCTAAAAATTCAACTCCACCCTAGGTCTTACTGCCCTCCTTTCCTGCTTTACTGTCATCTAACAAATGACATATTTTATTATTTGTCATGCGCACTGGGAGGCTCTCTCTCTAGAATGGAGGTGCCTTGAGGGCAGATGCTCTTTGTCTTGTTCACTCTCTTAGTGGCAGATCAATGCCTGTGCTCAATCAATACAGGCTGTAAGAATGAACTCCCTACCTCTGTGGAAACGCTTTTTCACGCCCTTCTGTTCTCTTTATAAAAAAAATCACAGCATCTCTTATTTGAAGGTGTAACAACGGATAGAACAAGTACTGTCATCAAATGAGGAAACTGAGGCTCAGAGAAGCAAGTTTTTTGCAGGTCATCTTTTCCATTCAGATTAGCCTTGCCAAGCAAGAATGTATCACTCCTTTTCTTTTTATTCTATTTTAAATTTTCCCAAAGCCTAAGGGTAAAGAGTAGAGGTATAAAATAAAATGCCTGACAGAGTATATTTTGTCTAGGAAGATTTATTTGTGTAAATATGTGTAATTGTTTTATTTAAAAATTAGCAACATGGATTGAAAAGTTATATAGCACAAGGGTATGGAAACATTATAAAGTATAGAAGTAGAGGTGATTGCATTCCAAATTATATTCCGGCTAGCAGCAGCCGACAGATCAACCTTACAGGCAGAAATTAAGGACGAGGTTGTCTGTGCTTTTTGAACCAAAGAGGACATTGGATAACCTTTCCTTGACACAGATGTGGAAAGATGGAGCTAGCAAATTCACCTAAAGCTTTTAGACCTCAATCAGCTTAAGGTCACTTGCACAAAAGAATGAAGAATTGCCTTTCCTTCCTCCTCTTCCTCATTTCCAGCTGTGAAATAGGTGTAAGCACATCGCCAAAGATTCAAATATCAAGTCTAATTTAAAGCTAGTCGCCAGGACTTGATTTCTGTCACCTTGGGCGTTAGGTACTTGCCTACTATCCAAAAGATTGGTATCTATCTGTACTTCTTTGGCATTCAGCCCACAAATCTTGCATTTACAATATTAATGATTTATTTCACCGGTGGCTTCTGTCTTCAGAAAGGATGGTAAGGAAGTAAAAATGATGCTTATTTAAGCAAATAAATAAACTGAGAGTTTTTATTATTAAAATATGATTTATGACATCTCAAGATCTCCTAACCAGAAAATCTGTCTTAAATTTAATGAACTTTTAAATGATAGAATTTTAATGCCAATAATAATACAATGTATTAATTTATTAGTCATTGATAGACATTCAACAACTTATAGTTGCAACTACTGAAAAATACACAATTGTACAAACTATGCTTAGAAAGCTTGATTATACTTTTAAAAACATTACATCTGTGTTTTTGTATTTTTTTAATATTTACTTTTTCTTTTTGAGAAAAATACATGTTAGAAAGCAAATTCAGAATTGATGAAAAATCTTTGGGAGACAGTAAATGCAGTGGAGCTGAAGGAGTAACAATATACAGATTCTATTCAGAATTTGATCAGTTTTCAATTTTTCAGTAAGGCTCCAGGCAAAGCTCTTTAACTTTTCATGCATTTTATAAAGAAAGGAAATAAAAATGCTTGCTATGCCTTTTTTCCTTTATAGGACAAAAATGCAAACAGGAGCAGCCAGACAGAGTGAGTTCTTATGACTCACCTTATTGAGTCAACATTTCATTTTGTTGTTCATGATAACTTCCAACAGAGTTGTCTAACCTTGACAACTTCTGTTAGGGGTTCACAACATATCACAAATACAATCAGTACAATATTCCATTATTAAGCAAAATGGCAGTCAATAAAAAACTTTCAAAAAGGCCTCATTTCTATAAATGGAAATGGATTTCAGTGCACGTTGGAATGTGGTCAAGTTTTTACAAAGAAAGGTCTTATGAAGTAAATCTAATTTCACATAAAATGGGCATAACTATCATAATTTTTTTTTAAAAACCCTTTTTACCCTAGTCACAAGGCACATTATTACACAACTCCAAGAAACACTAATCCCATTCTTTTTTATATGAATGGAAATTTCCTGGAATTGAACAACACGGCAGCCCTCTTAATTAAAACTTAAATTCATAGACTACTTACTAAGCATCTGAACACACACACACACACACACACACACACACACACACACACACACACACATATATATATTTATATATAAAGTGCTGTATCAGTCTCTGAGGGGTCCGAATCATAATAATCATAATTATTAAAATTATTACAATTTCTTGCACTACTTTAAGTTCATTTTAATAGATTTTATTCCTGAGAGAAGATTTATAAAAATATGGTTTTGTTTCCCATTTGTTTCCTTTTCAGAGGTTTCCTCAAGTTATGGCATCTTATTTTGGGTAAGACACCATTAAAAAGAAAATCTCTAACATACGTGGTCCTTACAAGACTCAATTATTACCTAAAAGAAAAATAGCAGGAAAGAAATCCACCTTATCTCATGGAGAGAGAACCATTTTTATTAGATCCAGAATATTCTCCCCTAATGTACTTTGCAAAGTCCTCTAAGAACAACTCTACTGCAGAAAACAACTGAAAAGAAATGAGATTCTAGATGGGCTGTATTTTTTTTTTTTTAAGGCTGTGATACAATTTTAATTTTGTGCTTAGTGCTATACTATACTCATCAAAGATACGTTTTTATTCAAAGAATTGACATTATAATACATTCTCAAATACACTCACTTATCCCCCCAAAACAAAACTTTTCTCAAATAATTTAATAAATGCCAGCAAGGAACTTCCTGCACTCCAATTTATATTTGCCAGTACAAAAATCACTCTCCAGTCTGGTCACATACTATTTCTGCCACAGTTTTAGGGGAAGATATTATTAAGAAAATATCATGGTTTTCAATTTGAAATTTAATCTACCAACCTGTGTGTTACAAAGGTCAGATGGAAATGAACTTTATGATTGTATTTTATTAATCAGCACACCCATATGTGATATATTTCACTGACTTGAAAAAGTAATTCAATGGCAATAAGGTAACAACAACTTACTGGTTCTCTCTCTGTATGTCATAGGACCTTGTCTACACTTCACAAGAGACTTGAAATGACTATGAGATTATGAATAAAAAGCAAAGCAGTTACTTAGAAAGATTTGTATAAGCTTCCTAATATTCTGCACTGGACTATTTAATTAATTAAATAACCATTCATTATTTATGAACAATTTCTTCCTGTATTATGAACATTCTCAGATACTCTTATGAAATACAGTATTAAAGCAAATGATTTAGAAAAGGAAGCCAGAATAAAAGGACACAAGAATTCGAATCTGTTGAAACTTTTACCTCCATTGTGTATAAAGAAGCCAGTTGTGCAGGGGTTTGGGTCCTATAAAACAAAGACCTTAGATCTTTACTCTTCAACACTGCACTTCATTAAAGATGTAATTAATAATACTTCACAACCTAAATCGAAGTTAGAGGCTCCTGTGATACTGATCCAAATGACCTGGGGAAAGGTGTCAACACATTTATGTTATCACAGGCTAAGGAACATGCTGGGAAAAATACAGTAACAGGCATTAACGATGTCAATGTTATTAGAACAGTGGATCACCTTTTTATATAAAAAAGAAGACAAAAAATAGATTTAACCCATAATTTAAAAAATTTAACTTTCTTATAAAGTAGATCTGTGAAGGTAATTAAAAGGTTAGAGTTACCTAAGAAGACTGGGACATTTTTACAAAAATAGAATTAGATCCTCAAATTTTGGTATAATGAAGGTGTTATAGCACTCCACAACGGACGAGGGGAAGACCAGATTAGATGTTAAAAATCTGTATAATGATTTGTTTTCTTTTTTACAATTTATACATTTCTTTCCCATAGATCATCTCATTTGCTGTTCGTAACTTTCCTCTGAATACCTACTAACACAAATATGAATAAAATGCTGTTTCTTGCCCTCATGGAACTTACAGTCACAGCTTTCCTATATTACACATTTTTAATATTGTGGATATTCTAATTTAAGGAAATAAACATCAAGTCTGTTGAAAATGGTAAAAAGAAGAGAATCGGAGGTGGGGAGTAGAAAAGAAGCAGAAGCAGGTATCTGTGTGGGGCAGTCTTCAATACATGAAGGAAGCAAAGGCAAGGAAAACTGGAAAACTGGACAGTGGAACTTCAGGTAGAGGGCAGAGTTCTGAGCGTGAAGGAGAGAGAGAAGAAGTGGGGTACGGGGGAGGAGGGAAGGAGAGAGCTTGCAGAGAGAGAGAGAGAGACAGAGACAGAAAGAGAGAGACAGAGAGTTGCAGAAGAGGTTAATGAACCCAGATCAGCCTGCTCTGCCACATTCTGGATTTCATGGACAGAGCTAATCCTGAGCCCTGGGGAAAGGGGCTGAGAAATGCATATGAGCCTACTCTGAGCAGGACTTGCTTAGACAGACATCACCCAGACTCTTCCCAAGTCAAATAAAACGATACCTGTTTGAGACAACAGTGGAAACTCAGATGACTCTACAACTGTGAGCAATAAATTAGACGTCGCTGAACACTTGGATTGGATAATCAGTCAACGAAAATGTGTCTTCATATTCACACTTCAAAACAAGACAGATTCTAATTATATCAATAAAAATAGGGGGTTAGAAATAATAAACAGTATATAGTAATCACAGCTAGTAAATGAAAATTATTATTAATAACTAACACTTAATGCTTGTCAGGCAATGTTTTAAGCATTTTACATAACTCATCGTAACAAACAATGAGGTAGGTATTATTATTCTCCTCATTTTATAGACAAGGAAATTAAGGTGCAAAGAGGTTACATGACTTGTCCAAAATATCTATTATTTAGGGTACATAGCTTTTCATTGATGTTCATTTCACTTACTACATTTTTTGTTGCTCTATTTAATAAACAAAAGATTCCACAGGGCTTTCAGGAGTTTACTTGCAACCTTAGTCTTTCTAGCACTAATTTCTCTCTCAAGATCTTAGATTTTCAGCTGTGATTTCTTTAACTGGAGTTTTCAAACTCTCAGCTTCAGAAACTGAAATTACGATGAACAGACGCCCAAATATTTCAGAGGCAGAGCAGCCAACTCACACTGGGCTGGATGGGCACGGTAGCAAAGTTAAGACTTTAATTCAGTCCTGAATGATCAAAGGGACTAGATCAGGAGGAAGACAGGGAAGGACATTTAAGGCACTGGCATAAAGGCATTGGTCAATGTAGTAGGAAGGGCCAGAATCTGGGTATGGCTGTGACAACATATGTGTTTGGGAAACAGCAGGAAATAAGGTTGGAGAAATAGACAGGTGCAGTCAAGAAGAGTTTCCCATGAAATGCTAAGGACTATGACATTAAAGGGTTTATGCTGGGAGTCACAGAATCAGATTGGATTCAAGAAAGGACACTGTCATCATCTTCCACATCCCTTCCTCATCTCCCCACACCACCTTCCAGCACCAGGACTGCAATTCATCCATCCTCTACCAAGATTTGGAGACTATTAAACCAGTCAGGATCTGAAACAAAGTCTGTGGCAGAGAGAAGAGAATGGAGACAAGGAATAAACAAAAAGTAGAACCAGCAGGATTTTTTTTTAATATATATGCATATGGGGTGTTGAAGAATCGAGAGAGAACTCTAGAAAGAAGTTGACAATTCTGGTATGTGAATCTGAGTGGATAAGGGTACCATTCACTGAAACAGAAGACAACATATGGGAAAACATGAGAAGACGAGGAGGTGACTTCAGTTTGAGACATACTTGGTTTTAGGGGTCTGATGAACACCTAGACATGTGTCCACTAGGCAGCCAGTTGAGGAGGCTAAGGTTCAGGGGGTTGAGCTGGTCTTACTGAAACAGAAGAACTCACGAAAGACAATAAGAAAAAACAACCAGATGGTGGGAAAAGAGAAAGTGGCAATGTCAGTGGAAGTTAAGGATGGAGAAAATTTCAAAAAGGAGGGTATAGTCAGAACCAGATGGTACAGAAGACCACATGAAATAAGGACTGAAAAGGGCTCATTCAGTCTGGCAGTGATGAGGCCCCTGGGGATAAAAACAGGAATTTGGAGGCAGAAATAGAAGCCAGAGTAAACAGAGGGAAGGAAAAAATGGGAGGGGACCAAGTGGAGACAAAGAAGGTAGAAAAAAGTTGGTTCAGTCTGGAAAGAGATGGAAACTGATACTGGGGTCTCCCTGAAGAAGTCTGTGTGCTGAGAGGAAAGAGGCAAGTATCAGGAGGAAGATGGTTGACCCCAGAAAAGGGAGGAAGAGGGAGCTCACAGCCAGAAAGTATGACAAGTCCTGAACAGGAGGGAAAGTTCTTGTACCAGGACAGGATGAAAGAAGACACAAACGTGGGTGGACAAAGATGAGCTGATGGGGGAGAGAGAGGCATTGCGGGATCCTGTCCACTGGCTCCACTTTCTCTAAGAGGCAGACAAGAAGGTCACCTGCGGAGAGTATTGATGCCAGAGGCAGTGGAAGGGAAGAGAGGTGAAGTTTTAGAGAAATTCTTTTAGGGAACAGGAGAAGGACCTGAGCAGGTACATATCACAGATTATTAAGTAGTACTGAGTGTCTCATTGGGGTTGGGGTTTGCAGTTTTCCCTGAGTTGTGCTGTGCAGCCCAAATACAGAAAAAGGAAGCAATTGGTTGGACTGATCTTAGGTAAGGGGTCGGCAAGGTGGATATTCTGGAAGAGCAAAGGACAAAGGAGATGGCACATGTTGGCTTAAAATGATTAAAACAAGGAATCATGGGGCCCAAGCCTGGGTGGACAAGTTATTAAAGTTTCAAGGGGACTGAGAGACTGACGGAAGGGACCAGAGAGTTTATTCACACAGAGCAGGTGTGCAGGCTGTGAGGGAGCATTAATAGGAAAGCCAACGACCGTGTTCTAAGACTGGGATGCTGCAAATTCAGAATTTTAAAATCAGAACAGACCTGGATCATGGGAAGTCCAGGGCGTGAGTCACAAGAGTGGGGCGTCATTACGGGTAATAGTAATACAATTACAGTGTCAATATTATCCCATTTCACTAATGAGCCAACGATTAGGTGACTTATTCGTAGTCACAGCCAGCTGATGGCAAGGCTAGGGTTTTAATTCACTTTTACTGCCAAATCCTGTGATCTTTTCATACAAAATCACTTCATACCTTTTTCCTCCAACCTTCGAATACGAACTAATAAGATGGTGATTTTGCTTTCAGTCTAGATCCAAGTTATAAAAGAAAGAAAGCTATAAATCTGACTTAAAATGCAAGTGAAAGTGACAGTATTATTTTCAGTATTCTGGTTATTACCTCTGGTGTAGAAGCTTTTGAGATTCTGTTAAAATGTATCTTTCCATGGTGTCTTATTATAAAAGCATTAAAAGTAAATAGCTATCTAACACGGCAACAAAAATAGTGAAGAACAATTTTAGCTTATAAAACATAAATCCAGCCTGAAGTGGCATGTCGACCATTGTTCCGCTATACTGTATCCCACTAGCTTGCAAGGACCAGGCTGCTGTAGGATGATTTAGGAAGATGAGGAGATGTAACATCACACATTTCCAACCCAAGTACGTTTGGGTATATACCCATAAGTGAACATCAGATTTGTTCACATATAAATGGGTCATTTCCTTTGAGATGAATCACTCAAGCCCAGACAACCCAAGGAGGTCGAGGAGGCTGGGGGCTGGTGTAAATGGCAAATTAGAAGCCCATGCAGTTAGTTATGGCTAACCCCATCCTGGGCAGCCCTTGGGACAGTATGCATTAAGAGGTATATTCATCAAATGGACCAATGGTGGTAAACATAATTCAACCTCAAACAATTCATTACAAAAGGCAAATGGAAAAAATGCCAATTTGCTGCCTGTGACATTAGCTACCACGGCCCTGTGCTGTACATCAAAGTGAGGGGCCTGCAGGAAAGCCTGTTCTTCACACAGTCTCACATTCAGTTACTTCACAGCTGTTTATTCCACCCACTCTGGAAGCAGGCAGGGTTTTCCCCAGTCAGCCAAAGCCCCTCCAACCCAACCTATCAGGACTCTCCAAATGTTCCTGGGCTTTCTAATCTCACTATTAGGAGCTAATAGCTTGCTTTTCTTGAGTCATTATTTGCCAGGTTAGGACTCTTCCTGGATCACTATTTAATCCTCACATCACCCATGTGAAGTAGGTACTGGTGCTGTCCCCATTCCACAGATGAAGAGAGTGAGGGACAGTCACAAGATCACACTGGCTGGCTCTTAGCCATACCCACACACCCCTCCACACCTCTGCCTTTACTACTTCCCCATCCAGATTGCACCCAACTCCTAACTCCACATCTCAGATATCACGTGTTTGGGAAAACCTCCCATTCACTTGGGTCCACACTGATCTCTCCCTTCTCAGAGGGATCTTCTTCATGTCTGGATGGAAGGTTTGCTTTGTGCCAGAGTCAGCACCCTCTAACATTCCTGGGGAGGACCTTGGGGAGACGAACTGCCCCTGTTTGCCTGGGAAACTGGTGTTGACAGGTGAGACAGCTTCTAAACAGAAATGAGGCTGGGTTAAATAGCTTCAGCATTTAAAAGATTCTATGATGTTGTCCAAGCCCTGGTTCCCCAAAGTGTTCAGGCATAGGGATTCCTGGAAATCTGAATTATGCCTTTTCTTTATTCTCATCTGCTCAAGCCTGATGGACCTGACAGACTAGAAAAAAGGAATGTTAGGGCTATTAGAGACATCAGTGCCCAGTGATACTAACCCCATCCATCCTACTCCTCCAAGGCCATGCAGCAAGGACTCCAAATCTTCAGCCGTGGGAGAGGGAAGAACACTGCCCTGTGTTCAGAGACCCTTGGTTCTGCACCAGGCGCTGTCATTTGCCAGCTGCATGCCCATAAGCAGATCACTCTAACCTCTCTGGGCCTCAGTATCCACCAGTAAAACAAGAGTATTGATACCTAAGGTTGTTGTAAGAATTAAATGAGCTGCAAGATGAAAGTTTGAAAAATGTATGATGCTCTGAAAATGCTATGAATTTTTATTAATACTTTACATTTGAGATTTCAAGCATCCGTGTTAGAGATCTGTTTTTTTTTCTTACAATCCTCTGTTGTAGCAATCATCCATTGGTAGCGTCCAAGACCACTGTCAAATACAGCACATCTTGTTCAAAGGCATCAACTAACAAATGACCACAAGCCTAATGTGTTATGGTGCGTCTGGAAGTGTTTGTGTGACCGGAGAATGGCCCGAGCTCATCCAAACTGTAGCAGGAAAATCAGCAAAACCCAACAAAAGGTATCACCTACATATATCGACTGCCAGACAGTTTAAAGAGGGGCAATGGCAGACTGGCTATATACATGTTGTAACTTGCATACGGTCCGGGAAGACCTGGACAAAGAGCAGAGACCAGCACACAGATGTAAAGACTTACTAAAGGAAGGAGAAGGGATGATTTCTTGACACCTTTAAAGGATGATGATTTCAAGAGTGCCCAGACTGCTTTGGTCTGTTCCAGTGTGAGGCTGGTCACCCCTGCTGTCGGAGGCCTGAGACGATATCTAAATGTGTTTGGGTCATGATTTTGATGACATGCGCTGATAGCTGGGCCCAGAATTGAGAAGCAGGAAATGCCATAATAGTTATCAACCTTTCTGCCACTGTCTTGGGATAATTTTCTCTGGCCTAGGCAGGTTAGCCACCTAGGGCTGGGGCGGGAGCAGGGTGCAAGTGTGTTGCAAGATGCTCCTTATTAGGAGATTTTTCATCTGACTCAGACCCATAGAAGATATCTGCTTTGTTGGGGGCTAAAATACCAAGAACTTGAATTTCCTACATAGATTGTTTGATACTTAATATAAATAATGTGTCCAATTTTATTTAACAAAACTACTGGATTTTGTGCTCAAAACCGATTTTGTCTCCAGGCATTAATACCACTGATGTTTAAATCATTTTGAAATTGCCTTCACCATATTCCTCTGAATATTGAAAAAGAATTATGATCCATTCAAACTTATTAGAGAGCATATTTGATTTTTTGAAACAGTTTAATATCTTTCTAAAGAGGTAGGGAAGGAGGAAGATCAAGTTGGATAAAACCACTAGAAAGCTAAAATGATAAGTGACCAGAAAGCTACTTTGTGGTTTGTGCGTCTCATCTCCAGAAGAAGGTAGCCCCCAAATACGTAGGGCAATTGCATTACTTTTGATAGAAATAGGTACATGGGGGGAGGGTATAGCTCAGTGGTAGGGCACACGTTTAGCATAGATGAAGTCCTGGGTTCAATCTCCAGTACTGTCACTTAAAATAAACAAACCAACCAAACAACCTAATTACCCGAAGGAAGAAAGGAAGGGAAGAGGGGGAGGAAGCAGGGCCAGAGAGAGAAAGAAAGGAAGGAAGGAAGGAAGGAAGGAAGGAAGGAAGGAAGGGAAGAAGGAAGGAAGGAAGGAAGAGAAGGAAGGAAGGAGGAAGGAAGGAAGGAAAACGTCATGGACGTGGAAGGAAGGAAATTATCCTTGGAGTCAAGAAGAGCTAAGAAAGAAACCTCTCCTACAGTATACCCTGCCGTATTAAGTAATGCATTCCTTACCTTCCCAGAAGAAAAGAACAAAGGGAGAGAAGGAATCTACTCTGAAGGAAGGACGTTCATTTGCACAGTTAAATTCTGGGGTGTGCCTATTTTCTCTTTACTTAATGGATCACCCAAAAAACCTTCTGTGTTACTCTCTAGTTTGTGTGTGTGTTTGTTTTCATAAAATATGTTTTTACTGTAAGAAGTTTATGGAGAAAGGATGCTTCTACACATCTTCCCTGTGCTCATCAGTTGGCTCCAGCTTAGTGCCGGGCATATGGTAGGTACTAAATAAATTGAATCAATGACTAACGAGGTCTCAAAATTTAACTCTAGATAAATACCCTGAACATAAGAACTAGAAAACCAAAGGGATTTGTGCAGCTGGTGGAAACATAACATGCTCACTCTTATGAGCAGGTAATACTAAAACCTGGAGGTGGGGGAAGAGAAGATGGAAACAAAATCATGGAAAGACCTGGCATCTTGTGTACAATATTGAGCCTGAAAGTGTCAAAAATTTCTATTTTCTGATAATTTAAGATACGTTGCCTGCATATTAAAATATAATGGTGTAGCACTGCCCTGCTCTCCCTGTGTAGCAGGCGGAAGCACTGAAGCCAGCATGCGGCCCACCAGTGTGAATGTAATCAGAGCAATATTGTCCAGCATGGAATTGGCTCTTTGACATTCACAATATAACTTCGACAGAAGAAAGCAGTTTGGCTAGTTTATCTCTTTATGAGAGAAAAAATGAATCCGGGTTTCTGTAAGAAAGCAAAAAAGGGATGGGGTGGTGGGGTTGGGGGGAACACAAGGTCCAAGTGACACCATCCGAGTCCCTTAGAACACAAAAATCAACAGCTGGGATTTTACCAAGTAAGAGAGAGAAAACAGGCATTTAAAGAAAATTTAAATGGAGTGAGCAGGTGGTGAAGCATTTCATATTTGAGAATGCAAGGTTTTACTAGGGCCACTAGTAAGTAAGCTGCTCTTCTTCAATTTTGTGAAATAACAGAAGTATCTGGGAATCTTGAGCCAGGACTTCAGAGCAGTCCCTCTAGCAGCCTGTGCGAGGCTGGGAAGGCCTTGGATTTCAGGCCCCTCACTCTGACTCCGTTCTTCCACCCTCATTTTGATTTGTCTGGTAAATCAAGCTAAGAGCAAAATCTGCAATGAGACCTCAGCTTGCTCCTGTTACCCCAACCCTGAGCTTGAGGTTGGGACCAGATGACTGTTTTAACCTCCTTCTCATAGATCTGATTTAAAGAATATAAGAAATCAAGACGCAGTTATTTTTTTTTAAAATTCTCTCAAATGTCACAACAAGGAAGCAAATTAGGCTGGCACAGCCACCAAGACCCTGGAGTAAAGGCAAGCGACAAATCTCCACCGCCCTCCCCAAAGGGACCTCTGATCAATGAAGACAGCCATCCTCTCCCTTAAAGAACAAAACCCACAAAATTCAGTTAAAAATTAGTTATTGAAGATTGGAAAAAAGCAGGAAATGTCTTTATTTTACTCATAAACACTTCCAGAGAATTCAACAGAACAAAGGATGTAACTAGCTGGCCTTCTATTGTTTAGATGACTGCTTCTTAAAAACATACAACTGGCAAAATTATAAAATGTTTCATACTTTCAGGATCTGGACATGGCTCAGACAACCAGCCACCTCAATCTCTCTTTACATTAAAAAAAAAAAAACTCTGCTCTTAAATCCTCAATTTACACCAAAATACAAATTACTAGTAACTACATCAGGTATCCTCTTTCATAAGGATACCTTCATTTTAGCAAGAAATAATAGTAACTTCTAGCAGAACAACACAACAAAGACATTCTGTAGCTCATTTATACTGACCTTCTGAATGTTGGTTATCCATTATGAAAGGCATTTTATAGAATAAAACCCCAAAATAGTCTTCAAAAGATGAATTGACTTTCTAAAGCCCATTCTCCAATTCTTATGACCCCAAAGACCACCCACACTCTGCCCCATCAGGCTGCCACAAGATGAAAGGATGATGAACTAATCTACAGAATTTCAGCATTACCCAGACTACAGAACACAATTCTTAGGGTTTTAATATTTGCTCACAACTTCCTCTTATAAATCCAGACTCCCTGCAAATGTAAATTCAGTTTCTGGATATGCATCATCAAAATAAATTAAGTTAGATATAAGTATTGCCCAGAATTTTCACAGTGTTGATATTAATAAACCCACAATCTCCTTTTTTTGGTGGAAAACAAACAGCAACATTATTACAAATCAAATTTCTATTACTGGATGAAGACTCAACTGCTGACCAATAGAGACACATAAATCTATCCATCCCTTTCCAACTAGGATTTAAGGGCTAAATGGAAACCCTGGCTTTATAATAGCATTAATCCATCATTTTGTGATAAAGTCTGTGGGCAGATAACACAACAACAGAGACCCATTGTTTTAATTCCATTTCATAATCAGAAAGAAGTGATATGCAACATAGAAGCACAGAAATGCTATTTGCAGAAAATATGATTTTTCTCTGTTTCAAACAAGCAAGATAAATGTTTTCTCATTTGGAGTACCGTAATGGCTTTGGGAACTGTGTTCTAAGAAGCAAAATGAAAAGAGGTTTAGTATGTAGATTAATCATATGACTTTTCCAAAAATTCAAAATGAGAAAGCCATTTTAACGTACCTGAAGATTGCTTTGAATTTACAGCTCCCACCCCACCTCACCCTCATCCCCTAATTTTGGTTCATAACTGCATCTCATTCTGCCAGGCTGATGCTGATTTTGAAGTTGCAATGTGTTTTATTTGATGCCAATTCAATTTAGAAATTAAAGGAGCGAAGTTCTTGAAAGAAACATCTGGCTGACAACACCTGATACAGGCAGAGACACTATTAATCCCTCCTTGGGTTAATGGAAAATCCTAGGTTCAAATAAACCAAAAAGATCCCTCAGCTTCTCTGCCCTACTCTCCATGAAAATACAGTAGATTTTTCTAAAGCTGTCTGGGTGACAAATGCTGTCTGGATAGAAGTGATGCTCCTTGGCTCAAGTAGAGCCAAAGCAGTTTCAGAATCAAACTACATATCATTTTGAAAGTTCCCTGTTCTGCAAACTCTGGATGCAAGCTTTAGCTATTTTTCTGTTCACCACCTAGACATCACCTGCTCATCAACAGATTTTTAAAATATCTTGCAGTGGCAAATTTCCCCCCAAAAAGTCTTCACCGGTATCTAAGTACTTATTGCCTCTTCAAAAGCAGCAGAGAGTAAATAGAAAGTTGTCTGCTAAGTCAGGAGATGAGATGAATTCAAGCTTAAGTGCCTGAATATGGGCAAAGGGATGATTTATGTCACAGGCCCAAAGGAACAAAGCTCATGTCGCTGCATATCCGCGAGTGTTGAGGTTCACATCCCCGAGGACCTTTAGACACCATAGGTGTGGCTGCCACTCAGTGTTTCAGAAACATCCTTCTGTTGAAAGGACATTGAAAGTCATCAACACCGCACGAGTTTGCTCTGTTCTTTCTAAGTGCTGGACGGTTTTGAAATCTGCCACGTCTCCTCGGTTCCTATTCAGAGTGGGTCCAGGGTAGTGGTGATGGGGGCGGTGGTGGGGTGGGGGCAGGACTCCAGTTCCCCAGCCGGAACAAGAAGGAAGGTGGTTCTACAGAACCACAGAAAGGCAGAGACAGCAAAGGATTCTGTGCCGCCCATAAGGCAGACATGCCCCACATTGCCACGCAGGGAAAAAAGAAAGAAAACATAACCCCGCCACAGGGTAAAACAGGGAGTGCGCCCACGGCCTCATCGCCTCGCCTGGTTTAAGCATGGCTGCTGTATCAGGATGTTTCTGAATCTTGTTTTCCTCCTCAGTTATTTTTTCCTACTCCACTATGCAAGAGAACCGGAAGCAAACTATCAGAAATCCTTGCGCTGCCAGAAATTCAACAAATGCCTCTCCAATTCCCAAGGCCCAGGGCTGAGAGAAATACCAGCTGAGAATTAGAATCAGGAGAAGGAAAAATCTATAAAGAGGTTAATTAGCTTATGTGCTACAGTCGAGGGAGGCAGAGCATTTTGCTGGGAAATCACCAGGGTGTCCCCATGGGGGAGACTCTAGCCTCTTAACCAAGTAAGAGGCTTGGGGAACGCTCTTCTGCCATCCTTCACAAACGCTCAAAAACAAGAGCCACAGACGTGAAGGACAAAGAGCTGGTGCAGAGCTAGTTCATGAAACCTCAGGAAATACTACATTCTCCTCCAACCAGGTTCTGCTAAGCTTCAAGGTCAGATAAAACTTAAAAGAGGTGAATAGCTGAAGGGTCATCTGATTTACTTCCCACTGACACAAAAGAGAAGCCATTTATTCCCACTAGTGGAGATGGATGGATTCTGAACCATCTCCATGTTGATGCCTGGGCTTGTGTGTGACACCAGAAGGGCATCTGGAGGAAACCTAGCTGATATGAAGACTGGAGTTTGAGGGCAAGGATCAGAATAAACTAAATGCTCACGCAGGACAGTATAACTTCAGCCTCCATGAAGAGAGCGTCCTCTGCACTTCACCAAGTATGGCTGTGTGACTGTGCACATTTTCAGTTTGGAGTGAAAAATCAGGAAAAAAAACTTAACTCCACTGCTGAGAGATAACTTCCACGTCCCTGGGTCTGGGCATCCTTTCCATCTTTCTTTAAACTTGAAAAGTCCACCAGAAACTATTGATTCTAGCCCTGAAGTAGGTCTGACATGATGACTAGCTGCACTGAAATGGCCGGGGGAAGAATGAAGCCCGAAGGTGGAGCCCTCCATCTGCTCCATCTCAAAGGAAGATGCTGCTCGCCACTGTGTGGCACTTTGCAGAGGTCCTAGAGTGTTTGCAGAACTGGGGAATCGTATGCGGGGAGGACCAGGTCATACGCTGTTCTAGGACGAGGAATTCACCTTCCACATGTTCAACAAAAAAAAATGTAAGCCATTTATATATACCTGTCCACATTGTGGTGTGCAAATTTACTGAGCACTGCAGGCATCCAAATCCCAGCTCTACCGCTACCAGCCACATGGCCCACGTTCTCCTCATCTAAGAACAATAACATCTCCCATCTCATCTAGGCGCTGGGAGACAGTCTGTGTGAAATACAGAGCAGATACTCACAACATGATGACTACTTCTATCACCACAGTCCCCACAGTCCTAATGTAATTGTGTTTATGCTCATTTCAGCACTCTGTCCTTGTGATCTGGTTTCTGAGAATGGAAAATAACACTTAGATGACAATCAAAGCAAGCTGTGCATCTTAGGTACTTGAGAACCCATGCAGCTTGTAAAGCCCAACCCAGGTTCCCATGGGCAACGGAGAAAGACATGGAGGCCATTTGCAAGAGCACCCACCTTGGGGAACATTAACACCCCATTCATCTTTGCCATCAACTAAGCCGAACCTGATGCGGAGTTCTGGAGGACAGGCATCCCTACCATTTCAAAGCAGCCCAGACTCTGTGACTGCATTACACTGCCTGCGGGGACTGAATTCCACCTACGCTGACAGCAGCACAGTTCTCCAAACACCTCTGCATCACCCACTGCTGGCTGGGGTTCTGGTTTCATTGCCGATGAATCTCATTCCAGAGGCACAAGTCAGAGACTTTTTTTGGTTTTCACATTCGGAGATTGTCCCTTACCACTGCAGACAGACACATCATCTGTGCTTATAGACCAGCGCTCTTTTCCCTAGTCTTCATCTTTCCACCACAGAGATGATTGATGCCCCACGATCTCATGAAGAATAATGGCAGCAAAATGAAAAGCGTATGTGTCATCTCAGGGAGGACACGTGGGTAGTAAAATATAGCTGTACCAAGGCTTTGTGGCCATAACTCTTAATATCTCTGTGCAACTGGAAATGACAAAAAAAACTTTACGATTAATATTTCATCTAGGACTCCCACCACTGTGGAGGAACAGGACAAAGGAAATGCACATTCCAAACAGCCCTCAGCATTGATAAATAGGGAAGCTTCAAGGGCCACACGATCCCACTAATGATTTCCCAACTGACCCAAATCAACTTTCAGAGAGACAATGCCAGTACTGAAAGCCTAGGAGATGGGAGGGTGACTAGTTTATTTCTCCCTCTGGCTGTTTTCTAATTCCCCTCACCTATTTCCAATGCCCCCTGTCAGTCAAAGAAAGGAGGGCCAACGGGGAGCCAGGGCTCAAAACAGCTGCCTACAGCCTCGGTGCAAGCTGCCCTGGAGCCGGGAAAGAAAGCTTGGGCTCCTCTCGGTGAGGGTCGGCCAAGTTCCAGCTGACAGCAGATGAAAGGGAAGTTCTTACAAACCAAGCCCGATTTAGGACTTCTCTCCATTTCTCCCAGGGACACCATGCCTTGTCCGGCCCCCTTTCCTGCCCCTTCAGCCTAGTTCCCAGGAGTTTGCTTTCTGTTCACCTGGCCCTCTTTGAAACTGTGCAAGTTGTGTTTATTTTCCCCAGGAAATCTAAGCAGAGACAATTGGATGATGGTGGTCTCATTGCCAATGCAGTAACCAATTATCCCGGTCTACGCCTTGGACCGCTCAGTTCACTTTCGCACACACAGGCGTGCACGTGTGCGCACACGGACACACACACACACACAAACACCACTGAAGTTTGATTTCTCCCCATAAACGTCCATGAGTCCATCAGCCTTGTAAGGTACTGACTGTAATGACCGATGTTTGTAATTTTCATGTGCACAGCTTTTGTACCACAAAGTCAATGACTATGTGTTTTATGTGTGTATGTGTGTACCTGGCACAAAGTGTGTGTGCTTAATAAAGATTTAGGGAATAAATTTTAGATGAGGCCTTACATTCAGGCACAGTGCTGACACCTTTAAGTTGGAGGCAGCCATAGTGGTCTTTCAGGGGCCACCATTAGAGACTTACCTCATAGACAGTGGAATAGGCCTTAGGTTTTAGGATGAAAGAAGATTTAGTAGTTGTCAACTGGCAGGTGATAACCACCTCTGAAAACCCTGCCTGGTGGCCCAGAAGCTAACCCGCACAGGAGTCCCACCAAGACCAATGAAGATGTGATGAGTTTCCAACAATAAGCCCTTTGAACAAAGATGGCTGAAAAAATTCTTGTGCCTTACAATTTGCTTCCCTCACATGCTGTGAAGACCTAAGTACCCATAAATGGAAAGGGATAACCTAGCAGACTGCAATATAGACAGAGCAGGAAGAAAACAAAACACCTGTCTAATCACATGGCTAGCAGTCAAAAATTTGCAGAAATTGAGGCAAACACTGAAAAGTGGTAGCCACAACTGAAAAGCACTCACTTCTTGTACTTTTTAGCCAGGCCTTCTTTATAATATCATAGTATTGTCGTTCTGAACACTTGTCATTGCCTGTGTCATTGCCCTCACCCCTCATCCAATGTTCTTGGAGAGATCTAACCAAGATACATCTTGCTTTGCACTCCTGACGAGCCCTGCACCTTTCTTTTTGCCCTTGTTAACTGCAGCCCTGGAGGTGTTCATCTGCAGGGCAGGGCTTGGTTCTCTCGACCCACAGAAGAGAGTGAAAACCTGGGGAGCTGGCATGCCTTCCCACTCTTTCCTCCTCCCCAAGACACACACACATTTTACTGACAGCATTAATTTCCAAGAGAGGAAGGATGTGTTGATTTGGCAGGAATGGGGTAGAGAGGGTGACGAGGGTACAGAGGCTCCCAGAATTAATAGCATCTTTGTCCTGTGAGTTCTGTGGAGCTAAATTGACATGCACTTCAGAAAACAAGAGAGTTGAGCTCGGCTCACAATGGCGGCTGCACCATCTGGTTCCCAATGAGTTGTTTTTAGCTAAATTTTCAGTTAGGTTCATTAAAATCTAAGACAGTTCAGTGTTTAGTTTAAACAAATGGGCTCACACAGCATTTGAAAAACTCAATAGAACTTTCCTTTCCTTTAATGGTGAAAATGCTTTACAAAATCCCTTTGGGTCAAATGAGGTGTTTTTCCAAAACCAGCTGCTTTAAGGATAACTAGGGTCACTGCTGAAATATTGCAGATTCTTATTTTTAAATCTTTTCCTAGATGAAGGGTTTATTTTACATTAGGTATTTAATAAAAATCTAAGACCACTAATACTAGATTATTTAACAGCTTATGAGTCATAGTTTATAGAGATTTTGTCTGCTTTCCTTTCTTCCTCCATCAAAGGCCTACTATGTGCAAGGCACAATGTTAAGTGCTGGAGGCTCGGCAGCTAGAAGGACACAGTCAGTCCACTGGAGTATTATGGGATGGAAGAGCAAGCAAAGCCCCTACCTCAGCGCCCCCGTCCACGTCTGCTCTGCCACCAGTGCATGTCCTTGAACAGCCTGCTTGGTTTTCGCAAACCAAAGGCAAGCCTGGCCACTCCTGGTCGTTGTGAGATTTAAACAAGGACTGCTGTGAAAGCCCTTTCTCTAGTGGGGGTGGGGCGGGTAATGGTGGGAGTGGGTGTATCACCAGGATTTCCCACTCTCTCCTCAACACTAACGTTCTGAGTGAGTTTGCTTGGAGATCACCAGCCCGCCTTGTAACTTACCATAGTTCATAAAGGGATAGGGAGGAGCCTGATGGATTTAAATAAAAAACATCTTTATAATACAGTCTCACTGAAGAATATGGGATATACAAGAAAGATTACAAATCCTTTCCACAAACTGCCTTCTATCCAATGCTGAAGAGAATCAACGGCAGCAGTAAGCTCAGAAGGTTAGCACATATAATTTTAACTTTGAGCTAACATTCCATGACTACTAATACTTACAACTTTCTGCCAGTCTGTCCATCCATACATAAACCTATCTATTTGCCTGTCGTCTGTCTATCTACTCACCTTTTCATCGCTTTGAAAGGGTGCTAATTCAAAGGACAGCTAGACGTATAATGGAAAAATTCTGGAATATAATTCTGCTGACTGTTTTCACTAACACTGTAAGCCTCAAGAGTATCCAGTAGGTCCAGGTGTAGCGTTGATCATCCCAGTCGCACCCCTAAAGCTTTCCTGCTTGCAATGGAAAGGACAAAGGCTCTGAAGTCCATGGTCTGCTAGTTACTAAGCCATAAAACTCTGGGGAATTACTTCACTTTCATGAGCTTCAGACCCTCACCCATACTTATTTCCTAGGGCTTCTATGTTCATGAAATGATTGCATATAAGGGACCCAAAATAGCAACAGGTACATTTTTGGGAAATGCTGAAGGAGTTAACCTGCTTATTATCCTTGGGTGCCAATTCCACCGATAGTTATATATTTGTTCCTATTGTGGGATTTTCACTTTAAAGTTTTAGGTGGGATGAGGGGAGGATAGTTATTCCATGCAAACATGAAATATTATTCACATGGCCCAACTACTTTAAAGTAAATGAATTCTTTTTCTTAACTCATTACATGCAAATAAGCATACCCATATTGGAGGTATTCAACATTTCAACAGTGAATAAATGTAGCTCTTCTCAAGTCAACACTCAAAATTGATGAAGATTTTCATATAATTTCTTGCATATCATATAGGACTTGATAAATATCTAACATACAATCTCATCTCTGTAGCAAATGCTAATAAGATCTTATACCATAAATAATATATCCTTCATCACCATTTCCAACCTTACATAGAGACTCAGAATTAGGATTATGTTCCTTATATTTCAAACATACAAAGGAAACAGTTTATCAAACCCAGCATAGGTAAGACATTTGGGATAACACCTCATCGTGACATGAGGGGTCTTTTACAATATACCGCTAACATTTGTCCTCTTTCTTACCTCTTTCTATTCATCAGGCACTGCAACACACTGACATACGTCCAACAAACACCAAGAGATGCAGGACACCTTAACAACAGGGAACGACTCTTACCAGACTCCACAGTAGAATACGTGACCCACAGCAGATGCTCAGTGCATTTCTGTTGACTCACTGAGTCATCCTAACCCTTTCCCAATCTCTGTCATCCATGACAGTCTTTCAAACATTTCAGAGATTGCTCTCATGTTTCAGATATGCTATTTTTTCCCAAATAATTATCCTTAGTTTCTATAACTATGGATTTCTTATTCATTTATTTATTTATCTTATTTCTTTATTTCTTATTGTATATCATATGAATCCCAGACACTTCACAATTTTGGCTGGTTTCCTCCACTGGAAGTACTCCCACATAGTCAATATCCCTGCTAAGATTTTGAGACCCAAATACAATCTTAGTGCTGGGCAAAGCTGTTCACTCCCCTGACCTGGGTGACACCTAGGCATTTTTCCAGCAGTGTTGGTTGTAAGGCTGTCTCTTCTCCCTCTCCTGACTTGCTCAGTTGATTTCACTTGTCCCTATACAACGTCACCCCGATTCACAGTACCTCCACTCTACTAAGATCATCTTTATTTTATCAACCCATAGATTAGTGATCCCCACTTTTGTGTCGCCATTAAATTCCATATTTAGGGCTCCCATGTCTTCATCAAAGGCACTGATTTTAAAAGGAAAAGAAAAGAGAAAGACGGTTGCTGCTAGAGATGACCTACCAGAGAGATGGTGGCCCATGAATCAGCACAGGGCTGTGTGAGAAGCCATAAATCAAGCTGGCTC
Source organism: Camelus ferus (assembly GCF_009834535.1). Classification (NCBI taxonomy): domain Eukaryota; kingdom Metazoa; phylum Chordata; class Mammalia; order Artiodactyla; family Camelidae; genus Camelus; species Camelus ferus. The sequence goes on along the minus strand of NC_045696.1, from coordinate 81,241,969 downwards.
TACTCTTATCTAACCAGTATGTTTTCATAAATGATGTCTCAAGACACAACACTGATAGCTATATTGCCTAGTTTAAAATTTGATAGCTCTTCATACTCCATTCAGATGTATTTTATGGATTAAAGTCAAAATCCTTGGTATAATATACAAAGCTTTGCCCATAGGGCCTTTGTCTGGCTCTCACATCTCAGCTTTGGTACCATGTCCCCTCACCTCCCCTTCACCCTTAGGAGGCTCTTCTCTGGCCATTTGGGACGACAGCATTTCTCCCACCCTTCCAGGCGACACCACATCTTTACTCCTTTGCTCGTGCTGATTTCCTCACCAGGACTGCACTTCCTTTTTTTGCTTGGTAAACAGACATGTATTTCATGATCCAGCCCAAGCATTATTTTCTGTATACCAGTTTCTTCCCAGGCAGAATCAATGGTTTCCTCCTTCCTTTGTATATAAGTTTAACCATGATATCTGCACATTCACATGTAAATGTCTATCTCTGTCCACTAAACGTCAGTCTACTTTCAAACAGGGGCACGATGATTAGTTCCTAGAATAAAACATGAATACTCCTGGTTAGTAATCAAGAGATATTTGTTGGGTAGATGGGGAAACGAGTATCATTTTCGAGAAAATCAAGCCAAATAGCCATGTTATAATACCAAAGGTAAAGAAACCTTCTTTAATTTCCTGTCTTCCTTGTATAAAGTATGACTCATCTAATCAACTGAGCATCTAGCCTACAGGTCACTGTTCTAGGTGCCGGGGCTACAGCAATAGGTTAGACAGACAAAGTCCTCATTCTAATAAAATTGAACAAGTAAATACATAAAAGAAGATCATTCCAGATCCAACATCTGCGGTATTCAGAAAATAAAAATAGGGCACAGAGGCAAGGTGGTTTGGAGGGAGGGGACACACAACTTAAGACTGGTTTGGGTATAAAAAGTGTCTCTGAAGAGATGACATTTGAGCTGATTCTTGGATAACACTGTATGAATAACTGGAATAAAACATGAATACTCCTGTTTATAAACTTTTCAATCGTAACCCAGCAGTGGGGTCAATGGCAGACCATTCTGGGGGCACTAAGAGCATGGCCCAACACTGTTCACCATAGACCTCTTGAAGGGATTTGTCACAACTGCCCTGATTAAACATCCTAGAGCAAGGGTAGACTGACCCAGAGACTCACCTTTCCTTAGGTCTGTTTGTAAAAACTGCTCTGTTTGATTTCACCGACCTTTTAATAAAACAGCCAGATTCAGCTTCTGCCAGTCTTGTTCACGTCCCACTCCCATCCCACCGCATCCCACCTTCTCTCTGAATCGAGCCTGAACGCCACTCCTCATCATGTTCATCTGGACTTCAACGGAAAGAACAAAAGCTCGCATTCCACAGCTCAGTTTATCTGCTTGACCCCCCACCAGAGACTGTAACTAACACAACTCTTAAAAAATACTCTGTAAGATGAGAGATCAATGTCTGGAAGCAACTTCTCTGAAGCACTCCAGGCAGACTCAGCAGGAGAGAAAGGAAGCCACTCACTCCTGACCTTGAAGGGAGTCCACCTGGCCTTCCAAGAGGAGTAGCATCTGCCAGGCCCGGTGGTGGAAGCCCTGTGGTAAGCAATTACACTAACATATCTATGCGGAACAAAGGAAGGCAAGTGCCAGGTCTGCTACCAGTCAGTTGTCTACCAAAAACAGATTACTCTGCCCTACTTTCTGGATAAGGGAACCCCATTTTTGTTGTAGTGTCCACCCCTCAAGGAAACGACACTACTCCAAGTTCAGGTATGAATCCTGACCTATCTTGATAATCCTAGCCTTCTTGCAACTGACTGGCTTAGGAGTGGGTGTGACCTCTTCTGGCCAATGAGATAGGAGGCAAAATCCACTGGAGGCCTTCTGGGAAAAGTCTCCTTGCTGATGCAACACCCATAGGACGAAACAGCCCCTCTTAGGTTATGGAAGGCCTCACACCTGCATCTGACTCATGGGCTTTCAACAGTCACATTGAGCCTCCAGGTAAGCCAGCCTACAGACAAGCTGAAAGCCTTCCAGTTCATAACCTCTGCCACCTTGCAAAGTCACCACGCCATTCCCAGACTTAAAAACCAGTGAGTTGGGTCACATGAGTCTTAAAGTCCTTTCTGGCTCAGAGAAGTGTAGGATTCTCAGGGAGACACGGAGCACTGCTCCAGGTAGTAGAGCCAGTGCCGATGTACATGATGTTCCCTGTAACAACCCTGGCAGCTGAACAGAGATTCACTGAGGTTTCTGTTCACAGGGGGAATGAAGATTGAGATTTGTATGCCTAAAGGCTTTCAAATTTTAATTTTTGGATTGAATCAAAAATTAGAGTATCATTAAGGAAGGGCCTTAGTTAGGACAGATATAAAGTACTGACTGTACCAGACAGCATTTCTGTTTATAGAGAGAAACATTTTTGAGGAGAAAATAAGGACTGAGGCTTTCAAATTTCAATGATGTAAAAATAATTTCAGAAATCAATAATTTCAATGACGTTATTTTTTTTTAAACCTCCACTCCTTCATTTTTCCCTTCAACAAATATGTATGGAGTACCTAGTGTTTGGCAGGCAGTGATGTACTCAAGCACAGTTCCCTTCCTTGGGGAGTGAACAGTTCAGTGAAAGCCACAGAGCAGTAAAAAGATGTTGCTCTACTTCTGACAGGAGCCATTATTAGGAGAAAGCATGAGGGATTATGAGAGCCCAGATTCTTACCCTGGCCTGGAGCGAGTAGGGCAGGGAGGGCTTCCTGATGGAGGAAACCCTTCAGGTGAGTCTTGAAGTAGAAGTGCCTGATGTGATGGGCGCGAGGAGGCCTGGTGCATTGTGGGAAGACAATGCTTAAGTCAGGCGGGATGTTGTGTGTGAGGCAGGGAGCTCTGAAGCTGGAGAGGCGAAAGCCAGGGCCAGGTCACCTGAGACATGCTAGGAGTTTGGGAACTCTTCTTAGCACTCAGGAGGACAGTGAAACAGAAGGAAGTTTGTCTGTGTTCTTCCTTCCCCCACATCAAGGCCCTTCATCCCTGCTTCCCTCAGGCTTTCCATCCCCTATGCCAGTCTCACCTCAGGGAGCTCTCAAATGGGATGGAGATCCCACACGCTAGTTTACCCTGTGGAAAAAACGAATGAGCACAGCTTAAAATACAATTGCGTACACAGAGGCATGAAGCTCCAGCTCCACATTTTAGAGATTAAGGTGCTCTGAGAGGCAAATGTAGGTCAATTTAGTTTACAGGTGAGGAAACTGGCCCAGAAATGCTGTGGAATGGTCCTCCCGCTCACGCACAGCATTCAGACCTCTGCCAAAGAGAGAGCGGAGATGCATTTGGGGGGGTTGCGGCAGGGGGCGGGGTGGTGTTCCCTTCAGAGGCTGTGGGCTGAGGCCCTAGAGGCCACCAACTGCTGAGGACAGTCACTGTTACCTTCCTAAACACCTCAGCTGTGAGCTCCGTTGAGGACAGGAACCTTGTCGGTGCTTAGCGTGGCAGGGCACACAAAACATGTGTCTTCAAACATTCACTAGAGGAAGCGAGGTTCCTGCTGCTGTCACGAGAGAGCATGCAAGAGAACCCCAGTTCTTCCCCAAATGTGGGCACCAAGTAGCAGAATATGGTGCACGAAATGTATTCTCAAAAGAGAAAGCTGGCAAATGACAGAATCCAAGAAAATCAGACACCTGCTTGCCATTTAAATCATCAAATACTGAAAATATTTCAAATAATAAAAGAAAATCTGGAAGAATTGTGACTTAGGACCAATTTGGATAGGATTTCTAAGCCGAGAAGTTTTAGATGTGTGCATGCTCATTTTTAAAACTGACATTGACTTCTTTTCAGAAAAGCCACAGGCCAGAAGAGCTTCCTTAGTTGAACTTAAGTCTTTTGTTTTTAATTTCACAACAGGTACTTCCGTGAATGGTTGTGGTTTCAGACCTGCATTCGTCCTGGTAGAGACACAGATTGCAAAACTGTCTGGTGAAATAAAAAATTGGAAGAAGGCCACTCTTCAAATGTTTAATTTCTTTGCATTTGCAATTCAACCAGACGCTCCCCACCAATACATATTGCAAGAATGGCTAAAGGTTGCAGGAAAATGGTAATTAAAATCACCCTCATAAGCTGATTCATTTGTGAATGCTACACCAACTCAAGGAGCCAACGTTAATTTAATCAAAGCCAACCAGAACACAGGAAGAAAGGAGGGCCTTAAAAAGAGACTGGACAGTGGTTAAGTCCTAAGAAAGACTGGCCTGAATTACTAATGTTTTGCTTTAAAGTACTATGTTTTTCCCTTTGTAAAGTCAGTACTATGTTTTTCCCTTTGTAAAGTCTTGAAAAAGGCAAGAACTATCAGATAAGGATCTACCATTGCCTGTTCAGTAACCCTTCCATTCCTGGGGACCTCCAGAGGCAGCCGGCCTGCATGGTAGCTCGAATTTAACATACCTCCTGGCTCAGCATCCCTCCACATGCACTCTAGAATCAAAAGGGGGCAGGTGCAAATGGGGCAGGAGCCCAGAGAGCCGTCAGAGTTGAGAGGGAAAAAGGAAGGAAGGGAAGAAGCAGGGATGAGGACAGGAAAGAAAAAGGAAAGGGGAAGGAAGGAAGGAGGCAAAGAAGGGGGTTCCTATTCCACAAATCAGATCATTGTTGACAAAGAACGGTGGACATGAATTTTACAAAGTGAATTTACAAAAATAATGCAAGCAGCTGAAGTCTCCAGGAATTGTCATTTCACCACTTCCCCCGCCCCCGCCCACCCAGGGCATAACTGCTCAGGAGATAGTCATAAATATTTTGAAATTCTGAAAAAGCCTACATTAGGATCTAATCCTTGGGAACATTGAACAACAACAAACAAGTTTCTGGAAGCATCTCCCCCTCTTGTTTCCTTCCATCTTCTCCCACCTGAGGGAAGAAGGAGTTTCACTAAGGTTGCACCCAAAGCTGTCACCCAAGCACACAGAACAGGGCCGAGCTCCTCTTTATTTGAAATGCCTGCTTGGGGTTCTCAGCCCTCATTATTCTGTCCTCCTGCTAATTTAGAATGCAGCCCTGCTCTACCACACTTTGAGGTTTGCCAAGTGTCTAATCCAACTGAGTTGTGAAATCTGGATGCTTACATGGGAAAACTTGGGTCTTAGCTGGAAAAGAGTACATTTTACACAAAGGGAATTAAATAGAAACTTGGAAAAAACAACCTAAAAAAAATGAGAGAATGCCTTGAAAACACTTCCTTCCTTTGGCCTTTGAGAAACCAGAAGCCACTGTCTTCCAAGTTGAAAAATCAGTCCAGCCCAAGTGAAATGGGCTTCCTTCTGTTCTCCAAAGCAGATGATTATCATATTTGACTATTCTCACTCAGAGTCTGTTCTGAACAGCCTGGCCAGTGTAAAATCCAAAAACATTTCACTCTCAGATTGCCGTTTAAAATGCCTCTCTTATAATGACAAGCTTAGACACGGCAAATGGCATTTTCAGCTTTACTAGACTTTTTTCTAGTGATAAGAAGCTGGCAGAGATAAGTCCATGTTATATTTCTTGAGATGTAACTTTATTTTTTCATTTTTGAAGATTAGTAGGGAAAAATATTATTCAGGGTGTAAATTAAAGGAAAGCTTGTGATCAAACCATCTTGGTGTTATAGTGGTATTCACTCTCTGTGGCAGGGATGACTCACTGTGTGAGAGTTGGTAATTATAGAATTGACATTGTGCTGAGAGGAGCCAAAAAATTCTCAGAGAGCCAGCCAAGGCTGCTGGTGAAGGGTGCTCTCTGCAACCTGGCTTGGTTCAATACAGTACCAAAGGATTCCTGGCTCAGCAGATTCCGAGAGAAAATGAGGGGCCAACCTCTTTCAGCGTGAAATAAGATCCAGTAAAGGGAGTGCACTTAGTTTAGAAAAGGAGCATGACAGGGCTAACAGGAGTCTGATATCAGAACTCAGGTACTCCCAGGTCTAATATATCCCTCCTCCACTGGCTACATGTTCACAACCAGAGTGTCCCAGGCATGGGAGATGGTCATGAGACCAAAACATGTTCCTTTCAAGGCAAGTCTCTGGACTACACTGTACGAGTGTGACAGTCAAATGCTTTGTCTTCACCCTTCTGGTTCCAGAGACTAAATGCATGACAATCGACCTATCTCCTCATATGGATGAATTACAGTGCTGTTAGGCAGTTAGATAGAAATGAGCACCCAGCAAGGGGAAAGGAAGGGAGAGGGAGCAACCCAGAATATAACAGTACACCTGCGCTCAGGATAAGGGGCTCCAAAAACTTTCACTTTCTATAAATGAGGGCCAGCAAAGAAACCGGCTAGGACCGAACACTGAGGCTGCACAGTAGAGAGAAGAACCCAGCTTAACTAGACCCAATGCGGAGTATAATGTAATTAACATCACAGTTTAAGGCCTCCACCCCCGGAGGTTTCTCTGTGTGCATCATAGGTAAGAACACACGCAAAAGAGATGGTGGGACCTGAGCATAAGGAACTGAGCCATCAATCAATTAATCAATCAATCATGAAAACGTTCCCTAAGCCAGGATATAAGAACAGGAAAAACAAAGGAGCAGCACCATTTTCCCTCTCTTGGGTTGGCCTGCCCCCAATTCTGGGGTGTGCACTATATTTTAATATCTTTTTACTTTACAAATAAAATCTTCTGTTTATATCATGCTTTCTGTCTCTTGTTAAAAGTTCATTTTTTTTCAGGTGACTGAGAACTGAGGTAACTGTTATCCCCTCCTCTCAGTAACAGTGCTGTCCATGAGGAGAGTACTAACAATTAGCTAGTGACCATAACTTTTGGATAGGGCAGGAGAAATAAAGGTAATTTTCCATAAAGCTGAAATGTGTAAAAGAACAGAGCAAAGTTCTCCAACCTCTTTATGTGCCAGTTTCCTGACCTGTGAAATTCACTCATAGTACTAATGCGTTGACTGAGCTCTCCCTATTTGTCCCTGGGGGTTGAGGATTCCACAGTGTGCAAGAGAGTCACAGACCACACTTCCAGTCCCTGCCAACTCCCAACCTTGACAATGGCCCTGAACCCTCAGCTCCCCTTCCCTCTTCATCAGAGGAACCTAACGGGACTCTCCCACTGCACAGTAATAGTCAGGACTGTACTTGGAAGAGTCTTCTCAGAAGACTGTCCCAACTTGAACCTGATTTGGAGTTGATTTGCTCCTCATTTCATAAACAATCCCTCCTCAGAAAATAATATGCTTACCAGTGATGACAAGTCTCTCCTTGACTAAACTTCAGTCCAGCTCCTCTGTAACTTTTTCCAACTAAGTCTTAACTTTTGGACTTTCATGGCCATCTTTACATTGCCCAATTTTAGCAAGAATTCTTCAGGTGGTTTAGCCAGAATACCCAACCCTCAGTATCTGATTACCTTCCTCAACCCCACACTGTCCCCCAGGTAATAAATAACTGATGACCCTGGACTGCCCTCAGCAAGAATCTTGTTAGGTCAAGTTAGCAAGACTCACCCTACCCTCTGAGTAAATTTCCATCCAGAGACCCCCTACCCTGCCCCTTGGCTGTAAATCCCCACTTGTTCTTGCAGTACTTGGAGTTGAGCCCTGTTCTGTACTGAGGTCTCTTTTCCCTACTGCAGTCGTCTTAAATATAATCTGATTCTGGTGCTTTCACTCCTGTCCAGTTCTGGTTCTCTTGGACACCAATTGTCCAAACCTGAACACCAGTTATCTCAGTCACCTCATGAGATCTAACCTTAAGCAGAGACCAGCTGTGGGAAGGAACTGGAGTTTTCTTATGGGCGAAGATGAGGGGAAGGTAATGGCAGTGAGAAGACCTGGGTGGTATGCCGTAAGAGGAGACACTGGACAGGCTGACGATCGGAGCTCCAGAGAGCTGGGGAGAGGACTAGAAGAGAACAGGAAAGGGGATAAAACTCACTTCAGTGGCCAAAACTACGGTGGCTTCATGGAGCACTGCAAATACAGCAGCACGGGGATGGCACAGCAGTGTCCACTTTCCAGAAGCATCGTCACCCCATGAGTAGAAAACCTATTTTACATTTTTCCAAAGTAATTCAACTCACATTTGATACAGCTCACTCAAGTTACCAAAGGTTTCCTATTGACGTCTCAATACAAAAATTTTCTGGATTATTCAAAGCTTATTTGAAAAGCTTCAAAAAATTGTAATTAAAAATACAAAATGGCTGCGTTTGGCTTCTTGAAAAAAATCACACTATAATTTTTCTCACAATGAAAGTAATATTGCCTGTAATTTATTTAGAGAATGTCTAGTGTAATGCAGACATGCATATTAAACACTCTCTATTTCATTTCATCTGCCTAAATGAATAAATACATTATGCCATCCAGACACACAGTTGAAACATTTCCCCAAGTATTCTTTAAACACAATGTGCAAGATTGCAATGGCATCATGACTGATAAAAATGACAAAGACGCTGTTAATCAAGTGAATAAAAAGCAACAGCATGAATTATTTATGCCAATAATATTTGTAACCATACAAATTATATACTGATGTTATACTGGAGTGTTTAGTATTTCAGTGAACATACATCACACAATGCCCCCTCCCCCGCTTCACTATGTAATTTCCTTGGACAGCTTTAATTCAGTGGTACCACTTAAAACAGACCCATGAATACAATAGTGACTTTTTTCTTTTTTTTGGTTATCTGAAAATGTGATTTCTTTCTTGCTAGGGAAGAGTTACTCCACAAACCACAGCCTCAGCTGGTGTTCTTTTATAACTTCCTACATGAAAGACCACTGAAATGGCCTATGTTAGGGAGACTGGAGTTCCATTTTCCTCTATCTTCAATGAGGAAGTGGTATATATGACAATCACTGCTGAAATGATTTTTTCTTACTCTTGTATTAAGATCAGAGTGAAAACATTTTAAGGGAGGGGTAGTTAAAGCAGCTGTTCTAAGCCAGGGGCCACAAAGATTTTCATTTGTTTCATATGTCTCAAAGAACTTCAGAAACATTGAGTATCTAGAAGGATTTTCATATCTCCTTTATCCATGAGATCAATCATCTACATTGATTCCTACACCTCAATAGAAAATACTCTCACAAACATACACGTATTCACATGTGCACACACTCACATTTACACTCACGTTAAGCAGTTCAATTCCTGCCTAGAAACTGAGTAGAAACTGGGAAGATAATTTTTTTTAGCTAACCCCACCTTTCCAAGTTTGGAAGGACCTACTCAGGTATTGTCACAGTTGGGCTGGACACCCACCAAATTGTGAATTCTTCAATGGTTGGGGGTGAGTGGGTCATGGCAGTACTCCCACAGCATCCACTGTTATTGAAAATACTGTCTGATTACTAAATTGAAGTCGATTCTCAATGAACAATTGAACCCCTTAGGAAAGATCGAGAAGGTATACTACAGCTTCCTCCTTCAGATCCACTTCCCTGCTCACACAGAGATGAAATATATATGAAATGCACTGGAGAACGTCTGCCAACATGGACAGGAAAGAAGCCAAAGAGAAACTGCCTGCTAACTTCTCCAAAAACACCCGTCTCCTTAGTGAGACATCCCCACCTAAATATCACAGCAGCAGTCAAACGATGCCCCAAATAAAACTCATCTCTAATCTCCAACCTCTTCCTTGAATTCTCTCTATGCCTTTTCATGTGTTAATTTCACTTCCTGAACTATCCTTCCCCAACTCTGCTGGCTCCTCTTACAGCTGCCTACCACCCAAACTCTCTCCAGGCAGGCTGTAGTGGTTACAATCCTACCTTTTGGGTTTGAACCCAAGAGCATGGAGTTGGGTTTGAGTCCTGTCTCTACCAATGCTCAGTGCCTCAGTTTCTTCATCTACATAATAGGGATCATAAAAGTTCCTGCTTCATAGGGCTGTCAGGAAGGTTAAATGAGTTGATAGGTATAAAAGGATTTCAACAGAGAATGGCACATTCATAGATGGATTTTGAGTAGCAGTCATCATTGTTTCTGCTATTTCATTCCCACAGCTGGAGCCTCTAACTGTTCTTAATACAAAGCTCATTTGTGCACCTTTCTTCCTCCCCTGCTGAGCCAGATTCAGGGACTACTTCTCACTTCCCCCATCGCCTCTGAGCACAGCGCCTGATACAAGATCAAGACACACTACATGCAAGAGGGAGGGGTTGGGTTCTGCCCTCCCTTAAGGACAACCTTATCCTCACTCTGTGTCTGGGTTCAAAACCTGTCTTCAAGTCCTGTAACAATTCTTCTTCAAAATGTACACCATCCCCACTTGTGTTGCAAACCAATAGTTGTGTCATTTACACATCACTTGCACTTTTCTTGTAATTTGCCTTCTTTCTTCATCCTCTAACACTATCACCTGAATAATCTAAGAGCCAATCTGTATTATTGTTTGAAAAAAGAGAACAATTATTGGCTTCCCTCAGATTATCAACATCAAGTTCAAGCTCCTTTGCCTGGTACTAAGACTCCTTTACAACAAGACCTTAACTTACTTTTTCAATGTCATTTCCCAGGACCTGCCCTTCATACACCCCTAACTCACCCTGTATTTCCTGTCTCCTAGCTTGAGCTCAAACTGGGCCTTCATTCTGGAAACATTCATGTCTGTCTGTTAAAATTTTATTCAAGATCAAAACCAAATAGCATTTCCTTCATAAAAGTCCTTTTCAAAATCAATCTCTACTTCCCGTATAGTTTTAAGGCACTCTTTACAGAAAGGCTGTTTTTATTAAAGTACTTGTGTGATTATTTTGACTTTAGTTATTTATATACATATATAAAATTCTTAGAAAACAGGGACCATGTCTTAATCATGTCTGTATCCAGAAATATGCCTAAAGCAGTGGTCCACACCTACTGCATATAATTTTAAAATTGAATTACAAAGGAAAAAAATTTAATTGATGCCTACGATGCTAATACTAACGTTGGCTTACAAGTAAATTTAAATTTTTAATTAATTAAATTCAAATGAAGTTTCACTCTCAGAGTTACCCTTGAGTGTTAGATACTTGCCTGAACCCCACTATTCAATTATAAGCCTAAAAATCTCCTTCGTATGCTCTGAAGCATCTTGTACACAATAGGCGCTCAAAATGTGCTGAATTTAACTGTTGAAGTGTTTCTCTCTGGAAAATTCAGAAAAATGGGTCAAAAGGAGTCCGGTAGATTATAGCAGAGTTTGGATAAGCTTCCTGGAAAATCCACAAGCACTAAGAAGGGGAGGATGTACAGTGCTTTCAAGGACACTCACCCAAAAAAGGAATGTGGATGTAGAGAAGGGACTGGCCCACACTCCCACACTCAGCGAGTAATGGGTTCAGGTAGAATTAGTTGAAGCCTCAAGGCCCACATGACACATCACCACCAGGACGACATCTAAGAAGACTCATGGGAACCTCAGGTCTGACAATTTCTGAGTTTATAGAACAGCTTGGAAACTCACCTTCAGATAAAAAAGCAGAAATCTACAGCTTTTTAATAACTTTTTCTACCACAGGAGCTCATAACTTACCACTTGGGTATATGTTGCTTAAAAAATCCCCAAAACTTGTTCCTTACTAAAAATGTAACTAGAACCCATAGAAATTGGCATCAGATACTGTCTGACAACTGACGATGAATCACAGAAACTACTTGTATTGTTTTATTTTCTCAGGAGGAAAATTAGAGTAGAAAAAAATCTGTGAATTAGCAGCTTGATTTACTTTAAAATTTCATGAAAAAGCCTGGAACATCAGTAAGATCTGTCTTCCTAAGGAGCTGAGCACAGACACCCCAGACCCCCGATTTCTCTCCCTCACCTTACAGAACACAAACATGCATATTCATGATGACAGGGCAGGAAATGGGGGAGAGGAAGTGAGGTAGCAGCCTCTGTTTTCAACAGTGCCTTGTTCTGTGTTTAAGGTGAAATGAGCAGCCCAGAGCCCGGCATCCCAGGGGAGAGCAGCCAGTGAACATCCGTCAGCATGCAGGGGAAAGCCTTAGGGGAGGGAAGGGCACAGAGGACACATGGACATCCTCATTCCAATCTTCCGTAGTTCTCCAGAGTTAATTTGGGATGTTAGGAATTTTCAGGACCACAAAGTAAGACACAATCATGTGTGGGCGACTAAATCATCGAAATACAACTTATTATCAAAGCTATGGATAAACTGAGTCTCCTTCCCAGGTTGCTTGTAGGGACTGGGGACAAGGAAGGAGCAAAAATCACCTCAGAAGCGGCTGACAGCTTTTGGTTGTCTCATGAATAAGAAGCAACCCCTCCAGCTCCCTGAGTTTCTGCCAAACATCAGACAAGATAAGAGGAGGGATTAAGAAGACGGGAGTAGAAGGAGTAGAATGTAGGATAGAAATATGGTCCTAGAATCTTGAATTTCAGTTAACTCTCACACACATGAAGGCCTGGCTGGCAGGATAATCCATATACAGACATTAAGTGGACAGTAGAATAAAATATTGTCTAACAGCAATTCAAAATACAGGAGTAGGAAACAATACTGCAGGCTTCTGATTAACCACCCAACTTGATTGTCTCTCCCTCCATCAACCCCACTAAAAATGGGAGTTGAAAGATTTAAAATGACATAAATCCACAACATTTTTTTAAATGCAAAGGGCCCTGAGAAGGTAAGAGCTTCAAACATTAGAAAGAAGTTGGAAGACTGATACTGAAACGCAGCAGAACAGGCCACAGTGAGGAACCCACAGAAACGACCTGGCTGATCTTGCGGAATTTGGCAACACTTGCGATTCCTTGTAGGACGAAGGATGAGGGTGAGACATGGGGCAGGAAAAAGAAAAAATTATTTGAAAGCCTGTATGTGCAACAACCAGTCACTTACCCCTACCATGTGTCCCTCCATCCTGCATTCTCTCTCTCATCTCCCTCCCTCCTCCCTCTCCATCGCACCAGACCCTGCCCTGCTCCCCAACCCCCTGAAAAAGAAATTTGTAGCAATCTTCTATAAAGAAATTGGAATGGCTAAGAGAAAAAGACTCCATTTTATAAAGCCAACATAAAGAATCACAAAGCAGCTGGTTAATGGCCTCACTCTTCATTATGAATGGATAAACATGACAAATGAGCAAAACCTTCAACATAGAAGAGCACCAGCAAGATAAATAACTGGGAGAAAAACAATCTTGAATGAAATACAAATAAAACAGGCAGTAGAAAAGAACCTCAAATATCCCAATGAGAGTCAAGAAAATACATCCATAAAACAAGAAGAGAATGCTATGGGAAAAGAATGAGCAAACATGAAAAAAATTCTGTTAATTGAAAATGACTTTAAAAATTAAATAGAAGATGAATCAGCAAATATTCTCATTTCTCAGAAAATTATGACTTAATTTTAGAATTTGGTGTATTCACAAAATGTGCCTCCATATGAAAAGAAGAAAAGAGGAAAACTGGTCCTCTACAAAGGAAGAGAAATAGAGAGGAATAGGGACTAGACTTTTTAGGAGCCTGAAGACTGAAGACAAATGAAACTCCCACTGAAAAGTCACCCTTTCCTTCTACCCCTTTCTCACCACTCACCCTCCCCACTCCAAGAACGGAGGCAAAGGAACGTAACTTTCATGTCAGATTTCTAGATTCATCCTAATCAGATCCAATATGAGAAGAGCATAAAAACACCTTCAAACATTCAAACACAGCGTTAATCCCTTTACATCCTTTTGTAGAAAGAGAAGTGAAGAGATGTACAATCAAAATGAAGGAGTGGCCCTTGAGCAAACACTGGACGATTTGGGAGAACCTGTGGATCCGAAGCAGGACATGCCCAAAGGACAGGCGAGTGGCAGGCCTAGAAGGCAGAACGATGGAGGACCCTGGGGAGAAGGACCTGGGGAAACAGGGCACAGAAGAAAACTCTGATGTGGGGGTTTCAAAAACTGAAGTTGTGATTAAGCAGCCAAAAGAGCAGGGAAAAGAACGACATTTGGAAATTCCATGAAAATAGAAAACTATAGAAATGAAATACTGTGAGCCTTGTTCCATAAAAGTAAAAAGAGGTGAAGAATGCAGGAGACATAAAGTCCTAATTTTACAAAATAGGGAATCTAAACAATGCTGTCTGTTAGTGAAAATTCATCAAGTACAGTTAAGAAAAGAACTTACTTATGAATATTTATTTCAGTAACAAGTAGAGAAACAAAAAAACTATATTGCACGTATGGAGGAATGGGCACATGAGAATATCAGTGAACCAAATTCTCATCTATCTTAGCAGAAGTCAACAGATGTCTAAAACTAATAAAATAGGAAACAATAAAAGCCTTTATATTGAGATTTGAAGGCAATATCCAGAAAAAATAGCCAAAAGAGAAATAAGCAGTTATATTAGGGAGTAAGTCTAGGAAGTGGTAAGTAGAAAATTGTTGCTTTTATATGTGTACTGGCATTTTTATAGGTATAATTCACATAAAATGTTGTACAGATATACAATATAGTAATTCAGTATTTGTATATACTGAAATGATCACCATGATAAGTCTAGTTAACATCTGTCACCATATATAATTACAGAATCTTTTTCTTGTGATGAGAACGTTAACATCTACTCTCTTAGCAACTTTCCAATATCCAATACAGTATTATTAACTATAGTTGCCATGCTGTAGATTACATCCCCATGACATACTTATTTTATAACAAGGTTTGTACAGTTAGACCCCTTTCACCCATTTTGTCCACCCTCAGTTCCCTGCCCCTAGCAAACACCAGTCTGTTCTCTGTATCTATGATCTTGTTTTCTTTTTCGTTTTTTTGGTTTTTTTAGATTCCACATATACATGAGATCTTATGGTATTTATCTTTCTCTGACATTTCTCTTAGCATAATGCCCTCTGGGTCCATCCATGTTGTTGAAAATGGCAATTTTTTATGGTTGAATAGTATTCCATTGTATACATGTTCAACAATTTTATCCAGTCATCCAATGATGGACACTTAGGTTTTTTCCATGTCTTGGCTATTGTAAGTAATGCTACAATGTACATGGAGATACATATATCTTTTTGAGTTAGTGCTTTCCTTTTCTTTGGATTAATACTCAGAGGTGAAATTATTGGTAGTTCTATTTTTAATTTTTTGAGGAGCCTCCATACTGTTTTCCACAGTAATTGCACCAATTTACATTCCCAGTAGTGCACAAGGGTTCCTTTTTCACCACATCCTCACCAACACTGGTTATTTCTTGTATTTTTGATGTTAGCCATTCTAACAGGTGTGAGGTAATACCTCACTGTATTTTTGATTTGGACTTCCTTGATGGTTAGGAATTTTGAGCATCTTTTCATGTACCTATTGGCCATCTGTACACATTCTTAGGAAAACTGCCAGTTCAGATCCTCTGCCCATTTTTAAATGGGGTTGTTTGTTTTTTTGTTGTTGTTGCGCTGCATGAGTTCTTTATATGTTTTAGATATTAACGCCTTATCAGATATATGATTTGCAACTATTTCCTACCATTCAGTAGGTTGCCTTTTCATTTCGTTGATGGTTTCTTATACTGTGCAGAAGCTTTTGAGCTTGATGTAGTCCCACTTGCTTACTTTTGCTTTCAGTGTCAAATCCAAAAAATCATCACCAAGAATGACGTCAAGGAGCTTACTGCTTATGCTTTCTTCTAGAAGTTTTATAGTTTCATTAATCCGTTTTGTATATGGTGTGAGACAGTGGTCCAGTCTCATTCTTTTGCATGTGGCAAGACTGAGCATATAAAAATGGTAAGAGTAGGCATCTGTGTCTTGTTCCTGATCTTAGAGGAAAAGCTTTCCGCTTTTCACCACTGAGTCTGATGTTAGTTGTAGGCCTGACATATATGACCTTAATTATGTTGAGGTCCAGTTTTCCCAACACCATTTATTGATGAGAGTGTCCTTTCCTTGTGTATTCTTGGCTCTTCTGTCATAATTTAATTGACTATGTATGTGTGGGTTTATTTCTGGGCTTTCAATTCTGGTCCATTGATCTATGTGTCTGGTTTTATGCAAATATCATTCTGTTTTGATTACTATAGTTTTGTAATATAGTTTGAAATCAGGGAGCAGAATGCCTCCAGCTTTGTTCTTTCTCAAGACCACTTTGGTTATTCAAGGTCTTCTGTGGTTCCAAACAAGTTTTAGGATTGTTAGTTCTATTTCTGTGAAAAATGCCATTGAAATTTTGATAGGGATTGCACTGAGTCTGTACATTGTTGTAGGTAGTACAGACATTTTAACAATATTAATTTTTCCAATACATGAGCACAGAATATCTTTTCATTTATTTGTGTCTTCTTCAATTTCTTTCATCAGTGTCTTATAGTTTTCAGTGTACATGTCTTTCACCTCTTTGGTTACATTTATTCCTAGGTAGTTTATTCTTATTGATGTGATTGTAAATGGGACTGTTTTCTTAATTTCTCTTTCTGACAGTTCATTTTTAGTGGATAGAAATACAACAGATTTCCACAGATTGATTTTGTGTCCTACAACTTTACTGAATTCATTTGTTACTTCTAACAGTTTTTTTGCTGGAGTCTTTAGGGTTTTCTATATATAAAATCAATGCCATTCACAAATAGTAGGACAGTTTTCCTTCTTCCTTTTCAATCTGGATGACTTTTACTTATTTTTCTGGCTAGAACTTCCAATACTATGTTGAATACAAGTGGCGAGATGGGGCATCCGTGTTTTGTTCCTGATCTTTGGGGGTTGGCTTTTAGCTTTTCACCACCAAGTGTGATGTTAACTGTGGGCGTGTCATACATATATGGCCTTCGTTATGTTAAGCTATGTTCCCTCTATACATATTTTTTGAGAGTTTTTAATCACAAATGGATGTTGAATTCTGTCAAAAGCTTTTTCTGCATCTACTGAAGTAATCCTATGATTCTTAACCCCTCGTTCCGTTAACGTGGTGTATCACATTGATTGATTTGCAGGTGTTGAACCTTCCTTGCATCCCTTGAGTAAATCCCTCTTGATCATGGTGTATGAGATTGTTGAATTCGGTTGACTAATATTTTGCTGAGGATTTTTGCATCTCTGTTCAACAGGAATACCGGCTTGTAGTTTCCTTTTCTTGTACTGTCCTTATCTGGTTTTGGTATCGGGATAATGCTGACCTTATCAAATGATTGTGGAAGTGCTCCCTTCTCTCATTTTTGGGAAGAGTTTGAGAAGGATTGGTATTAATTCTCTAAATGTTTGGTAGAATTCACCAGTGAAGCCAACTGGTCCTGAACTTTTGTTTGTTGGGAGTGGTGGGCATTATTTTAATTAAAAAATTAATTTAAAAATAGTATTGTTGTACATGTACAATGTAGTAACTTACAAGATAAGTAAGTTTCTGTGATCTGGTCTAGGAAGTGAATGGTCATTTATAACAACTGTCGACTGTCGACAAATTAAATCTGGCTCGTTGCTTGTTTTTATAAATAAAGTTTTACTGGAACACAGTCACACAGCCATTTTTTTTACATATTGTCTAGGGCTGCTTTTTGCTACAACAACAGAGTTAAGTAGTTGCAGCAGAGAGTGTACAGCTCACAAAACCTTCAAAATTTACTATCTGGCCCTTTACACAAAAATTTCACTGATTCCTGATTTGTAACACTGATTTTTCTGGAAAAATGTTGTTAGAGAAGAGTCAGTTTCTAAGTTGAGTGCTGCCTCTCTTCTGAGCATAGCTCACCTAATAGACAGAGACATGCCCCAAGACTAAATGTCCAATGTTTTCTTGTTTGGGGCATGTTAAAGGTGAACATAAGATTCCTATCTCCTTTATACAGCAATGGGAAGAGTCTGTCATTACATTGTAATTCTCCTGACCTTTCAGATGACAGGAAGAACCTGGCTCTTGTGTTTTTATTGCTACATGCTGGGCACTACCTGTCAAAAAAGAACAACGTTTACATGCTGACATAAAAAATGAATTTCTGCCTTTATCTCAAAGCAGATACTAGAATAAAACCTACCAACATCAACTAACACAAGCAGCCAGTATTCTAGGTCAAAGACTCAGCAGCTGGGCATTAAAACACATACTATAGATTGTTTTTTTAAAGATACACTAGTCTGAATGCCACATCCTTGGTGTTTATTCATCACAGTCCTTTAAATTGCCACATTGCCTGGAGGTAAATCCAAATTATAGGAAGAGAAGATAGGAAAGAAAGTAATGGCCTGCTAATAAAATTTTTTAAAAATAGCAGTATTCTTCCTAAATGAGAAGGGCTGACTTTGCCTAAATTGTGTATTCAGAATGAACATCAAAAAATCATACCTGTTCAGTATTAACTAGTTCATAGGAGGTCCATCTGCATAGAACTCATCTGACGTTCAAAAGAATTTACATTTGAGACAAAAGTCTTTATTCCGTATCAAGGATTCTCCATGGATGTGGGATGGCAGAATGTGCAGGGTTCATGTCCCTTAGAATTGTATCAGAATTTCTGGGTAGAAGGAACCTTTTTAAATCCCTCTTCCCCAAGTTAGTGAAAAACATTACTGTACTGATTAGAATTTGTAGCCTCAAGAACGTTGATTAAAAAGGTAGTACTATGTAATTTTCCTCCACAGGAGAAAAAAAGACTCCCAGCAGGATCTCATAATTCTCAGTATTTGGATGAAATTTTATATCTAGACATTTATGGACAAAACTGTGTATAACCAGCAAAAAAAAAGTATAAGCCAATTTTGAAAGTAAGATGTTAACTTACTAACTCTGGCTTTTAATAAACTAAAAAAGGAACTCATTTGAAGGTATCTACTAAGATATATCAATTCACATCCTTGTACCCAGTTTTGACATGTTAAATTATTTCTAGAGGCAGAACTTCAAGGTCAAAAGGCTTGCATCTTTTTAGAACCTTTGATAACAGATCTCCTAACTGACTTCCCAAGAACTGTATCAAGTTGCCCTCCCACTCCCAGTATACGACTGTGCCAGGCAGCCACCCCTTTGCCAACTCTAGCTCCTTGCATTCATTTCCATAATTTACTATCTGAATGATGCTCAGAATGGTTCATAATTTGGTCAGGGCTTTGTCTGAGCTGCTTTTACCCAAGACACTAAGCATCTTTTGCATCAGCAACAATGATGATTAGAAACAACTGCAAACATTTAGAACAATAGCTTTGTTCTAAGCATGTCACAGGTTTTATCTAATTTAATTGATACAACAACTCTATAATGGGGTACTATTATTAGCATTTCCATTTTATAGATGAGGAAACTAAGGCACACAGAGATGAGGTAAGTTGCCCAAGCCCACAAAGCTGATAAAAGTTAGAATTTGGATTCAAACTCATGTAGTCTCATGCTAGAGTCCTTCAGAATCAACCTTGCCTCTCCAGGTATCCATGCATACCTGCTTATAGCCCACTCATCATATGGGAAAAGAGTCACATAACTAGAAAGATCACCATCCATTCCTGATCTCAGGAAAACGGCTATGGTATCTATAGTTGTACAGATGTAAGCTTACTTAAATACAGTTAGCCAAGTCTTTTCCCATCTGGAATCTGTTCCCTTTTAAACCAGAACCTATGCCCTGCCCCTTCCCTCCTGGATACATGGCACTCCTGAATAGACAGGCACTAACTCTCTGTATCATTCGCACCAGGCAGTAGGCCACGGCTTTCAGCCTTGCACCTCCTGGATGGCCTTAGCCCTGCCCAATATCCAGGCAGTCACATAAAGTGTCAGCTGAGCTGCAACAGCTCTCACAACCACTGTAGTTCTATCTGCACACTGTAGACGAGACTTTCTGAACAGGGTAACAGACTCTTGGGTTTTAAGGGGCAATTGAGCATCATGTGTGAGGCGCCGGCCTCCAGAGTCCACCACTTAGGAGCTGTGTGTCCTTGGATCAGATGCTTCATCTCTAACGTCAGTTTTTGCATCTGTAAAGTAAGGATAAAAATACGTACAGCTTGTAGAGCTGATATGAAGAAATGTCTATAAAATGCTTGGCACTATGCCTAACACGTAGTAAATTCCTGATCAGTAGTAGTTATTGTTATTTCCCAAAGTTTTCAATGTTAGCTCCTTTTGTTATTTCTCTTGATCCCACCTGAGAACTATCATATGCTATGTGGTCCAAACCCTCTAAATAAAACATTGCCTCCAAAAGAACAATTCAGGGGGAGGGTATAGCTCAGTGGCAGAGTGCATGCTTAGCATGCACAAGGTCCTGGGTTCAATCCTCAGTATTTCTGTTAAGAAAGAGATAAATAAATAAAAACCTAGTTACCTCCCCCACTTGAGAAAAAGAAAATAAATAAGCAAAAGAACAATCCTTCAGAGATGTATCAAAAGATGAAATAAAAGCATTCTCCACTTTAAAAGGAATCAATATTAATGTATAATATTATATAAAATTTTAACATCAGATCTATAAGTTTTAGGAGCATGAGGTTACAATAAATTAGAGATAATAATTTAATACTTATTACCCAATGAATATTAACATTAATATACTATTTATTAATATTAATAGTCAATCTAATTATTAATATTAATGTAAACATATACAATAATTACTGTAATAACAATAGAGAGAGAGAGATTTCATGTTACCATCATGCTGACTGACAACACCTACAACAGTCAATGAAGCAGATGGTTCTGGGAACCTACCCAATAAACAGTCTCAGCCACACTTCAAAGTGAAGTATCCCTTTGAAGAAGCAAGGGATTAATCATATCCCTACAGAATGCATAGCATTAAACACCAATAGTTCCCATCTATTACAGGGAAATAGAATATTCTGAATAAATTGAGGTGTACGAGATCTAGCCCCCAAATTTTGCTTGGACGTAAACCACTTTCTATTTCCCTGTGTCTCTGAAAAATAAAAGTACTCTGAAGGTGAAACACTAAAGAGAGGGGAAGAAAGGTGGGAGGCAGCCTCCCATATGCTTTCTCATAGGAAAAATCCAAAGCTGGCGAGGAAGAGGAATGGCCTTACACAGGCAACAAGTTTTGACCACGTTAGATCACATGCAGGCGTTTCCTCCGGGTAGCAAAGGGTATAAAGACTTTGCTTTCAAGCCAGATAGACACAAGTTCAAATTCTGATGCTGCTACTTAATCTCTGCGAAATCATGAATGAGTTATTTATCTTCTTTTAGTCTCAGTTTCTTAATCTGCAAATGGGGATAGTACCAGAATCTACTTCATAGGGCTGTTGTGAGGGTTAAATAAGTTAATACACATAAAGTGCTTATTAAGACAGAGCCTAGTCCAAATGAGCAAACAATACATTTTAAATATCATTAACATTTCTGATATCTCAGTAAGTTAACACTTAAGCTGTAGCACGTCTACATTACACACACACACACATTTATATGCATCTCAGACAGCCCTCTGGATCGTCCGTACATGGAGGTTAGTGAGGGTAATGTTTGCCATCGTACAGGACAATTTAAAAACTGTAATGAAGTGAGCTGGCATTGTGTCCCGCACTCACAGCACAGCCTCGAGAGGAGATCTAGAGAATGAGGGTCTGGGCTACAGGAAACCATCTCGGCCACGATCAGTGTCTTCAATTCCGGTACATATTAAAATCTTTGCTTATCATCAAAATAACATTTTGCTCACAGCATCAGGCCAAGATTGCCATCTCATGAATCACAAAGAAGAGAAAGAAGAGCCAGCAGGAGTATTTATAGGTCACTGACTTGATGCAGGGCCAAAGGATTCTTTTAACCACCATCTCTGCCAAAGGAACTATCTGTGGATTCTCCTAATGGTATCTTGAAGCATTTTAAAATAACAAATGAAACTGAAAAGAAAAAGATACTGAAACAGTTATACTGAACTGTTCTCTAAAGCTCATGACAAATGATGTAAAAAAGTCTTATGAAAGAGAAACATTATTTTCCTTCTGTGAGATTCAAAGCACAAACTTAGAATGTAAAACTTGACAAAAGAGAGGGGAGAGGCGTGATGGCACCAGGAGGCAGATAGAACCCTAATCTTATAACAGACCCGGACAATTGCTGTTCTTAATTATACGGCAGAACGGTGTAGGTGGGCTCCTTAAAGGCTGGGACCCAGTGTGTGTCACCTGCACAATGAGAGAGGAACCCTGACACATACAGGTCCCCTTCCACACTACCTTCTTAAGGAAACTCTTGTGAATAAGAAAACAGTGGCCTTTACAGAGGATTAATTTTATTTAAATTGTGTATACTAGAAATTTGTCAGTTTCTTGTGGTGGAGTCAGAGGAAGCTACATTTTATACTAACTTTTAAAAAATCTCATGTGTTGCTAGTAACTGACCAAATTCTCCCTGGATTTCACATGTATCAGGAAAAGGAGCTAAGAAAAAAATACAGTCTTCTGAAATGTTTCCTGGATTCTTTCCTCTTTTTCCACAAAAATAGAACTACCCTTTTTTCCTTTTTTTTGATGGGAGATGAGGATTATATACGAGATTTGGCAGCTTCGAGGCACATATGAGAAAGCCAATTGTATAACTACAGGAAGTAGATCCCCAAAATTATTCACTTAGGAGAATTTCAAACTTTGGTGTTAAAGCTTCAAAATAAGAATCGTCACCATCGCTGAATACTCCCTTTCTCCAAGGAGCTGAGGAGTTCAGGCTTGCCGATTACCAATTAAGGACTCTGAAAAAGACAGACTTTCGGCAGCCAGACAAAGCTGGTCATCCGGGAGAATCCATAGCTCCTGCCCTCTGTAAACTAAGAAGAGGAAGCAGAAGTCTGAGGAGCCTGGAAGAAACTTCATGGATACAGGGCTACAGGGATGGTGGCTGAGGAGCAGGAATTCCCACCACCCAGATAGAGTTCTGGAAGCCGGCGTCAACTGCCAGGCACGGCAACGCCAGTAATCGGTTCCCAGAGAAGTGCCTCAAAGCACAGAGACTAGAGGATGGATCCAGGCAGGTAGGACACTGCATGCGGATGCAAGCAGACCCATCTCCCAGAATTAATGTGGCCACTGCTTCTCTGCCATCTTCCAGGTCTCCCACACCCTCCAGGTTCCTTCAGGTAGACATCACTTGGGTCACTTGCAAGATGGATTTGTGGCACAGCTTCGTTCAGCAGAATGGTATCTCATCTCTCAAACCAAAAACTAGCTGCATTTCACGAATACCTGCTCATTATTCAATTGGAAGCATCACCTGGGAACTTGTTCATGAATGCAAATTCTTGGCCCCACACTAGACCTATGATTAAAACTTTCTGGGAAGGGCTCAGCAGTTTGTGTACTGACAAGTTCTCCTAGGGATTCTGATGCACATTAAAGTTTGAGAACTCCCGAGCATCCTAGAGCAACACAAAAATTAGCTTTGAAAACATCTGGATGCACGTTGGGCAACAGGTAGGTACAGAAATAGAAGAAACCTTCTCTGTCCACGATTGGTTTCCACTCCCAAATTATTTTACTTAATAGTTCCCCTTTGCCAAAAATATCCCCTCACGTGCAGCAATTTTTTTTATTGTGGTATAGCTGATTTACAGTGTTGTGTGTGCAGCATTTTATAATGAGCAATCTGCTGCAAATAGCCAGTCCCCTGGCTATGCAAATTCCCCTGCCTTTGTACCTTTGTAGTTTCTCTCAAAATTGCACATTAAGAGGTCTGTCTTTTAGACATTTTTTATCACCCATAGGGTAATACAAACCCTCCACAAGCTGTAGCTAATATGAACTCATACAATAATAAGTAATTTAGGGAGCAAGCACTCAAATTAGTAAGGCCTAGTTTCCTGTAGATTACCAAAGGGTGAGGAGGTGGAAATGGGGGAGAACTCAGATAAAATGTGCATTGACTTAGAGGCAGAAAGGAAGCAGAAAATTTATTCTGAACAGATGCCAAGCCTTTGCCACATGCTTACAGTAAGAAAAATGGAGAGTAGGGAAAATTATTTTTAAGACCTTCTTTCCTTGAGAACCAAGTTAATAATAGCCCTGCTTTAAGATATTAGGTAAATACTTTTTCAATGAAAGACATTAGGCAAACACAAAATATGAGCATGAAATATGCCTGAAGTTACTTAAAGGATACCAGGCTATTTATCTTCCATGAACAGGAATTACCTGTCTTCAATGATAAAATTCAAGCAGATAAATTTTTGATAAAACCATTTTCTTTATAAGCTGTTAATAATGTATCATTTATACCCAAGGCTGGGACAAACACACCAGCCATTGAAATTCCTCAGCAACACTCTGGCTGCTGAGTTTGTCAGCAATAGAAATATGTTAGCCTGCCTGATTTTCACTGCGTTTCCTCAAAGAAAAAAGTTGATTAGAAAGCAAGAGTGTAGAGATGATGTGATGGAGAAGAAAGTGATGAACAAAGAATAAGAATATTACTGATGCATCCATTGTAACTTTCAATCTATTTGTCAGATGTTAAAACAATTAATCCTTATTCTTTCATTTGGCAGATAAGAAGGCTGTAGCCCAGCAGTTCGCAACCCTAGCTGTACATTAGACGTACCTGGAGAGCTTTAAAAAAACAAAAAACAAATAACCCTGCCATCTCCACCACAGAACAACTGGATCATAGTGTCTGGGGATGAGACCCCGCATCGGTGACTCTGCTGCTTCACGAGGGTTGACAGACACTGTTCTAGGAGAGTCCTTTATGCAAATCAGTTTGAGACAGACTGGTTATTTGGGGACTTCTGGTCATTTAGTGGACTGGTCCCCTCCATTCCTGAAGGATGAGGAGAAGGACACAGCCTTATTTGCTTAGCTTAGCATTCCTGGGAGATGTCAAATGTACCCTGTGGTCATGAAGGAGGAAAAAAACTTAATTCAGTGTATCTTGGTTACCCTTTGGTGGGAAGAGAGGGGAGTAGGCTGATGGTGAGCCACTGAAATAGCATGTCTGAATTAACTGGGATGGCGAAGGCACAAAGGGAGGGAGCTGGGTTAGCTGTTATTCTTAACAATGCTCCCCCTCTTCTTCTTCATCATCATCATCGTCATCATCATCGTCATCATCATCATCATCATCATCATCATCATCATCATCATCATTATCATCATCAGATACCTAAGGCAGCCCTAATACAGTACTTAGAACACAAACTACCTGGAAATGTAGGGAAGTGAGGACCTATTTAGACATCTCGGGAAGAAACCTAGATCGTCCAGAACCTCACAGTCTATGTCATTCTTTCATAATCTCTCATAGCAAAAGTGTATATTGTAAACTGAGACAGAAAATTTTATAGGCAGAAACATCACCTGGGAGAGCAAATAGATATTTTAACATTTGTTCTGACTCAAGTAACATTAACTGGTACCAAATACAAGACAGAGCCATGCAAAGTACTTCCATTTACATAATCTCATTTATGACACATTGTCGTAGTTTGTAGGGCTCTGTGTGCCATTTTCTAGTACAGAAAAGGAACTCTTGTAATAATTACTGTAAAGCTTTAAGACACTAGTTTTACTCTGTATTTGATGTCTGTTTTTATAGTTTATTATTGATGAGATAGTTTATATGATGCCAAGTCCTTGCTCAGATAAGCTGCTACTCTCCATGGTAATGTTCTCATAGAAAAATATGCCTGTTTTATAATAAATCACTTTGTGGTACTGTTTCCCAGAATATGTGGAGGCTGATATAGGGGTTTCCTCCTTGGTCCTCAAGGGAAGTTAGAATGATCCTGGGTATTATATGCTGTTGCAAATCTTTTTTTCCCTAGCAAAAACTGGACAAAAATTCTGATTTTAATTGTTGAGACCGTTTTCAACTCTATCTTAGTATATAATGTCAAATCCTATTTTTATCACTGACCCTTTTCAAATTCAATATAGCTAAACTTTAAATTCATTGTATTTATAAAACAGCCTTAGGTATATCTAATCAATTCATTTTATGGCTTTTCCTTTGATTTTAATGCAGACTCTAGGATAAAAAGGTCACCCCAGTTGTACAGAGCCCGAATCTAACAGGATTCTGTGCCTATTGGCTTTAACTATTGGCTTGGTGACAACCGTCTCTTCTAAAAATTTCCACTTAAGTGGAAATGATGCATTTTGGAAGCTTGCTGGAAATTTTACTATATTTCACAGTGATATGGCTTTAAAAGATTACAAGTTTTGATTCCAATCGAATCTAGTGCAACAGCAGGTCAAATAAGGTCTTGAATGCTGCTGAGTATTTTATTCAAGGTAAGTATTTACAGTACTGGTAAAACCAGTCGAGATGACCAAAGTCAGCGAACTTCCTCCTTCACATTTCTTCACCTCTTCAAGTTTATTAATCACCTTCAAATGACAACTTGACCCAAGATGGGTTTAAAGATTCAAGTTACAACATATGCATTTTGATTACAAGTGTCCATTCAGAGAGAATGGTTCAAGAAGCACAGAGGGAAACTCATTACCTCCAGAATAGATTAAGGGGAAGTGGAAATAAAATGTGGTTAGGATTGCCCTACATGAGGTGTTAGGAAGCCTGAATGGTAGCCCTGGTTGTGGGCTGACTAACTGTATGTCCCTCCCTCAGAAGCAGACATTAAGTATCTCTTGGTCTTTAAAGTAGACATTAAAGCTTTCTTAAAGGTGAAAGCACCTGTAAAGAAAGAATATGAAAATGTCTTTCTCTAGGATTCCTTCCCATCTTTCAAAGGCTATATTTCTAAGGAAACTTGGAATTTGGTTTTAGTAGGGTCTTAAAAACGCTTCATCTTTCCAATTAAAAATGTTCCATCTCCTATAAATGTCACTACCGATCTGATATCCTGCCATGACAGTCCAGACATGAGACAGGAGAAAATGTGACAGGCGGGTGTAGATGCTATTCCCATCCTCTCACCACCCTGACTTTGCCAGGAGCCAGCTCAATCCTGGAACACTTCGAAAAACATGTCCTTACCACTGAAGTTCTAGAACAGGGATTCAAATTTAGATTTGAGTTTAGATCTGAGCCCAGACGTATGACTTCACACCTAGCTCTTACATTACCATTCATTCGGGGCTCGGTTTATTCCTCTCCATCGTAGAAAATAACAAATCACGTTTGCAAATGCTGTGAGATTTGAGTAGGCTAATATTTTAGGATAGAAGTAGAGGGGTATGGGAAAAAGAGCTTCTAGCACCTTGGGCTCTTGGGAAGGCATGCACCTCTATCATCACCACTGGATCATGTAACTTGTTGCAACTTGTTATTCTCAAGTGCTCAAAAATATCTACGGATGAATGATGATGACAAAGCAGATGTCAACATCTAAACTTGATAAACTTCAAACAGGAGAAAATGTGACGCGTAGGAAAGGGTTTAAATCCCAGCCAACCATCATTAACTCTATGGTCCTCATCTATAAAATAGTCCATTTATAGTTTTTCTCATTGACATTATTTTGAATATTAAGTGACATATGACATGTAAAGAGCCCTGTCTAGTGCCTGGCACGTAATTGGTATGTGATAAATGGCAGTGATTAGTATGTAGCAAAATTTAACTTTATTAAGAAAAGTCAAATATCCTGGACATCAGATCCCATCTACTCACTGCTAATAATATTGTGAGCTACCTTTCAGGCTCCCATAGTAATCTGTGGCTTATAATTTGCCAGCAGCTTATCCTTAAGAGAAAACAATCTGTATTCCACAGAAGATAACATGCTAAATATTTTTCTTCATCTGAAACTTCCTAACCCTCACCACCTTAATTATTGAAGAAATGGCACTATAAGTCTGAAGCTCACACACTGATAAGAAATGGAGAAACATGGTGACAAAGTGCAGTGGACTCTTGGGAAGAGTTAATTCAAGGAAAACAGTCAGAGAAGTAGAAGGAAGGAATGGTAAGCCAAATATGATGAATTCCATGACAAGTCCATAGAACCAAAAAAGATCTGCTCTCTAACCACATTAGTCTATTCATATCACAAACACTTGAATTAATTTTTTGAATTCCATTTTAATTTACCCATTGGCTTTTTTAGCCAGGCTCTTTGCACTAATTTTTTTTCAGTATTGCTCTAGATAATATAATTCTTAACATTTCACAATCTATTTAGAGTTAATACTGTACCATTTCAGAGAAAATGTAGAAACCTTGCAACCATATATTCCATTTAAAGTCCCCTACTCCACCATATGCTCCACTTTATGCTACAGTTGTCATATATATCACATCTACATACACTAAAAGCCCCACAAAATGATATACCTTTTGCAGTAAGTAGGCATATGTATTTTAATCAAACTGAGGGGAAACCTAGTCTTTTTTATTTATACAGCTATCTACCATTTCTGATGTTTTACATTATGTCCTGTAAAATTCAAGTTTCCCTCTCATATTATTTCCCTACAGTTTAAAGAATTTTCTTTAGGAGTTCTTATAATACAGATCTGCTGGCAATGAAGCCACTTATGTTTCTGTTTATTTAAAAATATCTTTGCCTTTATTCACAAAGGATATTTTCACTAGGTTTAGATTTCTGGTCTGACAGTTTTTTCTCCTCTCTAGAATTTTATAGATAAACTGTTCCACTTTCTTCCAGCCTTCAGAGCTTTGGGTGGGAAATCCACAATCATTTGAATCAGTCATACTGTATGTAGTGCGCCATTTTCCTCTAAGCGCCCTCAAGATTTTCTTTTTATCTTTAGTGTTCAGCAACTTGACTGTAAGTGTGCTTTGGTGAATCTTTTCTGTATTTATCTTGCTTAGGTTTAACTGAGCTTTTTGAATCTATGCATTTATATTTTCATAAAATCTGAAAACAATTTGGCCATTATCTCTTCAACACTTTTTTGGCCCTATTCTCATTCTTCTTCCCTTCTGGGACATTAAATATGTGTTAGACTTTAATTTTGTTCCACCGGCTTCAGGGTTCTGTTTACTTGTTTCAACCCTTTTTTTGAATAATTTCTACTGATTTATGTTTATGTTTACTGAATCTTTCCCCTATTATTTCCATTCAGCTATTAATTAAGTCCATATGGAGGACTTTTTTTGTTTCAGATATTATATTTTTAGTTCTACATTCTTTTTTGTGCTTTTTTAAAAAATGTTTTCTATTTTCTTACTGAAATTCCCTATACTTTCATTCATTACAAGAATATTTTCCTTTATCTCAATTAAAATGGTTGTTTTAAAATCATTGTCTGGTTATTCCAGCTTCTAGATCATCTCAGGGTTGGCTTCTAACTCTCAAGAATGGGTCAGATTTTCCTGGCTCTTTGCAGGCCAAGTAATTTTGGATTATATACTGAATATTGTGAATGCTATGTTGTGAAGACTCTACTCTGTTATATTCCTTTGAACAGTACTGATGTTTATGTTAATGGCAATTAACTTTGTTAAACTACAAATTTTGTCTTGCCTACTATAGGTTAACAGGTCAAATCTCAGTTAAATTCTTTTAGTTCATTGTGTTGCTTTGAGTCTGTCCAATGCAGGCATGTTCAGAAGTCAACCAGAGACTTGGGCAAAGTTTACACACACCACCTGGGGCTTTCGTGGTCTGACTCTCTCCTTTCTGGTGCTGCCCTCTTACTTTCAGGCTGGTCACTCCAGCCTCTGTCTTCTTGTAACCCAGGCAAGAAGGATAGCAATTTTCATCAGAGCTTCAGCTGTCCTGTGCCAGGCAACAACTATAGATGCCCTACTGCTCTACAAAATCTGCCTGCCTTTTTTCACTCTCAAAAACCTTCAGGTAGCTACTTTTTAATATTTTGTCCTGAGTCATAGTTGCTATCTGTGGAAGGTTAGTGTGTTCAAAGCTTAGTCCATCCTATAAAAAGTGGAAACTAAAAATCTCTCAATTTTTAAGAAATATCTCAATTAAAAAATATATCTATATAATCAAACTTTAACTGGTGAACCATAGGCTGCCAAGTCTTTCTGCGTCCACTTCAATCTCCTTTTACTCGACCCCTACAAGAGTCATGTCATGTTGGCTCTTCCTACCATGGCCAATGAGCATCTTCTATTGCATATTTCAACACATTCTCAAGCCTTTATTCATATCTGGTCTCTACTTCGTAAGTCTTTGTTTCCTAAGAGCAGGATGTGTATTGCTGGTAAACTAGAAGACTTCAGGTGGCTGAGATACAACGTTAAATAGCACTGAATCACACCAAGGGAAAGTTATTTTAATTCTTCTTCAACTCTTCTGATTCTGTCAAGGAATAAATCTCAGTTTGGTGCTAATATACCTTCCACACCTATCTAATGGTGGCTAATTTCTACCCTTTCAAACATAGAGACAGGAGGTCTCCTGTGAAGAACCTTCGCTAGGCAACAGCATCTAGCTAGAAATAAATAACATTATTTTGTTTTCACTTGATATATTTTTAGAGTTATCATGTATTTGTTGATACTGTTTTTCACTTGTGATAATGATATAAAGTTTAATTTTTAAATCAAATTCACCAAAATGAATTGGTTTTAAAATAATAAATGTCAGTATTGGTCATCATAAGAATAGGAAAAAGATTTGTAGTAAAGTGGATAATTCTCATTGCTATAACAGATATTGCCCCACTTCCCAAATCTCAGTAGCTCAACACAGCAGAACTTAATTCTTGCTCATAAAAATTCCACCTGGATGTTCTGATCCATGGTAGTTGTCCACATCATTCAGAGTCCAGGAGTGACAAAATCTCTACCTTCTTCAACACAGTAGTCAGGGAAGAGAGAGAAAAAGCATGTCAGAGAGTATGGGAGGTTTTTACTGGCCAAGCTTAGAGAAAATATACATCTTTCTGCTCACAATCCACTGGCTAGAATCCAGTCTATGAGCACACTTAATTCTGAGAAGCTAGGAAATGGGTCTAATTCTATGCTCACGGAAAGAGATTTTGGTAAGCACAAAGCTTGGGAAACTGCAGAGTGTGGGCAACTCCATATGAGCTGATATTCCTTCAAAGCAGAAGGGAGGAGTGAGTCGTCCCGTCGCAGAAACCTCCCTTTTGTAAGGATGGCTCTAGATGTGAATGTCTCTGCTCCCCGCTCACCTTCCAGCCCCCAGTGTTAAGCCTCCATCCAAGAAATGCAGAGACAGACAGACAGTCCTCAGAAGTGTTCTGCCCATTTCAGCAGACTTCTCCCCACACAGGAGGAACCTGGGGTACTCAGTCCAGCTCCAAGCTGCTCAAGGCTCTTGTGCCCTGGGCTTTGTCTTCCTAGCAGTTTCGTAATCACAATTTACTAATCCTGTCTCACTATCTCCACAAAATCTTTGCTTTCTGAGAGTCCAATTAGCTAACCTGAAAAAGTAACCAGTGTTCGTGTTAATTGAAAGCTCTTCCTTCCTTCCTTCCCTCCAGGGAAATTAAGAACATTTTACCCTGTGGCTTCCTGGAGTCTATGATGTTATTTCCAGTGTGGCCTGGGAAGATGCCACAACTGCAGCTCCTGGCTGGGCAGCCTCAGACCAGGGAGGGAGGGAGCCCCATTGATGATGGTGGGACCTGCCCGACAGGGTCGCTGTCACTCCACCAATCCCAATTCTAGGGTATCTGGCCTGTTCTGATTTGACCCCTCCCTCATGCAAGAAGGGGTACTGGATCTTTAAAAGCAGGACATGCCCCTCCTCAGGATTTTTCTTTGACCCCCACAGACCACAGAGGACCTAATTCAGGGTGTGAGTTCTCTGCTTGGGCTCAGTAAATGCATCTGAATCAAATTCAAATTATTGATTAGGCACCATTGAGACATTCGCCGTCATTTAAATTGTGTCCTACATCTTCCTTAAAAATAGTAGATTTTTAAACTAACAAGAACAGTAAGTGTCAAAACTTTGCTCATTCCCAAAACGCTGTAATTAAAGAGTCAACCCCTCACACTTGTTGGAGCACAGTGGACGGAACCCTTGGATGCTGGCCTTCACTCAGATGTGACTGATGCTAGTGGAGAAGGCTTCTGATCCTGAATCCTAAGCCCACCCTCCACACACTCCCATCCTTTAAAGAAAATGTATGGAGCACCTAGATTCAAAGATAGTTTGGCGGCACCCTGGAAGGTTTTGTTTGTTTATGTGTTACACTGATTTTAAGAGCAACGCCATCTAAGTGGTCTTCTCAGCTGGATTTCCTGCCCCCGCAGAGTGCGGGTGCTGGAGCCGGGCTGCGGAGGCTGGAGTCCTGGACGCACCACTGCTACCTATGAGATCTGGACTCAGTTGTTCCACATCCTGTCTAGGATTTGCTTTAAAATTCTCCAACCAAAAAATGCAAGAGGGTGGGGGGTGGGGGTGACAGAATAGGTGAAACAGGATGGGCAAAATATTGATAATTTATTGAAGATGGCTAAGGTGTAAGTAACTGTCTACTTTCATGCTTGTTTGAAATCTTTATAACTCAAGACACTTTTTATTATCCAAAGCATAAATAATTTTCCAAGTCCTTTCACAGAACACCTTTCTCATCTACTCCAGAGGTAAATGGGAGAGAACACATTGGGAATTCTATCCTTATTTTGCAGAACAATTTCTTTTCGGCTTCCCTGTTCTCATAGGTTACTGGTATAACAAGAACTTTACTTTTTTCCCCTCTACCCCTTCAGCTGTTCAGACTGAGGAAGCCATCAGATTCCCTGGTGTGTATTTCACCGCAGCCCTGGCCTCTTATAGGCCAGTCAAGATCCTAGGTATCCAGACATAGCTATAATTTAGTGTCATTCTCAGTGTTTGCTCTGAGATTCCAGCCCCTCGAGACCTCCCCTTTCCAAAAGGGGAGAGACTGGAGGCGGGAGGAGGAGAGGACAAGGGAAGGAACGTACCGCCTTCCATTTCAGGCACCAGCACAACTGCGTTTTTCTCCCATTGGCTCTTCAACATCTGGAGGGAGCAAAACACAGATGCCAAGCCCACAGAGAGGAGGCAAGGAAGGCAATATTCTGGGCTCAGTATATACTTTTCTTTTTCATCCTCACCTCAACTTTCCTCTGTAAGTAATGCACTGAGAGAAAAAAAGAGATCGCTTCCTGCTGGAGCTCCAATAACACCCACAGAAACTGCTGGTTTCCCTGGAGTTATATTAATATGACTGATCACTGGTGATCCCTGTGAGGACCGCATGTGGTAACGTCAAAACTGTGCACGTTGGGGAAAGGCTATTCAAAACACTTTTCCCCAAATTATCCATTTTTACTTGTATCCCCACAAAATACGGACTTCTCTTTTGCTCCTGACAGATCATGTAAAATTCAGAGACTGTTTTCCATCACATCTTTGAGCAAAATTGAACTCTGAATATAATTTTATTACTTCATATATCTTCATCAGCTAACTTAACCTGGATCTGCTCTTTAAAATTATTTTAAGTGAGAAAAAAAAGAAATCTGTTTGAATTTTATGTTAAAAATTTAATAATTCTCACTAAAGTAAAGGTTAAAAATATATTTAAAACTAGCTAATACCAGCATCAGAGGAAAAGAAAGTATATAATGACAGTTCTAATTAGTACATTCTCTTGTTTTGCACTTCTGAAGAGCAGCAATTAAATATCTACTTAAGACTTACGTGAAGAGTAAAATATTCTGCACCTGCAATACTGGTACCGTTTCACTTCCTCCAACTACGGAGAGGTTTAGCTTCTTACACGTTAGACCTCAGGTCACCCTGGTGGATGCAAACTGTATCAAGAGCAGCACAGTGTCTCTGATGATTCAGGATGGTGTTCACCTACCATTTAATTTCCATTCAATATGAACAAGTACAAAATTATCTTCCTAGCTTCTACCAGTATCAGTACAGACTAGTGTGTGTTAGTTTCCATCCAAGCAGTACACATGGACCAAATGTAGTTTCTGAGGGTTGGAACACTGTCACTTGCTGTCTGGGTTTTGAGCAGACCCCTTCCTCTGAACCTTGGATTCTTTGCCTCTTTCTTTGGGCAATTATTGTGAAAACACTTTGTAAAATGTAAAGCATTCACTCAAAAACTTTTGGGGGTCACTACCTACCTGTAAAAGCACTATGCCAGACTGATAGGTGGCCTTTGGGGCAATGGATGCCTGTGGCAAAGACAACGTGCTGACTAAATATTCCACTTGTTCCCCCACACTTCCCAGCCTCTTTGCAGTTAGGTTGGGTCGTGTGATACTTCTGACCAATAAGCTGTGGGAAGAAGTCCCTTGTGTCACTTTTAGGCCGAAGTGTAGAAGAGCTGGTATGTGTTCTTCTGGTTGTGTCTTTTCTTGCTATGGTGACTGTAGCTATAATAGGGAAGAACAAATCTGACTCCGTATTAGATCCGTTCCTCTAGCTCTAGCCCTGTGCTCTGTTTCCTGTGCTTAGTCATCCTGGTTTTGCACCTTTTGCAAAAGAATGTAGCCTATAACCTGAAATATACCGGAGAGCCCATTCTCAAGGCTCTGACATTTAAGGGTATAGCATTTTTCCATTCATACAGAGATAAAAAGTTGCACAACAGAGAATAACAGTTGTCTTGTTGGAGGTTTACAGAAACATCATGCGGTGACCTACATGGACAGCTGCAAGGACAACAGATTCCAACACCAACAAGCCTGCAACAACCAACCACACCCCCTCCCCTTTTTACTATAAAAGGAGCCTGAATTCTGCCTTGGGGAAGATGGTTCTTCAGGACATTAGCCTGCCATCTTGACCAAGGTCTGCTGGCTTTCCGCATAAAGTCGTTATTCCTTGCCCCACGCCTCATCTCCCGATTTATTGGCCTGTCGTGCGGCGAGCAGAAAGAATTTGGACTCAGTAACATAGGGGCTTTGAGTTGCAGATACTACATCTACAAGCTGGCAAAGCTGCTGCCCTCAGCCTGGGCCCCTGCATGACTGTGGGATTCACCATCACCACCAACTCTTGCTGGACGTGTTCAGTGAGTAAGAAACAAGTCTTCATATGTTAAGACATTGGAAGATGAGATTATTTGTTCCTGCAGCACATCTATGATATCCTGAAAAAAAATAATGTTTCAAGTCCCAAAATTTTAAAATTTTCAGCTAACCAGCTTCACAGAACTCCAGGTGCTTTATTTCTGCAACTTCCTCCCACACTGAGAGATGAGAAGGGCAGTTCATCGGGAACAGCTCCATCATGGCACCCTGGCAACCATGCATATCTCCACAGAGGCCACAGGGGCAAAGTTTATCTGCTGTCTGATCCGGGGCTTCAGCAGGATGCCCTGCAACTCCTCCTGAATTGAAAGGAGATCCACGCCCTGTGGGAAGCCACCATGCGACAGTTCCTCATCCACCTCCCTAATCTGGTGGGAGCTTCCTACAAGGCCATTTCCCATCTATCTTCCTCATTCCAGTTGTGCACAGAATTTCCACCTCATGCCCCTAGTCTGCAGGGCACAGCTGCAGGCTTCTGTGTCTATAAAACCACTTGGCTGTAATTTGGGGATGGCTCGTCTGGGGCAGAATGACCCATCACTAGTGCCACCTGTCTTCTGGCCCCTCCCTCCAGTTCAGTGTCATCCTGTGTGGGACCAGGGAGGCAGGGAGCTGACGCCTTGCTGATCTTGCTTTCACTGTCTAAGGAACACACGTCTGAATCCACCTGAGCTTGTTGTGTCTTCAGTGGCCAAGTGTATGAAAGTGTTGGTGACCCAACGTAGGAAGTGCTCTTGTAGCCATGACCCTGCTGCTTGGGGACCTCCCGACCACGTGTCACAGTTAAAGGTGGCTTTTAATGATAACTATTTGTTGCTCAGTGTCAGACAGTTGTGTGCTGGGACATCTCTCTCCTGCCTGAAAGAATGAAAAGGGGCTCCAAGCATAACTATAAAACAGCTTTCCAATTTGAAGGTGGAAAACAAATGAGCCAGGTTGATTCCCCAGCACTTTAGCCTCTCCAACATTTTAATAAAGTTGGCGTCAGGTTGACAAAAGTTAGAAAGCTCCAACAACCCAGGCCCAGCTTCAGATGTTTGGTGGCAACATGGGGTGACAGAGTCTGAAGTGTGCTGAGTGGTGGCCGTGGACTTTGGTGAAACACATAAAAGAAAGTCAACACACTACCTTATGAGCAAGGGGACAATTTGTGATGTTTTGTATGTTTGCCATTTCTGATGAACCAGAAACATGTATCACATGGATGAATAATTTCAAATTAAATTATCAAAAGTGACGCTAACAGTATGTTTCCTGAATATTAATAAACATGAACGGGACACAAATTGGTTTACTAATTACTAAGCATCAGGAACTGTGTGAGAAAGAGGGTTTACAAAGATAAACAGGATTCATCCTTAGATGTAAACCAAAAGGTCTACAAGACAGACAATGTTTCTGACTTGGCAGTGAGGTCCAGAAATATACCCTGGCTTGAGTCCTTGGAAGTGAAGAGAGGTATAGTAACTGTGACGGGTAAGCCTGCTGTCTTTATTAAAATGGCACAGCCACGCACAGCACTCTCTGTTGGTAATTACACAGCACGGCCATGCCCTGTGATACCAGAGAAGGGTCGCATAGTTTTGCTTGTCTCAAGTTTACAAATATCTTATTGGGAGTAAAAACCAACGTGAAATATTTTGATGGTTGTAAGGGAGAGACCTTCTCAAGAAGAGAAAGGGGAAAAATACCTCACATTATTTCTGCGAGGGAGACATTATTTTCTTAGAGGGCTTGGATGTATGTTGCTTTAAAGATGATTCTGGGAGAAGAATGGTAAGTAGAAATTTGTACTTTCAGTGAAAATGATGGTGATGGGAGAAACGCTGCTAAAAACCACAGTGCACGCTAATAAAGCACTCACACAGCCATGCTTTCCTGAAAGGAAGAACTAGCTTTCTAAGCAGAAAATGTTATATTTAATTAAAAAGAAATAGTCAAGTGTCATCCTTCTTATTACCATCTCAACCAAGACCGTTCATCTAGGTCTTCATGCCATGCACGATGCTAGGCAGAAAGGGTACAAAGGCGAACAGGATATCTGTTTGGTCAATCAGTGCCTTGGCGCTTTTAATACCTTGAAGCTCTATTTTCTTGGGGCTTCCTTGGCTCTTACAGTAACAAGTGGTGCTCAGTTAAAAGGTTCTGGACTTCAGCTACCATTGAAATGGTAATCAGGCAAGAATTCTCAAAACCACTGGGTCAAAGTTTGGAAGGAAACAGGTGGGTCACGCAGTTCTCAAAGTATTATCCTACAGGTTACTTATTAATTACAAAAAGGGAAAGGAGAAATCTCTGCAATGGAGAAGTCTAGTGGGCACTGGTTTAACCAAGGGATCAAACTCAGCACCACCAGTAAGAGGACAAACATTACGTGGCTCCTGATGTGATGCAACAGGAAGGACAGAACGCTGTCTGCCTGGTACTCTCGCAAACTTAATTCACTTGAATCTAATCATAAGGAAGCAAGCAGACGAGTACAGGTTGTGGGATATTGTACCAAACAACTAGTGAAGACTTTCCCAACACTGCACTGTAGTGCTATAGAAGAGCAAAACAAGTGGAGAACTATTCTTGATTAAAAAATACTAAAGCAACAGGACAACTAAAGGCAATGCATGATCCTCGATCAATCCAAACAGTTGTACAGATAATTATGTGAACCACTTGGGAAATCTAAATAAGGACTATGTAGTAAAATGGCATTATTATATGGTGTCAAATTCCTTGGTACTTGATAGTTTTGTGATTACATGGGGACAGGTCTTTGTTCTTTGATGATAATGCTGAAGTACTGAGGGATGAAATAGTGTGATGCCTGCAACTTACTTTCAAATAACTCAGGAAAAGAACACGTGTGAATTTACACACACATATATGAGAAGAGACGCAAAGCAAAATTGGTAAATTTAGGTGAAAATTAATTATGTGGATGTGCATTATACTATTGTCACAAATCTCCTTAATTTGAAACTTTCCATTAAAAAATGTGGGAGGTAAACAAAAAAAGAAACAGCATCTGGCTGAGCTTGGGTTACAGCCATGGGTCACAGAAATCAGAAATGCTAAGGGGCCACTTGAATGAAGCCTGTGCTCTTGGCCTCACAAGCTCTTGTCTGACAGGGTGGCCTCAACTGAACGATGGGACGTTCCCGGAGGTGCATTCTTAGTTTGAA
This sequence comes from Camelus ferus, assembly GCF_009834535.1. Lineage (NCBI taxonomy): Eukaryota > Metazoa > Chordata > Mammalia > Artiodactyla > Camelidae > Camelus > Camelus ferus. The sequence continues at coordinate 81,203,918 of NC_045696.1, read as the reverse complement.
ATACTTCAAGATGCTTCAACTGCCACACCCGACGAGATCCATCTGTTCCGCTATATCTAGACTTAAAGTAATCATGCTTCAGAAAAGGGACAACTCGCTTTCAGTTGTGAAAATGAGCACAACTGAAGTAGTGTGAAATGCTCAATAACCAACTTCGAGGACATTGTGGGGACAACTTTGGGACAACATGGGTGAGTGTGTCTACATCCTCGAACGTGGTCTCAACCGAACGCTGGCTATGGCGGGAAACTAAACATTAGACTTTAACATTTCCTTTTGAATTATGAATTCTCTGCTGAATAGTTGATAACAAATGCCTTCAAATTCTGGCAGAAGTCTACATCTGAATGAATACTTCATGTTTTAAAGGAAAGTCATGATCTCTTTGTAAATAGTCTTTTGGTGTCTAAAGAGAAAAATTAAAAGATGTGATGTGTACATAAAGGAATGACAACTCAAGGTCCCATCTTCCACCCTCTCCCTGCCCTTTTATAAAGCCCTGTCCACCTGCAGAAGACAGCGAGATATTTCCATCCTAGGGTCTCTAGTTCCTCCACTATCTGCTCCACATCTGGCCCAAAGCTCTCTTGCTCAGGTCATCTGGTTTCCTTATCATTGTCAATCAGCCTTTCCAGTTAAGTCTATATGAAGCAAAATCAATTCCATCTTACAAAGTGATTGTTTTTCTTTAGATTGTCTAGTATTAACATCATAACAAAATGCCGAGCTAACACTAATCAACACAAAATTTATAAAGTCAAGTAAAATGAAGTTTCTGTTTATCGCACAGCTCAAAAGTCATATTCTGACTAGAAACTGAGCGGGATCAAAATGACTCTTCCCTCATCTTTTATTGTTCAATTATAGAGTAAAATAAAAAAGCAGTTACTCCTGGGAAAAAATTTGAAATTGGAGACAGTCAGCCCTCTCTCCTCCATGCCTCCACTCCCAACTTCTAGACTGTCTTTGGCATAAAGTATGGCTTTAGCATTATTTAAACTAATAATCTGTGATGTTTTCATACCATAACTTTTACTTTACATTGTGAAACATTTCAGGTATCAAAGTATGTGACATCAGTGTAAAACTCAAACATATCCTTTTCATTGATATAAGTAAAATATTTTTTGATAGCCCAACACATGTCCTTATTTTTTTAAATATCTAAATATAGAATATATAACATTTCAAAACATTCAGATTGTATGACTAAATGCTTGTTTTTCCATCAAGAATTGGGCATTATGTGGCACAGCCTTCACACAAAAAGCTTAGAAGTAGGCACCCCAAGGTTCAATGCACATGTTTTTCCTTTGCTGTCTCCCAGCCGTCAAACATGTGTATTGAACTATTTTTCTAAGATCAACTCTTCAAAAGCTAGCATGTGTGAGTAAACACTCTGTACCTGGCTTCCTGGCCCCACCTGCGTCTGGTAAGGAGAATGTCACTGCTAGCCTGTGGTCCCGTCCCCAGGAGGGAGGCTGCCTGGACTCGCGGGGTAATGTAGAGCGTGGACTGCATTTGTGCAGGGGACCTGGAGGAGTCAATCAGTATAGACTCACATCATAGCTGAGGAAGGTCCCACGAGGAAGTGGGGCCTGAGTCAGACCTTAAAGGAGGGGAATCCAGAGGGGGATGGAGGTAAGAGGAATTATGTAAAAGGTGGGACAGGAAGAATACTTCATGGGACATCTGCAGGGAAGCGAGGCGGCCCCAGGTGGATGAGCATTAAGGAGCAGTAGAAAAGTACCTGCTTCATAATACGAAAGCCCTACAGGGAAAGCAGAGGAACAGCCATGACAATGGAGCCCAGATGGACGGGGCCATGGGCAAGCTTACGTAAGACAGTGACTCGGGAACAGTGTCAACAAAGATAGACAGTGGTCTTAGATAGCTAAATGCGACCCTGCTTCGGTGTGGCCATTACACATTACACAGCACATAGGATTTGTAAGTTTTCCTTCTTTCTCCTCAACCAGACCGCTAAGAATAAGGCCACGCTGATTGTGAGAACAGTTGAAGATCCTTACCCATTAAAGCAAATATTTCATTTGGAAATTCATCCACAACTCTTTCAACAGCTCTGCGTGGCAGGTATAAGAGTGTGGAGCAGAAAGCAACATGAACGTAAGGAGACGGGTTAGAGATGCAGCTGTGCCCCTCGGGGAGTGCTAAATGACTTGTTATCGGACTTCAAACAGAAAAAATAAGCCAATGAAATTTTTAAAAATCTCTTCTTTTCAGTGATCAATGGTGAGACTGTTAGATGTTTGGGCTCAATTTGAACCCCCCCCAAAAAATCTTATTTTTGGATGCCAAGTGTCTCACTCAAGTGGATTTTCATGAAACAGTGAAACGACAGGACCTAAATGTAAATACCACCAAAGCCCAGGAAGCTGGAAAGAAAAACAACCAGTAGGGAAAATTTGCTCTCGGTGGTCAGACCCAGCAGCAGTGATTCCCAGCAATTCATGCTCAGCTTTTCTTGAAATAACAAACTCTTTAAAGAGAGAAGGCAGGCGTGCTCTGCTGTCGTGGTGATGGGGAGAGCTGGCAGCAACAACGGGAACTGAACTGACTGAGCAGATTTGGCAGACACCGGCCCTGGGGACAAAGTCAACCGTGCACTGCATGTTTTATTTGCGGAGGGTCATCTGTGCATCTTCAGAAGGAAGACTGACAACGGGATTCATGGCCACCATCAGAGGTCAACTAGAAAGAGGGCAGCTAGTGTCAAAAACATCTGCCCTAACACCAAACTTTCCTTTATATAAGCCTCCAAACCCCCTGTTTTCTATTTCATTCCTTTGGCCTTTGAACTATTCAGACACAGACGTTTATGCTGGTGCCTGGGTGAGGGGGTAGCCTATGGCAGCTGCTATTCTGGGCTATCTCTCGGGGGAGAACTCGGAAAGCTGGAAGTGCTGGGCAGGCCAAGGTCATCAAATCCAAACCCCGCCTCCAGGCTCATCCATGTAAACCAGGACTTCGAGGGAAGGGCGCTTCTTAAATATCCCCACGTCTGGAGACCACACACACATTCCACGTTCACTTACTCCAAGGGTCAGGAAGTTCTTTATAGTATATGACTAAAATACCTTCTCTTCACTCAACTGACTCATAGATCTAACTTAGCATGCTTAAAAACAATTGAGAAGTTAGCAACCATCAGATTTTCTCTGTTGTTGGTGGTGTGAGTTTTCTTTCTTTTTCACTACCAGCAGTTCCAATTCTGGACCACAAAGCAATTTGTGAAATTCAACCTTCTTTTTTAATCCTTTATACAAAGTTGTTCATTCTGGAAAAAGAAGTGAATGATAGTTTACTGAATTAGCACAATCATCTCAAATTGAGTATATACAGCTATTGTGTCAATGGTGGAGAACGGTTCTCAAAGTGGTCTGGGGACAGCGGAGGGTCTCTGAGAACCTTTCAGGAGGGGTCCACGAAGTCAAAGGATCATTCCAGTAGTACTGTGCTGTAACTGGCCTTCTTCATTCTCGTCCTCCATGTTTGTACGGTGGAGTTTTCCAGATGCTACATGCATCCAGATGACACCATCACTCTGTAGTTAATGAAATGGGTACTTTTATATTCTTGTACTTGAAAAAAGCCTCATCATATTTTATAAATTCCCATTTTTTGATAATACAATAAACTTTGATAAGCATAACCCACATAAACAAAAGCTTTTTGGAGTCTGCGGTAACTTTAAAGAATGTAAAAGGACTCTGAAACCAAAATTTTATAAGGGGTTAAGAGTCTTATTAAGAGAGCCTTTTCATTCAGAATCTAAATAAGTAATAACTTTGTAACATGGTGTCACACAAGCAGCTGGGTGTTTAAAAATAAAAAATGTAAACATCCTTAAATTTTTCCTTTAAGTGGTAGAATTCTAGTGATCTCCAGCTCTTGCCAGTGGTCGGGCTTTTTCCTTGCCCGGAATTGTGTTTGCTGATTCTCCTCTTGGGGAGAAGGCATTCATCTAATTTTCTACCCACTGTTCTTCCATTCTGTTTCTGCATATAAATCCTTTTCTGAAATCCTATCAACACAGTCTCTCAATGAGACACTTAACCACATAGCTCCTTGCCAATTACTTAACTTCTTCCCTTTGTAATGATTACCTTTACTTCTTTACCCATTTTTAATTACTATTTACAACTTATCTGCTCTTTTTAAACTGTGAAGTGATCTATCACCAAAGATACACACTACTGTCTCTCCTGTAATGGCTTTCCCATAGCTCGCTGCCTGGCAAACTAAAAGGTTCCCATGCCCAGCCCTGTGCTGGGTCTGGTCTGTGTCTTCTCCCTCGACAGGCAGTGCTTCAGGGCTTGGTGGAATATAGCCTTCATTGACCTGTAGTTTTTGCTTATAGGGTTTCAACCCACCACAATTGTGAGACTTATAGTTGTTTTCCTTCCCTTATTACCAGCACAGAAAATAAGTTTGATGGCTGAATCAATCAATAAATATAGGACTATAAATTTAGAAATTAAAAATTTGAGAGAGAGAAAAAAAGGGAAGCAAATGAGCAAGATAGCAAAGCTACAATTCCTACTTACAGTGCATTAAATCTGCTTCTGACCTGCTTGAAGGCGAAGAGAGAAAAAAGATTGGGGTTTGATGTCACCACTCCCCACCTACGAGAATAGGTGCTTAATAAATATTCCTCGTAAACTAATGCCTCTCCTCAGGGGACAAAGTTCGAGTTTTCCATTCAACAATACATTGAGTCTCACTGAAGACGTTCCTCACGGCAGGTGAGACTTCTTCTGAAGGAACCTCCATCACCCATTCCTAAAGATGGAATCGAATTGGACTTTCCATATCACAAACTCTGTCTTTCCCTTCAGGATGAGTTTAACGATACAAATAAAGTTACTTCACCAGGGGAAATGAGAGTTACTTAAGGGAACTCAGGTTACTGAGAGGAAATGCTTTAAGCTTAGAAGAGTGACATAAATAGCCAGGATTAAAAGTAAGGGATTTCACTTAATTTCTTTTACTTTTTTGTGTGAATTTTTTCTCAATTCCTTTTCCTGTTCTACACTATTATTAAGCAATCTCTGGTTACATATTAATATTTAATATACAAAGCCTGTCTTTTCAAGCATTATAATACAAAATTTACTAGTTCCTCATTTTATACGTTGATAAGCAGAGAAAAAAATGCTGATGCCGACCTTCAGAATAACTGCCACAGACAAAGAGCAAAAATATCTACTTCTTTATTTTCTTCCAGGACTATATCAGGCACTTATGGAACACGTATTCTGCCCAGTATCATCCAACTATCATGAACTGTTTCCTTAAATGTGTATATTTTTTCAACTCAAAGTGACCCCAAACCCTAATATCCACTCACCACTCATTAAAATTTGGGAAGGGGGGGCCGTGATGAGAATGTAATGGAGGGATACATGGCAAGCTTTATTCACAAATTGAAAAGCATGTTCTGACAGTAAAGCAGAGAAATTTTTTTCAATTCAGTGACTTTCTCACCCAAATCTCTGTAATATGAGGGAAGGAAAACTCATATCATAAAATATAATCAGAAGCTTTTCTGCCAATTGACATTATACAAATAGTTTTGTGCAAGGTGTTTATGTGGCATTTTATCATCATTCACTGCCTCGAAGATAAACTGTATTCCTTTTGCACACTTCCCAGAATCCTCTGGAAAAAAACAGAAGAAACAAATTCCCTAGTAAGCACCTACTATGTGCCACATATATTTTTATTTCAGCTCCCTAACCATCTGGGAGGTATGCCTCACCATCTGTGGTCCATAGATGCTCATAATAGTTCGATAACATGCTCAAGATCACCCAGAGAAGTAAAGGCAAACTAGCATTCAATTCCAGTTCCATCTGATTCCAACACTTCTGCTGGTTCCCCTATACTAGGCTGCCTCCTGGAAGCAATCTCTTAATATCAAGAATCTTCTCAATGCCAACTAAAAATTATCACTTGCCATCTGGTTCTACAAGAATGAAGTCACTAGCCACTTCAGTCGCTGACCTTCAACAGCCCCTGAAAAGAGTTCAGGGCTGAGATCAGGAATGAGGCACTCTGTATTCTGGGAAAAACTGGCAGAACAGGCCTGCAGATAGACAGTTTCAGGTGAAGATTTTGTGAGCCCAGTTCCTTGCATCTTCTCATATCTAGAAAAGCCCTAAAATCATTAACAGAGACATCTGCTCCTCGTGATTGGCAGCAAGCCTCTGCCAAAATGTGTCTTGACTGCTCGTAACCCCCTTCACCAAAATCACATGCAATACTGACCTTCCCCCTCACCTCTCGGAAGCAGTTCCTCAGAGCTATCTGAGAGGCTGTCCCCCGGGGCTATAATCCTCATTTTGCCCCAAATACAACTTAACTCACAGCTCTCAAGTTGCGCATTTTTTTTGAGTCGACACCAACAACCAAACGTGTCACTTGACCCCAGCTGACCCAGAAATAGTGCTTGTTAAGGTTCTCCAAACATTCTTCCCCTGGCTTCCCCCCTCCAGCCCCCGTGATTTTAACAAGTTATGTTAAGTACAACAAGATAACAGATATCTTTTCTTTACAAAGAAATTTTGAAAACAAAACTCATCATTTATATTTTGTTGTAATTTAGATAAGCAAAAGCTTAGCCACCTCGATTTTTATAGCTGGGTGGGAAGGGGCAGGAAGGATTTCAGCAAATAACATACATGCAAGGCCAGGAAGTGCCAAAGCCCCCAAGAGTGCGTGTGACTTTCCGATGGCGAGAGATGGTGCCCACGCACCATGGGCAGGGTGTCTCCGGGGGTCCAGCCCTTCCTCAGGAAGCTACCTGCCCACCACCACCCACTGGGCCGTGGGGAGAGGAAGAGGTGGGGGAGACATTTTAGCATTGATCTACACCTCTCAGCTGTCCCTAAGGGCCACTCCAGATCCAAAAAGGCCTGATAATGCTTGGCATATCTGAATTTTAAAATGTGTGCATAATTATATATGTTCTATGTTTTAAATATGCGTTTAAAAAAGATTAGAAGGAAACACATCAAAAGGGTAATAAAAGCTTATACCTGAATAGTGGGACTACCAGTTGGGAATTCCTTCCAGATTTTGTTTCTTCTTCCAAAATTATCAGAAAATGTTATTTTTATAATAAGATCTATGTAACTGGATGTAGTATGTAGCATGTAGCATTTTAAATATTCCCATTTTCAAATTAAAAAAAAAGTTGGAACCAGAGAGTGGTAGCTTGACTATCCAGAACAGCCACTCTGTGATGGGTCCCAGAAAGCTGAAGCCATTCAGAGGATTTAACTGCTACAGACACAAACCACCTGGGACGTGTTTGCCCAAATTGCCCTGTTCTTGGCGGGTATCCAGTGGGTCAGAAGATCTCCTTAACTGAATGCTTTCAACTGTTTGTGCCAGGATTCTTCTTTTAACTGGGATCTCCTTTCTGTTTCATTGTCAATTTTCAAATTTCTAAAATGTATCCAGTAAACCTATGAGTTTCCTTCGTATATGGTATTGAAACTTAAGAAACTGTCCCACTTTTTTTCAGCAGGAATGGCACAATGCCCAGTTCATTATTTCTTTAGCATCACCTGTGTGTCTCTGCTACACTCACTACTCTGGCTTTCACGAGATTCATATTCCTGAATTCTGGTTTATGGCCGTAGCCCAGCAGCTCCCACAGGGGGCACTTCCTTGAGTATTCATGGCAGTTACTAATGTTTAAAGATGAGAAGACTGCACCACGGATGCTATTAAATGTACTTCTGACCTTCAAGATCTGTGTGTGCTTAACTTCTCCATGTGGATCCCGAATGCTCCCAGCATGCTGCTGCGAATACAAGATTACATTCCCAGGTAAATCACTTTGCAATCATGGAGACAGTGTTTTGAAAATGAAGGAAGTAAGAATACAAATGTTTAGAAATGACTCAAGAGATTTTTACCAGCAGGTAGTTTATAAATTCAAAGCCAGGAATATTGCTTCTAAGGATTCCAGGTTGTCTAATTTTGAAAAAATTTATCTTTGTCATGATTGGTGGTACTATTTGTCAACTTTAAGTTACAGAAAAAACCCCAAAAGTTAGAATTCCATAAAGCTAAAAATCACAGAACAGTAGAACTGGAAAGGGATTTAGAGATCCTCAACTTCATCTTGCTTGTTTTAAAGATTAGGAAAATTGTGGATGTGAGAGATGAGGTGACTTGATAGAG